>NC_137152.1:52750302-53337802 GCF_951394435.1 Stenella coeruleoalba
GTTATAGATTAATTGCCCACATAAGTGTGGGTTCATTTCTGGGTTCTCTATTCTGTTCCATTGATCTATGTCTCTGTGTTTGTGCCAGTACAATACTGTTCTGATTACGTACGTTTGTAATGTAGTTTGAAATCTGGGAGCATGATATCTTCAGCTTTGTTCTTTTTTCTCAAGATTATTTTGGTTATTTGCAGTTTTTGTGTTTCCATACAAATTTTAGAATTATTTTTTCTAGTTCTGTTAAAGTTGTCGTTGGTATTTTGATAGGGATTGCACTGAATCTGTAATTGTGTTGGGTAGTATAGTCATTTTAACATTAATTCTTACAAGCCATGAGCACATCATTTCTTTCCATCTGTGTCTCCTTCAATTTTTTTCATCAGTGTCTTACAGTAATCCACGTATGGGTCTTTTACCTCCTTAGACTTATTCCTAGGTATTTTATTCTTTTCAATGCAATTGTAAATTATAATTTTTTCTTAATTTCTTTTTCTGATACTTCATTGTTAGTGCATAGAAACTAACAGATTTCTGTACATTAATTTTGTATCCTGCAACTTTACCAAATTCATTGATGACTTCTAGAAGTTTTTTGATGGCGCCTATAGGATTTGCTATATATAGTATAGTGTCATCTGCAGATAGTGACAGTTTTATTTCTTCCTTTTTCCAATTTGGATTCCTTTTCTCTCTTCTTCTTGTCTGACTGCTGTGTCTGATTGCTAGGACCTCCAATACTATGTTGAATAAAAGTGGCTAGAGAGGGTATCCTTGTCTTGTTCTTGATCTTAGAGGAAATGCTTTCATCTTTTCATAGTTGAGTATGTTAGCTGTGGGCTTGAAATATATGGCCTTTATTATGTTGAGATATGTTCCTTGTATACTGACTTTGTGAGAGTTTTTGTCCTAAGTGGATGTCAAATTGTCTCAAAAAATTTTTCTGCATCTATTGAGATGATCGTATGATTTTTCTTCTTCAACTTGTTGATGTGGTGTATCACTTTGACTGATTTGCAGCTACTGAACCATCCTTGCATCCCTGGGATAAATCCCACTTCATTATGGTGTATGATCCCTTTAATGTATTGTTGAATTTGGTTTGCTAGCATTTTGTTAAAGATTTTTGCCTCTATGTTCATTAGTGATATTGGTCTCTAAATTTCTTTTTTGTGATATCTTTCTCTGCTTTTGGTATTAGGGTAATGCTGGCCTCACAGAATGAGTTCAAAAGCATTATTTCCTCTGCAGTTTTTTGAAATAATCTGAGAAAGATAGGTGTTAACTCTTCTCTGAATTTACCTGTGAAGTCATCAAGTCCTCGACATTTGTTCTGGGGAGTTGTTTTATTACTGATTCAATTTCACACTGGTAATTGGTGTGTTCATATTTTCTATTACTTCCTGGTTCAGTCTTAGGAGATCATACATTTCTAGGAATTTGTCCATTTCTTCTACATTGTCCATTTGATTGGCATATAATTATTCATAGTAATCCCCATGATCGTTTGTATTTCTGTTGTGTCACTTGTAACTTCACCTATTTCATTTCTGATTTTATGATTTGTGCCCACTCTCTTTTTTTCCTTGATGAGTCTGGCTAAATATTTTTAATTTTATCTTTCAAAGAGCAAGCTTTTAGCTTCATTCATCTTTACTACTGTTTGCTTTAGTCTCTATTTCATTTGTTTCTCCTATGATCTTATTATTGATTTCCTTCTACTAACTTTGGGTTTTGTTTGTTCTTCTTATAGTTCCTTTAGATGTAAGTTTAGGTTCTTTATTTGAAATTTTTGTTTTCTGAGTTAGGCTTCCATCAACATAAACTTGCCTCTCAGAGCTGTTTTTGCTGCATCCATTAGATGTTGGATCATTGTGTTTTCATTTTCATTTGTCTCCAGGTATTTTTTTTATTTCTTCTTTGATTTCTTCAGTGACCCATTGGATGTTTAATAGCATATTGTTTAGCTTCCACATGTTTGTGTTTTTGGAATTTTTTTCTTTAATTTGATTTCTGGTCTCATAACATGGTCAGAAAAGATGCTCAATATGATTTCAATCTCTTAAATGTATTGAGCCTTGTTCTGTGGCCTAGCATGTGATCTATTCTTGAGAAAGTTCAATGTGCACTGGAAAAGAATGTGCATTCTGCTGCTTTGGGATGGAATGTTTTATACATATATATAAAAAGTCCATCTCATCTAGTGTGTCATTTAAGGCCAGTATTTCCTTATTGATTTTCTGTCTCAATTATTTGTCCATTTATGTAAGTGGGGTGTTGAAGTCCCCTACTATTATTGTGTTACTGTCAGTTTCTCCCTTATGTCTGCTAATATTTGCTTTATGCATTTAGGTGCTCCTACATTGGGTGTATATATATTTATAACTGTTATATCTTCTCAGATTGATCCTTTTATTGTTATGTAATGACCCTCTTTGTCTCTTGCTACAGTCTTTGTTTTAAAGTCTATTTTGTTTTATATAAGTATTGCTGCCCCAACATTCTTTTGGTTTCCACTTGCACGGAATGTCTTTTTTCCATCTTTTAACTTCAGTCTGTGTGTGTCTTTGGCTCTGGAGTGAGTTTCTTGTAGGCAGCACATAGATGGGTCTTGCTTTTGTATCCATTCAGCCACTCTATGTCTTTTGATTACAGAATTTAGTCTATTATTTACATTTAAAATAATTATTGATAGGTATGTACTTATTGTCATTTTGTTACATGTTTTGGGGTTGTATTGTACTTCTTTTTTTTTCCTCTCTTCTTCTTTTGCACTCTTCCCTTGTGATTTCATGTCTATCTTCAGTGTTATGTTTAAAATCCTTACTCTTTGTGTGTGTGTATCTATTATACATTTTTGGTTTGTGGTCACCATGAGGTTTACATATACCAATATGTATGTATATGTGATTATTTTAAGTTGCTGATCTCTTAAGTTCAAATGCATTCTTACTGCCCCCCCAACCATGTTTAATGTTTTTGACATCATATTTCACATCTTTTTGTTTTATGAATCCCTTAACTACTTATTGTGGATATAGATGACTTTACCACTTTTGTCTTTTAACCTTCCTTCCAGCTTTACAAGTGGTTGATGTCCTTCCTTTACTGTATATTTGTCTTTACCAAGAAGATTTTTCCTTTCATAATTTTCATATTTCTCGTTGTGGCCTGTTCATTTCTGCTTAGAGAAATTTCTTTAACATTTCTTATAAAGCTGGTTTTATGGTACTGACCTTTTAAAATTTTTGCTTGCCTGTAAAACTCTTGATCTCTCCTTCAAATGTGAATGTAAACCTTGCCGGGTACATATTCTTGGCTGTAGGTTTTTTTCCTCTCATCACTTTACATATATCATACCACTCCCTTCTGAATATGGCCAGTAGTTTTTAAACATTGGAAATTGATTGAACACTATAGACTTGCTCCCTGAGAAAAACATACATTAGCACATACTCACACATTACAATATAAAATTGGGGGATTTCCACAAAATTCTAAAGATTGAACATATTGATAGCCTGCCTAGAAAAATGACAGTTTCCTAGAAGATGGAACTTGAACAGGCCAGCATGAAGTGGGTGAGGTGGAAAGATGATGAAGAAAACAAAGTCTAGGACAGAGAATTAAGATACAATCCAAGCTGCCAACTGTTCCTGTGTGCTGAATAGGAAAAGGAGCACAGCACCAAATGTTTCAAGTTTGCAGACTCCAGCAGGACACTTTATTCAGGAATCTATGACTCAGAGGTGTTATCTTAGAAGGTTTCACACCACTGCCTCAGAGCCCAGATACAGAACCAGTGTCAAGTGCCTTTAACCTTAGCACAATACGTTACTGAGATGATCCTTACAGAAGGAGAAAAAGGCACCAAATAAAACGAAAACCAAATCTAAAAAACTCAAATCAGGGAGACACAACTCCTCATAGGAAGCATTCCCAGAGAGAAGGATAGTGTTTATTATTACAATTGAAATATAAAAATCATTTGCTTTTTTTTTCAAACTGTCACTCTTCCCTACAGATCAGCAATCATTTTGCATGAGTGCAGACATAAGATATTTTTGGAGGAATTGATGTTGAAATGATATCTGCTTTAAATCTGCAGAAATCTAAGGGGAGACTCAGTGCTCAGCATCTAAATCAAAGACCAAATGTGCATTTCAACTCTAAAAAAGGAAAACTCCCTATTGCTGAAAGAGCTATGCCAATTGGCTGCCTCCTTATATATGCCCTGTAAGCAATCCCAGGCTCAAGAGCACAAGGCAAAGGAGCAGTGATGAATCTCAACTGAGGCAGCATTCTGACCTCTACAAAGTCAGGAACTGTACCAGACACAATGCCTGATGGGTGGGGCATTTCTTGAGCAAAGGGTACAGCTGTGCCACGTAGGATCAAGGAAAATTCTTAAAGGCAAGTACCATAATCACATCTCAAGAGCACCGGAGGGATGGCACAAGCAGGGGACTAATAAGGAGGAAATGAGATACTGAATGCAGAGTCAGAAGACCTGGATTTAAGTCTCAGCTCCACCACTGGGTAACTGTGTATATTTAAGTCATTTCGATTCTTTATCTGTACAACAGTGTTAATGATAACAACCCTACCTATTTCAGAGAATTGGTATGAGATGCAAACATGATCATAAAAGTACTACATATTATTTACTTTGAAATAATAAAGTTGTACATAAATGAATACTATTTGCTTATTGACCATCTATCCCCCTATTGCACTCATTACAGTCTCTGAGATTCTTTTCTTTCTTCTCTATCTTGGCACAGCCACACTCCTATATTATAGCTGACATCAGAATTGTACATGCCTGGGATTTCCTAGATGTCAGCAGAAGAGCTGGGAGGGGCCCAAATCCCGACCTTGTTGAAAGCAGAGGCTGCTGTAGAATAACTGATCTCTATCTTCATCAGATCGACATGGTAGGTGAGGTTTCACAGAGGATGCAAGCAACCTGAGGTGAGTGCATGAGTGCAAAGGAAAGAGTGTCCACATTCCCATCTTTGTCCTTTAATTCATTTTATGTACGTCCTTCACCCAAGAAATTTTTCCTAAACTTTTAGGACATAATGGGCTAAGGGAAGCAATAAGATATTATATAAAGAATAATAATCCAGGGATCAATAGCAGAATAACTGAGGCAGAAGAACGGAAAAGTGACCTGGAAGATAAAATAGTGGAAATAACTACTGCAGAGCAGAATAAAGAAAAAAGAATGAAAAGACCTGAGGACAGTCTCAGAGACTTCTGGGACAACATTAAATGCACCAACATTCGAATTATAGAGGTTCCAGAAGAAGAGAAAAAGAAAGGGACTGAGAAAATATTTGAAGAGATTATAGCTGAAAACTTCCCCAACATGGGAAAGGAAATAGTTAATCAAGTCCAGGAAGCACAGAGAGTCCCGTACAGGATAAATCCAAGGAGAAATACGCCAAGACACATATTAATCAAACTGTCAAAAATTAAATACAAAGAAAACATATTAAAGCAGCAAGGGAAAAACAACAAATAACACACAAGGCAATCCCCATAAGGTTAACAGCTGATCTTTCAGAAGAAACTCTGCAAGCCAGAAAGGACTGGCAGGACATATTTAAAGTGATGAAGGAGAAAAACCTGAAACCAAGATTACTCTACCCAGCAAGGTTCTCATTCAGATTTGATGGAGAAATTAAAACCTTTACAGACAAGCAAAAGCTGACAGAGTTCAGCACCACCAAACCAGCTTTACAACAACTGCTAAAGGAACTTCTCTAGGCAAGAAACACAAGAGAAGTTAAAGACCTACAATAACAAATCCAAAACAATTAAGAAAATGGGAATAGGAACATACATACCGATACTTACCTTAAATGTAACTGGACTAAATGCTCCCACCAAAAGACACAGATTGGCTGAATGGATACAAAAACAAGACCCATATATTTGCTGTCTACAAGACACCCACTTCAGACCTAGAGACACATACAGACTGAAAGTAAGGGGATGGAAAAAGCTATTTCATGCAAATGGAAACCAAAAGAAAGCTGGAGAAGAAATTCTCATATCAGACAAAATAGACTTTCAAATAAAGACTATTAGAAGAGACAAAGAAGGACACTACATAATGATAAAGGGATCGATCCAAGAAGAAGATATAACAATTGTAAATATGTATGCACCCAACATAGGAGCACCTCAATACATAAGGCAAATACTAACAGCCATAAAAGGGGAAATCGACAGTAACACATTCATAGTAGGGGACTTTAACACCCCACTTTCACTAATGGACAGATCATCCAAAATGAAAATAAATAAGGAAACACAAGCTTTAAATGATACATTAAACAAGATGGACTTAATTGATATGTATAGGACACTCCATCCAAAAACAACAGAATATACATTTTTCTCAAGTGTTCATGGAACATTCTCCAGGATAGATCATATCTTGGGTCACAAATCAAGCCTTGGTAAATTTAAGAAAATTAAAATTGTTTGAAGTATCTTTTCCAACCACAATGCTATGGGACTAGATATCAATTACAGGAAAAGATCTGTAAAAATTATAAACATATGGAGGCTAAACAACACACTACGTAATAACGAAGTGATCGCTGAAGAAATCAAAGAGGAAATTAAATAATACCTAGAAACAAATGACAGTGGAGACACGATGACCAAAAATCTATCAGACGCAGCAAAAGCAGTTCTAAGAGAGAAGTTTATAGCAATACAATCCTACCTTAGGAAATAGGAAACATCCCGAATAAACAACCAACCCTTGCACCTAAAGTAATTAGATAAAAAAGAATAAAAAAAACCCAAAGTTAGCAGAAGGAAAGAAATCATAAAAATCAGATCAGAAATAAATGAAAAAGAAATGAAGGATACGATAGCAAATATCAATAAAACTAAAAGCTGGCTTTTTGAGAAGATAAACAAAATTGATAAACCATTAGCCAGACTTATCAAGAAAAAAAGGGAGAAGCCCCAAATCAATAGAATTAGAAATGAAAAAGGAGAAGTAACAACTGACACTGCAGAAATACAAAAGATCATGAGACATTACTACAAGTAACTCTATGCCACTAAAATGGACAACCTGGAAGAAATGGACAAATTCTTAAAAATGCACAACTTTCCAAGTCTAAATCAGGAAGAAACAGAAAATATGAACAGACCAATCACAAGCAATGAAATTGAAACTGTGATTAAAAATCTTCCAACAAACAAAAGCCCAGGACCAAATGGCTTCACAGGCGAATTCTATCAAACATTTAGAGAAGAGCTAACACCTATCCTTCTCAAACTCTTCCAAAATATAGCAGAGGGAGGAACACTCCCAAACTCATTCTACGAAGTCACCGTCACCTTGATACTAAAACCAGACAAGGATGTCACAAAGAAAGAAAACTACAGGCCAATATCACTGATGAACATAGATGCACAAATCCTCAACAAAATACTAGCAAACAGAATCCAACAGCACATTAAAAGGATCATACAACATGATCAACTGGGGTTTATTCCAGATATGCAAGGATTCTTCAATATATGCAAAACAATCAATGTGATAAACCATATTAACAAACTGTGGAGAAAAAAACATATGATCATCTCAAAAGATGCAGAGAAAGTTTTCGACAAAATTCAACACCCATTTATGATAAAAACCCTGCAGAAAGTAGACATAGAGGGAACTTCCTCAACATAATAAAGGCCATATATGACAAACCCACAGCCAACATCATCCTCAACGATGAAAAACTGAAAGCATTTCCACTAAGTTAAGGAACAAGACAAGGTTGCCCACTCTCACCACTCTTATTCAACATAGTTTTGGAAGTTCTAGCCACAGCAATCAGAGAAGAAAAGGAAATAAAAGGAATCCAAATTGGAAAAGAAGAAGTAAAGCTGTCACTGTTTGCAGATGACATGATACTATACATAGCGAATCCTAAAGATGCTACCAGAAAACTACTAGAGCTAATCAATGAATTTGGTAAAGTAGCAGGATACAAAATTAATGCACAGAACTCTCTGGCATTCCTATACACTAATGATGAAAAATCTGAAAGTGAAATCTAGAAAACACTGCCATTTACCATTGCAACAAAAAGAATAAAATATCTAGGAATAAACCTACCTAAGGAGACAAAAGACCTGTATGCAGAAAATTATAAGACACTGATGAAAGAAATTAAAGATGATACAAATAGATGGAGAGATATACCATGTTCTTGGATTGGAAGAATCAACATTGTGAAAATGACTCTACCACCCAAAGCAATCTGCAGATTCAATTCAATCTCTATCAAACTACCACTGGCATTTTTCACAGAACTAGAACAAAAAATTTCACAATTTGTATGGAAACACAAAAGACCCCGAATAACCAAAGCAATATTGAGAACGAAAAACAGAGCTGGAAGAATCAGGCTCCCTGACTCCAGACTATACTACAAAGCTACAGTAATCAAGACAGTACGGTACTGGCACAAAAACAGAAAGACATACCAATGGAACAGGATAGAAAGCCCAGACATAAACCCATGCACATAAGGTCACCTTATCTTTGATAAAGGAGGCAGGAATGTATGGTGGAGAAAGGACAGCCTCTTCAATAAGTGGTGCTGGGAAAACTGGACAGGTACATGTAAAAGTATGAGATTAGATCACTCCCTAACACCATACACAAAAATAAGCTCAAAATGGATTAAAGACCTAAATGTAAGGCCAGAAACTATCATGCTCTTAGAGGAAAACGTAGGCAGAACACTCTATGACATAAATCACAGCAAGATCCGTTTTGACCCACCTCCTAGAGAAATGGAAATAAAAACAAAACTAAACAAATGGGACCTAATGAAACTTCAAAGCTTTTGCACAGCAAGGAAACCATAAACAAGACCAAAAGACAACCCTCAGAATGGGAGGAAATATTTGCAAATGAAGCAACTGACAAAGGATTAATTTCCAAAATTTATAAGCAGCTCATGCAGCTCAATAACAAAAAAACAAACAACCCAATCCAAAAATGGGCAGAAGATCTAAATAGACATTTCTCCAAAGAAGATATACAGACTGCCAACAAACACATGAAAGAATGCTCAACATCATTAATCATTAGAGAAATGCAAATCAAAACTACAATGAGATATCATCTCACACCAGTCAGAATGGCCATCATCAAAAAATCTAGAAACAATAAATGCTGGAGAGGGTGTGGAGAAAAGGGAACACTCTTGCAGTGCTGGTAGGAGTGTGAATTGGTACACCCACTATGGAGAACAGTATGGAGACTCCTTGAAAAACTACAAATAGAACTACCATATGACCCAGCAATCCCACTACTGGGCATATACCCTGAGAAAACCACAATTCAAAAAGAGTCATGTACCAAAATGTTCATTGCAGCTCTATTTACAATAGCCAGGACATGGAAGCAACCTAAGTGTCCATCATCAGATGAATGGATAAAGAAGATTTGGCACATATATACAAAGCAATATTAGCCATAAAAAGAAACGAAATTGAGCTATTTGTAATGAGGTGGATGGACCTAGAGTCTGTCATACAGAGTGAAGTAAGCCAGAAAGAGAAAGACAAATACAGTATGCTAACACACATATATGGAATTTGAGGGAAAAAAATGTCATGAAGAACCTAGGGGTAAGACAGGAATAGAGACACAGACCTACTAGAGAATGGACTTGAGGATATGGGGAGGGGGAAGGGTAATCTGGGACAAAGCGAGAGAGTGGCATGGACATATATACCCTACCAAACGTAAAATAGATAGCTAGTGGGAAGCAGCTGCATAGCACAGGGAGATCAGCTCGGTGCTTTGTGACCACCTAGAGGGGTGGGATAGGGAGGGTGGGAGGGAGCGAGATGCAAGAGGGGAGAGATATGGGAATATATGTATATGCTTAACCGATTCACTTTGTTATAAAGCAGAAACTAACACACCATTGTAAAGCAATTATAGTCCAATAAACATGTAAAAAAAAAAAAAAAACTCAAGACCTGAGACCATAAAACTAGAAGGAAGCATGGGCAGCTTTGTTACATCATTCTTAGCAATATTCTTTTAGATCTGTCTCCTCAAGCAAGGGCAACAAAAATAAAAATAAACACATGGGACTACATCTAACTAAAAGGCTTTTGCACCGAGGGAAACAACAAAATGAAAAGGCCATCTAGTGAATGAGAGAAGATATCTGAAAACAATATACCTGATAAGGGGTTAATATCCAAAATAAACAAAAAACTCATACAACTCAACATCAAAACTATAAACAACACAATTAAAAAATGGGCAGAGGACCTGAAAAGACATTTTTCCAAAGAAGACATACAGATTGCCAACAGACGCATGTAAAGATGCTCAACATCACTAATCATCAGAGAAATTCAATGCAACACCACAATGAGATATCACTTCACCCCTGTCAGAATGGCTACTGTCAAAAAGACAACAAGTAAGTGTTGGCGAGGATGTGGAGAAAAAGGAACCCTCATACACTTTTGGTGGGAATGTAAATTGGTGAAGCCACTGTGGAAAATAATATGAAGGGTCCTCGAAAAATTAAAAATGCACTACCATACTGTACATAAATTCCACTTCTCAGTATTTTTCCAAAAAAATACAGAACACTGATTTCAAAAGCTATATGCACCCCATGTTTACCGCAGCATTATGTACAATAGCCAAGATGTGGAAGCAACCTAAGTGCCTATCAACAGACAAATGGATAAAGAAGATGTGTAATATACATACAGTGGAGTATTACTCACTCATAAAAATGAATGAAATCTTGCCATCTGCAACAACATGGATGGACCTAGAGGGTAGTATACTAAGTGGAATAAGTTAGACAGAGAAAGACAAATGCCATATGATTTCACCTATATGTGGAATCTAAAAAAAAAAAACTAATGAACAAACATAATACAACAAAGCAAAAGACTAATAGATACATGGAACAAACTGGTAGTTGACAGAGGAGAGTGGGGTGGGGATATGAATGAAATAGGTAAGGGAAATTAAGAAGCAGAAACTTCCACTTATAAAATAAATAAGTCACAGAGATGTAATTAATGTATGGCATAGGGAATATAGTCAATAACATTGTGATAACTTTCTATGGTCACAGATGGCAACTAGACTTACTGTGGTGATGATTTTGTAATGTGTAAAAATATCAAATCACCATGCTATATACCTGAAACAAATATAATATTGTAATTCAATTATACTTCAATTAAAAAAGAAAGAGAATTCTGATCCATGTTACAACATGGATAAGCCTTAAAGACATTGTGCTAAGTGATATAAGCCAGTCACAAAAAGACAAATACTGTGTAAGTTCATAAAATGAAGTGCCTGGAATAGTCAAATTCATAGAGACAGAAAGTAGAATGGTGGTTGCCAGGGGCTGAGGCAATGAGGAATGGGAGTTACTATTTAATAGGTATAGACCTTCAGTTTTGGAAGATGCAAAGAGTTCTGGAGATGGATGGTAGTGATGGTTGCACAACAATGTGAATTTATTTAATACCACTGAACTGTATCCTTAAAGTGGTTATAATGGTAAATTTTATGTTATATATATTTTACCACAATTAAAAATAATTTTCAAATTATTTTTCAGACTCTATTAAACATACCTCTTTCCTGACCTCATAAGGAGTATTGATAATCAGAAGGAAATTTTATAAACAGAGAAGAACTTGTCTAAAACAGTACATAGAAAGAAAGATAATAAGCCCATCTCAGCTGTGCACTTGGGACCTGAAAAGGGGAGAAAACAACTACGCAACTAAAGCGGGCTTTTCATGTGGAAGTGTTTATTTTTTGTCTAGTATTAATCTTCAAAGCATTTCTTCATTTATACAAGTTCCAGAAGCATTCTAAAGGTAGTCCAGATGTCAGATCAGGAATCAAAATACCTGGGCTCTATTTCCTCCTTGGCCAAGGCTCCCTACAATCATAAAGAGCTGTTGCAGTGACTCAATGCCAGACAGGAAGCAAAAGGAGAGGAAAGACAAACAAGCCAAACAGCCTGTCATTAAATGTGAAATTATTCCTCTCCAACTTGTTTAAGCCCAGTGTGTAACAGACCTTGTTTACGTATTTCTTCTGGGGTTTCTAAATTACTTCTGCAACAACTGGGGCATAGTGAGAAGTTCAAACAGAGGCCAGCTTTCTAGAGACAGAGGATGTCTGTATATTCAGGGAGAGGTTTCTACACACAGCTCCACTAATGTACATTAGCCTTGCGCCATGACTTTCTCTATCAGAATAATGAACTTTGTTAATCAATGTGAAGTCCCTGAGGAATGTAATCAGATTCAAAGATTCAGGCTGTAGAAGGAGATATACTCTCTATACCCACATCCACAAATCACTGTTAGCTTGATTTTCTTCCAAGCCAACACCATCTGCCTATAAAATTTATGCCATGGCCACCCATCCTTCCCCACACCCCAACCCAAGCCCCTTTGTTCAGCTTCAGCTCTGATGAAACAGACAAAAAAAAAGAGTCCTCCCTATTTGTTGTAATTTCAACAACTATTGAAATCCTAGATAAAACATTTGAATTGCCATATGGCACTCTCACTGCATTTTTAACCCACTCTCCTAATCTAGGTAGAAGCATATCACCAGCTGGTAAGAGGGAAGTAAGTCTTTACATTACACTGCACAATATGCTTGGAGCAAGAGAAAGGTGGGAAAGGGAAGGGTTTGTGTTAAGAAACCAAGGCAGGAGACCAGGTCCCATATGGACAAGGCCACAAGGTTAATCCCTGGATAAGCCACTTAACTGTTCTGTGTCTCAATTTATCTGCTATAAAATAAGATCTCATTATTCAATTTAAATAAAATACTTAGAGAATACTGAGGGCCAGGCACTGTGTTAGGCACTTTGACCAGACCTAACTAGTATTCCCTTTCTCAGTGCCAGTAGAATCAAAGCAAAGATACAACATCACATTCAAGGACATGACAAATAACAATGCTAATCTTTCTCAAATGGTTATTATAGAAAAAGAGACCAAGACCAGGCACACTGATATTTTCTTTGTGAGTGAAACTGCTTTCATAAGCCAGCCTAGAAGGCTTTCTGATCAGTCCCTACTTTACTCTCATTAGAGTATCTGCAGAGCTGTATGACAGAAAGCAATGTGATGCATTCTTTGCTCTTCTCTTTGTAAAACGTATTCTTGAATTCTCAAGAAATCACCCACATTGAAACTCCAAACAAGTTGCTGACTACTACTGATAAAATTTATTTATGGCACAAGTATTGCCATAAATATGTTTTTTAACTGTATAGCACAGAGAACGATACTCAGTATTTTGCAGTAACCTATAAGGGAAAGGAATCTGAAAAGGAATATATATATATGTATATATGTGTGTGTGTGTGTGTATGTGTGTATACGTGTGTATGTATATATATATATAAAACCAAATTGCTGTGCTTTACCCCTGAAACTAACATGATATTGTAAATCAACTATACTTTAATAAAAAATATGTTTTTTAAGAAAACTCTTAGATAACAGAGACTTATTAAAGGCATGTTACTTTTAAATATGTTATTTTATTAATACACTCAATGGCCAATGTTGGTATTACTGTCTCCAATTATAGTTGAGGAAACTGAGACTTTAAGAGGCTGGTAGCTTGCCAAATGTCACCCAACTAGTCAATGGCAGATATGGAATTTGAAACCAGGTCTGTATTCCTCCAATGACAACACTTATTCCCACAGCAGCAACCACTGTGCTAAGCCTCACCATACTGCCTTGCTGATGAGCTCTCCTTCCTAGATAGAGAATATGCTGAAAGCTAAACTCAGTAACATAGATAGCTTCAACCAAGACTATCTTTAACCCCTTAGTCCCAAGTGTCATGCAGGTTAGATTGAAAACAAACAAAAAAAAATAGGAGACTTAATTAAAGCTCTGGGGTCCAAATGTTATATTTTCCCTAACTAGTTTCTAGTGCTCCCAAACGACAGAAGTTAATGATGAAAAACATCCCCAAGGCAACAATCTAATTCCATTCTTTCTCTAGTTCTTACCTATCTTGGCTGGTTTAGATGGCTGGAAAACAAAGCAGTTGACTCCATGAACACCCAGACCCCCTCTAACACTATAGTTCTTATTCTCTTTGCCCTACTTATATAGGAGAACCTTTATAGTTTTTAAAACTATAAAACTAGGTTTTAGATGCCAAGTTAATCCATTTTAGTAAAAGTACCACCAATAACATGAAATTGCATCTAACAACTGCCACATTTTAAAAATTCCTTTTAAATCATACCAAAATAATCATAGTAAAATACCAGAATCATACCAATCAATCACAAGGAATAAATAAGAACCAGGAAAGCTGAGAGGTACTCCTGTTCATAACATTTCATTTCTTTAGACCTCAGTGAAATATCTGACCAGTTGGAGAAAGTCTGACTGGACAACATGGCCTGTTGTGACTTTTGTGGTTCCTGTCCTGTGGCCTTCACCACTTGGTATATTACATCATTATTAACTATAAAGGGAAATGCTGGTCTGGCCCCTTTAATGAACCAGAAGTTCCCAAATCTGACAGAGAGAAAGAGATTCCTGTTATCTTATTTATCTCTTATGATAAATAATATGTCAAAAATCATGGGTTTCCCTTCCAGCAGAGCCATACATTACTTATGTATTACTTAGTTGTACCATATACCTTAGGGCATAATATACTAATTCAAAATCAACAAATGCTTATAAACTATTCAGGGGCTTTGTAAAAAATCCCAATGACTGTCTATAATGGGAAAGAAACAGGGGTTCATGACCAAATATCAAAAGACAATCAAAAAGGGCAAACTGTGTGTTTCTGACTGGCCACTGGGGAAAGCACAACCCCTGGATGATAACTTCTTGATACGAGAGCTGAGATTGTGTCAGGCCCTGGGGTAGGTACTAGGGATGCAACACTGGTAATGGAGACTTTGCCCATTCAAACAGGAAAACACCTAGTAGCACCATATGGATTCTAAAATCTTCATTATGTATGAGGAAGTAGGCTATTTCCAAAACCATTTCCTTGCATACCTCTCTACACACACTCAGCTGAAGCTGGACAACAAGAAGGTCCAAGGAACACTCACGGAACTCAATGCCCTGCTGTACTCAACAACAGCCAATTAATGAACAGCTTAGTTTAGTCTTTAAGGGCTATACTCGCCCTCAACTCCTCCATTTTAGGGCAAAAGCAGCTGTAGACAGTATATAAACAAGTAGGTGTGGCTAGGTGCCAATAAAATGTTATTTACAAAAACAGACATTACTTACAGAAACAGGTGGTGGGCAGGACTTGGCCCATGAGCCCTAGTATGCTGACCCCTGCTTTAGTTCATATAAAGCAAGGAGACCGCTTTGAGAAATCAAGTTACTATTCCTTTTTCCCTCACCCTTCTTCTCAGGACTCCTGAGAAGGAACAAAGAGCAAAGGTGCAAGGCTAGAAAGTTTCCTTCAATCAGTTATTCTCAAAATTAGAGGCTACAAAACACTTCAAAGTAAACAAGACCTGTGAATATCCATTCTACTTACTTGTACTTGTCACCATTAGAAAATAAAACTCTTCACTCGTCTAGTGGAGAGACCAGAGATACCTTCTCTGGTGTGCCAGGGGGATGACACATGGTTTTTATTAAACATCATGCTATTAATTCCTGCCTGGTGCAGAAACTCAGACAGCATCCCATAAAAAACATCAAAGCCACAATTGGCCAGCAGCCTTCAGAACACCTAGAAGCTCCTGGAGGGCCAAACTTTGGGAAAGTCAGTCCTGAAAGGGGCTACTAACTCCTTGAGGGTGAGACCACTACAAAAAGAAAAGAATTCTCTCTAGAGAGACTTGCCAAGCAAGTGCCTCCTTACCCAGTGGTTGGTTTAAGGCTTCAATCAGTCAGATCCTGCTGGACTTGTTAGACCTGACGAAACAACAGCAATAGCTTTGGTAATAATGCCAGATATGGACTAGGGCAAAATTGCCTGCTGTAAAGGAAATCTATATAATGGGCTCTGCCTAAGAAACATGACATCTCCATACTGGCAGGGGAGCAGAAGCTGATTAAAGGCACAGGGGTAAGAGAAAGGCAAATGGATTGGTCCTAAATATCGCCATGGCACACCAATATTTATGAGCTCCTTTGAATGGGGGCTGCCTAACACATGGCATGAGGGGGTCCAAAAGAATTTAAATCACAATTTGGAGAATGGCAGGTGAGTCATCAGAGCAAGGACAGGTGACCAGGCAAAAAAACAAGGCACATTAAGGCAAAAGGTCTCTGAGAGGGAGGGTGAAGGAGATGGCAACTGGCAACAGGCAACACTGAGGGTTTTACAGTGAGCTGCATATGAGATGGTGTTAGGAGGAAAGGCTCAAGGAGCAGAAGAGGGCTGAGTGCAAAGCCAGGTCAGAGCTGAGACAGACATCGGGAAGAATCAGGTAACTACCACAGGAAGGGACCATACAGGAAAGCCCAGAGGCACAGACTTCCCATACTCACCCTGCAAGGCATAAGCACTGACCCCCTTCAACAGAGCATACATCGGAATACAGTAGAAAATTTGCTGCCCTTAGGAGCCAGAAGATCTGGGTTTTGACCCCTATTTGCCACACACTGCTGAGTAACTCTGAGCAACTTCTGATTTTCAATTTCCTCATCTGTAAAACTGTGAAACCATTACTTCCCTTTGTTACTTCACCTACATAAGAGGAACACTAATAGTACCCTGCCTGATTGGCTCATAGGGTTGTTGTTAAAGATCAAATTGAGATCATAGGTCAAACTGTTTGGTGAACTGAAAAATACTATGAAAGATGTTATATTTTCATTATTTTTATGAAGCAGTATTATGTATGGCATCAGTTCAAATACATAACTCCATCTGAGAATGAAACTGGTTTTAAACAAGATGTGTATTAGCCCCAAAATTCACCATTCACGGATAACTTGGGCTAAATAATGTCTGTACCACCTATGAAACTTTCAGAATCAAAAACTGAGCAGCCTATTAAAATATGTCCCTATTTTTCTTCCTTGTTAACTAATTTACAATTTTTAGGTTTATTTTCCATCCTAAAGATGTAATTAAAAAGGCCCAGGGTCACACTCTCCCTCATCACAATATGAAGCTTCCCTAATTCCTTTTAACCGCCTCCGTTGGCTTCAGAGAATTCTGCTTTTAAGCTTCTACCTTGGTCTAGAGAGTCTTCCCCACAGGAGCTCACAGAATAGCCCAAGATTGATGACGCCAGAAACTCTACCACAAGCTCTGGTGTATCGGTCCTGTTAGCTACCCACTCCTCTACTGCTATTCTCCAGCTTTCACACCTTTCCTAATGGCCACTTCCTGTGGAGATGCGTACTAATGGCTGTTCCCATTTCTCTACGGAAGGCCCCATATCTCTTCTTCATTAACTCTACTTTCTGAACTACCTGTTGCTCTGAACAGCACTTATATTCTCTTTCATCATTAAAGGAAATAAAATCAAGGTGGAACAGTGGAAATATTCAGAAAATCTAAGTCTTAGCTCTACTATTGACTAGTAGCATGAAAGCTCTTAAACTCTGTAAGTCTTAGTTTCCTCATCTATAAAATAGAGATAACACTTTTCTTCCCAGATTAAGTTATATAATGTATGTGAAAGTGCCTTGTATATTATAAAGTGCTCTGTAAATATTAGCATATGCCCATATCTATATCTGTGCCCACATCCAGGTAATTGGTCAACCTGAGTGAGATCACGTTCACAAATCCCAGCCTTGCTGTTGCCCAGCACAAACATTACCAAACCTAAATCCCAACTCAATTTGTATTACAGTTGTTTCTTCCTCATTCATAATTTCATTCTCTAAATTCCACATATCTAGGGGTAAGTGTTCTATTATAGAAGGTCTGTCTCTTGATCTTCTATTTCATCAAGTTCCTACTAGGCAAGGGCCAACCAGAAAAAGTACAGCAGTGACTTCAGATTTCCTGACCTTCCCCTACTCCATTCCTGCAGGTCTGTGAAATGCTTGGCTGCCTTCAGACCAACACTGGAGGTGCATTCTTGGCCAGAGGCAGTGAAGAGAAAACAATTCTTTTCTTTCACAAGCTGAAAGTGATTCTGAAAAAAATCACTGGCTCAGCAAAAAGAGATTGGTGAAGGGTAGAGACTGTTTTCGTAAGGCACAGTGACATTGCACAGAGCCCAAGAGTGGGACTGATTACTGGGTTCCCGTACTGACTCTGTGATTAACTGTCTCAGTGACCTTGGACAAGAAACACCCCCTCTTAGGTTTGCTTCCTCATCTGAAATATTGAAGAGTTAAACAAAATGTTCTCTTAAGTCCCTTAGAACTCTATGAGTCCATTCCCAGCAAGATACTGCCCATTAATCAAAAAGAAAAGGGAACAGTTAAACAGCATCTGCTTTTCACAAAGGAAACGCAAACAAAATGCCAAGAAAGCCCAGCTTTCCCTCCCCTTTAATTCTGCTGGTGCAGCCATACACTCCCTGGCTGAGCTGTTACCCAATTAGCACACTGGTACCCCTTCCAAAAACCCTGAAACACTGGGCTTGGATTCTAGAAGACAAATCACTCCAGATAAACCAAATATGGAAAGATATCAATATTTCCCATGTTAAGAAAAAGAGAAATTCAGCATGGTGATAATGGTAACAGAGACATTCTCTTCAGAACTCTCTTTCCAGTTTTTTTTTTTCCTGCTTTAAGCAAAAGTTGTAAGGGGCAGCTATAAAACACCTCGCTGGCTTGTTACCCACCCTCCTCCCCCCACCTAATGAATTCAGGATGGATGAATTCAGGATTAGTCTCCATCTGTCAACTGCCACATGCATAATACATACTTTTCCAATCACAGGGAAAGGCTTTTCCACGAGAGCCTGGCGCTGGAGAGTTGGAAGCTGAAATGTGGCCCTCCTGCTTCTGGGGAAGTCCTTAATGAAAACCTCTTGCAAATAACTGCCTTGAAGTTCCTAATATGGTACTATAGTGCTGGGCCTACTGCTTGCCACTAGTGAGAAATTCCATGGTGCCTAGGGATAAAAATAATATGGAGGGAGGACTTTGTCACCCTTTAGTGACGCCACATATTTCCCAATATACACTATCCGCTACATGAAAAGCAGCTGCATCTGCCGTAAGAAGTCAACAGGTGAGCAGAGAAGAGCGTAGGCCTCTGGAACTGCCCAACCAGCTGGTGTAGGTTCTTGGAGCAGGAAACAAAGAGGACAGGTGGCGCACCACCAAGATGTAATATACTGTCATTCTTCTGTGACAAAAATAAAACATAACCAGGCCCTAATTAAAATGGGGCTAGATTGCTCAACATGGAAACCACCTGATCCCAGCCATGATAATGGAGGAAAGAGAATGAAAGGAAACTTTCCACTAGCACAGTTCTTCACTGCCAACTGGGTCACTTCAAACAAAAGAACCCCCAGCCCCAATAAAGAACATCCACACGGTTTTAATGCAAGGTACCTGCTTTAGAGTACAGTGCAGAAAGAGCCTTGGAATGGGAAACCAGAAAATCTGATTCTGGTCCCAATTCAGGCTCTAGCTCTAGATCTCTGGAAGAGTCAGTTCTCTCTCTTGGCTTCCTTTCCCTGGATATAAACTCAACAGAGTGGATGTGAAGCTTTCTAAACAAATTCCCAGTTCTGTTGTTCTATAAGGAAGAGCCAAAGGAAGGTATCAGTACATAAACCAAGCACCTCTGTTTCTCCAAGCACAATCATACCATAAAATTCACTTATTAAAGTGTACAATTAAGTGGTTTTTAGTATACTCACAGAGTTGTGCAACTAACATCACAATCTAATTTTAGAAAAATTTTACAACCCCAAAAAGAAATCCTTTGCCCATTACTAGTCACAACATGCCCTGATCCTCTCCCCCAGCCTTAGACAATCACTAACCTGACATACCTAGTTTGTTTAGTGTTTTTAGCATAATAAAGTAGTGGACTTTTTAAAATATCTGCATCTATTGATATAATAATGCTTTTTCCCTTATTCTAGTTATTTGGTATATTATACTATTACACTGACAGATTTTTAGATGTTAAACTAACTTTGCATTCCTGGAATAAATTCCACTTGGTTATGGTGTATAACTCTTTTTATATGTTGCTGGATTTGGTTTTGCTAGTATTTTGTTGAGGATTTTTGCATCTACATTCTTAAGGGAATTTGGTCAAGAGTTTACTTGTGATATCTTTGGTTTTGGTATGTGGCCTCAGAAAATGTGTTAAGAAGTGTCCTCTTCTAACTTTTGGAAGTTTGAGAAGGATGAGTATTAATTTTTCTTTAAAGGTTGGAAGAATTCACCAGTGAAGCCATCTAGGCCTGGGCTTTTCTTTGTGGGTAGTATTTTGATTACTAATTCAATGCCTTTATTTGTTATAGGTCTACACAGACTTTCCATTTATTGTGGAGTCAATTTTGGTAGTTTGTGTCTTCCTAGATATTTGTCAATTCCATCTAAATTATATAATTTATCAGCATACAGTTTTCATAGTATTCCCATTTATTCATTTTTTATTTTTGTAAGTTTGGTAGTAGTGTCTCCTCCTTCATTCATACTTTTAATATTTTGAGTCTTTTCTCTCTTGTCTTCGTCAGTCTAGCTAATGGTTTCTCAATGTTATTTTTAAAAACCAAATCTTGATTTTTTTTTAATTTTCTCTATTTTAAATAGAGAAAATAGATGTTCCTATTCTTTATTTCATTTAGTTCTACTCTAACTTTATCATTTTTTTCCTTCTATTTGCTTTGGGATTCATTTGTTCTTTTTCTAGTTTCTTAATGTGGATGGTCAGCTTATTGAATTATGATCTTCTTTTCTAACGTACGTGTTTAAAGCTATAAATTTTCCCCTAAGCACTGCTTCTGGTGCATCCCATCAGTTTTGGCATGTTGTGTTTTCATTTTTATTCATTGCAAAGTATTTTCTAATTTCCCTTGTGATTTCTTCTTTGACCCACTGGTTACTTAGGAGTGTGATATTTAATTTCCACATATTTATGAACTGCCTAAATATCCTTCTGCTATTGATTTGTAATTTCATCCCACTGTGGCTACAGAACATAATTTGTATAAATAAATATATTCAGGCAAGTTTTGTGGCCTATCAGAGGGTCTGTCTTGGAAAATGTTCCATGTGCACTTAAGAACTGTATTCTGCTGTTGTGTGGAGTGTTCCACAGATGTCTGTAGAAGATCTACTTGGTTTATAGTGTTGCTCAATTCCTCTATTTACTCACTGAGCTCTGTCTAGTAGTTCTACCCATTATTGAATGTACAGTATTGAAGTCTCCAACTATTACTGTTACATTACCTATTTCTCCCTTCAATTCTGTCCACTTTTGCTTCATGTATTTTGGGGCACTGTTGTTAGGTGCATATGTTTATAACTTGATATCTTGCTGATATATTGACAGTTTTACCATTATACAATGTTTTTGTTTGAATGTCATAAAAATTTTGTCTTAAAATATATTCTGATGTTTATATAGCCATCCTAAGTCTCTTTGGTTACTATTTGCCTGGTATATTTTTCTATCCTTTCACTTTCAACCTATTTGTGTCTCTGAACACAAAATGTGGCTCTTAAAAGACAGCATACATTTCAATCAATTAATCCATTTTTGATCAATTTATCCACTTTGCCAATCTCTGCCTTTCTACTGAAGTGTGTATTCCATTTACATTTACTATTACTGATAAGATAGGATTTATGTCTGCCATTTACTTTGTTTTCTAGCTGTCATCTTTTCCCTCTATTTTTCCATTACTACCTTTTGTGTTAAATAGATATTGTCTAATGTACTATTTTGATTCTTGTGTTATTTCTTTCACTATATATTTTTTAGTTATTTTCTTAGTGGCTGACCTCAAGATTAAAATTACAATATGGCTCAGATTAATTTTAACTTAACTTAGAAAGCATACAGAAACATTGTTACCATATAATTGCTTCCTCCATATCCTTTGTACAGTACTGCATGCATATTTCATTTTTATATATCATAAGATCAACAGTTTTATAACTTTTATACAACACAGCTGTCATTTAAACCAAATAGAGAAGAAATGAGTTACTAAAAAACAGACAGTTATAGTGTCTTTCATATATACCTATGTAGTTACATTTACTGGTGCAGATTTAAATTACCATACATCATTCTTTCATTTCATCCTGAAGGACTCTCATTAGTATTTCCTATAAGGCAGTTCTGCTAGTGACCAATTCTCAGTGTTTTTTTGTTTTTGTTTTTTGTTTGTTTATTAATTAATTTATTTATTTTTGCTGTGTTGGGTTTTCATTTCTGTGCGAGGGCTTTCTCTAGTTGTGGCAAACGGGGGCCACTCTTCATCGCGGTGCACGGGCCTCTCACTATAGCGGCCTCTCTTGTTGCAGAGCACAGGCTCCAGATGTGCAGGCTCAGTAGTTGTGGCTCACGGGCCTGGTTGCTTCGCGGCATGTGGGATCCTCCCAGACCAGGGCTCGAACCCGTGTCCCCTGCATTAGCAGGCAGATTCTCAACCACTGCGCCACCAGGGAAGCCCCAATTCTCAGTTTTGTTTTGTTTTGTTTTAATTCTGAGAATGTCTTAATTCTCCCTTTTTTAAAAAATATTTATTTATTTACTTATTTGGCTGCGCCAGGTCTTAGTTGCGGCATGCGGGATCTTCAGTTGCAGCGTGTGGAATCTTTAGTTGCAGCATGCAGGCTCTTAGCTGTGGGCATGCGGGATCTAGTTCCCTGACCAGGGATCGAACCCAGGCCCCCTGCATTGGGAGCATGGAGTCTTAACTGCTGAGCCACCAGGGAAGCCCCTCCCTTGTTTTAAAAGAATAGTTTTGATGAATAAAGAATTCTTGATTGACATTATTTTTCTTTCAGCACTTTGAATATGTCAGTCCACTGCCTTCCAGTCTCCATGGTTTCTGATGGGAAATCAGCTCTTAATTCTATTGAGGGTTCTGTTCACCAGATGAATTGTTTTTCTCTTCCTTCTTTCAAGATTCTCTCTTTGTCTTTGGTTTTCATCAGTTTGACTATAATGTATCTAGGTATGGATCTTCTTCAGTTTATCCTACTTGGAGTTTTTTGAGCTTCTTGGATCTGGAGATTAGTGTTGCACATCAAATTGGGGGAGTTTTGACCATTATTTCTTCAAATATTCTATCTGCTTTTTTCTATCTTTCTTCTCCTTCTGGGACTCTCATTACACATATGTTGATACACTTGATGGTGTCACACAATTTCTGGGACTCTGTTCATTTTTTTCTTTCTTTTGCTTAGATTGGATAATCCCAGACTGGATTATCTTCAAGTTCTATGACTCTTCTGCTAGCTCAAAACTGCTGTTGAACCTCTCTAATGGATTTTTCATTTTAGTTATTTTACTTTTCAACTCTAGAATTTCTATCTGGCTCTTCTTTATAATTTTTATCTCTTTATATGGTCTCTTTGGTGAAACATTGTTCTCAGGCTTTCCTTGTCTCTTTGGTGAAATATTGTTCTCAGGCTTTCCTTTAAATCTTTAGACATGGTTTCCTTTAGTTCTTTGAATATATTTATATTAGCTGATTTAATTTTTTGTCTAAATTCCAACATTTCGGCTCCATCAGGGACAGTTTCTACTGACAGCTTTTTTCTTGTGTATGAACCATACTTTTCTGTTTCTTTGCATATCTAATCATTTTTTGTAGAAAATGGGACATTTTAGACAATGTAATGTGGTACTTCTGGAAATCAGATTCCCCCAGGTTCTGTTGTTATTGTTGTTTTTGTCATTGTTTTTGTTGCTGTTTGTTTGTTTATCATATTTCTTGGACAAATTCTGTAATGTCTGTATTCCTTGTAGTGTGTGGCCCCTAAAGTCTCTGCTTGGTTAGTTTAGTAGCCAGCTGGTAACTGTTCAGAGATCTCCTTAAATGTCTTGAACCATTAAGTCTTCCACTTTTTTCTGAGGGGTTCTGTGTGCATGCTGGGTCATTTCTTCAACACTCAGCCAAGCAGTTTATAACTCTGCCTCAAGTTCAGCCATAGGAGAGAAATTGGGGCCCTCTCAGGTATTTTCTAGGCACATGCACAGCCCTGGGCATGCACATGGCCTTCTAGATCTGCTGGAATATGTCAGAGCTTTTCAAAGCCCCCAGTAGACATCTCATTCCCCTTTTATGTTTTTGGCCAGGATTTTGCTTGCCCTGACTGGTGTCAGTTAGTCTAAGTCACCTGTGATGTTAAACACCTTGGGGTTAGAACTTTTCCCACTGAGCTAACTCTAAATCAGATGAAGTAATGAGAAGCTATGTGAATAGGGCTTTTCTAGGTAGCTTTGAGACAGGTTAGATAGTGACAAGACTATAGGTCTGTGAGTCTTTGAGGAACTACAAACCCATTCTTCTCCCTCAGATGCTAAAGGCTACTGGTTTCCACAGCTACTATGGTTATGGGGCTGTAGGTTTTCAAGGCTTCCACAAAGCTCTGGAGAAGGGAATGGGAGGCAGGGTAAGTTAAAATGCCACAAAACTTGCTGTTACAAAGGTTCAACATGTTTCCATCAATAAACATTCTTCAGATTGTTGCAAGCCTTTTGGTTAATTTACAGAGTTCTGAGAAAGTTGATTTTGACAATTTTTGCCAGTGTCCTTTTTGCTTTTATGGAGGAGCTGATTTTATGAGGTCTTTAATTTACCATTCGCTCCAAGTACTATCCTAAAGAAATCTTGCCCCAGTGTGGCTGAGAATTTGCCCACAATGAACACATTCCTGTGGAAGCAGAAGTTGAAAAAAGCACCAGGAAAATTCTTTTTAAAAGGTAAGCAAAAAGTTGCCAGTTGTTGCCTCTAGTGTGAAGAACTGGGGAACTGGGACACAAGAGGAGGACCTTTTGAATTTTGTACCATGTTCATGCGTTACTTACTCAAAAAACATTTTTAATATACTTATAAAAGAAGAAGGAGGGGAGTTCCCTGGTGGCCTAGTGGTTAGATTCTGGGCTTTCACTGCTATGGCCCGGGTTCAGTCCCTGGTTGGGGAACTGAGATCCCACAAGCCGCACAGCACAGCCAAAGACCCCAGGAGATATACTACACCCTATTTCTGACAAACTCTCCATTCGCTTAAAGAATCTTGCTCATTATCAGGGCCATTAACTACCACAGTAGTAAAACAGATAGCTTTGATTTAGGAACTCTTCCTTCTCAGTTTTTTTTTTCCTATGGACAGTTGCATCTCCACAGTCTAGCTCATTTTTCCCCCGACAAAGACCCACTTTATAACATGTGATAGAATATATACCATATCCTGAACTTCTTCATAGCTCTTCTCACAACTGTAATTCAATTATTTAAGTGAGTAATCAGATGTTTAAAGTACGCTCCAAGAGGGCAGAGCCCATATAAGCCTTATTCGCCATTATATCTCCAGTTGTCCAGTTGTCTGACACATAGTGCGTGCTTCGTAAATCCTTGTTGAATTAAAATTAATTATTTTTACAACATGTAAGGCTTTAGCACTTGATACAAGCCCAATAACGTATCATGAGGGCCCTCCACCCCACTAGAAAAAAAATCAGCTCAAGATTTCCAGGATACTCTCCTGGAAAAGCATGTATCTTTTCCAGATCATCGTGGGCTTTTAGGAAACTTCTATAGTTACTGATTAGAGAAGCAGGTGCCAGATTAAACAGAAGTTTTGGGTTATGCTTTTAAAAAATGATGCTATAAAAATGAAGCTGAAAAGTAATTTTCCTTCATAACTCTTAACTCTGAAAAACTTTTCTTAATAAGATCAAGCCATAATCTTCCCTACCCTACCCCTATACCATTCACCATCCATAAAAAAAAAAAGTAAAAACCTACCAGCTTCTTGTAAGTGGTCACACTGAAAGGCTGGCTTGGTTCACTTTTCCACCCTAGTCCCCACAGCACTCCAGTCCAGCTACTCTGGAATCTGGTCTTCTGAGGACCTTCTATGAATATGGTAATATTGCCTCCACCAAATTCCATTTGACACTGCTTCATATCTACTAACAGCAGTACCCTACGACATACTCATTACATTGATCTGAGCGACTCTACAGAATATCTAAAATACAGTCTTCCCTCATTATGTGTGGGGAATTGGTTCCAGGACCCCTGTGGATACCAAAATCCACAAATATTCAAGTCCCTTATATAAAATGGTGTAGTATTTGCATACAACCTACCCACATCCTCCTATTACTTATAATACCTAATATAATGTAAATGCTATGTAAACAGTTGCTAGCATGTGGTAAATCAAGTTTTGCTTTGGGAACTTTCTGGAATTTTCGATCCCCCATTGGTTAAATCTAGAGATGCAGAACCTGCAGATACAGAGAGCCGATTGCAACTCCATGTCCTCCAAGTCACTGATTAACTATCACCAGGATAATGACAGGATATCTGCTGACTGAGAATGTATATTACATCACCAACTTCTCCCTGCACACCATAGCACTACACTCAGTCCAAAGGGATTAAAAGCTTTGGTCTCCCTCACTATAGAGCTATTCAGGACAGAACTGAAGGACACCAGGTTGGCACCTCTCAAGAAGCATTCACCAAGCAGATAATCAAATAGGCTAGCATGATTCAAGTCATCTACTCATACTGGACATATCAGTTGGATTTTCCCTTCGCCCACTCTCCCAGAGTAACGATGAACTGGCTCCAAAGTTTACGATGGAATCAATTTAGGTTGCTTGACTATTTGTGCAAGACAGTGGCAGCCCAGAAAACTGAATGAGAAAGCCAGGAGGAACCCTAAAGCTCACTGACCAAACTTCTAATTTTAGAAACGGGAAAACTTAGGTTTGCAAAACTAAAGACTTACTCAGAGTCATACAGCTAGGAAGTGGCACAGTTGGAACTAGTACCCAGGTTCCCTGTGTGCAAAGCTAGAGATGGCTCCACTAAGTATATTCAATATCAAATTTGCCTCAAAGACCCATCCTTTCAGAAAAGCAATTACTTACCGAATAGATTCCCCAGTTGCCAAAGCAAGAGCTGAAAAGGTACCCTAAAAAGTATCCTTAACGTAAACATCTAAAACTCTTGTCTTTAAAAGTACAGAATGTAAGAAAGTGACATTTTTGCATTCTTTTAAGATATAAGTTTTCATTAGTCCAAGACAGCCTGTGTATTTGTGGTTGTGCATGTGTATGTGTGGGCTTAATGATAAAATTCCTTTTTTCTGACATCTGTTTTATACATATAAACATACATACATATAAAGCATGTTATCCTTGGTTTTTGAAAGGCTATTTTAAAATTTTGTTTAAATTTTTATATTTAATTAATACTGTCAACATACTAATATAATGGCAAAAATTTATGTAGGTATAAATTAAGATCCTATAATGAGGTTACTCATTCCTTTCCCAAATGGTTAAACTACAATATGCAGAAAAAAAATCATGGAATGTTAGATCTGAAAGTGGGCTTATAGATCCCCTACCCACCCTCACCTTTGGGCCCCTCACCAAGGGCCCCAGCAAATGACTTACCAAGGTCACAGACCCCATTAGTAGCAGAACCATCACCATACCCATCATGTCTAGGTTTTTTTTCCCACTACACCATCATTCTGCCTCTGTTCATTTGCAGCATCTAGTATGTTTCCCCAGAGAAATCTCTGTCTGGAGACTATCACCTTCCATTTTCCTAGCCCATTAGAATCCAAGACTCCTAGACTGTTAGAAGTAGATCATCTAGCTCAGGAGTTGCAACCTGATTGAATCCAGGCTGTAAACATATTTCATTTAGCTATCACATTTTTAAAGAAAGCGAAGGCTTTTTTACAGGGATGAGGCTGCTGTATTTTACCCCAATCACTCCAGCCCTATTAACCCACTTCCAATAGCTTCATGCTTTTCTGTTTTCTCCTTGGCCACTGACAGCATTTGGGCCTGCAAACCCTGAATGCAGAACAGGCATAAGTAGCAGCACACCAAAGTAAAATTAGTTGGTGGAAAATGTGAAATATGGCATTATGTTTTAGCAATAACTATATTCACTGCCTTACCAATAAAAAAATCCATTTAGGTTAACTACTCGTATCAGAGGTCTGCAAACTACAACCAATGAATCAAACCCAGCCCACGGCCATTTCTGTATGCCACCGCCCCAGGTGAGCTGAGAATGGTTTTTATATTTATAAACAGTTGAAAAATTCAAAGGAAGAACACTATTTTTGTGACGTGAAAATTATGTGAAATTCACTTTTCAATGTCAATAAATAAAGTTTTATTAGAACACAGCCACTCTCGTTTCATGTACATATTACCTATGGCTGCTTTCTCACAACAATGGCAGTTAAATAATTGCCACAGAGACTGAATGGCCCTCAAAGCCTAAAATATTGCCCTTTACAGAAGAGGTCTGCTGACCCCTGAGCTATATCAAAGAAAATTTAAAGTTCCTAATAAACTGCGAAAAAGTCACAAATATTTGTTTAGAATTGGAACATCTTACACATCACTCTCAGATGAATCTTCCTAAAACACAGCTCAGACCATGTCTCTCTCCTACCAAAAATGTTTTTAATACTCCCTGCCTATAAAGAAAAGTCTGAAGTACTTAACAGGTCCTGCACAGTCAAGACCTCAAACTTCCATTCCAACCTTATCTCCCAAACTTCTCTTCCTGCACCATATATTCCAGATGACTTGAATTATTTGCTATCCTTTTACATTCTCTATGTCATTCCTACTACATTAAATGCCCTGTCCTGAATACAGTGCAATGCAGTAAAATAAGCAGGGCTTTTAGAGTAAGGTCTGAGCTCTAATTCACTCTTGCCCTTATCAGTTGAGAAAGTTACTTAATGCCTCTGAACTTCAGTTTTTTCATATATAAAGTGGGAATAATAATCCTTGCCTCATAAGGCTCTTACAAGATTTTAATTCCTGGCATATAGGAACAACTAAACAAGTGACAAGTGTTATTAATTCTGTCCAATTACAATGCTACTTCCTCCTTTGCTTTTCCTTGTCCTTCCACAGGGAAATGACCTCTCCCTCTAATGTCGCATACCATGGGGTCCACCTGTCTCACTCTATGGCTCTGATCCATATCTACTCCCTTATATGATGGTGATCTCTACATATATCTTACCTCCCCTACTAGTCTGGGACCTCCTTGAGGGCAGGATCCCATCTGTGACTTACTCTGTCACATCTGTGACAGCCCTGAGAACAATGGCTTGAATTTAGTATGTGCACGAGTATTTACGGAATGAATGATATGTGTTCTAAGCAGAGGCTATATCACTTGTTCTAAATAATACCTAGCCTAAGTGCGTAGAAAATATTCAAACAACACTAGGGACCAAAGCTGCCTATATAAAAACAAAGAACAAACAGAAAAGTGTGCAGTATATTCACCTTTAAGAGTGCCAGTGTTTTTATTTTTCACTGGCTTAAGTTATAATCACCATTTTGTACTCCAACAATTATGAATAGATCACATTTAAGGGGGGAGGGAATGAATCACTTTCCCAAGGAAGACATATTGAACATTCATAACATCAATTACCTCTAAGCACAAATCTATCTAAGAAAATGTGACTATCCAAACAGGACCTATATTTATAAATTAATCATCATACACAGTTGTGACTAAAACCTTATCTAGAGCTCTGTACAAAATCAGACACAAGCACGAAATCAAGTTCCAACTAGCTTAACAACTTTAACAAAAACTGCAGCTGGTTTTTGTGGCATGATGCACTAGGTTTCACTGGTTCCTAGAAACACTAGCCAGTTGATTTGACGGTCAATTTAATAAGTTAAATAAAAAGGTGCCAATAATTCTTCTTTACTTTTAATGCCAGACTCCAAATGACAAAATGAATCCACACACATGTATACAAAATTAATTGCTGAGACACACCAATGTAGGGAATGACATTTTCCAACAAGATGACAGCAAAAAATATGTTTCCAATTACTTCTGCTTATGTATTTTCCTTTAGAAATCTACCGAAAAGTACACATTCACCAGCAGATATATTATTAACCTGAAGATGTATTATCAACAACTTACAATATTTAGCCGTTTCCATTTACAAAATACTTTCATAATCCATTAACTCCTTTGAGCCTCAAAGCAACTCTGTGAGGTGCGTATAATTACCCCCATTTTATATATGAAGTAAATGATTTGTGCCTTCTTATCCCAAAATGGTGAAGCCAAGATTGTAGCCCAGGTCTTCTAAATCCACTTCCAGTGTTCTCTCTTCCTTTTTCCTCCACACAAAGCAAGAGTATACCTTTGTTTTGCGTCTACCTCACTCTCAAAAAGTCGCCCAGCTAGCCCAGTGTGAGGAAACAGAGTGGGAGTATAAACATTACTGTGGTCAAGACAGTGGGAAACATCCCACCTTTGCCTCTAGCTAATCACATTTTTAGAATCATGCAACTTAAAGGAAAGAAATGGAGTGTGGGTTAGCTGCTGGGTTTTATTTCCTAACTGTCCTATTTTGGGCTTTCTATATATACTCAGAAAGGCAAAACCACCATAAATATCAAGAAGCCCCCTGAACCAAAATAACTCTTGGATCTTTTGCCCATACGCAAAGGTTTAAGCCTGCATAATTGTTGACTCTTACCACATTTAATCTCAGAAAAGGAAAGAATAAAAACCGCAACTTGCCCCTCACTTAGAAAACTTTTGCCCTTCCTCAAACATTTTACTGAACTGTTTATTTTCTCTTAAGAATTTTAATCTCTCTGATACTCCTCAGCTGATCATTTTTTAGCACAAACACTTTCAGCTTACCCTAAACTTCACAAAGCCAGTCCCTTCCAGGCGCTTAGATGAGCTTCATTTGACTATGAATACTGCACCAAGCAGTTTACTGAAACAAGTAAATAAAAAGAAAATCCAAACATTCCCCCTTTCCTTTCAGGAACCCCTACCTTTCTAAGTACTTTTGTGGCACAACCTGCATATCTTTAACCTCTCAATGAACTCTATTAAGTGGCAACACACCCTAAAGCCTGGCCTAAAGTTTCTAAGGATCAGCATTTCAAATACCCCATCTTTAAGGTGCTGCCAAGAGTTAACTCTTGTTCAGACTGCAATAGGACAAACCATTATATGATCGAATTCAGTCAAACAACCAGCAGGAACTTGGAAAACTTCTATTCTGACCAAAGTGGGCAGACAACATATGCAGGGAAAGCACAGACTCCAAGGGGCAAATCAGGAGAGCTGCACAACAAATACCCCTGCGCTGCGGCTCCCAAGCCTTTCTCCCTGCTCTTGGTTGGCTGCATTTGCCTTAAGGTCCCCACGCTGGACCAGACACAGTATTTGTGGGATAAATCCACTCAGAAAAAAGTTATAGGCATACAGAATATATTTGCCAGTGACTTTGACTTTATTTTTCATAAACATCTTTCAACCAAGAAGAGAAAAAATGAATTATATAAACCCATTCACTAACCTCCATTCTTCTGGGTATATTCTTTGGCACAATGGATTGGTTTGCCTGCACTCTTGTTGGGGATGTTTATTATTCTTTCTCCTACTCCAAGCCTTCTGCCAACTAGCAGAAATAAAAACTCCATACACAGTGGGGAAGCAGGGGAGGGTCCCACAGCTGTTAACCGTGACCACTGGGAAAGCCAAGCTAGGTGAGGTTCCTTCAGCCAGATAACTCCCAACCTGAGCTCTCTACTATGCTCCCAGGGGGCCGGGTTCCTCCTGCCAGGGACTAGGCAGGTCTTTGTTCCACCCTCGAGGAGAATTCAGTGGCATGTGAGGTCATTTAATAATTCTGAACTTACACAGACCTTGACCAAAACCATAACTCAGTAACTTAAAGAAAGAAATCACTGGGGCAAAGGTGCTTTCCTTAGAAAATAACTTGCCATCTGAAATTTTTTTATTACTGCCCCCATACTTACCTATAGCAACCAGAGGCCAGGCAGGAACAAAACCCTGACTCAAGCTGCTGGCCTGAATTCCCAATTCTCTAGGAGGTCCTAGGGCAGTTCCTCAGTCAGCTTGGATGTCCCTTTGCCTCATACATGGGTAGAAACATGTCCGACAGAACAAGCAGACTGTCCCTTCGGAACAACAGTCTGACAAGAAAGGATAGTTGCAGAACAAGACGGTCCCTGGGACAGCTACAGATCCTGTCTTATAAAGCCAAGGACACTAAAGGGAAAAGCCCCAATTCTAGTTGCAGCCACCACCTTCCACTTCTACTGACCCCACTCCAAAGTGTCCGGAAACCCATTCGCCTCAGACACCTGGGCTGAGAATCACCCTAAATCCCCACTTTCCCCGTGGTGTGGAAGAGCTCAAAGGCCAGAGCCACTGGCTCGAGGAAACTGCTCATCGAAGCCTTCCACTTACTTCTCATTGCGCTGATAAGCGCGTTGCCGTCTTTGATCACGTCTTTGATGAATTTATTGGTCCTCTCCAGTTCCTGCTCATAACACTTGAGCCTCTCGCGGAAATCAGGGCTGTCCAGGTAGCAGTCGCTGAACTCCAGCGGGGGGTGCCCCATGGTTCTGATGGCGGGGATTGGAAGGAGAGAGGAAAGACACAAAGACCAAGAGCATCAGTGGCACAGTACAGGGAGAAGATGAGGTGCGCAGAGTGCAGGACCCGCTCAGGAAGCTGTAGCCTCCCTCCCTTTGGAGGACAGGTACCTGTTCAGATGAGATTCCTGGGGACAGCTGGCTTGTCTGTACCGGAAACGGGCGGCCTGGCGATTGCTTCAGGTGACTGGGAGAGCTAACTAACGCAGTCGGATCCCGGCGGGGTGCTCCCTAGCAAGCAGCTGGCCCCCTAGTCATCGCCCCCCTGACAGGCGACAGAAACTGCAGCTCAGCTCTCCTCCGGAGACCGGCCGGATCCTTCCTGAGCAATTGTAAACGTGACACTTCAGCCCGCCCAGGGTGTGGGCGGGGGTGAGCGCCGGGGGTGGGAGGTGCCTCTACTTGCTCCCAGCGGCGGAGCCAGCTGAAGATTTCCTTTGCCGAACTCCGCGGGCAACCCTAATTGCACTGTCCCCTCCCCCTTCTTAAAGCCAGCGCTTCCGCCCTGCCCCGGTGAAGCCCTCGTACCGAGCCTGGGGACTTGGGTTCCTTCAGCTGTATCTTACTTGCACCCTAGGGTCTCGTTACCAGAGTCCTCCGTCTCCCAAAATTCTTCCTGGGCCAAGGGAGCCGGCCTGCTGTCCTGTTAAGCTCCGGAAGGGTTAAGACGGGGCGGCAATGAAACGTAGCCTTCCTCCAAAGACGCCCAAGCGGGAAGAGGAGGGCAACAGCGCGACGCACAATAGCTGCAGTAGCCCGACGCTTCCCTACGGAAACTGGGGAGCAGTCAGCGCCCTAGACTCCAGCTGGAAAGCGTGGCGGCCTGGGAGATGTAGTCTTTCCGTTTCACGCCCGGTGACTCCTCCCTGCGATCTCCTCACCACCCCGCCAGGGCGGTGGCTCTCGCCGAAAGGCATTCCCAGCCCTCCCCAGCTAATAGCTGTCCCGGCCCAGCCTCAAGGGGCAGGTGCACCGCACTAGAGTCTACCTGGAAAGCTTCCAAAACTGGAGCGAGCAAGAACCCGGGAGTGATCAATTGTGGGAGGCTCTCTCTCACTTCTCATTGTTTGGATTGTTTGTGGGTTTTCCTTCCTTTCTTTCCAGACTCCCTCTGACCAACCCACTTCTTTTCCTCTTCCCTTTCCCATTTCTACGGGTCCTAGAGCTCTAATTCCCATGGGCCTTCTACCTGAAGGGTTGATTCCTGCCCTTGGATCTCCATGTTAAGCTCAGAACCTCCTGCCAGAGAAAGGGAGGCAATAACTAGGAGTTCATTTTTCCCTGAATAGGACCTCAATACGTGGTTTTTGTGATCCAACTCATCACATCGGCTGTTGATTAAAGCACATGATTTTCCATATGTAAGTGAAAAAGCTATGAAGAGGATGTTATAAATTGTCTTGCAGCTTCCCTGAGAGACTTCTTGTCCATTGTCTATTGTAGAACTGGGGCTACTTTTACAGGTGGCTGCCTTGAGACTAAGAGTAGCTAGGGGCTGGAAAATAGTGTGTACACGGGCAAAAAGATTCATTTTAATTTTGGAGAAGTGTTTAGATTACATTGCCCTGTGAAGAAAGCCAAGAAAAGCCAGAACTGAAGAGGATTGTAAACAGAGTAATAATGGCTACCCCACCTGTGTTAGTATCCTACTGCTGCTGTAACAAATTACCACAACCTTGATGACTTGAAATAGCACAAATGTATTATCTTACAGTGCTGGAAGTCAGAAATTAAAAATAGACCTCTGTAGGCCAAAATCAAGATGTCAGAAGGACTGTGTTCCTTTCTGGAAGCTCTAAGGGAAAACCGATTTCCCTGCCTTTTCCAGCTTCAGGAAGTTGTCTACATCCCCTGACTCATAGCCCCCTTCCTCCATCTTCAAAGCCAGCAATGGCCTATCAAGTCTCTCTCCCACTGCATCACTTTGACACTGACTCTCCTGCCTCCCTCTTTCTCTTATAAGGACCCACCGAATAACCCAGGATAATCTTCCTCATCTCAAGATCCTTAACTTATATCTTCAAAGTCCTTCTGTCATGTAAGATAACAGAGTCACAGGTTCTAGGGACATGGACAACTATGGGGGTAACATTCTTTACCTTCCACACAATCTATAATCCCATAACCCACCTCACTATTCCTCAAAACAATCTTATCAGGTCAGTATTATTATTATTATACCCATTTAAAGATGAGATAGCTGAGTTGAAGAGAGGTTAAGTGACTTGCCCGAGGCTACACAGCTAGTTTGAACTTGAGCCAACCCTGTTCTTAACCACTACACTATATCGCAGTAATGGTCAAGAGTCCAATGAGGAAAACACTCTCTGAGCATTAATAGGCGGCCACATGCCAGGAAAGGATTTTACTTCCTACTCTTTTTAAGAGAAAATGTCCATTTTCTTTATAAACACCAATGCAGGTACTAAGGGAAGATGCCCAATGAATGGGTACATGGTCTTTCATTCTAGGAAAGTTCCCTATAGCATTCATTAACTAATTCAACAAACATTTATTGAACACCTGCTATATGCCTTGACTTATACAGCCTATGCCTATATTTTCATCATCATGAACATTATCATTGACATTATCGATGTTAGGTATCATCTACCTCCCTATACTCAAAGTGTTTTATAGTCATCCATGTTATCCTTTATCTAGACAATGAAACTAAAGTGCAGAGAAATACAAGTGCCCTGGACCAAATACCAAGGAAGAAAGAGGGTAAAATTAGAACTCAGTCCTTCAGATAATAGCAGCATTAATTGAGTGTTATTCTAGATGCTTTGCACATGTTATACCCAACACCTGACAACATGATAGGACTGGGGTCTTCAAATTTTTATTCACATAACTCCTAAAAGTTTTTTGAGAAGCTATGTACTCCCTCACATGTTAAGTTGACATCTAGATTTTTTTCATCTTGTTTAAACAGTTGCAAGAGGTATAATTTCTAGCATACTATACATATTGACAATTTAAAATAAAACTGTTATATTACATGTTTAAAGATATTCATTGGATTCTAGAAACCAAGGCAATTTGATGCCCACCATCAAACATTAAACACAAAAGTGTAAACTTTTTCTTTAACCTTCAGAAAATATACATGGTTTCTTTCTTCATCTTGAAATCAAATATCCATTACATTCTCCTTACAGAATCATAATCTATAATATTTTTATACTTGAAAGTCCTCTATTGATCTCCATATTGAATTTCTCTGCAACAAAATACGTCCATAAATAGAAATTGAATTATTTTTATTTTCTCGTGACCACGAGTCTCCAAGTATAACAAGTCCTCTGGATTCAGTTATAGTTGCAATTATTATGCATACATAATCGGTAAAAATAGCATGAAGGTATTATACATTGTGATTATTATTAAACATAAAGCATAAAATTTTATTTGAAATACGTCTGTTAGCGAGATGGATGAAGAAGAGGTAGGTTACAGGGCCTTTAGTTAAAGAAGATTTCTAGACATGAATATTTGAAATTTTTGCTTTATTTAGACCCAAGGGTTTTTACAGGCTGGGTCAAAGTATCACAGTAAGATTCCTGACCTTTGAAAAGTATGCTTTTCTTTTTAGAGACTGGGAAAAAGAGGTGGGAAAGGCAAATCATTTTTAGCAAATAGTACTAAAGGAATTTGATGATTTGGAAACTGGTTCCCTTTCAGCTTTATTCATAATTACCAAAACTTGGAAGGAACCAAGATATCCTTCAGTAGATGAATGGATAAATAAACTGTGGTACATCCATGAAACGGAATATCATTCAGCAAAGAAATAAGCTATCATGATACCACTTATATGTGGAATCTAAAAAAAAATGGTACAAATGAACTTATTTACAAAACAGAAATAGAGTCACAGATGTAGAAAACAAACTTATGCTTACCACGGGGGAAATGGGGGGAAGGTTAAATTGGGATATTGGGATTGACATATACACACTACTCTATATAAAATAGATAACTAATAAGGACCTACTGTATAGCACAGGGAGCTCTACTCAATACTCTGTAATGACTATATGGGAAAAGAATCTAAAAAAGAGTGGATATATGTATACGTATAACTGATTCACTTTGCTGTACAGCAGAAACTAACACAACATCGTAAATCAACTATACTCCCGTAAAAATTAAAAAAAAAAAGAAATGAGCTATCAAGACATGAAAAAACATGGAGGAAACTTAAACGCACATATTACTAAGTGAAAGAAGCCAATCTGAAAAGACTACATACTGTGTGATGCCAACTATGTGATAGTCTGAAAAAGACAGAACTACAGAGACAATAAAAAGATCAGTGGTTGCCAATGTTCATTGCAGCTCTATGTACAATAGCCAGGACACGGAAGCAACCTAAGTGTCCATCAGCAGATGAATGGATAAAGAAGATGTGGCACATATATACAATGGAATATTACTCAGCCATAAATGGAAACAAAATTGAGTTATTTGTAGTGAGGTGGATGGACCTAGAGTCTGTCATACAGAGTGAAGTAAGTCAGAAAGAGAAAAACATATACTGGATGCTAACACATATATATGGAATCTAAAAAAAAAAAGGTTATGAAGAACCTACAGACAGGACAGGAATAAAAATGCAGACGTAGAGGATGGACTTGAGGACATGGGGAGGGGGAAGGGTAAGCTTGGACGAAGTGAGAGAGTAGCACTGACATATATACACTACCAAATGTAAAATAGCTAGCTAGTGGAAAGCAGCCACATAGCACAGGGAGATCAGCCCGGTGCTTTGTGACCACCTAGAGGGGTGGGATAGGGAGGGTGGAAGACAGGGAGATGCAGGAGGGAGGGGATATGGGGATATATGTATATGTATAGCTGATTCACTTTGTTATAAAGCAGAAACTAACATACCATTGTAAAGCAATTATACTCCAATAAAGATGTTAAAAAAAAAAAAGATCAGTTGTTGCCAGGGTTGTGGGGAGGGGAGAGAGAAATGAATAGGTGGAGTCCCAGAGGATTTTTACAGCAGTGAAAATGCTCTGTATGATATTATAATGGTGGATACATTTCATTATACATTTGTCCAACCCATAGAATGTACAACACCAATAGTGAACCCTAATGTAAACTATGGACTTTGAGTGATTATGATGTAGTTTCAGTATGGGTCATCAAATGTGCCACTCTGGTGGGGGATCTTGATAATGAGATGAAGTCATGCATGTGTTGGAGGCAGGGGTATATGGGAAATATCTGTACCTCCCTCTCAATTTTTGTAACCCTAAAACTGCTCTAAAAATAAAGACTTTAAAATTTTGTGGGGGGACAGAAATTCTATTTCCCCTGCTTCTTGTATGTCAAGGTAACACCACCTCCACAGTCTTAATTCAGGACAAATATCTCTTCCCTAAAGAATCATTCTATTTAAGCTGTGACGCTGTGGAAAGAATACTGAGTTTGAAGAAATACAGGTAATACAGACCTGAAGTTGAGTCTGACTCCACCCTTTAGAAGCTCTGTGACCTAGAGCAAGTCATGTAAACTCTCCTTGGAATAGTGTCTTCTTCACAAACTTTTCTAAGTTTTAACCATAGATGATGTATGTGGAAGTGCCTGGCACATAATAACTCCTCAACAAATGTTGGTTGAATCTAATGCTTTTTCATTGTGCTTGTTCTGATGGACAGTACCAGAGGCACGGAGGAGTCAGATTACTCACAATGATATTCCTAGAAAAACATTACTATGTATATGATAGCAGAACTTGATCCCTGTTCATTATCATCATAGGAAACTAAAAAGCCATGTTCAGAGTAATTTACTTTTTTTTAAATAAATTTATTGCTTTTATTTATTTATTTTTGGCTGCGTTAGGTCTTTGTTGCTGCACGTGGGCTTTCTCTAGTTGCGGCGAGCGGGGGCTACGCTTTGTTGTGCTGTGCCGGCTTCTCCTTGCAGTGGCTTCTCTTGTTGCAGAGCATGGACTCTAGACACGCGGGCTTCAGTAGGTGTGGCACGAGGGCTCAGTAGTTGTGGCTTGCAGGCTCTAGAACGCAGGCTGGGTAGTTGTGGTGCATGGGCTCTGCGGCATATGGGATCTTCCCAGACCAGGGGTGGAACCCATGTCCCCTACATTGGCAGGCAGATTCTTAACCACTGCACGACCAGGAAAGTCCTCCAGAGTAATTTACATTTCAACTCACATAGAAACTCTAGTCTAGTTTGTGGTATAGTTAATATGCTATCTCAAATTTCAGGCCACTCATGGGGTCTGCAGCTTTGCAACATGGCCAAGACTCTCAGGGTTTAAGAACTAGAATCTGAAATTCTGGAGTTAATCATTTTAGGGGGTTACTCTGAGGTGGAGTTGCAGGATAGCTGAAAGTCTCAACAATGTTCAGCTAAGGTCATGCAGGATAGGAGCTTATCAGCTTCATGTGTCTGTCTGTCCATCCTTCATGCTGGAATCAGAACCAGAGGGAATCAGAAGTGAGGGAAAGTAAAGAAATCAGATGTTATAGATTTTTAGGAAAGGCAATGTACTTGCCCAAGAAAACCAAATAAATATCCAATATTAACTTAATATGCCGGTTTCTGTTTCATCTCTCCCATCTGAGACCACAGCTAGCTTCATTAAAACATTTCTTTGCAGTGCTCATTAATCATTTGCTCTTCTCCACACATGAAAAAGTAAAATGAGTTCTTTTTAAAAGGGTCTGGGAGACTGCAAAGAAAGGTAATTTTCCAAATGACATTTTTTTAGGCTTTAGTAATTTATGAGATGTGTTTAAAAAGAGTTTTATCCTAAAGACAGAAAGTAATATATTATAACCCCTGTGTTTCTTATAACAAATCTTGAAGGTTTTTGTCCTAAGATGTTACAATCCTTCTTTCACAAAAAAGTAGAGAAGATACAGAAGTTAATTGGCCTATGTCAGTAACAAGAAGAGAGACTGAGGGGAAATAGGGATGAGAAGTGGAGGGAGAGGGGGCAGCATAGATGGATGATTTCTCTTAAACCAGGCATGTTACATATATGATCTTGCTTACTTTGCATAACAACTCAGTGAGGAAGGTTCTACTGTCACCTTCATTTTACAGATGAGGCAACTGAAACTCAGAGAAGGTAAGCTGCTTGGCTAAGGTCACCCAGAAAATATATGATATCCCAGAGATTTAAATCCAGGTCTGAATCTGAAGCCATTTTTGCCATTGCATTATAATGCCTTCCAGTCTAATACATCAATATCTAATCTCTATTCCCTCCTGCTTATGTGACTGGATGTACTTAGTACCACAATACGGAAAAAAATAGTTCAGGGTCATTGATAATTGCAGCAAATTATTTTAAGTTATCCCAGGTTTAATGTTAACAAGGCCATTATGTTTAACATCTCTGAAGAGCTAGCTGTCACTTCTGGCTCTCATGCTATATATGTCCAACCCTCTAGAATTTCCAGACTTGCAATGCATAGAACATAAGACAATGTGCATATCAGCTCCCCCCAACCCCACCACATGGCCAGCCTTGCCCCTAGTTCTAGCCTCGCTTAAATCCTGTACTAATATTGGCCCCATTCCCAGCCCCACTCTTGACTCTGGCCCTTTCTCTGCTTTGACTAGACTTGGCCTAGTTTCTTTCCTTAGCCTAAGCCAAGATTTTAGGAGCTATAAGTGACAAATGGTTGAAGGAAGGGAAAATTCTTTTTCATAGTTTCTGTACATGCAACTCTCCACTTATCCTCTCCCTTCAGGTCTCCCCTTATGATGTTTTTTGGTGGAAAAAATTCATGAAATTTAGCTTTAATAATGTAATCTATTTTAATCTATGTGATTATCCACCAAAACGTTTTATTCATAGGATTCACTGTTTTCATCACACTTTCATATTAGCAAGTCCATATTAAAGCTGTCTGTTTGTAAGAACCTGGGGATTTTCTCCTTGTGGCCATTTTATGTGTCCATTTTGATTCCCAATTAGCCACATTATAAGGTTGGTGAAAGCATGTCTGAATACTTCTATACTCCCAGAAACTTCTATACTTTTATACTGCCATCCCAGTACAGCCTGCTGTACATCCCATTTTCCAGCATCTTAGAAGGTAGTATGATCTTCTGAGAGGCCAGAAACTTACCAACCATTCCTGGAAGCTCCTACTAAATAGTGGAACATAAATCATAATGTTCTACTAATGATCCTTGAATTTTGGCTTGCATAAGAATCACCTAAGGTGCTTGTTGAAAATGTAGATTCTCCTACACCCGTCTCTCACAGTGAGTCTGATGATATGGTATGGATTCAGGTATGGGCTGAGGCCAGGTAATATGGACTGAGGCCTAGACATAATAAGAAATAAGAAAATGGGGGTAAGGGGAACTTAGGTGAGTCGTTGGGAAATTTTAATTTTAAGCAAGTACCACACATGATTCTGATGAAGGGAGTCCACAACCCAGTCATCCAGTCTTATGCATTGATATAGGGTTTTATCTATTAAACACTGGTTGAGAAATGAGAGTCCTCATACAACAGTGATTTTGATTAATAACATGAGTAGAAGTTTCCACTCCTCATTTTGGCAACAGTTAGGCTTTCTGGCTTCCATACTAGTTCATCTTACATCTGATTTTAAGCTAATACTTAAATTAACGTGATTAAATAACTGTGGCATTTGTGTAACATATTTTTTTTGTGTGTGTAACATTTTATATGTGGTCATTTTTACTCATAGCACATATTACTTTACATACTTTTTAACAGAATTGCTAGAATGATAACTTGAGAAAAATGAAACAATCAAAATATTTTCCAACGGGTTTCAGGTCTCGAGGGTGATAAGCCATGAAGAAGCCTTCAGACAATTGAGCCTAGCAAAGTTCTTTTAGTTTCTCTTTAAGTAAACAACATGAGATAAAACATGCAATTCTTCTGAATCTTTAAATCTCTTCATTTTTTTCATCAATAAAAGAAGCAGTAGACAAATGTTCAGAATAACATGTCACTGACTGCAAATGAATATGCATTCATACTTAAAGTAAAATATTAAGATATAAAATATTTTAATAAAGTACTCTAGAACAATGTAAATTTGTTCTTTTTCCAAAATTAGGAGTAATTTAACGTTAGTAGTTTTATAAATGGACATAGCACACAATGGACACCAAGGTGGTTGTCTAAAGAAGGCAACAGCATGGCGACAATACTCAGCAAGGACCCAGTACATGCCAATCATTAATTTTCTCTCTTTGTTAAACCAACGTTACCACAGGAAGGAAAGTGGTTTCAGAAACTTACTAAAAATGAATTGTGGGTGAATTCACATTTCAACCTTCAAAAGTCTTGATTAGGCCACTATGTTATTCTACTTCTTAGTCTTAAGAAGAACAACTTTGAATTTTAAGTTAATGTTAAATACTGAAAGGTAGAGAATACATTAACATTTATTATGTCCAAAACACCTACTTAACCATTCTAACTACAATCATCCCTTGAGGCAGGAATGTCATTCCTCATTCTTCAGATGAGGAAACTGAAGCTTAGAAAGATGAAGTAATTTGTCCAAAGTCACACAGCTTGGAAGTGGTTGAGCTGGGAATCAAATCTAGCTGCTGGGACCCCAGCATCTCACTCTTAATGTTAGCCTGCCTCTGTGCTGATATATCATTTTCACTACATTGGACAAACTTTAAAATCTTGCTAAACACTGGTGTTGACAAGGAGAGACAGGCGTTCTCGTAGACGGATTGTGGGAATGGAAACTGGTATGAACGTTTCGGAAGGCAATTTGGAAAGATCTACCAGAATTTTAAATGCATATTCCCCTTGACCCAACTGTTCTACTTTTAGGAATTTGTGCTATAGATTTCACCACAGAAGCATGAAAAGATATGGACAAGCATATTCACTATAGCATTATTTTGTTGTAGCCAATCTGGAAATCCCTGAAATGACCATTATGGGACTGGATATACAAATAATGTACACCCATGCAGTGGGAGATTATGCACACATAAAGAGAATGAATTAGGATGGTCCAAGGTATGTAAATGAATAAAACTGGTTGAAAACTAGTTTCACATTAGTATCTAGAGTATGATCATTTTGTGTATTTTGTATTATAATTTGTAGTATATATAAATTGTATCAATAAAAATGGCAATGGGTACATTTGTATATGTATTTATTCACAAATAATCTTAATGGTCTTGATTTGGGGAAGTGGAAATGGGATCGGGAGGGTGGGACTTTTCATTTTACACCCTTCTGAACAGTTTGAATTGTTACTATGAGCATATCTTATTAAGAACGAAATTAAGACAAAAAACAAAAACTCAAGAAGCATCATTTAATTCAGTACCATTAGAACTTTTTAGACCATGAACATAGTAAGAAATACAGTACATCATAGATCAGAGCATACATATAAATTACTAAAACAAGTTTCACAAAATACTGCATACACTGTGCTCTACTATTTTCTATTCTATTCTATTTCTTTTTTTTTTTTTTTTTTTTTTTTTTTTTTTTTTTTTTTTTTTGTGGTACGCGGGCCTCTCACTGCTGTGGCCTCTCCCGTTGCGGAGCACAGGCTCTGGACGCGCAGGCTCAGCGGCCACGGCTCACGGGCCCAGCCGCTCCGCAGCATGTGGGATCTTTCCGGACCGGGGCACGAACCCGTGTCCCCTGCATCGGCAGGCGGACTCTCAACCACTGCGCCACCAGGGAAGCCCTCTATTTCATTTTTTAAAATATCTTTAGTCACTACCCACTAAAGTGATTTCATATCCCAAAGTAAACCTTGACTTATCCTGCGGACATGGGCACAGACCCCATTAAGCACCATAATCCAGATGGGGGCCTACTTATACAAACAGACCACCTCCAGCCAGCCCAGTGTTTATCTAACCCACAAACTCAGATAAGCCCAGCCAATCAACACCACTCAGAGATTTTGCTTTCCTAAAATAGGACAGATACAATGTTTTTTAGTATATTCACAAAATTGAGCAACTAACACCACAATAAATTTTAGAATATTTTCATCACCTCAAAAAAATTACCCTGTACTCATTAGCAGTCATTCTCCATTTCCCTCTAAACCCACCACCTCCCAGCTTCTGTCAACCATAAATCTACTGTGCCTCTATAGATTTGCCTATACTGGACATTGCCTATAAGTAAAATCATATAATATGTGACCTTTTCTGTCTGGCCTCTTTCACATAGCATAATGTTTTCAAGGTTCATCTGTTTTATAGTATGAATCAGTACTTCATTCCTTTTTACTGCCCAATAAAATCCATTGTATAGACATATCACATTTTGTTTATCCATTCATCAGTTAATGGCCATTTGGATTGTTTCCTCTTTGGGGTTATTATGAGTAATGCTGCTATGAAAATTCATGCACTAAAATTAGAAATTAATTTTAAAAGATAGCAAATAGCTTCATATATATTTGGAATAAAATTACATATTAATAAATAACCCCTTTGCTTAAAAAGGAAACAAATAAAATTAAGAAATGCTAGAATAGAATGATAATAAAACTGTACATGCCAAAATTTGGGGGCCATACCTGAAAATGTTATATAGGTATATAGGTCAAAATTTATGGTATTAAATTATTTGATCAGGAAACAAGAAATGTTAAAAACAAAAAAAAGTTGAACATTCAACTCACAAACTGGAAAAAAAGTTCAGAAAGAAAATATAAAGAAAGAATAATAAGAATAAAAAAATAAAATAGAGAAAAAACAACATATAAGTTTTAAAAAATGAAAATTGGTTCTGAAAAAAGAAGATAGAAATTGGCAAAACTAATTTTTTAAAGAATTAGGCTCAAGTAAATAAAATGAAGATTAAATAAGATACAACAGAGATTAAAAATAATAAAAATGTACTGTGAAAAATTACATGCTAATAGATTTGAAAACACAAATGAAATAGATAAGCACATAGAAATCTATAAAATGCCAAATTAGGCACAAAAAGAAAGATAACTAACACATACAAAACTGAAGTGGTAGTAAAAATTTTCCCTCTCATAAATCTCCAGGTCCATACTGTTTTACAAGCAAGTTCCACCAAACTTTGTAGATCTCTAAATTCCTATTATATACAAGTCGTTCCACTAAAAAGGAGCAAAATCTGCCCAGTTCATTTTATAAGGCACTAATATTATAGATTCCAAAACTATAACCAAAGTAAGAAAAAGTGTTAGCCCAATTCACTGAGTATAGATGCAAAATTTTTTAATAAATTATTAATTAACCAACTAGAGTATATATTTTAAAAATCATTCACTATGATCAACTATGAGTTTTCCCAGGAATAGAAGGATGATTCAATATCATGAAACCTGTATATATAATTTAACGTATTAATAGTCTAAATGAGTTAACTCATATGACTCTAATAATACATTTAATAAAGTTCTAGACTAATTTATGTTTTAAATACTGCCAGCAAACAAGTAATAAAAGAGAAAAACACAAATCCAAATTTTGGTTTTTAAACAAACTAACCAAGAATATAAACTTTTTGAAAAAATAAAGATTAAAAAGGAGACATGCAAAGCGAGAGAGAGGCATGGACATATATACACTACCAAACATAAGGTAGATAGCTAGTGGGAAGCAGCCGCATAGCACAGGGAGATCAGCTTGGTGCTTTGTGAGCGCCTGGAGGAGTGGGATAGGGAGGGTGGGAGGGAGGGAGACACAAGAGGGAAGAGATATGGGAACATATGTATATGTATAACTGATTCACTTTGTTATAAAGCAGAAACTAACACACCATTGTAAAGCAATTATACTCCAATAAAGATGTAAAAATAATAATAATAAAAAAATAAAATAAATAAAAAGGAAACATAAAGAAATAATAGTATGAATGAGAAGGGATTAACTACAGATAAATTTGAAAACTCACATGAAATGGAACACTTTTTAGAAATTAATGGAACTCACTCTAGAAAAAAACAGAAATTCCAACTAGATCTATAGAGTTATTTAAAATTTGAAGCAGGAATTTAAAATCGTCCCACAAAGAAAACACAAAACCAGATAGTATTATAGGACAGTTCTTCCTAACATTTAAGGAAAAGATCATTCCAATTTTATGCCAAATCTTCCAGTTTCTCATTTTATGAGACTAGAATAGTTTTGATATCACAACCACAATGGAACAGTACAAGAAAGGAAAAGCAAAAGCCTATTTAACTTATTAATATAGATACATCAAGTCTAAATGAAATTCTAGAAAACTAAATCTTACAGTGTCTAAAAGTACAATATGCCATTGGCAAACAGGGCTTATTCCAGCAATGCAAAGATAAACTCATAATAAGAAATCTCTCAATGACATTTACTACATGTTAGAATAAATGAGAAAAGCCGTAAGGTTATAAGTACAAGAGTATTTGATAAAAATTCAGCACATTTTTTTTTACTTGAAAACTTCTAGCAAACCAGGAATAGAAGGGAACTTTCCTAATCTGAAAAAAGGGAATCAACAAAAATCATGCAACAAACAGTGTCTTAGAAGGAGATATGTTGGGAGTATTGCCTCTAAAATTAGAAAAATGCCAATGAGGCCCACAATCACCACTTCCTATTCGTAGTTCTAACCAGCAAAAGAAGACAAGAACAATCAATAAATTGCTAAGGATTACCAAAGAATACATAAAACTGTTATTATTTGCAGATGATTTGTCTCTATAAAAATAACTTTGAAGTATCTACTGACCAGTTATTAGAAATACAGGAGAGATTTATAAGGTATTTTTTTTTAAATTAAAATATAGTTAATTTACAATGTTGTCTTACTTTCAAGTGTACAACAAAGTGATTCAGTTATGCATATATATATACATATATATATATTATTTTTCAGATTCTTTTCCATTATAGGCTGTTACAAGATATTGAGCATAGTTCCCTGAGCTATACAGTGGGTCCTTACTGTTTACCTATTTTATATATAGTAGTGTGTATATGCTACTCCCAAACTCCTAATTTATCTCTCCCCTGTTTCTGCTATCCCCTTTGGTAACCATAAATTTGTTTTCTATACCTGTGAGTCTATTTCTGTTTTGTAAATAAGTTCATTTGTATCATTTTTTAGATTCCACATATAAGTGATATCATATGGTAGTTGTCTTTGTCTGGCTTACTTCACTTAGTATGATAATCTCTAGGTCCATCCATGTTGCTGCAAATGGCATTGTTTCATTCTTTTTTATGGCTGAGTAGTATTACAACGTGTATATACACCACATCTTCTTTATCCATTCATCTGTCAATGGACATTTAAGTGGCTTCCATGTCTTGGCTACTGTAAATAGTGCTGCTCTGAACATTGGGGTGCATGAATCTTTTTGAATTAGAGTTTTCATCTTTTCTGGATATATGCCCAGGAATGGGATTGTTGGATCATATGGTAACTCTATTTTCAGTTTTTCAATCATTAGTAGTGGAACAAATAAAAATCAAGTGACCCCTCATAGGATTCAATAAGAATATAGCATTATCTCTGTGATATTACTGCCAAAGATGCATAATAAACATCTAATCATGAAAAAAAATAGAAAACCCCAAATCAGGGAACATTCTATACCGTAACCATTCATTAACCTTCAAACTTATCAAGCTTATGAAAGTCAAGGAGAGACTGGGAAACTGTTCCAGACTGAAAAAAAAATAAAGAAACAAATAATGCAGCACATGATTCTGCACTGAATCATTTAGCTCTAAGGAGCAATATTAGGAAACTGGAGAAATTTGAAATGGGTCTGGGAATTAGATGGTAGTAATGTATCAATGATGATTTCCACATTTTAATAGTTATACTATGGTTGTGTAAGAGAATGTCCTTGTTTTTATGAAAACACACTAAAACACTGAGAGCTGGTTGAGCATCTTGTTGGCAACATGACCTCAAACAGGTCAGAAAAAACAGCTATGTACAGTAATTTCAACTTTTATATAAGATTGAGATTGTTTCAAAATAAAAGGGAAAGGGAAAAAAATAACTCAGTGAACAGGTTTAATAACGGATTAAGGAGTTAAGAAAAAAATCAGTAATCTGGAAGCAAATTAGAAGAAACTATACAGAAAGTGGCACATAGGGCTTCCCTGGTGGCGCAGTCGTTGAGAATCCGCCTGCCAATGCAGGGGACACAGGTTCGATCCCTGGTCCGGGAAGATCCCACATGCCATGAAGCAACTAAGCCCATGCACCACAACTATTAAGCATGTGCTCTACAGCCCGTGAGCCACAACTACTGAGCCCACGTGCTGCAACTACTGAAGCCCGTGCACCTAGAGTCCGTGCTCCACAACGAGAGAAGCCACCACAATGAGAAGCCTGCACACTGCAATGAAGAGTAGCCCCTGCTTGCGGCAACTAGAGAAGCCTGTGCACAGCAATGAAGACCCAACACAGCCAAAAATAAATTAAATAAATAGTCTGAAGTCAGGGAGCCTGATTCCTCCAGATCCGTTTTTCGTTCTCAAGATTGCTTTGGCTATTCGGGGTCTTTTGTGTTTCCATACAAATTGTGAAATTTTTTGTTCTAGTTCTGTGAAAAATGCCAGTGGTAGTTTGATAGAGATTGCATTGAATCTTTAGATTGCTTTGGGTAGTAGAGTCATTTTCACAATGTTGATTCTTCCAATCCAAGAACATGGTATATCTCTCCATCTATTTGTATCATCTTTAATTTCTTTCATCAGTGTCTTATAATTTTCTGCATACAGGTCTTTTGTCTCCTTAGGTAGGTTTATTCCTAGATATTTTATTCTTTTTGTTGCAATGGTAAATGGCAGTGTTTTCTAGATTTCACTTTCAGATTTTTCATCATTAGTGTATAGGAATGCCAGAGATTTCTGTGCATTAATTTTGTACCCTGCAACTTCACCAAATTCATTGATTAGCTCTAGTAGTTTTCTGGTAGCATCTTTAGGATTCTCTATGTATAGAAACATGTCATCTGCAAACAGTGACAGCTTTACTTCTTCTTCTCCAATTTGGATTCCTTTTATTTCCTTTTCTTCTCTGATTGCTGTGGCTAAAACTTCCAAAAGAGTGGTGAGAGTGGGCAACCTTGTCTTGTTCCTGATCTTAGTGGAAATACTTTCAGTTTGTAACCGTTGAGGATGATGTTGGCTGTGGGTTTGTCATATATGGCCTTTATTATGTTGAGGAAAGTTCCCTCTATGCCTACTTTCTGCAGGGTTTTTATCATAAATCGGTGTTGAATTTTGTCAAAACCTTTCTCTGCATCTATTGAGATGATCATATGGTTTTTCTCATTCAATTTGTTAATACGGTTTATCACATTGATTGATTTGCGTATGTTGAAGAATCCTTGCATTCCTGGAATAAACCCCACTTGATCATAGTGTATGATCCGTTTAATGTGCTGTTGGATTCTGTTTGCTAGTATTTTGTTGAGGATTTTTGCATCTAGGTTCATCAGTGATATTGGCCTGTAGTTTTCTTTCTTTGTGACATCCTTGTCTGGTTTTGGTATCAAGGTGATGGTGGCCTTGTAGAATGAATTTGGGAGTGTTCCTCCCTCTGCTATATTTTGGAAGAGTTTGAGAGTGATAGGTGTCAGCTCTTCTCTAAATGTTTGATAGAATTCGCCTGGGAAGCCATCTGGTCCTGGGCTTTTGTTTGTTGGAAGATTTTTAATCACAGTTTCAAGTGCAGTGCTTGTGATTGGTCTATTCATATTTTCTATTTCTTCCTGATTCAGTCTTCGGAGGTTGTGCATTTCTAAGAATTTGTCCATTTCTTCCAGGTTGTCCATTTTATTGGCATAGAGATGCTTGTAGTAATCTCTCATGATCTTTTGAATCAAGACAGTATGGTACTGGCACAAAAACAGAAAGACAGACCAATGGAACAGGATAGAAAGCCCAGACATAAACCCACGCACATATGGTCACCTTATCTTTGATAAAGGAGGCAGGAATGTACAGTGGAGAAAGGACAGCCTCTTCAATAAGTGGTGCTGGGAAAACTGGACAGGTACATGTAAAAGTATGAGATTAGATCACTCCGTAACACCATTCACAAAAATAAGCTCAAAATGGATTAAAGACCTAAATGTAAGGCCAGAAACTATCAAATTCTTAGAGGAAAACATAAGCAGAACACTCTATGACATAAATCACAGCAAGATCCTTTTTGACCCACCTGCTAGAGAAATGGAAATAAAAACAAAAATAAACAAATGGGACCTATGAAACTTCAAAGCTTCTGCACTGCAAAGGAAACCATAAATAAGACCAAAAGACAACCCTCAGAATGGGAGAAAATATTTGCAAATGAAGCAACTGACAAAGGATTGATCTCCAAAATTTATAAGCAGCTCATGCAGCTTAATAACAAAAAAACAAAAAATCCAATCCACAAATGGGCAGAAGACCTAAATAGACATTTCTCCAAAGAAGACATACAGATTGCCAAGAAACACATGAAAGAATGCTCAACATAATTAATCATTAGAGAAATGCAAATCAAAACTACAATGAGATATCATCTCACACCAGTCAGAATGGCCATCATCAACAAATCTAGAAACAATGAATGCTGGAGAGGGTGTGTAGAAAAGGGAACACTCCTGCACTGCTGGTGGGAATGTGAATTGGTACAGCCACTATGGAGGTTCCTTAAAAAACTACAAATAGAACTACCATATGACCCAGCAATCCCACTACTGGGCATATACCCTGAGAAAACCATAATTCAAAAAGAGTCATGTACCAAAATGTTCATTGCAGCTCTATTTACAATAGCCCGGAGGTGGAAACAACCTAAATGCCCATCATCGGATGAATGGATAAAGAAGATGTGGCACATATATACAATGGAATATTACTTAGCCATAAAAAGAAACGAAATTGAGCTATTTGTAATGAGGTGGATAGACCTAGAGTCTGTCATACAGAGTGAAGTAAGTCAGAAAGAGAAATACAAATACCATATGCTAACGCATATATATGGAATTTAAGAAAAAACAATGTCATGAAGAACCTAGGGGTAAGACAGCAATAAAGACACAGACCTACTGGAGAACGGACTTGAGGATATGGGGACGGGGAAGGGTGAGCTGTGACAAAGTGAGAGAGAGGCATGGACATATATACACTACCAAATGTACGGTAGATAGCTAGTGGGAAGCAGCCGCATAGCACAGGGCAATAAGCTCTGTGCTTTGTGACCGCCTGGAGGGGTGGGATAGGGAGGGTGGGAGGGAAGGAGTTGTTAGCAGGAAGAGATATGGGAACATATGTATATGTATAGCTGATTCACTTTGTTATAAAGCAGAAACTAACACACCATTGTAAGGCAATTATACCCCAATAAAGATGTTAAATAAATAAATAAGTAAATAAAAGTAAAAGAAAGTGGTACATAAAGATCAGGCAGAAGGGAAAGTAAGAGATATGGAGAGCTCAATGTTGTCAAATTAGCTTATGCTTAATTTGACGACAAATGGGGATGACACAGAGAGATTGGTACTATAAAGACATAATAGTTGAGATCTTCCAGAATTGATGAGTATGTCAATGAACAGATTTAAAAGGCCTCACCATTCAAAATAGGGAAAGTAAATAAATACTTAACAAGAGCCATCATAGTGAGAATACAGAAGTGTCATCAAAAGATATTAGAAAATTGAAAAACAAGCCACAGACTCGAAAAAATATATACAAAACATATATCTTCCAAAGGAATGATGTCTGGAATATATGAGGAGTAATAACCTCAATAATAAAGGAAAAACAATTTAACTTAAAATGTACAAAATATTTTAACAGATAACTTATAAATGTAGATATAGAAATGGGAGATAAGCACATTAAAAAGCACACAGCATCTCCACCTTAGCTGGACTCCACTTCTGAGGAACAGTGCATGCTGGCTTGCTCCCGAGGCAGAGCGATCATTGCTCACACAGGCAGTGCATCAGGGACAGTCCTTATCTCTGAGGGCAGCTGGACTGCCACAACCAGTGCCCTAATACATGCTGAGGGCCCACATGGACCCCATCAGCCCTGTGGCATGGCTCTAATTTGTGGGGGGGAAGGGTGGTGGCAGAGGCTGGGGGGAGTCATTGGCTGTGAGAGACAAAGAAGACCCAGTCCAGAAGCCATGTCTTAGCGGGGTGGGGGGGTGCAGCCTTTGCTGTCACTTGCACAGATGACAAATTGGAAGCAGCCCACACCTCTGTCTGTAGCTGGCTGGCCACAGACCATGCCAAGAGCCCACTCAGGCCCCTCTTGTTCCACCACTGCTTCCTTGTGGGGTAAGGGTGCTGGTGCTGGAAAAGGTTAGAGCATACACTTAAAGGGAACAGAGCCAGCTTAGACCCAACACTCAGGGCCTCTGCTCCAGCAACTTGGAATTCACCCCACCCCTGATATGATGGTTACAGCCACTGGGCAGAGGGGAAGCCCTGCCTCACACCTGATTCTAGCACAAACCCCTTCATCTCCAGCCCAACTTACCACCAAGGTGATAGCTTCCAGCACACCATGAGGAAAGATATGACTTGTGTTCACATCAAATCCAGCTCTCCCACCAAAGGCACTGGGCACAAGCAGTCTGCATAGGGATGCTCCCACCTAAGGACACCCCTTCAAGACCACAATAGGTAACCGTTTCACCTAAATTCATAGAGACAGAGAAAGTTAAGCAAAATGAGAAGACAGAGGAACTGGTCTGAACTGAAAAAAGAAGAGAAAATCCCTGAAAAAATAAATAATGAAGCAGAAATAAACAACCAGATAAAGAATTCAAAGCATTAGTAATACGAATGATATTTGAATTAGGGAAAAGAATAGATGAATACAGTAAGAATTTTAAAAGTAAATAGAAAATAAAAGAAGAATGAGTTAGAAATGAAGAATACAATAACTGAAATGAAAAACGCACTAGAAGGAATTAGTAGCAAACTAAATGATACAGAAAAACACATAAGTGATCGGTAAGATAGAATAAGAGAAATTACCCAATCAGAGCAGCAAGAAGAAAAACAAATTTTAGAAAATGAGAGCAGTTTAACAAACCTTTAGGGTAACATGAAGTGTACAAGCACTCACATTATAAGGGTCCCAGAAGGAAAAGAGAGAGAGAAAAGAGGGTCAAAGTGTATTGGATGAAATTATGGTTATAAACTTCCCAAACCTGAAGAAGGAAACAGATATCCAAATACAGAAAGCACAGATGGTCCCTAACAAGATGAACTCAAACAGACCCACACAAAGACATATCATAATTAAATGGCAAAATTTACAGATAAAGAGAAATTCTAAAGGCAACAAGAGAAAAATGAAGAGTCATATACAAGGGAAACTCCATAAAACTATGTGTTGATTTTTCAGCCAAAACTTTTCAGGCCAGAAGCGAGTGCCATGATATATTCAAAGTGATGAAAAGGAAAAACGTGCAAACTAGTATACTCTACCCAGCAAGACTATCATTTAGAATTGAAGGAGAAATAAAGAACTTCTCAGACAAGCAAAAACTAAGAGTTCAGCAACACTAAACCTACCCTAAATGAATTGTTAAAGGATCTTCTCTAAGTGGAAAAGAAAAGGCTATAGGAAGAATAAGAAGAATCTATAGGAAAGGGAAAATCCCACTAGGAAAGGCAAATATATAGTAAAGGCTGAAGATCAACCACTTAAGCTAGTACAAAGCTTGAAAAACAAAAAGTTGGCACTGTAACTATAACTAGAATAAACAGTGAAGGGATAAACATGAAGATGTAAAATATGACATCAAAAACACAAAATGTGGATGAAGGAAGTAAAAAATGTATATCTTTTAGAATGTGTTTCAACGTAAATGACTACCAATTTAAAACTAGTAGATATAGATATGGGTCAACATATATGAACCCCATGGTAACCACAAATAAAAAACCTGCAATAGATACACAAAATCTAGAAAGAAAGGAAAACAAGCATAGCACTAAAGATCATCAAGCCACAAGGGAAGAAATAAAAAGAAGAAATGAACAGAGAAGAACTCATAAACAACTGGAAAACAAGTAACAAAATAGCAATAAGTACATACCTACCAATAATTACTTTAAATGTCAATGGACTAAATGGTACAATCAAAAGACATAGGGTGGGGCTTCCCTGGTGGCGCAGTGGTTGAGAGTCCGCCTGCTGATGCAGGGGACACGAGTTCGTGCCCCGGTCTGGGAGGATCCCCCATGCCGCAGAGCGGCTGTGCCCGTGAGCCACGGCCGCTGAGCTTGCGCGTCCGGAGCCTGTGCTCCGCAATGGGAGAGGCCACAGCAGTGAGAGGTCCGTGTACCGCAAAAAAAAAAAAAAAAAAGACATAGGGTGGCTGATTGGTTAAAACAACAAGGCCCGTCTATATGCTGCTCATAAGTGACTCACTCCAGAGTTAAAACACACAGACTGAAAATGAGAGGATGGAAAAATATATTTAAAAAATATATTTCATTTATATGCGAATGTAAACAACAGGAAAACAGGGGTAGCAATACTCATAACAGAAAAATTAGACTTTAAAACAAAGTCTATAACAAAAGACAAAGAGGGGCACTATATAATGACAAATGGATCAATACAAGAAGAGGATATTTCACTCATTAATATATATGCAACCCATATAGAAGCACCCAAATATATAAACCAAATATCAACAGACGTAAAGGGAGAAATTGACAATATACAATAATATTAGGGGACTTTAGCACTCCACTTACATCAGTGGGCAGATCGTCCAGAGAGAAAATCAATAAGGAACCAGTGGTCTTAAATGACACAATATACCAGTTGAACTTAAGAGATATCTAACATGTTTAAAGGACATTCCGTCCAAAGACAGCAGAATACACATTTTTTCAAGTGCACACGGAACGTTCTCCAGGATACATTACTTACTAAGCCACAAAACAAGACTCAACAAATTTAAGAGAATAGAAATTATATCAAGCATTTTTTCCAACACCTATATGAAACTAGAAATTCATTATAGGAAGGAAAAAGGGAAAAGCACAAACATGTGGGGACCGAAGAAGCTGCTGCTAAAAACCAATGGATCAATAAAAAAATCAAAGAGGAGATCAGAAATTACCTTGAGACAAATGAAGATGGAAACAAAAGGTTCCAAAATCTACAGGATAGAGCAAAAGCAGTTCAAAGAGGGAAGTTGATAGCAATACAGGCCTTCCTCAAAAAACAAGAAAAATCTCAAATAAACAATCTAAACTACCACCTAAAGGAATTAGAAAAAGAAGGACAAACAAAGCCCAAAGTCACCAGAAGGAAGAAAGTAATAAAAATCAGAGAGGAGGGGAGATGAGGAAGATGTCGGAAGAATAAGACACGGAGATCACCTTCCTCCCCACAGATACATCAGAAATACATCTACACGTGCAACTGCTCCTATAGAACACCCACTGAACGCTGGCAGAAGACTTCAGACCTCCCAAAAGGCAAGAAACTCCCCACGTACCTGGGTAGGGAAACAGAAAAAAGAAAAAACAGAGGCAAAAGAATAGGGATGGGACCTGCACCAGTGGGTGGGAGCTGTGAAGGAGGAAAAGTTTCCACACACTAGGAAGCCCCTTCGCAGGCGGAGACTGCGGGTGGCGGAGGGGGGAAGCTTCGGAGCCATGGAGGAGAGTGCAGCAACAGGGGTGCAGAGGGCAAAGAGGAGAGATTCCCGCACAGAGGATCGGTGCCGACCAGCACTCACCAGCCCGAGAAGCTTGTCTGTTCACCCGCCGGGGCGGGCGGGGGCTGGGAGCTGAGGCTCCGGCTTCGGTGGAATCGCAGGTAGAGGACTGGGGTTGGCAGCGTGAAAACACATGAAGGGGTTAGTGCACCACACCTAGCCGGGAGGGAGTACGGGAAAAAGTCTGGACCTGCTGAAGAGGCAAGAGACTTCTTCTTCCCTCTTTGTTTCCTGGTGCGTGAGGAAAGGGGATTAAGAGCGCTGCTTAAAGGAGCTCCAGAGACGGGCGCGAGCCGCGCCTAAAAGCGCGGACCCCAGAGACGGGCATGAGATGCTAAGGCTGCTGCCACCGCCACCAAGAAGCCTGTGTGCGAGCACAGGTCACTCTCCACATCTCCTCTCCTGGGAGCCTGTGCAGCCCGCCACTGCCAGGGTCCCGGGATCCAGGAACAACTTCCCCGGGAGAACGCACAGCGCACCTCAGGCTGGTGCAACGTCATGCCGGCGTCTGCCGACGCATGCTCACCCTGCATCTGCACCCCTCCCTCCCCCAAGTCTGAGTGAGCCAGAGCCCCTGAAACAGCTGCTCCTTTAACCCCGTCCTGTCCGAGCGAAGAACAGACACCCTCAGGCGACCTACGTGCAGAGGCGAGACCAAATCCAAAGCTGAATCCCGGGAGCTATGTGAACAAAGAAGAGAAAAGGAAATTTCTCCCAGCAACCTCAGGAGCAGAGGATTAAATCTCCACAATCAACTTGATGTACCCTGCATCTGTGGAATACCTGAATAGACAACGAATCATCCGAAATTGAGGAGGTGAACTTTGAGAGCAAGATAGATTATTTTTTCCCTTTTTCCTCTTTTTGTGAGTGTGTATGTGTATGCGTCTGAGATTTTGTCTGTAAAGCTTTGCTTTTAACATTTATCCTAGGATTCTGTCCGTCCGTTGTTTTGCTTTTTTTTTTAACTTTAAAAAAATGTGTTGCTTAATAATTATTTTATATTTCAATGACTTTATTTTATTTTATCTTACTTTATTTTATTTTATTTTCTACTCTTTCTTTCTTTCTTTCTACTTTTTCTCCCTTTTATTCTGAGCCATGTGGATGAAAGGCTCTTGGTGTTCCAGCCAGGAATCAGTGCTGTGCCTCTGAGGTGGGAGAGCCAACTTCAGGACACTGGTCAACAACAGACCTCCCAGCTCCACGTAATATCAAATGGTGAAAATCTCACAGACATCTCCATCTTAATACCAACACCCAGCTTCACTCAACGCCCAGAAAGCTACTGTGCTGGACACCCTATGCCAAACAACTAGCAAGAGAGGAACACAAACCCACCCATTAGCAGAGAGGCTGCCTAAAATCATAATAAGGGCACAGACACCCCAAAACACACCACCAGACGTGGACCTGCCCAGCAGAAAGATGAGATCCAGCCTCATACACCAGAACACAGGCACTAGTGCCCTCCACCAGGAAGCTTGCACAACCCACTGAACCAACTTTAGCCACTGGGGACAGACACCAAAAACAACGGGAACTACGAACCTGCAGCCTGCAAAAAGGAGACCCCAAACACAGTAAGAAAAGCAAAATGAGAAGTCAGAAAAACACACAACAGATGAAGGAGCAAGGTAAAAACCCACCAGACCAAGCAAATGAAGAGGAAATAGGCAGTCTACCTGAAAAAGAATTCAGAATAATGATAGTAAAGATGATCCAAAATCTTGAAAATAGAATAGACAAAATGCAAGAAACATTTAACAAGGACCTAGAAGAACTAAAGATGAAACAAGCAACGATGAACAACACAATAAATGAAATTAAAAATACTCTAGATGGGATCAATAGCAGAATAACTGAGGCAGAAGAATGGATAAGTGACCTGGAAGAGAAAATAGTGGAAATAACTACTGCAGAGAAGAATAAAGAAAAAAGAATGAAAAGAACTGAGGACAGTCGCAGAGACCTCTGGGACAACATTAAACGCAACAACATTCGAATTATAGGCGTCCCAGAAGAAGAAGAGAAAAAGAAGGGGTCTGAGAAAATATTTGAAGAGATTATAGTTGAAAACATCCCTAATATGGGAAAGGAAATAGTTAATCAACTACAGGAAGCACAGAGAGTTCCATACAGCATAAATCCAAGGAGAAACACTCCACGACAGATATTAATCAAACTATCAAAAATGAAATACAAAGAAAACATATTAAAAGCAGCAAGGGAAAAACAACAAATAACACACAAGGGAATCCCCATAAGGTTAACAGCTGATCTTTCAGCAGAAACTCTGCAAGCCAGAAGGGAGTGGCAGGACATATTTAAAGTGATGAAGGAGAAAAACCTACAACCAAGATTACTCTACACAGCAAGGAACTCATTCAGATTTGACAGAGAAATTAAAAGCTTTGCAGACAAGCAAAAGTTAGGAGAGTTCAGCACCACCAAACCAGCTTTACAACAAATGCTAAAGGAACTTCTCTAGGCAGGAAACACAAGACAAGGAAAAGACCTACAATAATAAACCCAAAACAATTATGAATATGGTAATAGGAACATACATATCGATAATTACCTTAACTGTAAATGGATTAAATGCTCCCACCAAAAGACACAGGCTGGCTGAATGGACACAAAAACAAGATCCATATATATGCTATCTACAAGAGACCCACTGCAGACCTAGGGACACATACAGACTGAAAGTGAGGGGATGGAAAAAGTTATTCCATGCAAATGGAAATCAAAAGAAAGCTGGAGTAGCAATTCTCATTTCAGACAAAATAGACTTTAAAATAAAGACTATTACAAGAGACAAAGAAGAACACTACAGAATGATCAAGGGATCAATCCAAGAAGAAGACATAACAATGGTAAATATTTATGCACCCAACATAGGAGCATCCCAATATACAAGGCAAATATTAACAGCCATAAAAGGGGAAATCGATAGTAACACAATCATAGTAGGGGACTGTAACACCCCACTTTCACCAATGGACAGATCATCCAAAATGAAAATAAATAAGAAAACACAAGTTTTAAAGGATACATTAATCAAGATGGCCTTAATTGATATTTATAGGACATTCCATCTGAAAACAACAGAATACACATTTTTCTCAAGTGCTCATGTAATATTCTCCAGGATAGATCGTATGTTGGGTCACAAACCAAGCCTTGGCAAATTTAAGAAAACTGAATATGTTTCAAGTATCTTTTCCGACCACAAAACTATGAGACTACATATTAATTACAGGGAAATATCTGTAAAAATACAAACACATGGAGGCTAAAAAATACACTACTTAGTAACGAAGTAATCCCTGAAGAAATCAAAGAAGAAATCAAAAATTACGTAGAATAAAATGACACTGTAAACACGACGACCCAAAACCTATGGGATGAAGCAAAAGTAGTTCTAAGGGGGAAGTTTATAGCAATACATTCCTACCTTATGAAACAAGAAACATCTCAAATAAAAAACCAAACCTTACACCTGAAGCAATTATAGAAAGATGGACAAAAAATTTAGCAGAAGGAAAGAAATCATAATGATCAGATCAGAAATAATTGAAAAAGAAATGAAGGAAATAATAGCAAAGATCAATAAAACTAAAAGCTGTTTTTTTGAGAAGATAAACAAAATTGATAAACCATTAGCAAGACACGTCAAGAAAAAAGGGAGAAGACACAAATCAATAGAACTAGAAATGAAAAAGGAGAAGTAACAACTGACACTGCAGAAATACAAAGGATCATGAGACATTACTACAAGCAACTCTATGCCAATAAAGTGGACAACTGGGAAGAAATGCACAACCTTCTGAGACTGAACCAGGAAGAAATAAAAAATATGAGCAGACAAACCACAAGCACTGAAATTGAAATTGTGATTAAAAATCTTTAAACAAACGAAAGCACAGGACCAGATGGCTTCACAAGCGAATTCTATCAAACATTTAGAGAAGAGATAACACCTATCCTTCTCAAACTCTTCCAAAGCATAGCAGAGGGATGAACACTCCCAAACTCACTCTACGAGGCCACCATCACCTTGATACCAAAACCAGACAAAGATGTCACAAAGAAAGAAAACTACAGGTCAATACCACTGATGAACATAGTTGCAAAAGTCCTCAACAAACTACTAGAAAACAGAATCCAACAGCACATTAAAAGGATCATACACCATGATCAAGAGGGGTTTACCCCAGGAATGCAAGGACTCCTCAGTATACGCAAATCAATCCATGTCATACATCATATTAACAAATCGAAGGATAAATACCATATGATCATCTCAATAGATGCAGAAAAAGCTTTCAACAAAATTAAACACCCATTTATGATAAAAACCCTGCAGAAAGTAGGCATAGAGGGAACGTTCCTCAACATAATAAAGGCCATATATGACAAACCCACAGCCAACATCATCCTCAATGGTGAAAAACTGAAATCGTTCTCACTAAGATCAGGAACAAGACAAGGTTGCCCACTCTCACCACTCTTATTCAACATAGTTTTGGAAGTTTTAGCCATGGCAATCAGAGAAAAAACGGAAATAAAAGGAATCCAAGTGGGAAAAGAAGAAGTAAGGCTGTCACTGTTTGCAGATGACATGATACTATACATAGAGAACCCTAAAGATGCTACCAGAAAACTACTAGAGCTAATCAATGAATTTGGTAAAGTAGCAGTATACAAAATTAATGCACAGAAATCTCTGGCATTCCTATACACTAATGATGAAAAATCTGAAAGTGAAATCAAGAAAACACTCCCATTTACCACTGCAACAAAAAGAATAAAATATCTAGGAATAAACCTACCTAAGGAGACAAAAGACCTGTATGCAGAAAATTATAAGACACTGATGAAAGAAATTAAAGATGATACAAATAGATGGAGAGATATACCATGTTCTTGGATTGGAAGAATCAACATTGTGAAAATGACTCTACTACCCAAAGCAATCTACAGATCCAATGCAATCCCTATCAAACTATCACTGGCATTTTTCACAGAATTAGAATCAAAAATTTCACAATTTGTATGGAAACACAAAAGACCCCAAATAGCCAAAGCAATCTTGAGAACGAAAAATAGAGCTGGAGGAATCAGGCTCCCTGACTTCAGACCATACTACAGAGTTACAGTAATCAAGACAGTATGGTACTTGCACAGAAAGAGAAAGATAGATCAATGGAACAGGATAGAAAGCCCAGAGATAATCTCACGCACATATGGCGACCTTATCTTTGATAAAGGATTCAGGAATATACAGTGGAGAAAGGACAGCATCTTCAATAAATGGTGCTGGGAAACTGGACAGGTACATGTAAAAGTACGAGATTAGATCACTCCCTAACACCATACACAAAAATAAGCTCAAAATGGATTAAAGACCTAAATATAAGGCCAGAAACTATCAAACTCTTAGAGGAAAACATAGGCAGAACACTCTATGACATAAATCACAGCAAGATCCTTTTTGACCTACCTCTGAGAGAAATGGAAAGAAAAACAAAAATAAACAAATGGGACCTATGAAACTTCAAAGCTTTTGCACAGCAAAGGAAACCATAAACAAGACCAAAAGACAACGCTCAGAATGGGAGAAAATATTTGAAAATGAAGCAAGTGACAAAGGATTTATCTCCAAAATTTACAAGCAACTCATGCAGCTCAATAACAGAAAAACAAACAACCCAGTCCAAAAATGGGCAGAAGACCTAAATAGACATTTCTCCAAAGAAGATATACAGACTGCCAACAGACACATGAAAGAATGCTCAACATCATTAATCATTAGAGAAATGCAAATCAAAACTACATTGAGATATCATGTCACACCAGTCAGAATGGTCATCATCAAAAAATCTAGAAACAATAAATGTTGGAGAGGGTGTGGAGAAAAGGAACACTCTTGCAGTGCTAGTGGGAATATGAATTGGTACAGACACTATGGAGAACAGTATGGAGATTCCTTAAAAATCTACAAATAGAACTACCATATGACCCAGCAATCCCACTACTGGGCACATACCCTTAGAAAACCAGAATTCAAAATGAGTCATGTACCAAAATGTTCATTGCAGCTGTATTTACAATAGCCAGGACATGGAACCAACCTAAGTGTTCATCATTGGATGAATGGATAAAGAAGATGTGGCACATCTATACAGTGGAATATTACTCAGCCATAAAAAACAACATTGAGTTTTCTGTAGTGAGGTGGATCGAGATAGAGTCTGTCATACAGAGTGAAGTAAGTGAGAATGAGAAAAACAGATACCAAATGCTAACACATATATATGGAATCTAAGAAAAAAAAAGGTTATGAAGTACCTAGGGGTAAGGTGGGATTAAAGACCTACTAGAGCATGGACTTTAGGATATTGGGAGGGGGAAGGGTAAGCTGTGACAAAGTGAGAGAGCGGCATGGACATATATACACTACGAAACGTAAAATGGATAGCTAGTGGGTAGCAGCCGCATAACCCAGGGAGATCAGATCAGCTAGGTGGTTTGTGACCATGTAGAGGGGTGGGATAGGGAGGGTGAGAGGGAGGGAGATGCAAGAGGGAAGAGATATGGGAACATATGTATATGTATCACTGATTCACTTAGTTACAAAGCAGAAACTAACACACCATTGTAAAGCAATTTTACTCCAATAAAGACGTAAAAAAAAAAATCAAAAAAAATCAGAGAGGAAATAAATAGGGACCAAAAAAAAAAGAAACCCAATATATAAGATTAATGAAACCAAGAGCAGGTTTTTGAAACAATAAACAAATTTGGTAAAACTTTAGCCAGGCTTATCAAGAAGAATAGAAATAGTATCCAAATAAACAAAATAAGAAATGAAAGAAGAGATAAATAACAACTGATACCACAGATAAAATAAATCAGAAGAGAATACTGTGAATAGTTATATGCCAGCAAATTGGACAACTTATATGAAATGGAGAAATTTCTAGAAGCATACAACCTGCCAAGATAGAATTATGAAAAACAGACGATCTGATCACTATGAGTGAAATTGAATTTAAAGAACTCTAAGTAAACAAAATTCCAGGACCAGAAGTCCTCACAGGGAAATTCTACCAAACATATATAAAAAAAATAGTACCCAGCAATCTCAAACTATTCCAAAAAACTGAAGATGATGGGACACTCTCCAATTCATTCTATGAGTCTGTAATTACCCTGATATTAAAGCTAGACAAAGCCACTACAAAAATAAAAAATACAGACCAGTATCTTTGATAATATGGATGCAAAAATCTTCAACAAAATATTAGCAAACGAAATCCAGTCATATGTAAAAGGAATCATACATCATGATCAAATGGGATTTATTCCAGGGTCTCTAGGATCACTCAATATTTGCAAATCAATCAATGCGATACAGCACATTAACAATAAGAAGGATAAAAATCACATGATCATCTCAACAGATGCATAAAAAGCATCTGAGAAACTCCACATACATTCATCAAAAACTCTCAACAAAGATGGTATAGGGGGAACATATCTCAACCTATATAAAGGTCATTTATGACACACCCACACCTTACATCATACTTAATGGTGAAAATCTGAAAAGTTTCCCTTTAGAATCAGAAACAAGACACAGATGCCCACTCTCACCCCTTCTATTTAACATAGTATTTGAAGTCCTATCCACAGGTGTCAGAGAAGAAAAAGAAACAAAAAGCATCCAAATTGGAAGGGAATAAGTAAAACTAACACTATTCACAGATGACATGATACCATATATAGAAAACCCTAAAGTCTCCACCAAAACTGTTAGAACTAATAAATGAATTCAGTAAAGTTTCAGGATACAAGATTTATATACAGAAATCTGTTGCTTTATTATACATTAGCAATGAGATATCAGAAAGAGAAAGCAAGAAAACACATCATGAAGAATTAAATACCTAGGAATAAACTTAACCAAGGAGGTGAAAGATCTATACTCTGAAAACTATAAAACATTGATGAAATTGAAAGATATCCCATGTTCTTGGAGTGGAAGAACTAATATTGTTAAAATGTCTATACTACCAGAAACAATCTATAGATTTAATGCACTCTGTATCAAAATACCTATGAAATGTCTCACAGAACAAAAACAAATAATTCTAAGCATTTTATGAAATCTCAAAAGGCTCCAAATAGCCAAAGCAATCTTGAGCAAAAAGAGCAAAGCTGGAAGTATCACCCTCCTTGACTTCAGACTATAACATAAAGCTACAGTAGTCAAAACAGTATTGTACTGGCACAAAAACAGACACATAGATCAGGGGAATAGAATAGAGAGCCCAGAAATAAGCCAACACTTACAAATAGTCTATGACACAGGAGACATGAATATACAATGGGGAAAAGACTGTCTCTTCTGTAAGTGGTGCTGGGAAAACTGGACAGCTACATGTAAAAGAATGAGATTAGAACATTTCCTCACACCATATACAAAAATCACCCCAAAACGAATTAAAGACCTAAATGTAAAACCTGAAACCATAAAACTCCTAGAAGAGAACATAGGCAGAACATTCTTTGACATAAATTGTAGCAATGTATTTTTTAGATCTGTCTCCTAAAGCAAAAGAAATAAAAGCAAAAATAAACAAATGAGATCTAATTAAATTTAGAAGCTTTTGCACAACAAAAGAAACCAATGACAAAATCAGAAGACAACATATTGAATAGGAGAAAATATTTGCAAATGATATGACTGATAAGGGGTTAATATCAAAAATATATAAAAAGCTCTTATAAATAAATATCAGGAAAAAACCCCAACCTGATTAAAAAATGGGCAGAATACCTGAATAGACATTTTCCAAAGAAGACAGATGGCTAAGAGGCACATGAAAAGATGCTCAACATTGCTAATTAATAGAGAAATGCAAATCAAAACACAATGAGATATTGTAAATAATGCTGCTATATATATGTATTATATATATGTGTGTATGTTTATACATATTTTATATATATAATGGAATATTATTCAGCCATAAAAAGAATAAAATTCTGCCATTTGCAACAATGTGGATGGACCTAGAGAGTATTACGCTTAATGAAATCAATCAGACAAGAAGACAAATAGTGTATTTTATCACTTATATGTGGTATCTAAAAAATAAAATGAACAAGTGCATAATAAAACAGAAACAGACTCGTGGATATAGAAAAACAACTAGTGGTTACAAGTGGGGAGAGGGAAGGAGAGAGGGGCAAGATAGGGGTATGGGATTAAGTGGTAGAAAGTAGTGTATAAAATAGATAAGGAACAAGGATATATTGTATAACACAGGGAAATATAGCCATTATTTTGTAATAGCTTTAAATGGAGTATAATCTATAAAAATATTTAATCACTATGCAGTACACCTGAAATTAATATACTTAAATCAGTTATACTTTAATACAAAAATAAACAAATGCAAATCAAAACCACAATGAGATATCACCTCATGCCTGTCAGAATGGCTATCATCAATAAGACCAAAATAGCAAATGTTTGCAAGGTTGTGGAGAAAAAGGAACTCTTGTTCACTCTTGGTGGAATGTAAATTGGTGCAGTCACCATGGAAAACATTATGGAGGTTCCTCAAATGATTAAAAATAGAAATACTGAATGATCCAGCAATTCCACTTCTGGGTGTTTACCCAATGAAAATGAAAACACTAATTCAAAAAGATATATGTGCCCGTTTGTTCACTGCAGCATTATTTCCAATAGTCAAGATATGGAAACAACCAAAGTGTCCATTGATACAAGAATGGATAAACATATGTATATACATATATTACTCATGGGATATTACTCAGCCATAAAAATGAATGAAATCTTGCCACTTGAAATAACATGGATGGACCTAAGGGTATGTGCTAAGTGAAATAAGTCAGACAGAGAAAGACAAATACCATATGATTTCACTTATATGTGGAATCTGAAGAGTAAATCAAATGAACAAACAGAAGTAAAAAGAAACAGATTAATAGATACAGGGAACAAACCGGTGGGTGCCAGAGAGGAGGGGAGTTGGGGGATTGGTGAAGTAGGTGAAGGGGATTAAAAGGCACAATCTTCCAGTTATAAAATAAATGTCATGGGAATATACTATACAGAATATGGAATATTGCCAACAATATCATAATAACTTTAAATGGTGACAGATGGTAATTAGGCTTATCCTGGTGATCATTTCATAGTGCAAATAAATGTCCAATCACTATGTCACACAAATGAAACTAATATAACATTGTATGTCAATTACACTTCAATTTTTAAAAATCTATGAATGGGATGTAATGTACAAAACCACGATTATATCTAATGCTGTTGTATGATATATATGAAAGTTGTTTAAACTGTAAATTTTGAGTTCTCATCACAAGGGAACTTTTTTTCTTTTTCTCTTTTTGGCATCTATATGATAATATGGATGTTAAATAAACTTACTGAGGTAATTATTTCACTGCATATGTAAGTCAAATTATTATGCTGTATACCTTAAACTTATACAGTGATGTATCTCAATTTTGTGTCAATAAAACTGGAAAAGAAAACTGAAGAAAAAAGCTTATTATAAATATGAACCATAATATATCCGAATAAAAAGAAAGTAAAATTTAAAATGTACACAGCATTATTAATTGTCAAAAATGTGAATCAAAACTTCAGTGAGATACTGCTACATACCCACAAGAGTGGAAAAAGTCTAATAAAAATTTAAAAACTATTAGAATAATAATTCACATGAATGAATTTAGTAAGGTCATAGAATATAAGATTAATAGAAAAAATTAATTGTATTCTATATAATAACAAATTGAAAGTTTTTATAAAAATGCAAATATATTAAATATTTAATGGCTAGGAACAAATCTAATAAAAGACATCTAATATATGTACAGTAGAAACTTTAACATATTGATAAGATAAATTAAAGAGGATCTAAATATGATATTCATGGATTAGAAGACTCAATATTGTTAAGACGGTAAGTCTTCCCAAATTGATCTATAAATTTTGTGAGATCTCAATCAAAAATTTCACAGGCTTTTTATTTTTTAGAAATTAATACAACAATTCTAAAATTTTTATGGAAATGCAAAACACTTAGAATAACCAAACACATTTTTAAAAAGGACAAAGTTGGTGGACTTACCTGTAATGGTTTCAAGATTAGATATAAACATACAGTAATAAAAACAGTTGGTATTGATTAAAAAATAGACACATAGGTAAATAGAACAAAATAGAGAGCACAGAAATAGATCCATACATCTTTTGTCAATGGTCTTTTACTAAGGTGCATGGTGATTCAATGGGAAAAGGCAGAACTTAACAAATGGTTTTAGATAAATGAGATTTAAATGTGGAAAAATAAATATCTACATCATGCAGAAAATTTAACTTAAAATAGATCATAGCACTAAAAGTAAGAGCTAAAACTATAAAATTGTTAAAGGTAAATATAAAAGCAAATCTTCCTGAATTTGGGTTAGCTATGACACAAAATGCACAAACAACAAAAGATAAAATATAAATCAGATGTTATCAAAATATAAACGTTTTGTACATCAAATAGTACTAACAAGAAAGTGAAAGGACAACCCACAGAATAGATGAAAATATTTGCAAATCATATGTCTGATAAGGAACATGTATCAATAATATATAGGGATTTCACTGGTGGTCCAGTGGTTAAGAATCCACACTGCCAATGCAGGGGGCATGGGTTTGATCCCTGGTCAGGGAACTAAGATCCTGCATGCCACACAGTGCAGCTTATATATATATATATATATAAAACAACTCAACAATAAAACTTACAAATAAGTTATTATTAAATGGGCCAAGGATTTGTTTTTTTTTATTTTTTAAGTTTAACATCTTTATTGGAGTATAATTGCTTTACACTGGTGGGTTAGTTTCTGCTTTATAACAAAGTGGATCAGTTATACATATACAAATGTACCAATATCTCTTCCTGCTAACAACTCCCTCCCTCCCACCGTCCTTATCCCACCCCTCCAGGTGGTCACAAAGCACCTAGCTGATCTCCCTGTGCTATGTGGCTTCTTCCCACTAGCTATCTATTTTACGTTTGGTAGTGTATATATGTCCATGCCACTTTCTCACGTTGTCCCAGCTTACACTTCCCCCTCCCCATATCCTCAGGTCCATTCTCTAGTATGTCTGCAACTTTCTTTCCATCTTGCCCTCAGGTTCTTCTGACCACTTTTTAATTTTTTTTTAGATTACATATATATGTGTTAGCATACAGTATTTGTTCTTCTCCTTCTGACTTACTTCAGGCAGTATGACAGTCTCTAGGTCCATCCATCTCACTAAAAATAACTCAGTTTCATTCCTTTTTATGGCTCAGTAATATTCCATTGTATATATGTGACACATCTTCTTTATTCATTCATCTGTTGATGGACACTTAGGTTGCTTCCATGTCCTGACTATTGTAAATAGAGCTGCAATTAACATTTTGGTACATGACTTTTTTAATTATGGTTTTCTCAGGGTATAGGCTCACTAGCGGGATTGCTGGGTCATATGGTAGTTCTATGTTTAGTTTTTTAAGGAACCTCCAGAGTGTTCTGCATAGTGGCTGTATCAATCTACATTCCCACCAACAGTGCAAGAGGGTTCCCTTTTCTCCACACCCTCTCCAGTATTTAATGTTTGTAGATTTTTTGATGATGCCCATTCTGACCAGTGTCAGAAGATATCTCATTGTAGTTTTGATTTGCATTTCTCTAATGATTATTGATGTTGAGCATTCTTTCATGTGTTTGTTTGCAATGTGTATATCTTCTTTGGAGAAATGTCTAATTAGGTCTTCTTCCCATTTTTGGATTGGGTTGTTTGTTTTTTTGATATTGAGCTGCATGTGTTGCTTGTATGTTTTGGAGATTAATCCTTCGTCAGTTGCTTCATTTGCAAATATTTTGCCCCATTCTGAGGGGGTTGCTTTTGGTCTTGTTTATAGTTTCATTTGTTGTGCAAAAGCTTTGAAGTTTCATTAGGTCCCATTTGTTTATTTTTACTTTCATTTCTCTAGGAGGTGGATCAAAAAGGATCTTGCTATGATTTATGTCATAGAGTGTTCTGCCTATGTTTTCCTCTAAGAGTTTGATGGGGTCTGGCCTTACATTTAGGTCTTTAATTCATTTTGAGTCTATCTTTGTGTACAGGGTTAGGGAGTGTTCTAATTTCATTCTTTACAAGTAGCTGTCCAGTTTTCCAAGCATCACTTACTGAAGAGACTGTCTTTTCTCCACTGTATATTCTTGCCTCCTTTAACAAAGATAAGGTGAACATATGTGCGTGGGTTTACCTCATAGATTTCTATACTGTTTCATTGATGTATATTTCTGTTTTTCTGCCAGTTCCATATTGTCTTGATTACAGTAGCTTTGTAGTATAGTCTGAAGTCAGGGAGCCTGAAACCTCCAGCTCTGTTTTTCTTTCTCATGACTGCTTTAGCTATTCACGGTCTTTTGTGTTTCCATACAAATTGTGAAATGTTTTGTTCTAGTTCTGTGAAAAACACCAGTGGTAATTTGATAGGGATTGCATTGAATCTGTAGATGGTTTTGGGTAGTAGAGTCATTTTCATAAGTTGTTTCTTCCAATCCAAGAACATGGTATATCTTCCATCTATTTGTATCATCTTTAATTTCTTTCATCAGTGTCATAATTTTCTGCATACAGGTCTTTTGTCTCCTTAGGTAGGTTTATTCCTAGATATTTTATTCTTTTTGTTGAAATGGTAAATGGGAGTGTTTTCTTGATTTCACTTTCAGATTTTTCATCATTAGTGTATAGGAATGCCAGAAATTTCTTTGCATTAATTTTGTATCCTGCTACTTTACCAAATTCATTGATTAGCTCTAGTAGTTTTCTGGTAGCATCTTTAGGATTCTCTATGTATAGTATCATGTCATCTGCAAACAGTGACAGCTTTGCTTCTTCTTTTCCGATTTGGATTCCTTTTATTTCCTTTTCTTCTCTGATTGCTGTGCCTAAAACTTCCAAAACTCTGTTAAATAAAAGTGGTGAGAATGGGCAACCTTGTCTTGTTCCTGGTCTTAGTGGGAATAGTTTCAATTTTTCACCTTTGAGGATGACGTTGGCTGTGGGTTTGTCATATATGGCCTTTATTATGTTGAGGAAAGTTCCCTCTATGCCTACTTTCTGCAGGGCTTTTATCATAAATCGGTGTTGAATTTTGTCGAAAGCTTTCTCTGCATCTATTGAGATGATCATATGGTTTTTCTCCTTCAATTTGTTAATATGGTGGATCACGTTGATTGATTTGTATATATTAAAGAATCCTTGCATTCCTGGGATAAACCCCACTTGATCATAGTGTATGATCCTTTTAATGTGCTATTGGATTCTGTTTGCTCGTTGTTTGTTGAAGATTTTTACATCTGTGTTCATCAGTGATATTGTCCTGTAGTTTTCCTTCTTTGTGACATCTTTGCCTGTTTTTGGTATCAGGGTGATGTTGGCCTCGTAGAATGAGTTTGGTAGTGTTCCTCCCTCTGCTATATTTTGGAAAAGTTTGAGAGGGATAGGTGTTAGCTCTTCTCTAAATGTTTGACAGAATTTGCCTCTGAAGCCATCTGGTGCTGGGCCTTTGTTTGTTGGAAGATTTGTAATCACAGTTTCAATTTCAGTGCTTGTTATTGGTCTGTTCATATTTTCTATTTCTTCTGGGTTCAGTCTCAGAAGGTTGGGCATTTCTAAGAATTTGTCCATTTCCTCCAAGTGGTCCATTTTATTGGCATAGTGTTGCTTGTAGTAATCTCTCATGATCCTTTGTATTTCTGCAGTGGCAGTTGTTATTTCTCCTTTTTCATTTCTAATTCTATTGATTTGAATGTTCTCGCTTTTTTTCTTTATAAGTCTGGCTTATGGTTTGTCAACTTTGTTTCTCTTCTCTAAGAACCAGCTTTAAGTTTTGTTGACCTTTTCTATCAGGTCCTTCAGTTCTCTTTCATTTATTTCAGATCTGATCTTTTTTTGTATGTGTGTTCTCTAAAGAATTTATTCAGACAGTATTCTTATATCCTGTATAATATTTATCAATGGTAAGTAACAACTACTTATAAGCTCCTAAACTCACTTCTATGTGTCACAATACATTTAATTATTGTAAAAGGCCAGGAAAATAGCAGATCTATTTTTGTCACATTTAGATGGCAGTGCTAATTTGACTTAGAAATTACTATATAATATTATAGTCTAAACAGCCATTGACATTAATTTCAGATTACACTTCAAATTAAGATAGAAAAATTAAATAGTTATAAAATAATAATTAGAAAACAGCTTAGTACGTCATTTAAGACATTTTATCCAGTTTTACATATGCCATATAAAAGTACTCAGATGAGTATTATTTTTTACATCTTTACTGGAGTATAATTGCTTTACAATGGTGTGTTAGTTAGTGCTTTATAACAAAGTGAATCAGTTATACATATACGTATGTTCCCATATCTCCTCCCTCTTGTGGCACCCTCCATCCCACCCTCCCTATCCCACCTATCCAGGTGGTCACAAAGCACCGAGCTGATCTCCCTATGCTATGTGACTGCTTCCCACTAGCTATCTATTTTACGTTTGGTAGTGTATATATGTCCATGCCACTCTCTCACTTTGTCACAGCTTACTCTTCCCCCTCCCCATATCCTCAAATCCATTCTTTAGTAGGTCTGTGTCTTTATTCTCATCTTACCCCTAGGTTCTTCATGACATTTTTTTTCTTATATTCCATATATATGTGTTAGCACACGGTATTTGTCTTTCTCTTTCTGAGTTACTTCACTCTGTATGACAGACTCTAGGTCCATCGTCCTCACTACAAATAACTCAATTTCATTTCTTTTTATGGCTGAGTAATATTCCACTGTATAGATGTGCCACATCTTCTTTATCCATTCATCAGATGATAGACACGTAGGTTGTTTCCATCTCCTGGCTATTGTAAATAGAGCTGCAACGAACATTTTGGTACATGACTCTTTTTGAATTATGGTTTTCTCAGGGTACATGCCCAATATGGGATTGCTGGGTCATATGGTAGTTCTATTTGTAGTTTTTTAAGGAACTTCCATACTGTTCTCCATAGTGGCTGTACCAATTCACATTCCCACCAGCAGTGCAGGAGTGTTCCCTTTTCTCCACACCCTCTCCAGCATTTATTGTTTCTAGGTTTTTTCATGATGGCCATTCAGACTGGTGTGAGATGATATCTCATTGTAGTTTTGATTTGCATTTCTCTAATGATTAGTGCTGTTGAGCATTCTTTCATGTGTTTGTTGGCAATCTGTGTATCTTCTATGGAGAAATGTCTCTTTAGGTCTTCTGCCCATTTTTGGATCGGATTGTTTTTTTTTTGAGATGCATGAACATCTGATCTGATCTTTATGATTTCTTTCCTTCTGCTAACTTTGGGGTTTTTTTGTTCTTCTTTCTCTAATTGCTTTAGTTGTAAAGTTAGGTTGTTTAGTTGAGATATTTCTTGTTTCTTAAGGTAGGATTGTATTGCTATAAATTTTCCTCTTAGAACTGCTCTTGCTGCAACCCATATGTTTTGAGTTGTTGTGTTTTCATTGTCATTTGTTTCTAGGTATTTTTTATTTGCTCTTTGCTTTCTTCAGTGATTTCTTGGTTGTTAAGTAGTGTGTTGTTTAGCCTCCATGTGTTTGTATTTCTTACAGATTTTTTCCTGTAATTGCTATCTAGGCTCATAGCGTTGTGGTCGGAAAAGATACTTGATACAATTTCAATTTTCCTAAATTTACCAAGGCTTGTTTTGTGACACAAGTTATGAGCGATCATGGAGAATATTCCATGAATACCTGAGAATAATGTGTATTCTGCTTTTTTTGAATGGAATGTCCTATAAATATCAATTAAGTCCATCTTGTTTAATGCATCATTTAAAGCTTCCATTTCCTTATTTATTTTCATTTTGAATGATCTGTCCATTGGTGAAAGTGGCGTGTTAAAGTTCCCTAGTATGATTGTGTTACTATCGATTTCCCCTTTTCTTGCAGTTAGTATTTGCTTTATGTATTTAGGTGCTCCTATGTTGGGTGCATAAATATTTACAATTGTCACATCTTCTTCTTGGATTGATCCCTTGATCATTCTGTAGTGTGCTCCTTTTGTCTTGTAATAGTCTTTTTTTTTAAGTCTATTTTTTCTGGTATGAGAATTGCTACTCCAGCTTTCTTTGATTTCCAATTGCATAGTATATCTTTTTCCATCCCCTCGCTTTCAGTCTGTATGTGTCCCTAGGTCTGAAGTGGGTCTCTTGTAGACAGCATATATATGAGTCTTCTTTTTGTATCCAATAAGCCAGTCTATGTGTTTTGGTTGGAGCATTTAATCCAATTACATTTAACATAATTATCGATATGTATGTTTGTATTACGATTTTCCTAATTGTTTTGGGTTTATTATTGTAGGTCTTTTCCTTGTCTTGTGTTTCCTGCCTAGAGAAGTTCCTTTAGCATTTGTTGTAAAGCTGGTTTGGTGGTGCTGAACTCTCTTAACTTTTGCTTGTCTGTAAAGGTTTTAATTTCTCCATCAAATCTGAATGAGATCCTTGCTGGGTAGAGTAATCTTGGCTGTAGGTTTTTCTCCTTTATCACTTTAAATATGTACTGCCACTCCCTTCTGGCTTGCAGAGTTTCTGCTGAAAGATCAGCTGTTAACCTTATGGGGATTCCCTTATGTTTTATTTGTTGTTTTTCCCTTGCTGCTTTTAATTGTTCTTTGTATTTAATTTTTGATAGTTTGATTAATATCTGTCTTGGTGTGTTTCTCCTTGGATTTATCCTGTATGGGACTCTCCGTGCTTCCTGGACTTGATTAACTATTTCCTTTCCCATATTAGGGAACTTTTCAAGTATAATCTCTTCAAATAATTTTTCAGTCCCTTTCTTTTTCTCTTCTTCTTCTGAGACCACTATAATTTGAATGATGGTGCATTTAATGCTATGCCAGAGGTCTCTGAGACTGTCCTCTATTCTTCTCATTCTTTTTTGTTTATTCTGCTCTTCAGTAGTTATTTCCATTCTTTTATCTTCCAGGTCACTTATCCGTTCTTTTGCCTCAGTTATTCTGCTATTGATCCCTTCTAGAGAATTTTTAATTTCATTTATTGTGTTGTTCATCACTGTTTGTTTGTTCTTTAGTTCTTCTAGGTCCTCATTAAATGTTTCTTGAATTTTCTCCATTCTATTTCCAAGATTTTGGATGATATTTATTATCATTACTCTGAATTCTTTTTCAGGTAGACTGCCTATTTCCTCTTCATTTGTTAGCCTTGGTGGGGTTTTGCATTGCTCTTTCATCTGCTGTGTGTTTCTCTGTCTTCTCATTTTGCTTAACTTACTGTGTTTGGGGTCTCCTTTTTGCAGGCTTCAGGTTCTTAGTTGTTGTTGTTTTTGGTGTCTGTCCCCAGTGGTTGAGGTTGATTCAGTGGGTTGTGTTGGCTTCCTGGTGGAGGGAACTGGTGTCTGTGTTCTGGTGGATGAGCCTGGATCTTGTGTTTCTGGTGGGCAGATCCACATCTGGTGGTGTGTTTTGGGATGTCTGTGCCCTTATTATGATTTTAGGCAGCCTCTGTCCTAATGAATGGGGTTGTGGTCCTGTCTTGCTGGTTGCTTGACATAGGGTGTCCTGCACTGTAGCTTGCTGGTTGTTGAGTGGAGCTGGGTCTTGGCATTGAGATGGAGATCTCTGGGAGATTTTCTCCATTTGATATTACGTGGAGCTGGGACGTCTCTTGTGGACCAGTGTCCTGAACTTGGCTCTCCCACCTCAGTGATCCAGCCCTGATGCCTGGCTGGAGTACCAAGACCCTGTCCTCCACATGGCTCAGAATAAAAGGAGAATAAAAAGAAAGAAGATAAAATATAATAAAATAACGTAAAATAAAATAAATTATTAAAATAAAAATAATTAAGAAAAAATGTTTTTCTAAGTAATGAAAAAAACAATACAAAACAAAAACAGACAGACAGAACCTGAGGACAAATGGTAAAAGCAAAGCTATATAGACAAAATTACACACAGAAGCATACACATACACACTCATGAATAGAGAAAATGGGAAATAAATATATATGTCGTTGCCCCCAAAGTCTACCTCCTCAATTTGGGACGATTGTTTGTATATTCAGGTATTCCACAGATGCAGCGTACATCAAGTTGATTGTGGAGATTTAATCCACTGCTCCTCAGGCTGCTGGGAGAAATTTCCCTTTCTCTTCTTTGTTTGCACAGCTCCCGGGGTTCAGCTTTGGATTTGGGCCCTCCTCTGTGTGTAGGTCGCCTGAGGGCATCTGTTCTTCACTCAGATAGGACGGGGTTAAGGGAGCAGCTGATTCAGGGACTCTGGCTCACTCAGGCTGGGGGGAGGGAGGGGTACGGATGCCTGGCGAGCCTGCAGCGGTAGAGGCCGGCATGACATTGCACCAGCCTGAGGCGCACCATGTATTCTCCAGGAGAAGTTTCCCTGGATCACGGGACCCTGGCAGTGGCAGGCTGCACAGGCTCCCAGGAAGGGATGTGTGGATAGTGAGCTGTGCTTGCTCACTGGCTTCTTGGTTGCTGCAGCAGCAGCCTTAACATCTCATGCCCGTCTCTGGGGTCCGCGCTGTTAGCCGCCGCCCCCACCCGTCTCTGGAGCTCCTTTTAGCAGCGCTCTTAATCCCCTCTCCTCACGCACCAGGGAACAAAGAGGCAAGAAAACGTCTCTTGTCTCTCCGGCAGCTCCAGAGTTTTTCCCGGACTCCCTCCCTGCTACCTGTGGCACAAGAGCCCCCTTCAGTTTGTGTTCACGTAACCAACCCCAGTCCTCTCCCTGGGATCCGACCAAAGCCCAAGCCTCAGCTTGCAGTCCCCACCCATCCCGGTTGGTGAGCATACAAGCCTCTCGGGCTGGTGAGTGCTGGTTGACTGTGATCCTCTGTGCGGGAATCTTTCTGCTTTGCCCTCCGCACCCCTGTTGCTGCGCTCTCCTCCGTGGCTATGAAGCTTCCCTCCTCCACCACCTGCAGTCTCCACCCAGGAAGGGGCTTCCTAGTGTGTGGAATCCTTTCCTCCTTCACAACTCCCTCCCACTGGTTCAGGTTCCTTCCCTATTCTTTTGTCTCTGTTTTTTTCTTTTTCTTTTTTGCCCTACTCAGGTACGTGGGTAGTTTCTTGCCCTTTGGGGGTCTGAGGTCTTCTGCCAGCATTCAGTAGGTGTTTTGTAGGAGTTGTTCCACATGTAGATGTATTTCTGATCTATTTGTGGGGAGGAAGGTGATCTTCGTGTCTTAATCTTCCGCCATCTTGAAGCTCCTCCTGGATGAAGGATTTGAATAGACATTTCTCCAAAGGAGATATGTAAATGGCCAATGAGAGAAATGAAAAGATTTTCGACATCAATAGTTGTTAAGGAAATACAAATCAAATCCACAATTAGGTTTCAGATCATACCCACTAGGATGGCTATTATATATAATATAAAAACTATACGTATATACCCACAGACACAGGAAAAACTGAAGTGTCTGCAAGGATGTGGAAAATTTCAAACCTTCATAAACCTTTGGTGGTAATTTTTGCCAAAATGTTGCAGCCATTTTGGCAAATAGCCTGGTGGTTCCTCAAAAATTAATACATAGAGTTTTCATATGATCCAGCAATTCCACTCTTATGTATATATCCAAGAGAAATGAAAACTCATGTCTATATTCCAACTTGTATGCAAACGTTCATAACAGCATTATCCATAATAGCTAAAAAAAGAAAACTACCCCAATGTCCATGAACTAAGGGGTACAGGATTTATGTTTGGGGTGATCAAAGTGTTATAAAATTGATTGTGGTGATAAATGCATAACTCTGTGAATATACTAAACGTCAATAAATTATATATTTTTAATGGGTGAATTATAGGATATGTGATTTATATCTCAATAGACTGTTTCAAACCCTCTTGAAGCTTTAATAAAGATATTTTCAGACAGAAAACAGCTGAAATAATTAATCATCGGTAGACCCACATTACAAGAAATATTAAAGAAATTCCTTAAAATGGTAGACAAATGTTACCAGTTGAAAACTTCGATCTACACCAAGGAGTGAAGAGCACCAGAAAAAGTAACTACATGTGTGAATATGAAAACTTCTTTTCTATTATTTAAATATCTTTAAAAGATAGCTGTTTAAAGAAAATATAACAACAATATATGACAGAGTTTATTACATATGTACATGTAAGATATATGAAAACAAGGTGACAAATGGGAGTGACAAATGGGAGAATGCTGTTATAAGGTTCTCATACTGTAAATAAAGCAGTATAAATCACTTGGAGGTAGACTGTGATATATTACAGGTATTTAATACAAACCCAATAGCAACCACTAAACTAACACAGCAAAGGGTTATAGCTAGTAAGTCAAAAAAGGATAAAACATGGAATAATAAAAAATTCAATCAGAAAGAAGTTGGAGAAAAGAGGAAAAGGGAAACAAAAATCAGATGGAACCAATATAAAACAAATTGCAAGATGATGTATATGTAACTTCAACCATATCAATAATCCCTTTAAACATGAATGGATAATAAAGTGTAAATAAAAATATCCAACTATATGCTGTCTATAAGAAAGTTACTTTAAATATAAAAATCTATTATGTTAAAAGTAAAAAGATAGAAAATGAAATACCATGCAAACACTAAGCAAAAGAAGGCTGGAGTGCCTATATTAACTTCAGAAAAAGTAGACTCCAGAACAAGGAATATTATCAGAAATAAAGAGAGATATTACATAATGAAAAAAGGGTCAGTTCTCCAAGAAGACATAACATTCTACATGTGTATGCACCTTCAAAATATATTAGGCAAAAATGGATCTGAAAGAAGCAATAGATAAACTCATGGGTATAGTTGGAGATTTCAACACTCCTTTCTTAGTAATTGATAGAACAAGTAAACATGATATCTGTAAAGAATATAGATGGCATATGCAACATGATCGATCAACTTGACCTAACTGATATTTATAGAACACTCTACTCAATAACAGCAGAAGAGACATTCTTTCCACTTGAAATATTCACCAACATATACATGTTCTAAGTCATAAAACAAATCTTAAAAAAATTAAAATAATACAAATATACAAAATGAGTTATTAAACCACAATGGTATTAAATTAAAAATTGATAACAAAATTAAATCTTGAAAAATGTCCAAATATTTGGAAATTAAGCAACATACTTCTAAATAACTAGTGCATCAAAGACAGTCTCAAGGGAAATTTTTAAATATTTTGAAGTAAATGAAAATAAATAAAACATACCACATTTTTTAAGATGCAGCTATAAAAGTGCTTTGAGAGAACATTATAGCATTAAATTCTTAAGTTAGAAAAGAAGAAAGATCTTAAATTGGTAAATTAAGTCTCCAAATTAAGAAATTAGAGAAAAAAAGAGCAGAAGAGAACTGAACCTAAAATAAACAGAATGAAGAAAATAATATAGATTAAAGAAGAAATGAATGAAATTGAAAACAGAAAAAAAGGAAAATAAATGGTTCTTTGAAAAAGATTAATACAATTGAGAAACCTCGAGCAAGTCTGACCAAGAAAAAAAGGAAGACAAATTACCAACACCAGAAATTAAAGAGATCTGTACTGATTTCACAGATATTAAGAGAATAGTAAAGAATTACTACAAACAACTCTATGCCCATAATTAAACAACTTAGATGAAATGGACCAATTCCTTAGAAGACACAAACTGTCAAAAATCACTCAAGAAGAAATAGTAAAAAATTGAATTTGCAGTATTAAAAAAAACCTCCAAAAAAGAAAAATCCAGGTCCAAATTGCATTACTGGTGAATTCTACCAAATGTTTGAGAAGAAATAATACCAATTCTGTGCACTTCCTTTCATAAAATAGGAGGCTTCACACTTTGTACCTCACTCTATGAGGTCAGCATTCCTCTAATACCAAAAGAAAACAAAGGTATTAAAAGAAAACTACAGAGCAAAATCCTTTCTGAACATACATATGAAAATCCTCAGCAAAATATTAACTAATCAAATCCAGCAATATATAAAAAGGATAGTACAATACCACCAAGTTGAGTTCATCCTAGGATAGCAAGATAGGTTCAGCATTTGAAAATTAATCAATGTGTTTCACCATTTTAACAGAAAAAATAAGAAAAGCCACATGATCATGTCAATTGATGCAGAAAAATATTCAACAAAATTCAACATTTGATCCTGATAAAAACTCTCAGCAAATTAGAAATAGACAGGAATTTCCATAATGTAATAAAGAGCATCAGTGAAAAATCTACAACTAACATCATACTTACCTAGGTTAAGAACAAAGCAAGGGTGTGCTCTCTCACACACCTATTCAACATCATAGTGGAAGTCCTATCACGTGCAAAAAGACAAGAAAAAGAAATGAGGCATCTAGATTGGAAAGGAAGAAATAAAACTGTCTTCATTCACAGATACTATGTTTGTGCACCCAGAAATTCCAATGAATCCACAAAAAAGCTCCTAAAACTAATAAATGAGTTTAGCAAGATTGCAGGATAAAAGGTCAATAAACATACTGACAACAAGCAGGTGGAATTTGAAATTTTAAAAATACTATGTACAATAGCACTGGAAATAAAATAAAATGCTTAAGTATAAATCTAAAAAAGTATATAAATTTTGCTGAAAACTGCAAAACATTGATGAAAGAAATCAAAGATGTAAATAACTAGAGAGATATACTCTATATTCATGTGTTGGAAGCCGCAGTATCATTAAAGTGTCAGTCTTTCCCAAATTGATCTATAGATTAATTGCAATTCCAGTCAAAATCCCAGCAAGATTTTTTATAGATGTAGACAAGCTACTCTCATAACAAAAACAAAATGAAGCAAAGCAATTCTTTAATATCATTAAATATCTTTAATATCATTAAACAATTCTTTAATATCATTCAAATTATCCAGATTGCCTCAAATTTTTTTCAACTGTTTGCCTTTTTTGATCAGGATCCAAATAAAATTCATACACTGCAATTGATTTTTTGCCCTTGAAATTTACTGTGAAAACTTCCCCCTTGCAATTTATTTGCAAAGTCAGTAGTGGAGAGGAAATGTTGACGTTTTGAGGGTATGCCACAAATATGGTTGTTTGTAGTTTGGTTTCTCTCAGTTTGGATTTTGCTGATTGCATGGTGTCATTGAACATGTTCCTCTGTCTTCTGTATTTCTTGTAAACTGGTAGCTAGATGTAGAGCAGGGACTGACAAACTATATCCTGCAAGCAAAATGCAGCCTGCCCCTGTATTGACCCTGAGTTAAGAATGTTTTCTATTGGTACATGCTATGTTCTGAATATTTGTGTCCCTCCCCAAATTCACTTGTTGAAATCCTAATCCCAAAGGTGATGGTATTAGTTGGTGGAGTCTTTAGGAGGTGATTAGTTCATGAGGGTAGAGCCCTCATGTATGGATCAATGCTCTTAGAAAAGAGATTCCACCGAGCTCTCTGGTCCCTTCCAATATGTAACTACACAGTGAGAAGGCACCAGCTTTGAACCAGAGAGAAGCTATTACCAGAGAATGCAACCATGTTGATGCCTAGATTTTGGACTTCTAGACTTCAGAACTGTGAGAAATAAATTTCTCACTACATTTGTAGTGATGTAGAAAAACATTACATTTTTCTTTTTTTAACATCTTTATTAGAGTATAATTGCTTTACAATGCTGTGTTAGTTTCTGCTTTATAACAAAGTGAATCAGTTATACATATGTTCCCATATCTCTTCCCTCTTGCATCTCCCTCCCTCCCACCCTCCTTATCCCACCCCTCTAGGTGGTCACAAACCACCTAGCTGATCTCCCTGTGCTATGTGGCTGCTTCCCACTAGCTATCTATTTCACGTTTGGTAGTGTATATATGTCCATGCCATTCTCTCACTTTGTCACAGCTTACGCTTCCCCTCCCCATATCCTCAAGTCCATTCTCTAGTAGGTCTGTGTCTTTATTCCCATCTTACCCCTAGGTCCTTCATGACTTTTTTTTTTCTTAGATTCCATATATATGTGTTAGCATACGATATTTGTTTTTCTCTTTCTGACTTACTTCACTCTGTATGACAGACTCTAGGTCCATCCACCTCACTACGAAAATGAGATATCATCTCACACTGGTCATAAAGGCCATCATCAAAAAATCTAGAAACAATAAATGCTGGAGAGGATGTGGAGAAAAGGGAACACTCTTGCACTGCTTGTGGGAATGTAAATTGATACAGCCACTATGGAGAACAGTATGGAGGTTCCTTAAAAATCTACAAACAGAACTACCATATGACCCAGCAATCCCACTACTGGGCATATACCCTGAGAAAACCATAATTCAAAAAGAGTCATGTACCAATATGTTCATTGCAGCTCTATTTACAATAGCCAGGACATGGAAGCAACCTAAGTGTCCATCAACAGATGAATGGATAAAGAAGATGTGGCACATATATACAATGGAATATTACTCAGCCATAAAAAGAAACGAAATTGAGTTACATTTTTACAGGGCTGTAAAAAAAGGAAAACAAACAAAAACACAACAAAACAAAAAAGAATATGCAACAGAGAAAATATGTGGCCCACAAAGTCTAAAATATTTCTATCTGTTCTCTAACAGAAAACATTTCTTAACCTCTAATTTCTCTGACCATTTAAATATGTTTTTACATAGCTGTTCAGATGAGGTTTTCCAAATGCTCCTGGATCAATTTTGATCATTTATATTTTCCTAAGAATTTGTCCATCTCCTTGATGTTTTCAAACCTGTTTGCATAGAGTTGTACATAGTACCATCATGTAAATTTTTTTCTCCATTATTACTCTTAGCCTAAATTTTAATCCCAGCTTTACCAGTAACAAAATTTCTGGACAATTTGGAGCAAGTCACTTATCTCATTTGAAGCTCATTTTCTTATAAAATGGGGATAATAATAAAACCTACTTCACAAAACTTTTGTGAGGATCCAATGCAATAATGTACGTGAAATGGGTTTGTAAAATAGTAGAACTCATGCAGATGCTAGTTATTTTTAACCTGCTAAGTTATTTTAATACCAAGTCATTTTATTTAGGTGGACTTTTCCTTTATTTTCTTGTGGTACACGGACCTCTCACTGTTGTGGCCTCTCCTGTTGCAGAGCACAGGCTCCGACGCGCAGGCTCAGCGGCCATGGCTCACGGGCCCAGCCGCGCTGCAGCATGTGGGATCTTCCCAGACCGGGGCACGAACCCACGTCCTCTGCATCGGCAGGCAGACTCTCAATCACTGTGCCACCAGGGAAGCCCAGATCTTTCCTTTTAATCTGACGTTTCTTGAGATAGCGGATGGGATCTAGTACACAGGTGATGGGGTTCTCCTTAGATAGTAAAGACAGTTGTGAGGAGCATAGGCAGAGAATGTGGTTACAGATGTTCACAAGAGGGTAGATATGGCAGTGAAAGCCGCAAGCCCTCTTTTGATTTCTTTTATGTACTCAGTCACGTAGAAGGCAAAGATGTCATCTGAAATTCAGGATGAAAGAAGAAATGTTGAAATTTTTTTCTTTTTTTCTTTAATATATTTAAGTGGCTCAGTATATACTAATTTCTTTTTTAAATTTTATTTATTTTTTTATACAGCAGGTTCTCATTAGTTATGCAAATTATACACATTAGTGTATATATGTCAATTCCAATCTCCCAGTTCATCACACCACACCAACCTCCAATGCCACTTTCCCACCTTTGTGTCCATAAGTTTGTCCTCTACATCTGTGTCTCTATTTCTGCCCTGCAAACCGGTTCACATGTACCATTTTTCTGTTTCCACATATATGCGTTAACATACGATATTTCTTTTTCTCTTTCTGACTTACTTCACTCTGTATTACAGTCTCTAGATCCATCCACACCTCTACAAATGAACCAATTTTGTTCTTTTTATGGCTGAGTAATATTCCATTGTATATATGTACCAAAATTTCTTTATCCATTGGTCTGTAGGTGGGCATTTAGGTTGCTTCCATGAGGTGGATACTGTAAAGAGTGCAGCAATGAATACTGGGGTGCATGTGTCTTTTTGAATTATGGTTTTCTCTGGGTATATGCCCAGTAGTGGGATTGCTGGATCATATGGTAATTCTATTTTTCATTTTTTAAGGAGCCTCCATACTGTTCTCCATAGTGGTTGTATCAATTTACATTCCCAACAACAGTGCAAGAGGGTTCCCTTTTCTCCACCACCTCTCCAGCATTTGTTGTTTGTAGATTTTCTGATGATGCCCATTCTAATGGGTGTGAAGTGATACCTCACTGGAGCTTTGATTTGCATTTCTCTAGTAATTAGTGATGTTGAGCAGCTTTTTTTTTTTTTTTTGTGGTACACTGGCCTCTCACTGTTGTGGCCTCTCCTGTTGCGGAGCACAGGCTCCGGATGCACAGGCTCAGCGGCCATGGCTCACGGGCCCAGCCGCTCTGCGGCATGTGGGATCTTCCTGGACTGGGACACGAACCCACGTTCCCTGCATCAGCAGGCAGACTCCCAACCACTGCACTACCAGGGAAGCCCTGAGCAGCTTTTAATGTGCTTCTTGGCCATCTATATGTCTTCTTTGGTGAAATGCCTATTTAGGTCTTCTGCCCATTTTTTGATTGGGTTGCTTGTTTTTTTTAATATTGAGCTGCATGAGCTGTTTATATATTTTGGAGATTAATCCTTTGTCCACTGATTCATTTGCAAATATTTTCTCCCATTCTGAGAGTTGTCTTTTCGTCTTGTATAACGTTTCCTTTGATTTGCAAAAGGTTTTAAGTTACATTAGGTCCCATTTGTTTATTTTTGTTTTTATTTCCATTACTCTAGGAGGTGATTCAAAAAAGATCTTGCTGTGATTTATGTCAAAGAATGTTCTTGCTATGTTATCCTCTAAGGGTTTTAAACTGTCCGGTCTTACATTTAGGTCTCAAATCCATTTTGAATTTATTTTTGTGTAAGGTGTTAGGGAGTGTTCTAATTTCATTATCTTCCACGTAGCTGTCCAGTTGTCCCAGCACCTCTTATTGAAGACACTGTCTTTTCTCCATTGTGTATCCTTGCCCCCTTTGTCATAGATTAGTTGACCATAGGTGTGTGGGTTTACCTCTGGGCTTTCTATCCTGTTCCATTGATCTATATTTCTGTTTTCGTGCCAGTACCATACTGTCTTGATTACTGTAGCTTTGTAGTATAGTCTGAAGTCAGGGACTCTGATTCCTCAGATCCCTTTTCTTCCCTCAAGACTGCTTTGGCTATTCAGGGTCTTTTGTGTCTCTATACAAATCTTAAGATTTTTGTTCTACTTCTGTTAAAATGCCACTGGTAATTTGATACGGACTGCATTGAATCTGTAGATTGCTTTGGGTAGTAGAGTCATTTTCACAATGTTCATTCTTCCAATTCAAGAACATGGTATATCTCTCCATCTATTTTTATCATCTTTAATTTCTTTCATCGGTGTCATAATTTTCTGCATACAGGTTTTTTGTCTCCTTAGGTAGGTTTATTCCAAGATATTTTATTCTTTTTGTTGCAATGGTTAATGGGAGTGTTTTCTTAATTTCACTTTCATCATTAATGTATAGGAATGCAAGAGATTTCTGTGCATTAATTTTGTATCTGGCTACTTTATCAAATTCATTGATTAGCTGTAGAAGTTTTCTGGTACCATCTTTAGGATTCTCTATGTATAGTATCATGTCTTCTGCGAACAGTGACAGCTTTACTTCTTCTTTTCTGTTTTGGATTCCTTTTATTTCTTTTTCTTCTCTGATTGCTGTGGCTAAGCCTTCCAAAACTATGTTGAATAATAGTGGTGAGTGTGGGCAACCTTGTCTTGTTGCTGTTCCTAGTGGAAATGGTTTCAGTTTTTCACTATTGAGGACGATGTTGGCTGTGGGATTGTCATATATGGCCTTTATTATGTTGAGGTAAGTTAACTCTATGCCTACCTTCTGGACGGTTTTTACCATAAATGCGTGCTGAATTTTGTAAAATGCTTTCTCTGCATCTATTGAAAAGATCATATGGTTTTTCTACTTCAGTTTGTTAATATGGTGTATCACATTGATTGTTTTGCATACATTGAAGAATGCTTGCATTCCTGGGATATTACCCCACTTGATCATGGTGTATGATCCTTTTAATGTGCTGTTGGATTCAGTTTGTTAGTATTTTGTTGAGGATTTTTGCATCTATGTTCATCATAGATATTGGCCTGTAGTTTTCTTTCTTTGTGACATGTTTGCCTGGTTTTGGTATCAGGGTGATGGTGGCCTCATAGAATGAGTATGGGAGCATTCCTCCCTGTGCTATATTTTGGAAGAGTTTGAAAAGGATAGGTGTTAACTCTTCTCTAAGTGTTTGATAGAATTCTCCTGTAAAGCCATGTGGTCCTGGGCTTCTGTTTATTCGAAGGTTTTTAATCACAGTTTAAATTTCATTACTTGTGTTTGGTCTGTTTATATTTTCTATTTCTTCCTGGTTCAGTCTTGGAAGGTTATACTTTTTAAGAATTTGTCCATTTCTTCCAGGTTGTTCATTTTATTGGCATATAGCTGCTTGTAGTAATCTCTCATGATCCTTTGTATTTCTGCAGTGTCAGTTATTACTTCTCCTTTTGCATTTCTAATTGTACTGATTTGAGTCTTCCCCCTTTTATGCTTGATGAATCTGGCTAATGGTTTATCAATTTTGTTTATCTTCTCAAAGAATCAGCTTGTAGTTTTTTTTGCTTTGCTGTCATTTTCTTCATTTCTTTTTCATTTATTTCTGATATGAGCTTTATGATTTCTTTCCTTCTGCTAACTTTGCGGGGGTTTGTTCTTCTTTCTCTAATTCTTTTATGTGTAAGATAAGGTTGTTTTTTTGAAATGTTTCTTGTTTCTTAAGGTAGGATTGTATTGCTATAAAGTTCGCTCTTTGAACTGCTTTTGCTGCATCCCATAGGTTTTGGGGTGTCGTGTTTTCATTGTCATTTGTTTCTAGGTATTTTTAAATTTCCTCTTTGATTTCTTCAGTGATCTCTTGGTTATTAAGTAGTGTATTGTTTAGCTTCCATATGTTTGCATTTTTTTTCAGATTTTTCGTGTAATTGATACCTAGTCTCAGAGTGTTGTGGTCAGAAAAGATACTTGATACAATTTCAATTTTCTTAAATTTACCAAGGCTTGATTTGTGACCCAAGGGATGGTCTCTCCTGAGAATGTTCCATGAGCACTTGAGAATAAATTGTATGCTGTTGTTTTTGTTTGGAATGTCCTATAAATATCAATTAAGTCTATATTGTTTCATATGTCATTTAAAGCTTGTGTTTCCTTATTGATTTTCCTTTTGGATGATCTGTACATGGGTGAAAGAGGGGTGTTAAAGTCCCCTACTATGATTGTGTTAATGTTGATTTCCCCCTTTATGGCTGTTAGTATTTGCCTTATGTATTGAGGTCTTCCTTTGTTGGGTGCATACATATTTGCAATTGTTATATCTACTTTTTTGGATTGATCCCTTGATCATTATGTAGTGTACTTCTTTTTCTCTTGTAATAGTGTTTGTTTTGAAGTCTATTTTGTCTGATTTGAGAATTGCTACTCCAGCTTTCTTTTGATTTCCATTTGCATGGACTATCTTTTTCCAGCCCCTCAATTTCAGTCTGTATGTATCCCTAGGTCTGAAGTGGGTCTCTTGTAGACAGAAAATGTATGGGTCTTGTTTTTGAATCTGTTCAGCCAGTCTATGTCTTTTGGTTGAAGCATTTAATCCATTTAAATTTAAGGTAATTATCAATATGTATGTTCCTATTCCCATTTTCTTAATTGTTTTGGGTTTGTTATTGTAGGTCTTTTCCTTCTCTTGTGTTTCCTGCCTAGAGAAGGTCCTTTAGCATTTGTTGTAAAGCTGGTTTGGTGGTGCTGAACTCTCTTAACTTTTGCTTGTATGTAAAGGTTTTACTTTCTCCTTCAAATATGAATGAGATCCTTGATGGGTAGAGTAATCTTTGTTGCAGGTTTTTCTCCCTCATCACTTTAAATATGTTCTGCCACTCCCTTATGGCTTGCAGAATTTCTGCTGAAGGATCAGCTGTTAACCTTATGAGGATTCCCTTGCATGTTATTTGTTATTTTTCTCTTGCTGCTTTTAATATTTTTTCTTTGTATTTAATTTTTGACAGCTTGATTAATATGTGTCCTGGTGTGTTTCTCTTTGGATTTATGGTGTATGGGACTCTCTGTTCTTCCTGGGGTTGATTAACTATTTCCTTTCCCATATTAGGGCAGTTTTCAACTATAATCTCTTCAAATATTTTCTCAGACCCTTTTTTTTTTCTTTTCTTCTTCTGGGACAACTATAATTCGAATGTTGTTGTGTTTAATGTTGTCCTAGGTGTCTCTGAGACTGTCCTCAATTCTTTTTATTCTTTTTTCTTTATTCTTCTCTGCAGTAGTTATTTCCACTATTTTATTTTCCAGGTCACTTTTCCATTCTTTTGCCTCAGTATTCTGCTATTGATCCCATCTAGAGTATTTTTAATTTCATTTATTGTGTTGTTCATCATTGTTTGTTTGCTCTTTAGTTCTTCTAGGTCCTTCTTAAACATTTCTTGCATTTTCTCCATTCTATTTCTAGATTTTGGATCATCTTTACTATCTTTATTCTGAATTCTTTTTCAGGTAGACTGCCTATTTCCTCTTCATTTTTTTGGTCTTGTGGCTTTTTTCCTTGCTCCTTCAACTGCTGTGTGCATTTTTGTCTTCTCATTTTGCTTAAATTACTGTGTTTGGAGGTCTCCTTTTCACAGGCTGCAGGTTCATAGTTCCTGTTGTTTTTGGTGTGTGCCCCAAGTGGCTTAGTTTGGTTCAGTGGGCTCTGTAGGCTTCTTGGTGGATGGGACTAGTGCCTGTGTTCTGGTGGATGAGGCTGGATCTTTTCTTTCTGTTGCACATTTCCATGTCTGGTAGTGTGTTTTGGGGTGTCTGTTGCCTTATTATGATTTTAGGCAGTCTCTGTGCTAATGGATGGTGTCACGTTCCTCTCTTGCTCATTGTTTGGCATAGGGTGTGCAGCAGTGTACTTTGTGGGTCGTTGAGTGGTCTTGGGTCTTGGGGTTGAGATGGAGATATCTGGGAGATTTTCACTGTTTGATATTACGGGGAGCTGGGAGATCAAGACCAATGTCCTGAACTTGGCTTTCCCACCACAGAGGCAGAGTCCTGAATCTTTGGTGGAGCATGAAGAGCCTGTTATCCACACGGCTCTGAATAAAAGGGAGAAAAAAGAAAGAATGAAAGAATAAGATAAAATTAAATAAAATTAAATAAGATTATTAAAGTAAAAAATAAGAAATAATTATTTTAAAATATTAAAACATAATATAAAAAGAAGGAAAGAGAGAAGAGAACAACCAAATCAAAAAACAAATCCACCAATGATAACAAGCACTAAAAACTGTACTACAAAAAAAAAAGGGAAGACAGAAGCCTAGGCCAAATGGTAAAAGCAAAGCTATATAGACAAAATCACACACAGAAGCATATACATACACACTCACAAAAAGAGAAAAAGGGAAAAAATATATATATCATTGCTCCCAAAGTCCACCTCCCCAATTTGTAATGATTTGTTGTCTATTCAGGTATTCCAGAGATGCAGGGTACATCAGGTTGATTGTGGAGATTTAATCTGCTGCTCCTGAGGCTCCTAGGAGAGATATCCCTTTCTCTACTTTGTTTGCACAGCTCCGGTAGTTCAGCTTTGGATTTTGCCCCACTTCTTCGTGTAGGTCATCTGAGGGTGCCTGTTCTTTGCTCAGACAGGACAGGGTTAAAGGAGCAGCTCATTCAAGGGCTCTAGCTCACTCAAGCTGGGGAGATAGAGGGGTACACAGTGTTGGGAGAGCCTGCAGAGGCAGAGGCCAGCATGACATTTCACTAACCTGAGGAGCGCCATGTTTTCTCCTGGGGAAGTTGTCCCTGGATCATGGGATCCTGGCAGTGGTGGGCTGCACAGGCTCTGGGGAGGGGAGGTGTGGAGAGTGACCTGTGCTTGCTCACCAGCTTCTTCGTGGCTTCAGCAGCTGCCTTAGTGTCTCATGTCCGTCTCTGGGGTCCTCGCTGAAATCTGTGACTCATGTCCATCTCTGAAGCTCCTTTAAGCAGCGCTGTTAATCCCCTCTCCTTGAACACCACGAAATGAAGAGGCAAGAAAAAGTCTCTTGCCTCTTCGGCAGCTCCAGACTTTTTCTGGGCTCTCTCCCAGTTACCTGTGGTGCACTAGGCCCCTTCAGGCTGTGTTCACTCAGACCACCCCAGTCTTTTCCCTGGGATCTGACCTCTGAAGCCTGAGCCTCAGCTCCCAGCTGCCACCCGTCCTGGTGGGTGAGCAGACAAGCCTCTCAGGCTGGTGAGTGTTGGTCGGCTCTGATCCTCTGTGCGGGAATCTCTCCGCTTTGCCCTCTGCACCCCTGTTGCTGTGCTCTGCTCCATGGCTACGAAGCTTCCCCCCTCTGCCACCCGCAGTCTCTGCCCACAAAGGGCAACCTAGTGTGTGAAAACTTTTCCTCCTTCACAGCTGCACAGGGGTGCAGGTCCCGTCCCTATTCTTTTGTCTCTGTTTTTTCTTTTTTCTTCTGCCCTACCCAGGTACATGGGGAGTTTCTTGTCTTTTGGAGGTCTGAAGTCTTCTGCCAGCGTTCAGTAGGTGTTCTGTAGGGGTTGTTCCACATGTAGATGTATTTCTGATGTATTTGTGGGGAGGAAGGTGATCTCCACATCTTACTCTTCTGACATCTTGAAGCTCCCCCCTCTGTTGGAAAATTTTTAATCACAGTTTCAATTTCATTACTTGTGATTGGCCTGTTCATATTTTCTATTTCTTCCTGGTTCAGTCTTGGAAGGTTATAACTTTCTAGGAATTTGTGCATATCTTCCTGGTTGTCCATTTTATTGGCATAGAGTTGCCTGTAGTAGTCTCTTAGGATGCTTTGTATTTCTGCAGTGTCTGTTGTAACTTCTCCTTTTTCATTTCTAATTCTGTTGATTTGAGTCTTCTCCCTTTTTTTCTTGATGAGTCTGGCTAACGGTTTATCAACTTTGTTTATCTTCTCTAAGAACCAGCTTTTAGTTTAATTGATCTTTGCTATAGTTTCCTTCATTTCTTTTTCATTTATTTCTGATCTGATCTTTATGATTTCTTTCCTTCTGCTAACTTTGGGGTTCTTTTGTTCTTCTTTCTCTAATTGCTTTAGGTGTAAGGTTAGGTTGTTTATTTGAGATGTTTCTTATTTCTTAAGGTAGGATTGTATTGCTATAAACTTCCCTCTTAGAACTGCTTTTGCTGCATCCCATAGGTTTTGGGTCGTCGTGTTTTCATTGTCATTTGTTTCTAGGTATTTTTTGATTTCCTCTTTGATTTCTTCAGTGATCTCTTGGTTATTTAGTAACGTATTGTTGAGCCTCCATGTGTTGGTGATTTTTACGTTTTTTTCCCCCTGTAATTGATTTCTAATCTCGTACCGTTGTGGTCAGATAAGATGCTTGATATGATTTCAATATTCTTACATTTACTGTGGCTTGATTTGTGACCCAAGATATGATCTATCCTGGAGAATTTTCCGTGTGCACTAGAGAAGAAAATGTAATCTTCTGTTTTGGGATGGAATGTCCTATAAATATCAATTAAATCTATCTGGTCTACTGTGTCATTTAAAGCTTGTGTTTCCTTATTAACTTTCTGTTTGGATGATCTGTCCATTGGTGTAAGTGAGGTGTTAAAGTCCCCCACTTATATTGTGTTAATGTTGGTTTCCTCTTTTATAGCTGTTAGCAGTTGCCTTATATATTGAGGTGCTCCTATGTTAGGTGCTTATATATTTCTAATTGTTATATCTTCTTCTTGGATTGATCCCTTGATATTTATGTAGTTCCGTCCTTGTCTCTTGTAACATTCTTTATTTTAAAGTCTATTTTATCTGTTATGAGAATTGCTACTCCAGCTTTCTTTTGATTTCTGTTTGCATGGAATATCTTTTTCCAACCCCTCACTTTCAGTCTGTATGTGTCCCTAGGTCCGAAGTTGGTATCTTGTAGACAGCATATATATGGTCTTGTTTTTGTTTCCATGCAGCGAGCTTGCGTCTTTCATTGGAGCATTTAATCCATTCACGTTAAGGTAGTTATCGATATGTATGTTCCTATTACCATTTTCTTAATTGTTATGTGTTTGTTTTTGTAGGTCCTTTTCTCCTCTTGTGTTTTCCACTTAGAGAAGTTCCTTTAGCATTTATTGTAGAGCTCGTTTTGTGGTGCTGAATTCTCTTAGCTTTTGCTTGTCTGTAAAGCTTTTGATTTCTCCTTCAAATCTGAATGATATCCTTGCCAGGTACAGTAATCTTGGCTGTAGGTTCTTCCCTTGCATCACTTTAAATATATAATACTACTCCCTTCTGACCTGTAGAGTTTCTGCTGATAAATCTGGTAACCTTATAGGAGTTCCCTTGTATGTTATTTGTTGTTTTTCCCTTGTTGCTTTTAATAATTTTTCTTTGTCTTCAATTTTTGTCAGTTTGATTTCTATGTGTCTCAGTGTGTTTCTCCTTGGGTTTATCCTGCCTGGGACTCTCTGTGCTTCCTGGATTTTGGTGGTTATTTCCTTTCCCATGTTAGGGAATTTTTCAACTATAATCTCTTCAAATATTTTCTTGGGTGCTTTCTCTCTCTCTTCTCCTTCTAAGACCTCATAATGCAAATATTGTTGCATTTGATGTTGTCCCAGTGGTCTCTTAAGCTGTCTTCATTTCTTTTAATTATTTTTTCTTTATTCTGTTCCATAGCAGTGAATTCCACCTTTCTGTCTTCCAGGTCACTTATCCGTTCTTCTGTCTCCATTATTCTGCTATTGATTCTGTCTAGTGTGTTTTTCATTTCAGTAATTTTATTGTTCATCTCTGTTTGTTTTTTGTTTAATTCTTCTAGGTCTTTGTCAAACATTTCTTGCATCTTCCTGATCTTTGCCTACATTCTTTTTCTGAGGTCCTGGATCATCTTCACTATCATTATTCTGAATTCTTTTTTTGGAAGGTTTCCTATCTCCACTTCATTTAGTTGTTTTTCTGGGGTTTTATCTTGTTCCTTCATCTAGTACATAGCCCTCTGCCTTTTCATCTTGTCTATCTTTCTGTGAATGTGGTTTTTGTTCCACAGGCTGTAGGATTGTAGTTCTTCTTGCTTCTGGAATTGTTGAAGTTTTAAGAAGAAAGAAGGTATGATCTAGGAGAGTGGGTTGGTGAATGGACATAAGAAATATGTGTGATCACCAGGCAGCATTAAGGGTCCCTGAAGCTTTGTAGCCATTTAAAGTGAGACCAGACCACATAGTTACGCTTTGTTTCAGTCACATTTAGCTGACTGTGCAGGCATTGGGTTTAACCAGGATTGGACTTTTGCCAAGTAAGTGTCATAAAGCAGAAGTGAGGAAAAGTAGTTGAGAGTGTTGTGAAGGAGTGACTGTAGCTATTATCAATGGAACTTAAACTGAATAAGGAGGGAAGAGAGGACATCAGTTGGATGAAGGACAGTAAAATATTGGTACATCAATGATTTGTAGTTCCCAACAGGATCAAAGGATAAAAGAAATGAGCTGGTCTTGTTTCTCCCTGGGCTTTAATTTCTTGCTCATTTCATATACATTGGGGAAGTGACCTTTTATAATAATTCACACACAAACAGAGGTAGGAAATAATTTGGCGGGCTGGTGTGAAGAATTAACTATATTTTAAATTTACATACAATAGGTCAGATATTAGTGAATCATGTATTCATCTTAAGGGACAACAAAGTCTAGGAAAAACAGTGGCCACTGTCCCCCTTTGTTATATCCACTCACACCATTCTCTTTTCCCAACCTTGTTATAGAGGAAACCTACTTTAGAATGATTCCTATATGGTGTTTTTCATATTGTAGTTTACTTAAAGTAAGAGAAGAGGTGCTGCTTCATACTCCTCAGTGTATCCTTTTCTTTTCTTCCTCCTTCTTTCCTTACTCACAATCTTCCTTTCTGAGAAAGAGATGTTGGGGAAAGGTGGGAAGAAATGCATAGTCCTACACGCATATTTCTTTTTGTTCTGTTGTAATTTAATGGCAATCTAATTGTATAGGTTTTGTTTTCTTTTCAAAAGTGCATTTTTCAGATGAACTTATTCAGAGCAAACATTGACTAGACATCCTACTTTTTTTAGTTCTTTTTGTCAACTGAGCCAAAAAATTCTTCCACAGTAGCCCTACATTCTCCATTGTCCTAGTTACAAAAGAGGAGGTATTGCTGCTAAGAAGCAAGGTAGTGAAGCACCAGAAAAAGAGGCAGAAGTAATAACAGAAGGAGGTAAGGGAAGGAACATCTCCCCTTGGGTAGCTAGATACTAACATTCACCACTCGATTTGTCTGAGTTCCATTTCACTCCTCAGCTTCCCTTAACCTCTTGACCTTACTTTGCTGACAGAATAGCTTTATGTCCCCTTCCAACTGTGTGAGCCTAAAGCTTCCCATCTCAATATCCTTTTCATGGGCCTTTCTCTCCAACCCTTCACTGGCAGTGTGGGTTTGTTTTCTCTTACTTGAAAACAAAAGTGTTCTAACAGATAAAGGACAGAACTTTGTATTTTATATATCTATATATTCTGATTCTTTACAACAAAACTGTATTTCTATTATAAATATTAGTAGCTAACATTTAACTTGTTTAGTCCTCACAACTCTATAAGGTAACTAGTGTTATTGTATCCATTTTACAGATGATGAAACAGAGGCACAGAAAAGTTTTGTAACTTGATAAAAGTCAAGTGAAAAGTAAATGTTGGAGTTGAATTTCATAACCAGGTATTCTGGTTCCAGAGTTTGTGTGCCTATTTACTTCACAAAGTTGCCTCTCTTTTTATAAATGTCAATATTAAAACTAAAGAAAAATGAAAGAAAATTTTCTTCCTTGGCACTGCTACTGCCACCACTATTTTCCAGATATCTATCATCTTGTGTGTGGACTGGGCATCAAACACCTTTCATGCCCCACCTCACATCCTCTCAACCTTAACATTCTTCAAGCAGGTTGAACCTGGCATCACTTGTCTACACTGTGATATATCTCACTTTCTGTCATAGGCCTGTAAGAATCTGTTCTGCCTTTTTTTTTTTTTTTTTTTTTTTTTTGCGGTGTGTGGGCCTCTCACTGTTGTGGCCTCTCCCGTTGTGGAGCACAGGCTCCGGACGCGCAGGCTCAGCGGCCATGGCTCACGGGCCTAGCCGCTCCGTGGCATGTGGGATCTTCCTGGACCAGGGCACGAACCCATGTCCCCTGCATCGGCAGGCGGACTCTCAACCACTGCGCCACAAGGGAAGCCCCTTTTCTGCCATTTTTAAGCATGCATAAGTTTGGAAGTGCAAGGGGTTGAACACTCCATGTAGTGACCCTCGACCAATGGGATATGGGAGTGGTAGAGAAACATTCCACTCTCATGTCCCTCCAGAGGGCGATTCTGCATGTACATTCTATGTGGCTCCTCAGTGGGATCTACCTCCAGTTTTGCAGCCGAAAACATACCCTTCTAATAACTTTCCTTCCATTTCTGCTTCATTCTTCCCAGTATCCTACTCCTGTTGCCTGGGATCACTTCCCAACATCAACATGTATATGAAAGTCCTTGTCTCAGGCTCTGCTTTCTCAGGATAAGACAGACTACTAATCCAATAAGTTGTATTTAACTTTATTTTTCACACTTTGCTACTTTCTCACACACTTCCTCATTTAAGCCTCCAAAATTTGCTTTGAATTAAGTAAATGCTGTTATTGTATCCCAATTTTAAATAAGATATTCTTGTTCATATATTACAATAATACATGTGAATGATTGCTTTAAAAATATTACAAAGAATATGAGAAGACTATCCTTAGTTCATGGGCTTTTGTCCTCATCTTTCTCTTCTCATGGTTGCAAGATGTTTGTTGCACCTCCACATATAATGTCTGCATTCAAGGCAGGAAGATTGGTGAGAAGGGGCAAGCCATGCAAGATGAATTTTTCTCTTTTATCTAATCAAGCAAACACTTTCCAAGAAGCCTCCCTGGATGACTTCTTTTTTGTTCTCATTAGCCATATGGCCATCCCTGTAAGGAAAGAAGCTGGAAAATTAGAAAATAAGATTGCCGTGATTGACTTGAATCAGTTATAATTCAATACTTGGCCTGGGCACATTGCCACACTGAACAAAAGTGGGGCCCTGATAAGAAGTAATAAGGTGTAAATGTATATTGTTTAGGTAATTAAATTCTTATGTCTACATAATGTTTACATTTAACATAAATGGTGTTTTTTATAATCTGCTTTTTTTCATTTACTATAACATGGACATCTTTATATGTCAGTACAGAAATATCTATGTTATCCTTTCAAAACTGCAAGCTGAAATGTTTAGGCATGAAGTATACTAATGTCTGAAACTTACTTTGAAACATATAAAGAACAAAACAAATGATGCATGAATGGACATATGGATAGAGATGTGATAAAGCAGAAACAGCAAAATGTGAATTGTAGAATCCAGGTGGTGTGTATATGGTTGCTCACTGCACTATTTTTTCACACTTTAGTCTACTATGCTTTGAACATTTTTATATATTTGAACATATTCATAGTAAAATGCTGGCAAAAGTATTAGTCAAATTGAATAATATGTACAAATGTGTAAGTATGAAAAAATAAATTGAAAATAATATATTTTGCTATAAAATTACAATTAGGACACATACTAAGTGTCTGAATGTAATTTTATGGATTAAAGAAGCAAATATCAACTGCTCTACTGAAAATATCATGGTTTGAAACAGAATAATTAATGTAGGTATACACATTTATAAATGTTGCTGGATATACTTCTAACTGAAAAAAGATATCATGGCAATTACTATTCTGTAAGTTTGTTCATGTCTTCACATATTTTATCTTAAGAGTAAGTTTGGAGTTTTTAAGGATCACCTATCCAAAAATATAAAGCCCTCTAGTTCGTCTTATACCAATCTTCTACCCTGTTTGTTAAACAGAGAACAGGTGTGTGTAGACTGAAAGGGCCTCTAGGTAACTTGAATACTGACTGAATCTACAATTGCATTATAACTTGACCTCTCCCTAGCCCATTGTCAGAAGCTCTGAGAAAGCCCAGGGAAAAAGTACATGGTGGAGGAGTTAGAGAGATAACTTATTTTGGAGACTGGTGTACTGATAAAAATTATAAAAACCTCAGGGAAGTGGGAGAGGATTAGAGAACGGAATAAGGGAAGGGCTGGGCCAGGACAACAACAGGGAAAGAGGTAGAGGTAAATAGAGAGGTTAAGGAGGGGTTTATCACTAATTCTTTACAACAGGAGAAGAGAGAAACTATGTTTACATCAGGAAGGGTGGAATGTTTATACAGAGAAATGCTATACTTTGGGAGAGGCAAGTGCCAAGAAAGGGAAATATTGAAAGTGGGAAACAATGCCTGAATTTTATACAGCTGGAAGTTTGCTTGTATATTAGAGAGAGAGGGTTAAGATGGGGTTAATGGGTGAGGATATCCAGGGGGACCAATGGCCTCAGAGAGAATAAGCAAGGCTGGCCTTAGCCCCAAAGGGAGGAAAGTCTTAATTGCATTGCCTAGCACTTCCAAAAGAATGTCAAATAGTGGTGATAATAAGCATTCTTCTCCTGTTCTTGGGTGTAATGGGAATGCCAGGTATAGCGTGAGGTTGGCTTCTGGTTTGATACAGATTTATTTATCATGTTAAGTAAGTACACTTCTATTCACTCTTTATTAATATACTTATTTTGTAAACAAAAGATATTGCCCACCATTCGAGTTCTACAGGGATCAAGTCATTAGCTGTTGCAGTGGCTGACCTAGAACACACACTGAAGGAATTCAAGATGAAGCATTCCTTGTTTTGAATGGGCCCCTAGACAGTTAAATGCATATCTAAGGAAGAATTTCAATGACCCCAGATTCATGCATCTTCCCATAGTTAGAGAAGCACTAAAATCATTAACTGATATATCTGATGCTCGTGACTAGCAGTAACTTTTTACCAAGATGTATGCTTGACTACATGTATTTCTCAGCGCCCCGCCCCTAATCATATATATATTGGCTCCTCCCCTACCTCTTTGGAGCAGTTCCTTACAGCTATCTGGAAGGCTGTCTCCCAGGCTATAGTCCTCAGTAAGTCCCAAAATAAAACTGAAACTTGCAGTTCTCACATTGTTCAGAGTTTTTTGTTGTTGACAGTTTTGGCAACCATGAAGGGACCCAGAGCAGATTTCTCTCCTTCACCTGAACTCTGTGAGGAATTGGAGCCTTGGTCCTGTGTCCATCCTCCTCCTTAGCAAGTCCAGATGAATTTGAATAAGTGTCTCTTGGTCTCAGATCTTCTGATTATTGGTTGACAATCCTGAGTTTTATTTGGCTGTGGATAAAAAGGTACCTGACTCCTCAGTTGAGAGACACTGAGGAGGATTTTCCCAGTTGAGAGACACTGGGAAAAAGGGCCTGGTTGAGAAACACTGGGAAGATTTGCTCAGTTGAAAGACACTGAGTGGTTTGGACTGGGTGATTAGGTAGGAGACTGGCCTGATGTCTTTTCTCAATTTGGCTACCTTAACAGAATTTGTCAGAATAACAGTGAAGATACCATATGAGAGTTCTCTGCTCCAAAGAAAAGGGACACAACTTCTCCTGGACAGTTATGGCTTTCTCAGACAACTGAGAAATTTATGGAAGTGGTGAAGGCAAGTCCTCATACTATGCAGTGGTCCAATAGGGACTTCCACTCATTAATTAAAAACTTGCTCGCCCAGGGACACACAATATAAGTGTTGGCTACGCAGTACTCTGAGCACCCATGTGATTTTAGATTGACAGAGGGAGAAGCTAAGACACATAAAAGAGCTGAAATGACTCTAGGGTGACACCTAGAGGACTTAAATTCACAAACAACACATGGGTCCACCACATAATTTCATTAGCAATTTCATTCCAACAAACCAACTTTAAAATGGGGAAGAGTTTCCCAAACAGAGAAATGAGAGGAGTCAGAAAACTTCTGACTTAGCACCCCAGTTGAGTTTATGTATATTTGGAACTTATACTTGCAAGTCCTTTTAAATTGTGAATTAAAGGAACTCTTGCCCTGAAATGGCCAAGATGGGCCTCTTTTGACATTCCAAAACTGGTTTCTGTGCATGCAGTTAGAGAAACCTCTCAGAAGGTAAGAATTCTTACCATGTTAGTCAGTTTCCTTGATCTCTGCCTGCAGGATCTGCTGGAAATTAGAGTGGTAAGAGTTTTTCTCTTTTCTAAAATTAGATTAGTGGGAATAAATTTCTGTAGGGCTAGCTCTTTGGACTCAGTGACTTTTGGTTTGAAGTTTGGAAGAGTATTCTAGATTTGTTAATCCTTTTCCTCCCAGAGATGGTCACTGATTTTTGTTGTTGTTGTTTTTGTCTTTTGTGTCTTTGGTCATAAGGAGGAAAACCAGTCCTCCTTGGTCTGGTTAGGTTTTCCTTTCCTGAGAACTTGACTTGTTGATCAACGGGAATATTCTTTCTGGTTTCCACCATACAGAAGGTGCATATACTGATGTACATTTGGCAGTCAGTCAGATAAACTGAATGTTCTTTGTCTGAGAGTGTCAGCTCTCAGGGGAGTTTGTCATAAGTGATCTCAGTCCATAAGGGGCTTTGGTCATCTCAACCTTTGTTGTTTCCATGTGTACAATGAAGGTCTCTACTTCTTTAGAATGTCCTTGGGAGTGAAATTTCTGCATCTTGTGAGGGCTGCATGCTTTGCAGTCTCTTGAAGGATGCCTCTTACATACTTGGTTTAACCATAAAAAGGTTTATTGGTTTGAGTCACTATTAAGATCCTGTTCATCAATAGACAAATGATGAGCCCTCTGAATTGGAAAGACTTCAAAATTGTTAAAATTTTAGAAAGGGTTCATCTTAAACACTTGTACCTATTTTAATTGGTATGCACTTCTAATTTCCAAAATAGCTTAATTGACGGATTTGTTGTAGAAGGCTAATGAAAGATTAAAGATATAAAACGTACCTAAAACAAAAGACTATAAGATTGACTTAGTTCCTACTGCTCCCCTCTATCCTGCTTTATTTGAGTACTCGTTCTTGTAATCCTCTGTATGAATTGCTTTTCCACTCTGAAGAGACTATTAAACAGTTACCTTTAGAAATGGGACCACTTGAGGCTGTAGGCAATCCTCTTCAGGTCAAAGGCTGAACTGAGGGCCATAGTTAAAGAATTTCTTAAACCCAGAGAGGATTCTCAAAAGTTTTTGTAAATGGATTACCAAGATGGGAGGCCATTGGTCTGACTAAACAAGTGACCATAGCTGATATTCAGAACCTGATAGAAATTTTTTTGGCTTTCTCCCCCAAGCTAAATATACCCAGAGGGAAGAAAAACATTCCAACATAAGTGGATCAGTATGTCCATCCTTTGATATCATTTATGTGGCTACCCAATTCCTTGAGGAATTAAAAACAGCAGTCTACTCTTTCCAGGACCAGAGATGTAGCTCCAGAAACAATTCAAAGCCCATCAATCGTTTTTTCCACTCCCCGAAACCTCCCCCTATTTATCTTAAGAGGCTTGTAAGTATTGAAAAAAAATTCTGGCCTTATGGGAACAAAAGTCCTCCTAGGAGGCACTTGCATTTCTCTCCCTGAGCCTTTGAGAGGTAAATGTTCTACCTAGTCTTCTCGAGGAACTCTTATCTAGGCCATCTTTTTAAAATGCAAACTTAAGAAAGGTAACCCTTATCAAAAGAAAATGAAAAGGGGGATAGGTCATTTGGAACTTGCCGTGTCAAGGACAAATATAAATAATCTTCAGTGTCTTCTCCATAAATATTAGTAAGAAAAGGTTTAGCCATCTAAATAAGTGACCTTGATTTCTTCCATCTGCCAGAAACCCAATTTGAACAGACTTTTCTGTAACTGATGGGTTTTGTGTTATTGTACCTGATTTAAGGCTGAAAATTTGAAATGAGAACTAAGGGGTCTCTGTTTGTGTGTTTGTGTGTGTCTACATATATGTGTGTGTGTTGTAGACGTGTGATATAGCCAAAATTAATTTGTAAAAGAGTCCTATTTAGTTGGTTTAAAGAAAATTAAGCATTTAGATAAATCCTCAGAAATATGGAAGAAACTAAAATGAATTTCAGGATCACATGGACTGGGAAATATTCAGTACTAAGTTAATATTTGGTATTAAAGTTAGTTTATTATTAATGTCTTTAGAGTCATCAACATTAAACATAATACTTTTATTGTACCTAGATTTACTAGAAGTTAAATAAGATCTTATATCTGTTGCAAAATTTGTCAGCCAGAAAGATGATTTGATATAATAAAATTTTTATAAGTAAATTAAATGTAAATGGGTTAAGAGTTTTTAGGTGAACTCTTTAAGAATAATCATGTTTTATGGTGTGTCTACTTAGAAATCGTTTCTCCAAATCTTTTTGGCAACTTCAAACTTTAGGGTTTTGCTAAATTAAATTAAATGATGGAAGCTTATTGAATATCTAGATCATTCCCAAATAAAATAAGGTACTGAAACATTAATTACTAAACATAGGCTTCCTTTTACAGAGAAACTAAAGATATTTAGGACTATTAATAAATATGTTTGGTTCCACATGGAGACATTTTCTATAAGAAAGCACATATTTAAAAGAAATTATAAATAGTATTTAGAAGTTTGCCAATCTACAGAATGCTAATGTAAAAGACAGTTCATAATTGCTTACTTCTTAGTTTTTGCTACAAATGAAGGCGTTTAAGAATTATAATTAAAATATGTAATTAAAACCACTAAAAATTAATAAGGAAAACATCTTTGTATGCAAGGAAAAAGAAGGTATAAGGAATGGAAATACACTTAGTTCAGGGAAGAGAAAGTAATTTTGTCCTAAAGATAGCTTTAAAAGAGAGAGAGAATGATGGCTTCCGCAACACATATACTAAAATTGGAATGACACAGAGAATATTAGCATGACCCCTGCACAAGAATGCCACACAAATTTGTGAAGTGTTCTATATTTTTATTAGCAGATGCAAACTACTATATATAGAATGGATAAACAACAAGGTCCTACTGTCTAGCGCAGGGAACTATATGCAATATCCTCTGATAAACCATAATGGCAAAGAATATGAAAAAGACTATACATAAAACTGAATCACTTTGCTGTTTAGCAGAAATTAACACAACATTGTAAATCAACTATACTTGAATACAATAAATTTTTTAAAATAAAAAAATTAAAGTAAAATGAAATCCTATAAAAAAAGAGAGAGAGAGAAAAGGAAAACATAGGACAAAAATCTAAAGGTTAAAAAAAAAGTAAGTTAGGGCTTCCCTGGTGGCGCAGTGGTTGAGAGTCCGCCTGCCGATGCAGGGGACACGGGTTCGTGCCCCGGTCCGGGAAGATCCCACATGCCACGGAGCGGCTGGGCCCGTGAGCCATGGCCACTGAACCTGCACGTCTGGAGCCTGTGCTCCGCAACGGGAGAGGCCACAACAGTGAGAGGCCCGCGTACCTCCAAAAAAAAAAAAAAAAAAAGGAAGTTATAGAAGTTTTGTCAAAGAGAAGCCTTGAGAATAGAGTTCTGTATGTGATCAAGACTGGCTAAGATTAGAATAAATTGTAAGATGGTGCAAAACCTGAATTTGGTTTTCTCTCTGTTAAGAGCACGAAGTTTTAATGGGATATTGATATGCTCTTGATAACAGATAGTAAAGATTTTTTACCTTTTAAAAAAAATATTTATTTATTTATTTTTGGCTGTGTTGGGTCTTCGTTTCTGTGCGAGGGCTTTCTCTAGTTGCGGCAAGCAGGGGCCACTCTTCATCGCGTTGCGCGGGCCTCTCACTATCCCGGCCTCTCTTGTTGTGGAGCACAGGCTCCAGATGCACAGGCTCAGTAGTTGTGGCTCACGAGCCTAGTTCCTCCGCGGCATGTGGGATCTTCCCAGACCAGGGCTCAAACCCGTGTCCCCTGCATTGGCAGGCAGATTCTCAACCACTGCGCCACCAGGGAAGCCCAATTTTTTACCTTTTAAGTAAACTGTTGCAACTTTCTGTATTTTGCTTTTGAAATCTTTTGTCACTTTGCTTGGGTGGATAACTAAGTACTGTTACATAGTGACCTATGATCCTATTTGACCAAGTGTTTTAAACCCTTTTTAATATATTTGACAAACTTCCCCAAAATCAAATTCTAAATGAAGTTCTTTTGACCTGTAGATAACATTGAGGTTTTCCAGAATGCCTCCGGAGCACCTCAAGATTTGTTTTCTCTCCTTATCAAAGAAAGACATTAAACTAATTAGGCTAATTTTATATGTTAAATTACATGGGAAGCGTTGTTAAATGAGTGGTGATAAACCTTCTTAGGTTGTAGAGTATAGATAATTGTCATTAATATAAATGTTCTAGAAATTATGTGAAATTTCTAAAATTTAAATATGTCCTCATGTAGTATCATCAGTCATAATTCTAATTATTGTTTTAATATTGTATGCCACTAAAACAACAAATTTCTTTGACAATTGCTTTGTAAACAGGTCTTTAACCTTGCTTTTTAAGTCTTTTCTCTTTTATAGACAGTTATTTTTGTACTCTGATGCTTCTGTAAAAATGCTTCATCTTCCAGAAGATTCATAGAAAGAACCTTTTGACAAATACACGTTTCTGATAACTTTCAGCTCATAACAGTGAACAGGTTAAGAAATTAAAGAATTCTCCAGCATTTATTATTTGTAGATTTTTTTGATGATGACTATTCTGACTGGTGTGAGGTGATACCTCATTGTAGTTTTGATTTGCATTTCTCTAATTATTAGTGATGTTGAGCATCTTTTCATGTGCCTCTTGGGCATCTGTATGTCTTCTTTGGAGAAATGTCTATTTAGGCCTTCTGCCCAGTTTTTGGTTGGGTTGTTTGTTTTTTTGATATTGAGCTGCATGAGCTGTTTGTATATTTTGTAGATTAATCCCTTATCCATTGATTCGTTTGCAACTATTTTCTCCCATTCTGAGGGTTGTCTTTTCTTCTTGTTTATGGTTACCTTTGCTGTGTAAAAGCTTTGAAGTTTCATTAGGTCCCATTTGTTTATTTTTGTTTTTATTTCCACTTCTCTAGGAGGTGTGTCAAAAAAGATCTTGCTGTGATTTATGTCAAAGAGTGTTCTGCCTATGTTTTTCTCTAAGAGTTTGATAGTTTCTGGCCTTACATTTAGGTCTTTAATCCATTTTGAGTTTATTTTTGTATATGGTGTTAGGGAGTGTTCTAATTCCATTCTTTTACATGTAGCTGTCCAGTTTTCCTAGTGTGGAGAAAAGGGAACCCCCTTGCACTGTTTGTGGGAATGTAAATTGATACAGCCACTATGGAGAACAGTCTGGAGGTTCCTTAAAAAACTAAAAATAGAATTACCATATGACCCAGCAATCCCACTCCTGGGCGTATACTCAGGGAAAACCATAATTCAAAAAGGCACATGCACCCCAATGTTCACTGCAGCACTATTTACAATAGCCAGGACATGGAAGGAACCTAAATGTCCATCGACAGATGAATGGATAAAGAAGATGTGGTACATATATACAATGGAATATTACTCAGCCATAAAACGGGATGAAATTGGGTCATTTGTAGAGACGTGGATGGATCTAGAGACTGTCATACAGAGTGAAGTAAGTCAGAAACAGATAAACAAATATCGTATATTAATGCATATATGTGGAATCTAGAAAAATGGTACAGATGAACCTGTTTGCTGGGCAGAGATAGAGACACAGACATAGAGAACATACGTATGGACGCCAAGGGGGGAAGGGGGGCGTGGGATGAATTGGGAGATTGGGATTGACATATATACACTAATATGTATAAAATAGATAACAAATGAGAATCTGCTGTATAGGACAGGGAACTCTACTTTGCTTCACTGTACAGTAGAAACCTACACAACAGTGTAAAACAATTATACCCCAATTTAAAAAAATAAAGAATTCTAATGGAAACCCTGATGACTTCATAAAACTGTTAACAGAAGATCATGATCAACAAGAATTAGTTACATAGGGCTGAATGTTAGTTTGTATAACTTTCTGTCTGAAATATTACTAGTTTTTAATCTTGGTTGTCCAAATATAAGGAAACCCTTCACTTTAAGTTAATTATGACTTATAGCAATTTGGTAAATTATAACTTTGTAAGCAGAATTGTAGCATTCATCTTTTCTCACTACTTGATTCCTCCAGAATTTGGGAACTCAGTGAGTATTCTTATCTTTATGGCAATGTAGCTATTTGCATAAGTTCGATAAGAGTCTGTTCTTATAACAGGACATATTGGAAACATTGGTTATGTTACCATGTTTTTGACTGGAATGTCATATTTGAGAAATTGCACAGAATCAGATATGATCAGATAGCTTTAAAGAACTAAGGTGAACTTTATGGAGCCATAAAACCCCTTGGAAAAACAATCTGGTACCTTGCTTACAAGGAGCCCAGCAGCCTTACCAGGTAAATAAGAAAGGTCACTTCCTGGCCGCCCCAGAACCTTGAAATATTTTGAGGACCTTGAGAAGGGAGGAATTCACCCAATCTATATATAGGTAGTACAGGCGAATCTGATGACAAGCACTTGGCGTGGCTTTACTGGCCTTGAAAGGCCTTTTAAAGTTCAGTCTGAGATTCCTTATGAAACGTTCCAGCACAGCCAATTTAAAGTAGCTTGTGTGATCAATTACTCTTATGCAAATAATCAGGCAAAGTTTATTGAAACCAGACTTATTTTGCAAGCAAATTAGTCAACTTGGCTATATTTTGTAGAAATGAGGGTAATTTTAGATAGAAAAAGATTGTTTCTGTAGATGTTGGGTTCTAGTGTTGTTGTCTTTGAGGTTTTGTATTTACTGCTTAAGACTCACTTCCTGGATGGCTTCTTGTTACTATGTTGCATTATCACAAAAGTTTAATTGAATTATTAAAAGGACATACTAAGATTGTTTCTGAAGCTTATCACATCAACTTATCTTTGGATGAAGATCAGGTGGCCCATGGCCTGCAACCAGGAGATGATGTACACTGGAAAAGACATCATTGAAAGGACTCTCTCCAACCTAGATTACAGGACCCTTGTCAGATACTCTTAATTAGCTCTTGCACAGCATAACTGAAGGGAATTGATTCTTGGATTCATATTTCCCACTTGAAAGGGCCCCTGCACTGGACTGGTCCATAGAGAGGACTGCTCACTTCAAACTCACCTTAAAACAATGCTCAAACAGAGGAAAAACGACTCCCACCCCAGGAGGAGAAGAAGACATCAGAACGAGACAGCTATCCCAAGATGCTGGACCTGATCCATATGATTATTTATTGTGTTTTTTCATTTCTTTGGCTTCTGCACATAACTCAAATGTTTTTCTATCATTGGCACAAGTCCCATGTAGACTTTAAAAATTAATCCAATTGTTGGATTTGTGGTCATTTACCTATGCCAAGTACTTCTTGGTGGATTTCTCCAAGGCTCTAATTGGATGGTCCTTAGGAAAATTATTCTAGAAGAAAGAAGTTATAGTTTTGTTCGAGCCACTTTTGTTATTGCTAGATGGGACCCCTTCACTTGGCCAATCAATCATACTTGCTCTGACCATGGTCATAAATATGAATGACTTAAATCTGCATCATAATCACCCTTGTTTATGGTGCTTTTCCCGGTAACCTCCCATAACTGACGCTCCCCACCCTCAAAATCCTCTTTTGTCTTTAGCTGAGGATAGTATTTAAGGTGAGGGCTTTGGCTATTTTGGTGAGTTACTCAGTTTTTCTGGGTCTCTTCCATGTATACGTTATTAAATCTTGTTTGATTTTCTCCTGTTAATCTTTCTCATGTCAATTTAATTCTTAGACAAGCCAGAAGAATGTAGATGGGTAGAGGAAAATTTCTTCTCCCCTGACGATAGCCTTGGAAACCATCCAGTACCTTGGGGGTGGGAGGGGAGGATAGCTCTTTGGCAACTTTTTTTTTTTAAAGTAACACATGTATATAGTAAAAATTTCAAACTGCATGAAAGGTCATACAATGAATAGCCCTCCCTTGAAAGTCAATAAATAGTCCCTCTCATCTCTTATTTCTAGTCCCTCAGTTTCTCCCCCAGAGGCAACCACTGTTACCAGCTTCTTGTGTAGTCATTGGGACGTAGTCTGTGAATATTCAAGTATATGGATATATATTTCCTTCTACTTTTTTACATAGATGTTAGCATACGATATAAACTGTTCTGCACCTTGCTTTTTATATATTGTTTTCTTCCAAAATTTTGTCCTCACGAAATATCTTGCTTCCTTTTTGAGTTAATTTTGACCATTTCTCCAGGAAACTGCCTGTTTCCTCAATATTTTCCAGTTGTTTTCAGAGTTGTACGTTATATTGTCTTGTAATTTAGAACAACTAACAAAGTTCTTCATACCTATTGGTCTAAATGTTAATCCCTCTTCTAACACTTACAAACTTTCTAAGCAATTTTGGGCAAGTCCCGTGAGTCGTGCTGTGTGGTAAATGTTCATAGTCTAACAGAGGGTGATGATTGTAGTGTATTAAAGAATGATGAGTGAGTTTGGCAATTTTCTGAGATATACTTGCAACTAAAAACATAAAATAATTACTATTTTAGGAGCTTAGCCCTATGCCACCCCTTCCTCTATAACCTTCCTTCCTGAGTTTCTCTTCATAACATATTAACTCACACTCAACCTGTACCCTATTAGTTAAATAAGGAAAACTGGCATTTTTAGACTGAAATAATGCTTAGGTAAGCCAAATACTGACTGCCTCAACAATTGTTTTATGGCCTGTCCTCTGAAGCCAGCATCAAGGCCATCTTGAAATGAGTGGTAAAGAGGCCAAGAGATGAGGCTGGGTGGTATAAGTTGTGGTTTTCAGTTGGGGAGAGATAACTAATTTTGGAGGTTGACAAGGAAATAGAAGAGGTTATTAATGGCCTCAGGGAAGCCGGAACGGATTTGGTAATCTGATAATGAGTGCTGAGGTCAGGACAGGGGTAGGGGTGGCATTGAGGGTGGGAATGGTAGTGGGAGGGGTGGAGCAGGTGTGGGAAGCTGAGGCTGGGCCTGGGGAATTGTATTCAATACATAATAATCTCTTGTAACATTAAAAAAAGTTTCATATCTACTGGCCTAAATGTTCATATTATTCCCATCAGTATTTGCACAAGTACTGAAACTGTGCTTGGTCTGAGAAGGAGAATTATAAGAATATTTAAACAAAACAGAACAACAAACACACACACACATCTCATTAGTTTGGGAATTTCTTCACACTACAGCCACATTCTTTCTTCTTAAGTTTACTACTTGTGTGCTTTCCTAGATTGCCCATCCAAAAAAATAAGGCTAGTTCACATCATCCCCTACCCTGTTTGTTAAAAGTGGAAAACTGGTAATTATTTGCCCCAGTGGGCACTCAGTACCCTGCATATTGCTTGCATCAACAATGGATGTATTGCCTGAGCTCATTTTAGCCTGAGGTGAGGTGAAATGGAGTCTGAAACACAGAGAAAGTCCCGAGATAGGACAGGAAAACGAGATAGGGACATGCAGTTTTCTTTAAAAAGTTATTCTTACAATAATCGCCCTCTTTCAGCCTTGAACATCTTCAGTACTTGCCCTAAATCGCTTAGCAACTTTGTAAACTGTGGTAAATTGTGGTGGGATTAAAATGTTGGCCAATGCATACAGAGAAGTTCCCCCCACCCGACCCCAAGGGGGTGAGGGAGAAAAGCAATTTCGGAGGTCGGTGTGGAGACAGTATGAAAGCTTGTAACAGTCCAGTAAGTGGGAAGCTGCTAAGCAGCGGAATGAGAAGCGCAGGTAATCATCCAGGCGAGGGCGACAGTGGAGGGAGCAGTTGTTAAGGTGCGCTTCATCCCTTTATTCAGCAACTGGGAAAGGAAGTCTCTCGGCCGCTGGGGGAGGGGCAGGCTTTTTCCCTAAGGTGCAGTGCTGGTGTGGGAGGCGGCACCCCGAGCCTCCTCCAGAGAGCCGGAAGCAGACGCTGGCGGGGGCGGGGCGCGAAGAGGTGGGAGGGGGAGAGAAGGAAGTGGCGGCCCCGCGGCCGACGGGAGTGCGCTGAGGATCGGGGTGGAGTGTTAAAAAGGGAGCGTGTCCAGCGAGACCCGTGGCCCAGAAGAAGGGAAGCGAGGCGACGCGAACCCCTGCCCCCCACCCAGAGGACAAGGGAGGAGGGCCGAGGGCCGGGGCCGCTAGCAGCTGCTAGGCGCTCTTCGGTGACGCGGCCGCCACGCGCAGACGCGCTGACGGGGCGCGGCCTCCACGTCTCAGGTTCCGCAAAGGCCTGTGGGAGCGACCCGGGAGAAGGAGGGCCAAGATGGCGGAAGCGGCGGAGTCTCCCGGAGACCCAGGGACAGCAACGCCCAGGCCCCTGGTGAGCTTGGGTTCTGCGACAGAAGGGACCGAGGGTGAGGCAGATGCCCCTTAAGGAAGTCGGGCGACGGGCTCGTGGCGTGAAAGAGCCGGAATCCCTTCCTCACGGCAGGTCCTTCCTGTACCCGATGCCAGGTCCCAACACTGCGCCTGTTCTTTGGGCTAACCGCTTCCCCCCACCCGCGTTGTTTCCACGCCTTCTTGTGAAACTTTCATTCACTTTCCTTTTTATCCTCGTCCCCTGCATTTTGTTAAATGCTGAGCTTTAGGCGATTTAAGTATCTTTGCATCTGCTGTCCCCTCATTTTATGGAGACTTGTCACTAGCCCTTGTTGGAGTAGCAGCATTCTGGGATTAATGAGAGATTACTTCCCATGGGACGTTATAACTTGACTGTTGATTTGCTCAGTGACCCCCAGTCGTCTTGGTTTTATCCCTGCCCTCCCTGTCGCAGCTCCTTGCAGTCCTCTTCAATGCTCTCTTGCTCCTGTCTCTGCAGAGGATAGGATTTCTACTGCAAATACTACAATTCCAAAGCCTGAACAGGTATTTAAGAACACAGGCTTTGGAGTTAAAGTTAACTTGGAGGTAAAGTTATCACCCACTCTGCCGCTTGTGTGAATTTGGGCAAGTCATTTCATGGAGAGTTTTTTCATCTGTAAAATGGAGTTAAAAATACCTGCCTCAAAGAGTTTTTACAAAGTTGTAGTGACAAATTATGTGAAGTGTCTAACACAATCAGTGCCATAACTGAGTGTAGTCAGCTCAACATTCTGCCCCCCAATCCCTCCTCCCAAACGTTTAGTTATATACCAAATAGTGTTTAATTATATAGTAGTTGCTCAATAAATGGTACATCCCTTTTCTCTGTTTTAAATTGGCAACTTAACATAGTAGAGGACTGACCTGTGAGTCAGGTGAAACTGATTCTAGTTTTGGTTCTGCTTACTAGCTCTGTTCATCACTTCATTTGACAGATATTTATTGAGTATCCGCTATGTTCCAGGCACTCTTTTAGGCACTGAAGGTACAACAGTGAAAGAGAGTGAGTAGGTCCAAGTTCTCATGGAAGACTTCTGACCTTGAGGAAGTCACTCTGAACCCCAGTTTCCTCATTTGGAAAATGAGGGTAGTAAGTCACCACAGAATTAGAGTACTAAATGAACTAATATATGCATAGTGCCTGGTATGACGTAGTTACAGGTGCTTAGGTGTTTTTAGTTCCTTTCGTCTAAACTGACCCACTTCTCTTTTATGAAGCTTTCCCCCAATTAATTTTAGTGGTTCTGGTTACTCATTACTCAGTATCCAGTCCACTTCTATTCAACAATGTTTATTGAACTCCCACAGTGTGTAATACACTATGCTAGTTGCTTTAGGAAATACAAATGGCCTTTCCTTATGCTTACAGTCTAATTTGTAGGGATAAGACAAATGTATAATGCTAAAATAAGACACTATATAAGAAAGTTACACATAAAATATTAACAAAATTTAAAAGAAGATGCTATCATGTCTAGTTGGGGTGATGAAGCAAGCTACATGGTAGAAGTTACATTTGAGGGGGCCTCAGAGGATGGGTAGGATTTGAATTGCAGGTGAGCATAAGAGCTATCAATGATTGACCACCTGCTATGTGCCAGGATTGTACTAAACATCCTCTGCATATTTTCTAAACTTCACAGCAGCTAGTTCAGGTGGTTTTTGAACTATGTTTTACTTGCAGGTGAGGGGATGAGACTCAGAGAGATTTGATGATTTCCCCAGGGTGGCTAGGCTGAAAATTGAACTTAGGTCTGCTTCTGAAACCAAGACTATTTCCAGTAATGCTACAGATCCTCTCATTGGTGAAGGTACAGAGGTTAGGGGGTGCTAATGCATTTGCAGAACAACAGAGAGATTACTTTGGCTGAAGCACAGGGAAGTATTAGGAGGTAAACCTTAAAAGATAAGGCTACTAAATTAGGGAGGCAATATGGAACAGTGGTTATGGATGTGTGCTCTGGGGTCAAGTCGTCTAGGTTTGGTTCTATGCTCTGTCACTTAACTAACTGTAGGATATTGGGGAAATTACCAAACCCCTCCATGCCTCAGTTTCCCTGTCTGTAAAATGGAGATAAAGTAATACTTACAGGGTTGTTCGGTGGATTAAATGAGTTAAAACATGTAAAACACTTGGTAGAGTGCCTGGCACATAATAATCATGTAGTGTTATTTCTTCTTATTGACTACTATGCCGGGAGGTTTAATAGGCAACAAGGAGCCACTGGAAATTTTTGAGGAGGGAAGCGTTTTAAATCATGAATTTGACAACATAACAGAGGAGTTACCATGGGGAGTATCTGGAATCTAGGATACCAGTGCAAGTGTTTGCGGTAGTTCCAGGAAGAATTGATGACTGTTTGGACTACAGCAGTAGCAGATGTGAAGATTTGAGTAAGGCGGAATGCTCGAGGGTTTGCAGTGCTAGGGAGAATGTGTCTTACATAGTGCTTTTCAAACTTTAATGTGCATAGCAGTCATCTGGGGTATTTTGTTAAATTGCAGATTCTGATTTAGTAGGTCTGGAATGAGGCCTAAGATTCTGCATTTCTAATAAGCTGTCAGGTGGTGCTGCTGCTGCTCCTCCCAGTATCACATTTTGAAAAACAAGACTATAGACAAATGGGAGGAAGTGATACCCTGAACAGAAATACAGAAGAGGAGAATGAGGGCCCTAAAAGTTGATTAATTCACTTTTGGAAATGTTTAGTTTGAGATATTGGCAGGCCATCCAATAGATATCCAACAGGTAGTTGGACACTGAAATCTGGACTTAAGGGCTCACAAGAGGTCAGGACTAGAAAGGTTGATTTAGGAGTCATCTGCATAGAGTTGAGAATACAGAATATTGGGTAATGCCTGTCTATTGCCTGTCTGTTTAAGGAGCAGGAAAAAGAGCCATAATAATCGCTGTAGCCTGGGGTCTGGAAGGAAGCTGGTCCCAGGTGAAGGTGCTGGCTAGAGACCATGCCACTAAGCCCCGACCTCCACCTCTTGGACTGAACTGTTTCCTGCTTGATCCACCCCACCTCTCCCTCCACCTTGTTGACTCCTTTCTCTCTTTAGGATTTTGGTCAATAGTATGAACCATCTGCTCCCAGCCACTTTCTTAAGGCTGCAGTCCCTGCTTTTACTGTGTGTTTTTGGCCCTGCCTCTATCTCCTCCCCTCATTGGCCCAAGCCAGGCAGCAAAGTGTGCACATGTGTTTATGTGCACACATGTGTATGTATGTGCACAAGGCTGCCTGCACAGAGGAAGGGGAGGGACATGGGGTCCAAGTCACCTTTCATCTCCACTGAGGGGCTAGTCAGAGCAGGGTCCACTAGCTGAGGTCCTGGTGGTATTGTCTCATATATGGGGCTAGAGAGCCACAGATCCTGCCTCAGTTCGCTGAGCAATGTCACTGATTCTCTGGGGAAGAGATACTGAGGAAGGGTTGGGATGGGGGATGAGTGGGAATCACATGGCACTTTAGTGACTGCAGTGACTTCTGAAACCAAGTAGCTGGAGTTAGGCCAAACTTCCCCAGTTAAGGGCACAGTCTTCCATAAGAATGTCCTCACTTCAGATACCAGCTGAAGGACCAGGACCACCCTCACTTCTGACCTACTGGCTACAAATTCAGGAGTTCCCGTGATCCCCTCAGGCTCTGTAATTCCCTAGAATGATTCACAGAACTCAGGACAATGCTGTACTTAAAATTACACTTTTATTATAGCAAAAGGATACAACAGAAACCAGCAGAAGGGGGAGATGCTTAGGTTGAGGTCTGAGATGGTCCCTAACACAAAATGTCCTTGTCTTCTCTCTGTGGAGTCAGGACAGGACCCTGTTACTCTCCTGATACATTGATGTGTGACAATATGCAGAATATTGCCAACCAGGAAAGGTCACCCACATATCTAGTTTTTATTGAGTTTTCATTATGTAGGTGTGGTTGAATGGATCATTGCCTCCTCCGCTTCCAAGAGGCCAGGTTTGTATCACAGGACTCAAACCCCCCAATCCTCTAATCTTGTGTTTGGTCTTTTAGCAGTGGTTAGCCACCATGCTGTCATCTCATTAACATAAACTAGCTGTCTACCAGGGCTCACCTGTTAGCTAAACTATTAGGGCCCACTATGAATAACAAAAATATTACTATCATTTAGGAAATCCCAGGAGTTTAGAGGCTACCTCCCAGGAACAAAGGACAAAGGCTAGCCAAATACTTTATTCTACAGCAGTGACAGAACCTGAATCGACTCCCTGGGAATCTTGAACCTGAGCTCTTGACATGTATCTGTCCCCTTCTGTGAGCCTGCTACTAAGTGGTTTACTTGTATTAATATATTTCTTCCTCAGGACAACCCTGTGATGATAGTACCATCATCTCAATTTTACAGATGAGGAAACTGAGGCACAGAGAGGAAAAGGAACCTGCTCATTGTCACACAGGTAGTAAATGATGGAGCTAGGATTGGAACTCAGGCTGCCTGCCTCCAGGAGCTTGCACTCTTAACCAAGGCTATCCAGATACCACATGTTGAGCATTGACTATGTGCTAGGTGACATGCAGGTGTTATCTAATTCTTGTAGCAGTGTTGTTTCCAAGGGAGGGCAAAGGCCCGTTTGGCTTCAAAGGCCATTCCTTCTGCACTGCCCCGTCTACCCTAGCAGTAGCAGGCAGCAAGAAAGCTCAAAACAAGCAATCCTGGAGCTTGAAAGGGCAGTATCGTAGCAGTAAAGGGAGAATAATGACTTCAAAACAGGTTGGTTTACACATTAAGTGCTGAAGAATATTCAAAGGGTGAAACTGAGGAAGGATTCTTATATTTCTTTTTTTTTTTAACATCTTCATTGGAGTATAATTGCTTAACAATGGTGTGTTAGTTTCTGATTTATAACAAAGTGAATCAGTTATACATATACATATGTTCCCATATCTGTTTCCTCTTGCGTCTCCCTCCCTCCCACCCTCCCTATCCCACCCATCCAGGTGGTCACAAACCACCGAGCTGATCTCCCTGTGCTATGCGGCTGCTTCCCACTAGCTATCTACCTTACGTTTGGTAGTGTATATATGTCCATGCCTCTCTCTCGCTTTGTCACAGCTTACCCTTCCCCCTCCCCATACCCTCAAGTCCATTCTCTAGTAGGTCTGTGTCTTTATTCCTGTCTTACCCCTAGGTTCTTCATGACATTTATTTTTTTCTTAAATTCCATATATATGTGTTAGCATATGGTAGTTGTCTTTCTCTTTCTGAGTTACTTCACTCTGTATGACAGACTCTAGGTCTATCCACCTCATTACAAATAGCTCAATTTCGTTTCTTTTTATGGCTGAGTAATATTCCATTGTATATATGTGCCACATCTTCTTTATCCATTCATCCGATGATGGACACTTAGATTGTTTCCATCTCTGGGCTATTGTAAATAGAGCTGCAGTGAATATTTTGGTACATGACTCTTTTTGAATTATGGTCTTCTCAGGGTATATGCCCAGTAGTGGGATTGCTGGGTCATATGGTAGTTCTATTTGTAGTTTTTTAAGGAACCTCCATACTGTTCTCCACAGTGGCTGTATCAATTTACATTCCCACCAACAGTGCAAGAGGGTTCCCTTTTCTCCACACCCTCTCCAGCATTTATTGTTTCTAGATTTGTTGATGATGGCCATTCTGACTGGTGTGAGATGATATCTCATTGTAGTTTTGAGTTGCATTTCTCTTATGATTAATGATGTCGAGCATTCTTTCATGTGTTTGTTGGCAGTCTGTATATCGTCTTTGGACAAATGTCTGTTTAGGTCTTCTGCCCATTTTTGGATTGGGTTGTTTGTTTTTTTGTTATTGAGCTGCATGAACTGCTTGTAAATTTTGGAGATTAATCCTTTGTCAGTTGCTTCATTTGCAAATATTTTCTCACATTCTGATGGTTGTCTTTTGGTCTTGTTTATGGTTTCCTTTGCTGTGCAAAAGCTTTGAAGTTTCATTAGGTCCCATTTGTTTATTTTATTTCCATTTCTCTAGGAGGTGGGTCAAAAAGGATCTTGCTGTGATTTATGTCATAGAGTGTTCTGCCTATGTTTTCCTCTAAGAGTTTGATAGTTTCTGGTCTTACATTTAGGGCTTTAATCCATTTTGAGCTTATTTTTGTGTATGGTGTTAGGGAGTGATCTAATCTCATACTTTTACATGTACCTGTCCAGTTTTCCCAGCACCACTTATTAAAGAGGCTGTCCTTTCTCCACTGTACATTCCTGCCTCCTTTATCAAAGATAAGATGACCATATGTGTGTGGGTTTATGTCTGGGCTTTCTATCCTGTTCCATTGATCTATCTTTCTGTTTTTGTGCAAGTACCATACTGTCTTGATTACTGTAGCTTTGTAGTATAGTCTGAAGTCAGGGAGCCTGATTCCTCCAGCTCCGTTTTTTGTTCTCAAGATTGCTTTGGCTATTCGGGGTCTTTTGTGTTTCCATACAAATTGTGAAATTTTTTGTTCTAGTTCTGTAAAAAATGCCAGTGGTAGTTTGATAGGGATTGCATTGAATCTGTAGTTTGTTTTGGGTAGTAGCATCATTTTCACAATGTTGATTCTTCCAATCCAAGAACATGGTATATCTCTCCATCTATTTGTATCATCTTTAATTTCTTTCATCAGTGTCTTATAATTTTCTGCATACAGGTCTTTTGTCTCCTTAGGTAGGTTTATTCCTAGATATTTTATTCTTTTTGTTGCCATGGTAAATGGAAGTGTTTTCTTGATTTCACTTTCAGATTTTTCATCATTAGTGTTTAGGAATGCCAGAGATTTTTGTGCATTAATTTTGTATCCTGCTACTTTCCCAAATTCATTGATTATCTCTAGTAGTTTTCTGGTAGCATCTTTAGGATTCTCTATGTCATCTGCAAACAGTGACAGCTTTACTTCTACTTTTCCCATTTTTATTCCTTTTATTTCCTTTTCTTCTCTGATTGCTGTGGCTGAAACTTCCAAAACTATGTTCAATAAGAGTGGTGAGCGTGGGCAGCTTTGTCTTGTTCCTGATCTTAGTGGAAATGCTTTCAGTTTTTCACCATTGAGGATGATGTTGGCTGTGGGTTTGTCATATATGGCCTTTGTTATGTTGAGGAAAGTTCCCTCTATGGCTGCTTTCTGCAAGGTTTTTATCAAAAATGGGTGTTGAATTTTGTCGAAGGCTTTCTCTGCATCTACTGAGATGATCACATGGTTTTTCTCCTTCAGCTTGTTAATACGGTGTATCACGTTGATTGATTTGCATATATTGAAGAATCCTTGCATTCCTGGATTAAACCCCACTTGACATGATGTATGATCCGTTTAATGTGCTGTTGGATTCTGTTTGCTAGTATTTTGTTGAGGATTTTTGCATCTATGTTCATCAGTGATATTGGCCTGTAGTTTTCTTTCTTTGTGACATCCTTGTCTGGTTTTGGTATCAGGCTGATGGTGGCCTTGTACAATGAGTTTGGGAGTGTTCCTCCCTCTGCTATATTTTGGAAGAGTTTGAGAAGGATAGGTGTTATCTCTTCTCTAAATGTTTGATAGAAGTCGCCTGTGAAGCCATCTGTTCCTGGGCTTTTGTTTCTTGGAAGATTTTTAATCAAAGTTTCAATTTCAGTGCTTGTGTTTGGTCTGTTCATATTTTCTATTTCTTCCTGATTCAGTCTTGGCAGGTTGTGCATTTCTAAAATTTGTCTATTTCTTCCCGGTTGTCCATTTTATTGGCATAGATTTGCTTGTAGTAATCTCTCATGATCTTTTGTATTTCTGCAGTGTCAGTTGTTACTTCTCCTTTTTCATTTCTAATTCTATTGATTTGAGTCTTCTCCCTTTTTTTCTTGTTGAGTCTGGCTAATGAGTTTTTTCTTGTTGAGTCTCAACTCTTGTTGAGTCTTGTTGAGTTTATCAATTTTGTTTATCTTCTCAAAGAACCAGCTTTTAGTTTTATTGATCTTTGCTATCGTTTCTTTCATTTCTTTTTCATGTATTTCTGATCTGAGTTTTATGATTTCTTTCTTTTTGCTAACGTTGGGGTTTTTTTGTTCTTCTCTCTAATTGCTTTAGGTGCAAGGTTAGGTGGTTTATTGGAGATGTCTCCTGTTAGGATTGCATTGCTTTAAACTTCCCTCTTAGAACTGCTTTTGCTGCATCCCATAGATTTTGGGTCATCATCTCTCCATTGTCATTTGTTTCTAGGTAATTTTTTATTTCCTCTTTGATTTTTTCAGTGATCACTTCGTTATTAAGTAGTGTGTTGTTTATCCTCCATGTGTTTGTATTTTTTACAGGTCGTTTCCTGTAATTGATATCTAGTCTCATAGCGTTGTGGTCTGAAAAGATACTTGATACAATTTCAATTTTCTTAAATTTAACTAGACTTGATTTGTGACCTAAGATATGATCTATCCTGGAGAATGTTCCATGAGCACTTGAGAAAAATGTGTATTCTGTTGTTTTTGGATGGAATGTCCTATAAATATCAATTAAGTTCATCTTGTTTAATGTATAATTTAAAGCTTGTGTTTCCTTATTTATTTTCATTTTGGATTATCTGTCCATTGGTGAAAGTGGGGTGTTAAAGTCCCCTACTATGAATGTGTTACTGTTGATTTCCCCTTTTATGGCTGTTAGTATTTGCCTTATGTATTGAGGTGCTCCTATGTTGGGTGCATAAATATTTACAATTGTTATATCTTCTTCTTGGACCGATCCCTTGACCATTATGTAGTGTCCCTCTTTCTCTCTTCTAATAGTCTTTATTTTAAAGTCTATTTTGTCTGATATAAGAATTGCTACTCCAGCTTTCTTTTGGTTTCCATTTGCATGAAATATCTTTTTCCATCCCCTCACTTTCAGTCTGTATGTGTCTCTAGGTCTGAAGTGGGTCTCTTGTAGACAGCAAATATATGGGTCTTTTTTTTGTATCCATTCAGCCAATCTGTGTGTTTTGGTGGGAGCATTTAGTCCATTTACGTTTAAGGTAATTATCGATATGTATGTTCCTATTCCCATTTTCTTAATTGTTTTGGGTTCGTTATTGTAGGTCTTTTCCTTCTCTTGTGTTTCTTGCCTAGAGAAGTTCCTTTAGCAGTTGTTGTAAAGCTGGTTTGGTGGTGCTGAACTCTCAGCTTTTGCTTGCCTGTAAAGGTTTTAATTTCTCCATCAAATCTGAATGAGATCCTTGCTGGGTAGAGTAATCTTGGTTGCAGGTTTTTCTCCTTCATCACTTTAAATATGTCCTGCCAGTCCCTTCTGGCTTGCAGAGTTTCTGCTGAAAGATCAGCTGTTAACCTTATGGGGATTCCCTTGTGTGTTATTGTTGTTTTTCCCTTGCTGCTTTTAATATGTTTTCTTTGTATTTAATTTTGGACAGTTTGATTAATATGTGTCTTGGTGTGTTTCTCCTTGTATTTATCCTGCATGGGACTCTCTGTGCTTCCTGGACTTGATTAACTATTTCCTTTCCCATATTAGGGAAGTTTTCAGCTATAATCTCTTCAAATATTTTCTCAGTCCGTTTCTTTTTCTCTTCTTCTTCTGGAACCCCTAGAATTTGAATGTTGGTGCGTTTAGTGTTATCCCAGAGGTGTCTGAGACTGTCCTCAGTTCTTTTCATTCTTTTTCTTTATTCTGCTCTGCAGTAGTTATTTCCACTACTTTATCTTCCAGGTCACTTATCCGTTCTTCTGCCTCAGTTATTCTACTATTAATCCCATCTAGAGTAGAGTATTTTTAATTTCATTTATTGTGTTGTTCATCGTTATTTGTTTCATCTTTAGTTCTTCTAGGTCCTTGTTAAATGTTTCTTGTATTTTCTCTATTCTATTTCCAAGGTTTTGGATCATCTTTACTATCATTATTCTGAATTGTTTTTCAGGTAGACTGCCTATTTCCTCTTCATTTGTTTTTATCTTGCTCCTTCATCTGCTGTGCGTTTTTCTGTCTTCTCATTTTTCCTATCTTACTGTGTTTGGGGTGTCCTTTTTGCAGGCTGCACGTTCGTAGTTTCTGTTGTTTTTGGTGTCTGTCCCCAGTGGCTAAGGTTGGTTCAGTGGGTTGTGTAGGCTTCCTGGTGGAGGGGACTAGTACCTGTGTTCTGGTGGATGAGGCTGGATCTTGTGTTTCTGGTGGGCAGGTCCACCTCTGGTGGTGTGTTTTGGGGTGTCTGTGGACTTATTATTAGTTTAGGCAGCCTCTCTGCTAATGGGTGGGGTTGTGTTCCTGTGTTGCTAGTTGTTTGGCATAGGGTGTCCAGCACTGTAGCTTGCTGGTCGTTGAGTGAAGCTGAGTGCTGGTGTGGAGATCGAGATCTCTGGGAGATTTTTGCTGTTTGATACTATGTGGAGGTGGGAGGTCTCTTGTTGACCAGTGTCTTGAAGTTGGCTCTCCCACCTCAGAGGCACAGCACTGACTCCTGGCTGCAGCACCAAGAGCCTTTCATCCACACGGCTCAGACTAAAAGGGAGAAAAAGTAGAAAGAAAGAATTAGTAGAAGAAAGAAAGAAAGAAAGAAAGAAAGAAAGGAGAGAGGGAGGGAGGGAGGGAGGAAGGAAGGAGGGAAGGAGGGAAGGAGGAAGGAAGGAAAATAAGAACGAAAGAAGATAAAGTAAAATAATATAAAGTAAGATAAAATTTAATAAAGTTATTAAAATAAAAAAATAATTATTAAGAGAAGAAAAAGAAAAAATGGATGGATAGATCCCTAGGACCAATGGTGGAAGCCAAGATATACAGACAAAATCTCACACAGAAGCATACACATACACACTCACAAAAAGAGGAAAAGGGGAAAAAATTATAAATCTTGCTCTCAAAGTCCGCCTCCTCAATTTGGGATGATTCGTTGTCTTAAGGAGGGAAGGAGGGAAGGAAAGAAAGTAAGGAAAAAGATAAAATAAAATAAAAGAAAGTTAATAAAATAAAAAAGAATTATTAAGAAAAAGAATTAAAAAAAAACAAACAAAAAACGGACGGATAGAACCCTAGGACAAATGGTGGAAGCAAAGCTATACAGACAAAATCTCACAGAGAAGAATACACATACACATTCACAAAAATAGGAAAAGGGGAATAAAATCATAAATCTTCCTCTCAAAGTCCACCTCCTTAATTTGGGATGATTCGTTGTCTATTCATGTATTCCACAGATGCAGGGTACGTCAAGTTGTTTGTGGAGCTTTAATCCGCTGCTTCTGAGGCTGCTGGGAGAGATTTCCCTTTCTCTTCTTTGGTCTCACAGCTCCCAGGGGCTCAGCTTTGGATTTGGCCCCTCCTCTGTGTGTAGGTCGCTGGAGGGCGTCTGTTCTTCGCTCAGACAGGACAGGGTTAAAGTAGCAGCTGATTCGGGGACTCTGGCTCACTCAGGTTCGGGGGGAGGGAGGGACACGGAGTGTGGGGCGAGCCTGCGGTGGCAGAGGCCAGCATGATGTCGCACCAGCCTGAGTCGCGCCGTGCGTTCTTCCGGGGGAGTTGTCCCTGGATCCCGGGACCCTGGCAGTGGCGGGCTCCACAGGCTCCCCGGAAGGGGGGTGTGTAGTGATCTGTGCTCGCACACAGACTTCTTGTTGGCGGCGGCAGCAGCCTTAGAGTCTCATGCCCGTCTCTGGAGTCCGCGCTTTTAGCCCCGGCTCGAGCCCGTCTCTGGAGCTCCTTTAAGCAGCGCTCTTAATCCCTTCTCCTTGCACACCAGGAAACAAAGAGGGAGGAAAAAAGTCTCTTGCCTCTTCGGCAGGTCCAGACTTTTCCCCGGACTCCCTCCTGGCTAGCTGTGCTGCACCAACCCCCTGCAGGCTGTGTTCATGCCGCCAACCCCAGTCCTCTCCCAGCGCTCCGACTGAAGCCCGAGCCTCAGCTCCAGGCCCTGCCCGCTCAGGTGGGTGAGCAGACAAGCCTCTCGGGCTGGTGAGTGCCGGTTGGCACCGATCCATTGTGCGGGAATCTCTCCGCTTTGCCCTCCGCACCCCTGTTGCTGTGCTCTCCTCCACGGCTCTGAAGCTTCCCCCTCCGCCACCCGCAGTCTCTGCCCGCGAAGGGGTTTCCTAGTGTGTGGAAACCTTTCCTCCTTCACAGCTCCCTCCCACTGGTGCAGGTCCCGTCCCTATCCTTTTGTCTCTGTTTATTCTTTTTTCTTTTGCCCTACCCAGGTACGTGGGGGGGTTTCTTGCCTTTTGGGAGGTCTGAGGTCTTCTGCCAGTGTTCAGAAGGTGTTCTGTAGGAGTTGTTCCACGTGTAGATGTATTTCTGGTGTATCTGTGGGGAGAAAGGTGATCTCTGCGTCTGACTCTTCCGCCATCTTCCAGAAGCCCTGTATTTCTTTTGTTTTTCTTTTTTTTGCTTGCAGGTTTTCTTTCATTTATTTATTTTTTATTTTTTTGGCCATGCCCCGGGGCATGTGGGATCTTAGTTCCCCCACCAGGGATCGAACCTGCACCCCCTGCATTGGAAGCACGGAGTCTTAACCACTGGACTGCCAGGGAAGTCCCCAGATTCTTTTATTTCTTGATTATGAGGTCACTATTAGCACTATCAGTAAAGTTGTGGGAAGACTAGTGTAGACTACAAAGGATTAAGAGAGTGGGAGAGTGAAGAGCAGTTTGATCAGAGAAGATGAGAGGAAGGAGAGTAGTTTGAGGGAATGGCCGAAACAAGGAAGTGATATATTTTACCATTTTACTATGGAAGCTTTCAAATATGTAAATAAAGAGTAGTATAACGAAACCCATATACCTATCAACATTCTGCTATTCTTTTTTATTTCCCCACCATATTTTTTTCTGGAGTATTATTTTAACCTTTTTATTTTGAACTGATTTTAGACATACAGAAAAATTGCAAAAATGGTACAGAGAGTTCCTGTATACCCCTCACCCAGCTTCCTCTAGTGTTAACATTGTATATAACCATAGTACAGTGATCAGAACCAGGAAGTTAACATTGGTACAACACTATTAAACTACAGATCTTATTTGAATTTTATCAGGATTTCCACGAATGTCCTTTTTTGTTCCAGGATCTTATCCAGGATCTCACATTGCATTTAGCTGTTATTTTTCCTTAGTTTCCTTCAGTTTGTAATCGTTCTTCAGTCTTTCCTTGTCTTTCATAATCTTTTGTGAGTGTTTTAAAGCAAATCTGAGACATATCACTTTACCCATAATACTTCAGTATGTTTCCCTAATAGGTAAGGACTTTTGTTTTGTTATCACACATAACATAATAATAATCACTCCTTAATATCATCTAATCTCTATTCACCTCCCAATTTTCTAAAAAAAAAAAAATGTGTTTTTACAATTTGTCCAAATCAGGATCCAAACAAGGTCAACAAATTGCATTTGGTTAGTAAGTCTCTCTTTTCTCTAAAGGAACATTTCTTTTCCTTTGTTTGTTTGTTTTTTTAAAAATTTATTTTATTTTTGGCTGTGTTGGGTTTTTGTTGCTGCATGCAGGCTTTAGTTGCGGCGAGCAGGGGCTACTCTTTGTTGCAGTACACAGGCTTCTCATTGCGGTGGCTTCTTTTGTTGTGAGCATGGGCTCTAGGCGCGTGGGCTTCAGTAGTTGTGGCACGCAGGCTCAGTAGGTGTGGCTTGTGCAGGCTCAGTAGTTGTGGTGCATGGGCTTAGTTGCTCTGCGGCATGTGGGATCTTCCCAGACCAGGGCTCAAACCCGTGTCCCTTGTGTTGGCAGGTGGATTCTTAACCACTGAGCCACCAGGAAAGTCCCAATAAGTCTCTTTTAATATATGTGTTCTCTTTTTAATGTAATTTGTTTGTTTAAATTCAGTCATTTCTCTTGTAGAATTCTCCACTTTCTGTATTTGGCTGATTGTATCCTTGTGGTATTTTTAGTATGTGCCTCTGTCCACATATTGCCTGTAAACTTTAAGATCCAGAGGCTTGATTATATTTAGATTCATTTTGGCCTGGGGAGGGGAGGCAAAAAGGAAAAAGAACTTAGATGGTCCCTAAAATTAGGAATTTTTTGTTTATTTTTTAACTTTTTATTAAGAAAAATTTCAAACACACAAAAGTAGAATGGTAATGTGGACTCTCAGGTACCCAACCTTCAATAATAATTACCAGTTTATGGCCAATCTTCTTTCTTCTATAGCCCTACCCGCTTTTCTCTATACTATTTTGAAGCAAATCCCCAGCATCATTACATTAGTAAATATTTGATATGTATCTCTAAAAGATAAGGATTCTGTTTTTAAAGAACATAACCACAATATCATTAGTACATCTAAAAAATCAATAATTCCCTAATATCAAATATCTTGTCGGTGTTCAAATTTCCAGTTATCTCCTAAATGTTATATTTTTATAATTTAAAGTCTGGCCCACTACCTATTTTTGTAAATAAGGTTTCATTGGAACACAGCCAAACATAATTTTTTTTTGCAGTACGCAGGCCTCCCACTGCCGTGGCCCCTCCCGCCGCGGAGCACAGGCTCTGGACGCGCAGGCCCAGCGGCCATGGCTCACGGGCCCAGCCACTCCGCGGCACGTGGGATCCTCCCAGACCAGGGCACGAACCTGTGCCCCCCGCATCGGCAGGCGGACCCCCAACCACTGCGCCACCAGGGAAGCCCCCAAACATAATTTTTTATGTATTGTCTTTGATTGCTTTCATGCTACAGTGGCAGAGTTGAGCAACTGCAACAGAAACCATTTGGCTCTCAAAACCTAAAATATTTACTATTTGGGTCCTTCACAGAAGAAGTTTGGTGACCTCTGCTTTAGGCAGTCATCTTTTAGAATAATTAAAAATAAAATATTTTTTATATTTACCATCATTTAAACCACTTCTGGTTATCTTCATTTCCTTGTGTAAATCCAAATCTCCTTCTGATATCATATTCCTTTCTGAAGATCATACTTTAACATTTCTTATAGTGCATGTTTCAGCTTTTGCTCATCTGAAAAATGTCATTGTTTTGCCTTCATTTTTAATAGCTATTTTTGCTGGGTTTAGAATTCTGGGTTGACAGTTTTATTTGTTCAGCACTCTAAAGGTGTGTCCATTTTCTTCTGCCTTGTGTAGTTTTGGGTGAGATGTCTGTTACCTGTTTCCTCTGATTGCAATGTCTTTTTTCTCTGGCAGACTTTAAGGTTTTCCTCTTTATCTTTGGTTTTCAGTAGTGTGAATGTGTTTAGGTTTGTGGATTTTTGCTTTTGTCTTTAGGTATTTATCTTTTTTAATATAATTTTTATTTATTTTTTAAAATTTTATTTATTTATTTATTTGGCTGTGTTGGGTCTTCGTTTCTGTGCGAGGGCTTTCTCTAGTTGTGGTGAGCGGGGGCCACTCTTCATCGCAGTGCACGGACCTCTCACTGTCGCAGCCTCTCTTGTTGCGGGGCACAGGCTCCAGATGCGCAGGCTCAGTAGTTGTGGCTCACGGGCCTAGTTGCTCCGCGGCATGTGGGATCTTCCCAGACCAGGGCTCGAACCCGTGTCCCCTGCATTGGCAGGCAGATTCTCAACCACTGCGCCACCGGGGAAGCCCGAGGTATTTATCTTGATTGGGGTTTTCTGGGCTTGGATCTGTCATTTGATGTCTTCGTTATTTTTGGAAAACAATTCAGTTGTTACCTTTTCAAATATTTTTTTCAGATCCATTATCTTTCTCCTCTTGTGGGATTTCAGTAATATACAAATTAGACTGTTTAATATCGACCCACAGTTCTTGTATGCTCTGTTCTGTTTTGGGGTGTTCTTTTTTGTTATTTTCTAGTTTTATTGAGATATTATTGGCATATAACATTGTACAAGTTTAAGATGTACAATGATTTTTTATTTATTTATTTTTTTTTGGCGGTACACGGGCCTCTCACTGTTGTGGCCTCTCCCGCTGTGGAGCACAGGCTCTGGACGCGCAGGCTTAGTGGCCATGGCTCACGGGCCTAGCCACTCCGCGGCATGTGGGATCTTCCTGGACCGGCGCATGAACCCGTGTCCCCTGCATCGGCAGGCGGACTCTCAACCACTGTGCCACCAGGGAAGCCCCAATACAATGATTTGATGTGTGTAATTTTAAATTTTCTAACTCTTCTTGTTTTGTTTTTGTTTAGATAATTTTCACTGACCTATCACCGATTTCTTTATTTGGCTCTGTTGAGTCTGCTGGTAAGGCTGTCAAAGGCATTCTTCATCTGTTACTGTATTCACTTACTTCTAGCATTGCCATTTGACTCTTACAGTTTCCATCTCTTGGCAGAAATTCATCATCATTCATGCATGTATCTTTTCTACTAGAGCCTTTTTTAACTTTTTAATTGTATTCATGGTAAATTTTTCTTCTGAAATTCTAACATCTGGGTCACCTCAGAGTCTGGTTTAATTGCTTTGTCTTGTAACAGAAGGTTGTTTCCCTGTGTGTGTGTGTGTGTGTGTGTGTGTGTGTGTGTGTGTATGGGGAAGGGGTAATTTTTTTATTGATCACTGGCCATCGTGTATAACAGTAGAGACTGCCTGGAAATGGCACATCTTTTCTGCTAAGTTGTTACTATGGGGGTTAAGTTAATATAGTAAGGAGTTGAACTGTATTTGGGTTTTGTACTTGATATGGGAACCTTCAATGCATCATCAGCTTCAAATTCCTCCCCTATTACCTTGTGCTTAGGGTGGGCACTAGGTTTTCCCAGTGTTTTTCTTAATGTTCCTCCTCCATGCTTAGTTTTCTGTATTCCCTTTGCCCCTGCATAAGATAGTTGGTTTCTCTCCAAGCTCTAGCCCCTCCCTTAGCACTAGACTGCTATTGCTTGTTGTTGCATACTTGCTAGCCTTGTGGTGGGTACCTGGGAGGTGGAGATTCTTTGTTGTTTTGGTCCAGCCTCTGCCTTAGGTAGGTCATATGTCCCTGAGTCTTCCTGGGTGAGACTTTCTCAGTGATCCTGTCTCTCCCCCAGCTGAAGGGAGACTCTAATAGTCTGGCCTCAGGATGATTTCCCACCCCTCCTCCAGGAGTAGTGAGGTTTGTCTTTTCCCTTTCCCCAGCCACAGTGGGTTTTCACCTGTGCTCTGGAGACAACAGAGTTTGCTGATCTTCCCCCAGCAGCTTTAAGTCTCTTTTTCTGTAGGGGAGAAGGGTCTGAGCCGGTCTCTGTGCTTTTCTCAGAAGAGGCAGCTACTCCCCTTACACCTGGACCAATGGAAGTCTGTGGAGAAGAGCCTGCAAGTGGGTGTGAATGCCTCCTGTGTCTAATGTTTCCAGGGACACTGTACTCTCACACTAGTCAACACTTGGTCTTTAGCAATTCATTTTTAAATTTTAGCTGAATTCTTAATCATCTGTGTGATGCCCCGTGTTGTTGTCTTCTCGTGCTTTGCTACAGATGAGCCAGTGCTCATGTCCCATCTCTTCTTGGAAGTAAGTGCCTGTCTTTCCTTAGATTTCATTCATGCTGCTTGGTTGCCCTACAACCTCAGCTCTCTGATGGGTTCAAGGAAAGTTATGATTTTGTAGTTAGTCTAGCTTTTTCTCATTGTTCTAGTGGATGAGATGCTCATTCCAGCTTTCTACATCCTAATTGGAAGTCAAATTACAGTGTTGTAAAGTCACTTGAAATAGTTGCTCTCTGTGTGGTTGTGTATTTAATTCAGTAGGTTCATTTGTTTCATTTTTCTTTCAGTTTTTGGGACTGCTTTTAAATTTTAATTTTGTCTCATAATTCTGTGAAGTTATTTATATGATTTCAAGTTATATATACAGAACAATGTGTGTTCCAAGAAGACTAACTTCTCTACTTGTTTCCTCCACCTTATTCCCTCCTTTCCTAATTAGGAAGCCTCTTTTAAAAAAAATCTATGACATTTCTTACATTACATGTGACAGGTCACATTACATGACTTATTTCTTATATTTAAAAGATATTCAGATATGTATATATATATTTGTACCCCCTCTTTTCTCAGATAAATGGTAGCATGTATACAGACTTTCCTCCACATTATTTTTTAATTTAACACTCCATAATAGTTCTTTAGAGATATACCCATTCCTTCTTACAGCTGCATAGCACTCCATTATGTGGACATACCATGCTTTATTCAACTGGTTCTCTGTTGATGGGCATTTGGGCTATTCTCAGGTTTTTCGCTTTTACAGGTAGTGTTGTAATGAAGAGCCTTGTGTGTGTGTTTGTGTGTGTGTGTGTATATATATATATATATATATATATATATATATATATATATATATATATGACTTTTTGTATTTTTACCACTTTAGACTCCTAAAAGTGGTGAGCAATCCATATGTAAATTTACTGGATATTGCCAGATTAATCTTCAATAGGGCCTAGTACCATTTTACCTCCCCAGCAGCAGTGTGTGAGTGCTTTTACCCCTCAGCTTCACTTGCAGAATGTGTGGTCAAACTTGGATTTTTGCCGGTCTAACAGGTGAAGAATTTTCAAGTAGCTTTAATTTGCATTTCCTTATTAAGAGTGTGATTGAGAAGCTGCTTTTCATAAGTTCTTTGAACAACCTTATTCTTCCTAAAATTTTAGTATACTGTCTTGTATTTCATTTACCTGTAACTATTGCCCACTAAACATTGGGCCAAAAACCATATGAGAAGGGATTGCTTCTGTTTTCTTAGGAACTTGAAGATTCTAGAGTTTCAGTCACAGTAATCAAATTTGGCATATGAACATAAGAGTTTAAAAGTTTGCAATCTTGCAGTTCACTTTGGAAATGTTATTTGATCTGTGGTTGCCAGTAATCTGGTAAAAAGAGTATAAATAATGATGTGTTTTGCTATTTCCATGTTCTTCCCAGTTTCCCTTTAGATTTCACATAATGCTCCAGTTTTAGCCAGCATAATGCTCTGTTTTAGCCAGCAGAGGCCACTGGAGCCCACTAAGGAGCAGAAGTGCAACAGAATTGTGGCTGTGCTAAGATGTGATCACTGAAATGTCACTAAAAGTTCTGCAATCTTACTAGCTTCTATCCTGTTAAGATTTCATGCTTGACAGCTCATGCAGCTCAATATCAAAAAAAACAAATAACCCAATTCAAAAATGGGCAGAAGACCTAAATAGACATTTTTTCAAAGAAGACATACAGATTGCCAACAAACACATGAAAAGATGCTCAACATCACTAATCATTAGAGAAATGCAAATGAAAACCACAATGAGGTATCATCTCATACTGGTCAGAATTGCCGTCATCAACAAATCTAGAAACAATAAATGCTGGAGAGGGTGTGCAGAAAAGGGAACCCTCCTGCACTGTTGGTGGGAATGAAAATTGATACAGCCACTGTGGAAAACAGTATAGAGGTTCCTTAAAAAACTACAAATAGAACTACCATATGACCCAGCAATCCCACTACTGGGCATATACCCTGAGAAAACTATAATTCAAAAAGAGACATGCACCCCAATGTTCATTGCAGCACTATTTACAATAGCCAGGACATGGAAGGAACCTAAATGTCCTTTGACAGATGAATGGATAAAGAAGATGTGGCACATATATACAATGGAATGTTACTCAGCCATAAAAAGGAGTGAAATTGAGTTATTTGTAATGAGGTGGATGGACCTAGAGCCTGTCATACAGAGTGAAGTAAGAAAGAGAAAAGCAAATACCGTATGCTAACACATATATGGAATCTAAAAAAACGGTACTGATGAACCTAGTGGCAGGATGGGAATAAAGACGCAGACAGAGAACGGACTTGAGGACACGGCTGTGGGGGATGGGGAAGCTGGGACAAAGTGAAAGAGTAGCATCGATGTATATACACTACCAAATGTAAAATAGATAGCTAGTGGGAAGCTGCTGTATAGCACAGGGAGATCAGCTTGATGCTTTGTGATGACCTAGAGGGGTGGGATAGGAGGGTGGGAGAGAGGCTTAAGAGGGAGGGAATATGAGGATATATGTATACATATAGCTGATTCACTTCGTTGTACAGCAGAAACTAACACAACATTGTAAAGCAATTATACTCTGATAAAGATATAAAAAAAAGATTTCATGCTTGAAAGAAACCAGATATTTGAGGGCAAGAAAGTCTATGCCATTTACTTTATAATGTTTTCCATTGTTTGCCATCTCCTTCTTTAAGTTAAAAGAAATAAGCGTTTGAGAATTTTAGCTAACTGCATTTTTCGATGTCTGGTGAGCTAACACCTTATTTTAAAAACTGTATAAAACCCTACAAAAAGACATGGTCCTGCTCTCTGGGAAATGATGATGTCTTTGGGGGAATCCTACAGTTTATTACAGGCTTTAAATTTTTGTCCCTAATTCTTCTCAGTTTGCAGGCCTTTCAGATATATCTATCTCACAAGACATCCCTGTGGAAGGAGAAATCACCATTCCCATGAGATCTCGCATTCGGGAATTTGACAGCTCCACACTGAATGAATCTGTTCAGAATACCATTGTAAGTTAGACAAGTTGAGAGGACTTCTGTTCAGTGTCATGGGGCTAAATAGCTAATAGCACTTTGTAATATTTTTGATTGGTTCACTGGTTTTCAGTGTATTTTATTTATTGAAATTTAAGGTTCTCCCCTAGAGAATAATTTGGTACAGCCTTTTTGGAAAGCAGTTTGGCTGTAATGGATATTAAGGAACTTAAAATGTCCAATCCTTTTGAGGTGATAATTCCCACTTCTCTAGGTATAGTATAAGGAAAAAAAATTTTTAATACAAAAGTATTTTAAAAAATACAGAAAAATGTTTATACAAAGACGTTTGTTACAGCAATATTTATAATGGGAGAAAGTTGCAAAGAAGAGTAATCGGTTAAGTAAATTATGTTACATCTATGTGGTAGAATGGTAAACAACCATTAAAAGTCATGTTTACAAAGAACTATTAATGACATGAAGAAATTTCTAAATTAGGACAGAATTACCTCAACTATAATTTGAGAGGTTATGTTTATATGACTGCACCCTTCTTTAAATGTCTTGATTTTTTAAAATCTGGCTTCTAGGATTCATTTGCCAGAATGTATGGGAATGTTGAAAATTAATTGACTTTACACATTGTGAAGAATGTGTTAGCTTGGGAGCAGGCTGATTGCCCCTTGTGACCTCATCATGTATGAACTGAAAGTTAGGTGCTGTGTTTTGCAGAGCAGATTTTACTAGTGCTATTATTTTCGTTTCTTTAAGTAACATATGAGGAGGGCTATGTTTCTCTTCTGTGGAGTTTAAAAACTCAAAACAGAACTGATGAATGTGGTAAAGAGTTAGATGTTGGCTTAAGGAGTTAATAGGAAAAGTTAATAGAAAAAGGAGTTAATAGAAAAACCCCACCTCTCTGGTTTGTTTGTATAGTGAAGGAATTAAACTGGAGTTATAGCTCTAAAATTCAATGAAGGGCTCCCAGGAGATTGAAATAAAAGAAATTTTAGCAAATTAAGTGAGGGGGCTGCTTGGCAACCTTGGTCATCACAGTACAAGTTGTTTATATCTTTCAGATGCGTGATCTAAAAGCTGTTGGGAAAAAATTCATGCATGTTTTGTACCCAAGGAAAAGCAATACTCTTTTGAGAGATTGTAAGTATATAAGGATTTTGAGGCTTTGCTGTTTCTCATCATACATTATCATAAGTATTTTATAAGGCAAAGGCTCTGTGGTAATAAAACTGATGTCATTTTGCAGGATGAAAAAATACATAAATGAAGTTTTTGAAAAAAGTTAAAAATTTAGGATGGAATTTCAGAGATTGGAAGATTTTGCTGAATATATTGTCCTCATCAATAAATATAGACTGTATATTTTCACCTGCTATAATAGACGCTGCAAAGAATATTTCTGGAAGTGGCAAAGACATAGGGACTTTGTTCAACCAAAGAGCTAATGATTTCCAAGGGAAAGGCAAAATGTGTAAATGTTAAATTAGAATAATAGCTAATACCCATTAAAGGTTTAACAAATTAATAGTACTTTATTGACATTTCTATTTTCAGAATGATCATTTAGTCTGTTGACTGCTTTCTTTAGGAGTTCCAAAACAGTGTTTGCAGAAAATTTTGCTGTTATTTAGAATTTATTCTTAAAATTGTTAGACCTTTTCTTTTCAAGCATTCTTGGTTTTTCTTAGTACCCTTTGTCAGAAAAAAATTGAATCTATTGTTTGAGAGTAGTAACAATGATGTTGTACATGAGTGTACCTTCTATTTTGGCAGCATTTCAGCTGTAATATAAGGATGTCAAATATGTGGCAAATGTGCCATCACTGTGTGGCAATTGGATGCAGCGTCAGAATCTTTTTCAACATAGTACATTGTGGGTTGAAGCTGACACATGATTTGCTACAGCTCGTATGTAGTGGAAAGAGCATGGGCAAATCAGTGTTTGAATAGTGTGTGATCTTGGATAAGACAGTTAACTTTTCTGAGGTTGAAGTTTCTTCCTCAGAAAAGCTGTCTTATCCAATTAGATACCAATTCAGATCCATTAGGATGGTTATTGTCAAAGAAACAGACAATAACAAGTGTTGGTGAGGATGTGGAGAAATTGGAACCCTTGTGCATTGCTGGTGGGAATGTAAAATGGTACAGCCACTGTGTAAAACAACATGGTGGTTCCTCAAAAAATTACCACATAATTTTATAGTATATAAAATTTATAGTATAGAACTACCACATGATTCATTCAGCACGTCTCCTTCTGGGTATATACCCAAAAGAATTGAAAGCACGGACTCAAACAGTTATTTGCACCTGTGTTCATAGCAGCAGGTGAAAACAACTCTTACGTCTATCAGTGGATGGATGGGTAAACAAAGTGTGTTATATACACCATGGTGTATGCCATATATGAATGGGTTATTATCCTTAAAAAGGAGTGAAATTCCTGATACATGCTACAACTTGGATGAACCTTGAAGACATTATGCTAAGTAAAATAAGCCATACACAAAAGGACATACATGATTCCACTTATGTTAGGTACCTAGAGTAGTCAGATTTATAGAGAAAAAAAGTTAAATGATGGTTGTCAGGGACTGAGGGGGTATTGAGGAGTTATTGTTTAATGGGTTGGAGTTTCAGTTTGGGAGAAGAAAAAGTTCTGGAGATGGATGGTGTGTTGCTTGCACAACAGTGAATATACATACTCCGTGCCTGTACAGTTAAAAGTGACTAAAATGGTAAATTTTGTGTTTTATGTATTTCACAAGAATAAGAATAGTTTTAAAATACTGTTATGAATCTTTTACAAATTAAAAACAGTCTTCACTGCATTAAAAAAACAGCGTATTAATGTCAGTTGTACTTGAATTCAGCTTTTCAGTTGATAAATTTTAACAATTTATTGCTTATTTAATTAACAGTAGTTTATTAGAGTGTTAGGATTATGGTTTTTCTTTTTTTACATCTTTAACAAACTTTCCACAGTGGTGTCAAAATTACTTATTTAAAAAAAAGACGTAAGTATGTACATATGCACACTTCTTTCACATAAAGTTATGTACAAGTGAGGTTAAAGTTAGAAGTGGTATATGTACCTTTTTTCATATTACTTGAGGAAGATAATTGTGCTTTAAGCTGTATGTTACTGAACTGTTGGTTTATTAATCACCCAACAGCTATTGATTGAGAACCACAGTGATTAGACCTAATGTTGACAGAGCCTTTATAGTTTTCAAAAAGTTTTCATGTTGTTTGTTAACATTTAACCCTATGAAATTACCAGTGTTGGGCTGTTTTTCACCTATAAGAACAGCAATTCTATGCTAGTTCAATGTAGTAATTATGAAAGGGAAACAGTATTGCAGAGTGGAAAGGACTTTGTAGTAGGAATCAGAAGATTCTGGTTTTGGTTCTAGGTTCTGGTCCCACCCCCACACTTAACTGTTTACGGAAACTTGGGCATGTCACTTCTTCCCAGCTTTGTTTTTCATATTTGTGAGGTGAACCTGATTATACTTGCCTTGTCTAATGTAGTCTCAGATAGGTAAAGTGACTTGGCTTTAGTCTTCTTTTTGGTGGTGCAGGGTAGGGCACTTATGTCTTTTGACTCCTTGCTCGTTGGTCTTTAACTGTAGCATGCTGGAATGTGGCTTAGTAGGTGGGGAGAGGGGTGATTTGTGGGATGTGAAGTGAACAAAACTTAAAGGATATATGAAGAAGGGCATTCAGAATTAGGGAGCAGGGAGGGTCAGCAGAGGGATAGCAGAGGTCGGAAGGCTTGGGCAGACAGGGAGAGCCTTGATGTCTGAATTCCAAGAGTGGGAGATGTACATATTGGAATAAAGACAGAAAACACTACATGGTTGTGTCTTAACAGTCTTCTGTCTTTTCTTGTAGGGGATTTATGGGGCCCTTTGATCCTTTGTGTGACGCTTGCATTGTAAGTACTTATATTTCCTTTCTTTGTCATTTGACATAGATTAGATTTTTTTCATGGAGTTTCAAAATTGAAGGGGATTTTGACTGAATATTTCATTTAGGACTTCTATGACATATTGTACTCCTTATGTATTTAAATCTAAAAAGTCAAGTAGTTTTCTAGATCAATTCAAAGAGTGATGGAATTTAAAGATGTGAAAATTATGCCCACCTTCATTTACCAATGACTTCTTATCCTGTTTTAGCCATTTCTGTTCAACATTTATTCACACTCATGTACCTCATTAAGCTAAGTGAATTAAGTATCTGTAGGTTTAAGCACTGTTTATTTGCAAACATAATTCTTTAAAAATTTACTAAAAGTATAAGTGAGAATAAATTAGAGTAGAAGTGGTAGAGTTCAAAGCAAGATCATGTTTCAAAGTGTTATGTTTTCCGTATGCATTGTATGTAAAGGGAAAGGACAGAAGAAGGAAAGCAAAGTTCCGCTGGAGAGGGGAATATAACCACTGGTAGAGTGGAAAAAATACTGCACTAGGATTCAGTTCCGAGTTCTCATCCTAACTTTGCTATCAGCAGAGTGACTTTCGGCCACTAATAACCAAAATTTGTATAATGATTTTTCTTAGCTTACAGAAAACTTTTAAATACCTTCTCTTATCCTCATGACAAGAAGTGAATATTTTTCCTCTTTTGACGAACAAGCTCAGGTTCAAAGAGATTGAGGACTGAACCAAGGTCAAATATTCAGTGGTAGACCTGGAATTCAACCTCAGGTTTCCTTGACTGCCCATTCTCTACCTCTGCAATTATTACACATCTCTTCCCACGTAACCTCTCTGGGTCTCCTTTTCCATATCTATAAAAGGAGATGGTTGAGGGTCCTTTCCAGGCCGAACCTTTCATGATTTTAAATTCAAGTTTCTTACTGGCTTCTTTACCCATTTTTAAATGTAAGTCAAGCACATGGTAATCTAGGTAAAAACGTGGAGTGCTCTATCTTATGCCTTTAATAACCATATCAAGGGAAACAATCCAGTGCCTTGATGAAAGGGTTTATATTAGAAGCTCTGAGCATATACTTTCTTAGTTTTGAAAGATTAACCTTAGAGATTATGGAGTTTAATACCACTTATTTGCAGAGAAGAAAATTGGAGTCCCAGAACATCAAGTGATCTGCTCCAGTTTCCATATCTAGTGACAGAATTAGGATCAATATCTGAGTCTCCTGCCTTCCAGGCCAGTTAATGTTCTTTCTATCATACCATGCTGAAGCAATAGGAGTTCCAGACAACAAGTGATGAGGACCAGCATTCTTTGCACTGGATTGTCAGGACTTGGAATAGAGCATGCAGAACCATAGAATACAAAAGCCTGTACTGGCACATAGCATAGCAGGACAAGACTTACTGTGTGACTTCTCTATACTTTGTAATAAGAGGTTGTGAGTTTGATGTTACTTATTCTGTTACTGGAAAAAAATGACACAGAGTACAAGTGTTCTGAGTCCAAAATTCAAAGCAGTTTACATCTGTAAAATTTTTAGAGAGGATATAAGTGACTGTTCAATTACTCAGTTTCAAAGTAAAGCCTTTTCGTGATAATCTGTATGTTTTGATTTTAAAAAATCAACAACTAAATAGGTTTATAGACTGCTTCCATTTTTAAATGCCAGAACTAGAACCTTAACCCAAGGATTACAAATTCAAATGTGTACATGCATGCATTGCGAATTGGTTACCAGAAGCCCTTGTGAAGGAATCTGCTGCTGTGTCAACTGCACCCAATTGTTGCCATGTAGGAATGCGGGTCCAGTGTTGGAAACTCTTATGATTTTTCAAGAAAATCCAGAAATACCTCCCAATTTTAAAATAACATCAACTTGAATTTAAGACCATTTTAAGTATTGTATAGACCAACAACCTCATGTCTGTGAGCCATATTTAGCCCTTCAGTTTATACCCTCTGCTTAACTAAAAAAGGTCTTCGGTAATCCATTTAAGCATTCCCATGAGGTCAAATGGAGCACCTCTTGTAGTCCTGAGGCATTTGGAATTTGAAATAAGGGATATACTTCAGGCATTTTACTTTTGTACAGCCTACATATTATAGATCTTCAGGTGAGGTTTAGGGCAGCTCCCTGATTCAAAGTTTGAGAACCCATGCTGTAACTTTGTTGCTCTAAATAAAAGACTAGGCAATTCTCATGCCATTTCCTTGTCACAGAATGCTTCAGAGAGGCTCTGTAGATAGCGAAAAAGATGGAGGGCCCCAGTTTGCAGAAGTGTTTGTCATTGTCTGGTTTGGTGCAGTTACCATCACCCTCAACTCAAAACTTCTTGGAGGAAACATGTGAGTATTATTAAAATGCATCCCTTTTCCCTTGCCAGGTTGCATATCTTAGATTTTTAAGGAAGTCTGGCTAGTTATATATTTTTCAAAAAGAAAAATCAAAATAAATGAGAGCCAAAAAGAAGGTTCTCTTAAAACCACTGAACAGAGATAACCTAGTTGAATTAAATTACCTTAAATTATCTGGGGTCCTTTGATAAGCTTCAGTGCTCTCGCTCCAGCCCCTGAAATCATAGGCAGAATTTTTTGTGTTAGAAGATTATGTCTGTCTTTGGGAACAGATGGTCCATAGTTTTCAACAAATTCTGAAATAGGTCTGTAAACCACAAAAGATTAAGAAACACCATTCTTAGAGGTTCAGTGGGAGAAGGAGGTCTCTAGGAATTAGAGCAGATCATCTAGATACTAGATGGCTGACTCTTAAGGAGTTTAAGCAGAGAGGAGGAGAGTATGGGGAGAGCAAAACTAAAGCACATGTTTAATACAGAGGCCTATCCTTATAAAATCAACATTAGGGTATAGGTATTATGTATCTGAAGGAAGGTAATGATCCATGATACATAGAAATCTGTGTAATAAACTGTATCATGATACAGATCAGCTATATTTATGATCTTTATGGATGTATGTTGTTTTTTAGATCTTTTTTTCAGAGCCTCTGTGTGCTGGGTTACTGTATACTTCCCCTGACGGTGGCAATGCTGGTTTGCCGGCTGGTACTTTTGACCGAGCCAGGACCAATAAACTTCATGGTCCGGCTTTTTGTGGTGATCGTGATGTTTGCCTGGTCTATAGTAGGTAAGAACGTACTTATCTCTACAGTAACAGAGCAGACCGAAACATGAGTTAGAGATGAAGATCAGATGAGGAGGAGTGTAACTTACAAGTTACATATGAGTGATATGATTCTTGCCAGTGTCATCCATAGAACCGTCTTCTCTCAGTAGGGATAATGTTCATCTTATCTGAGTTGGCTATCTGGACTTCCGAGATGTGGAGAGTCACGTCTTTTTTTCTTTTCAATCCTTAAATAGTGGATAGGGTTGAAAAAGGAGATTACACTAGACCTAGCTTAGTCCTGGCATATAGGAGGCATAGGTGACTTGAGAAATGGCTTGAGCCTTTTCCTGACAAATTAATCATAATAATAGCCAGCATTTACCAATTGCTTACTGTAGGCCAGGCACTGTCATAAGTACTTCATACATATTATCTCATTTAACCCTCACAACAACCCTAATAAATAAAAAAAGTTATTATTGGTCCCATCTTTATAGATGAGGAACAGACCCAGAGAGGTTAAGCAACTTGCCCTAGGACACATAACTAGTGAATAGGGGAATCAAGTTTCAAACCCAACCAGATCACATACCTGTTTAGAAATGTACTATACTACCTCCCAGTATAGGTTGGTAAGTATCATAGTACTTGTCTGCTTCAGTAGAAAATTCTGCTAAAGATTAGTGAGAGCCTGTAGCAGTGGCAATGAATGCTATTTGCTCATTGTTTGTACTTTCCTAAAATTCTCTTAAAATTCCACCTTAAACTGGAAGTGTTCACTAGCTTCTTTTTAATGGGATAGACAGACTGCCTAATATTTTTGTGTGCAATAACATCTCTTTGGAACATGGTTAAAAGCCAAGAAGTAATCCAAAAGTAAGGTCTGAGAATGCCAGAATTGATATTCCAAGGATTGTATTAAGCTTGGGTGCTTTAACTACCCATGGAAGAGCCCCTCATTCCCTCACTTAGAGTCTGATAATTTACCGTACATGTAGTTCTGAATAACTTAGTTATCAAGTGTCCAGGCCCACAGTGGTTCAGCAAGTAGAATCTTAGATGAGAGAGAAGTTCCTGTAATTCAGCAAATATGTACTAAACACAGACTGTGTGTCAGGCATTGTGCTAGGCATGGTCTCTATCCTCCGAGTTCACAATCTAGGCATAAAAGTTTTCCAGGTGGGCAATGGAAGTCTATACAGTGTATAGTGGAGACACAGAAGAGGTAAGTGGGCAGTTCTACCTGGGGTGGCAGGATACCAGATGGTTGTTCAGGAAAGGTTTCCTTGAAGGGTGATTATCGATGAGTAAAAAGATGAGTATATGTTTCCTGGATGGACAAGAGGATTGGCATCTAAAAGAGCTGATAACTTATTAAGAACAAGTACTCAAAAAACACAGCAGTGTGAAGCCATTTGCCATAGGAGTTTTGTAAGCCTATTTAGCACAGTTCAGTAACTTCTCAGAAAAGGGTAAGAAACCCCTTTTAGAAAGGTTTCCATCTTAAATGGTTGAAACCTTTCCAAGCTTTCATACTTGAAACAGGTAGCCCTCAGCTGTCCAGAAAACTATGCTGCCAAATGCCTTTTTCTCTGAGGATCACAAATGTAACTGAACTTATAGTATATAATTCTGTGTCCCAGACTATGTCAGGCCCCTTCAAGTTTAGTAAATGTTAGTAGTTGTGACAGTCTTATTGTATTAAATATTCCTTTTTGTTGTCTTGTTTTGCTTTGTTTAGCCTCTACAGCTTTCCTTGCTGATAGCCAGCCTCCAAACCGCAAAGCCCTTGCTGTTTATCCTGTTTTCTTGTTTTACTTTGTCATCAGTTGGATGATTCTCACCTTCACTCCTCAGTAAATCAGGAAATGGAAATTAAAAACCAGGGAATTCAAAGCTCATTTCAAAGATGCAATTCACCGTGGAGTTTTGCCTTTGGCCCTCTTTTGTCTAATTTTGGAGGTATTTGGTAACTGGGTATACGAGGAGATTAAAAGGAAACCATAAAGCACCGTCACCGTTTTTGTAAGGAACTGATGTTTGAAAGGCCGTCCTTTCCTTCTTAATGTTATTTCTTTAAAATATGTGTGCATAGTACACACAGTATAATGCCTCCTTAAGGCATGATGGGGTCACTGTGGTCCATTTGGGTGACAACCAATGACTTGGGAAGCACATGGATACATCCTGCAAGTTGAATAGAGTTGGTAACTATATTTTCAGTTTTGAGAATACCAGTTCAGGTGCAGCTCTTAAACATATTGCCTTATGACTATTAGAATATGCCTCTCTTTTCATAAATAATAAGGGATAGTCTATTTTACTTCTCTTAAGCTTAAAAAGACAATGAGAGAGGTTGGGAAAGGGGTACATAGATGTGGGAGGAGAAAACATCTAAGCAAAATTCAGATTTTGACTAGAGAAAATTCTGCACTTGCTTAAAAAAAAGCAAAGGACATCTAAAACATAGGCTTTTTTAGTCTTTCTGTATAGTCACCTTTCTGCCATGCTTAATAGCAGCTCAGTGACACTCTTAATTTTTTTAACATCTTTATTGGAGTATAATTGCTTTACAATGGTGTGTTAGTTTCTGCTTTATGACAAAGTGAATCAGTTATACATATACATATGTTCCCATATCTCTTCCCTCTTGCGTCTGTCTCCCTCCCTCCCACCCTCCCTATCCCACCCCTCTAGGTGGTCACAAACCACCGAGCTGATCTCCATGTGCTATGCGGCTGCTTCCCACTAGCTATCTATTTTACGTTTGGTAGTGTATATATGTCCATGCCACTCTCACTTTGTCACAGCTTACCCTTTCCCCTCCCCATATCCTCAGGTCCATTCTCTAGTAGGTCTGTGTCTTTATTCCCGTCTTACCCCTAGGTTCTTCATGACCTTTTTTTTTTTCTTGGATTTCATATATATGTGTTAGCATACAGTATTTGTTTTTCTCTTTCTGACTTACTTCACTCTGTATGACAGACTCTAGGTCCATCCACCTCACTACAAATAACTCAATTTCGTTTCTTTCTATGCCTGGACACTCTTAATTTTTAATCTTACTTCCCAGTTCTGCATATGCAAGCTAAGGTGTTAGCAGTCAACTTGTAATTTTCCTTTGACTGAAGCTCTCAGTGGACCAATGATTGAACTTACCCAAGTAGAAGACCTCAGAAATTTAGATTGGTAGGTCCCTAATGCATATTATCATGTGGGCAGCTTCTCTTAAGGGTAGAATGAGGCAGTTTGGATACAGCATAGCTGTAAGGAATTTCTTGCTATTCTGTGTAGTCTGACCTCTAACTAAAAAGTAAAGCTAAATCAAAGGCTGCATTTAACCATGTAAACATGGAGGGATTTAGTGTTCTAATGGCTGATTTCACAGAACAACTAGATGCTTAAGAGCATGAGGTAGGATGAGTTGAGTTTACAGCTGCCGCCTTTTCATAGTGGGCTTAGCAGTTTTTTCATTAGGTGTGTTTTTCGGGTTGGGGATAGCAGTTTGTTTTCTTGGTTTTAGACTTTATTTGTAAAGCCAATTAGCTCTCCTTTAGAGAAGTACTTTTTTGCACATGTGCACCTACTTGTATTCTCAGCTATTTATGCACACAAGTGTGAAGGCTTTTCAGGGAGCAGAGTGTCTGGGACAGGCTGATTCTGAGCTAATCAGGGTTCTTTTAAGGTAATATGAGCTGCTGCCTTCTATAAATTGCACAGTGAAAAACTCTTAATAGACAAAGATTAGGAGTCAGGCAGAAAACATTCATTGTAAATATAGTTACTTATAAAAATAGGAATTTCTTATTCCACATCTTTTCTTTATCATGGAGTTTAAATATTTATTCACTGGTATTTAAAGATGACCTATGCATAGATATATAATTTTTAAAATATACTTTCTCCATCCCCAGATTAACCAAATGAACAATACTAGGACAAATGAGTACTTGGAATGATATTCAATTACAGAGCATTACAAAATTGGTCCCCTCTGTCTCAGCATTGTCTAGATATTTTGGTTATGTATTTGTATTTGTTTCAATTTCCCTTTTAAATTTCAAAATAAACCCTGTTAGGACAAAGCCAATGTTTCAGTCTTGATAAATAAAATATTTTGAAACTGGTTCTGATTTTAAAATTGGTCCTAAATTATCATCCATTTCCATTGTCTGAAAGTTTCTAACTTCCCACTAAAAACATCTCTTCCAAAGTTGTTTTGTAATCTATCCCAATGATTATAATGTAAAATTAAAGAAATAATCATGCTTCTCAAAAGGGAATTAAATCTTCACTGAATTTTACTCAGGCTAAATATTTGGTCAGAAATTCCTAAGGCCACAACTTTGGTGGGGTTTGTGTGTGTGTGAGGGGGGTATTATACATATTGGGTGTTAAGGCAACTTGTTCTGTGTTTTAATCTGTTGCTTTTGGGTGACTTAGGGAATGGTTTTATTTGATTTAAATGAAGGCGGGTAAGATGGAGATTTAATTATCTTTCTGAAAATGGTCAATTTGAGGGTATAAATAAATATTTTCTTAATATATTCAAAAAAGTGCATTGCTTTCTGTCACAGAAGACCTGAGTATCTGGAAGTTGTAACCCTCAACACAGCTTTCCCTGATTTGCTGCAGAGGCACGTGGCTAATTATAGAAAGGAAGACTAGAAGGGAAGGGGACTCCAGCAAAGGAAACCCTGTTCCGGGAATTGGAAGGTTTCACGCTTTAGATGAAATTCAAGCATGTGATGTGCATTACTGCCATCGTGGCTTATCACTTGCTGCTCCTGCTTCTGAGATTGAGACTCCGTTGTCATATTCTTTAGCAATAGGAAAGGTGAAGACTGGATTTAATTGCTGTTCAGATTATAAATACTCAATTGATATGAACATCTTTTTTGCAGTGTAGTCTTAAAAGTCAATCATTAATCGTCAAGTCTTTTGCCTCTTAAGTGGCTTATTACATGAGTTGAGTTGTATCTTTTCATTGTGGGGATTTTCTTTTGGGCAAGGTGAGGGGGTCACAGGGCATGGGGCTAGTAAGCATTTTACTGTTTACTGTATTTGTCTTTTTATAAAGTGTCCCCCAAAATGTGATTAGAAGGCTGACAAGCCTATATTTGAAGGTTTAATTGTGTACGTTATATAATCTAAGTACTTACTGTATTTGAACTTCCTGTTTATTCCTGGAGATGAAAATGAAAATCTCCCATCATTTCCAATTCTTGGATAACATCAAGTCATTGAAATTTATCTAAGGCCTATCATGATATGATCAGACATCCATTGCATGCAGTTGTTTTATTCCAGAGTAAAATACTGAAATTGTGCTTCTTAATTAAACTGTTCATTTCTGAGACAATTTGGATAGAAATAAATGTGTGAATGTTAATGCATATATGTAAATTAGAAATACTTTTTTAGATTCATGGGCTTTTATTAAAAATAAAGAATTTCTAGGGATTTACTTAGGTCATAAGATGGCTAAATAATAATGTGACAATAATATTACTACAAATAATAGCTAACATTTATTGGGCACTTACTGTGTGCCAGACACTACTCTATTTTTTTAAGAATTTTTTGTAACAGCTTTATTGGGATATACTTTACCATAAAATTCACCCTTTTAAAGTAATATACAATTCAGTGATTTTTCAGTATATTCACATAATTGTGCAACTATCACCACTGTCTCATTTTAGAACATTCCCATCACTTCACAAAGAAACCCCAAAGCCATTAGCAGTCATCCTCTTTTTCCCTTTTCCCCAGCCCCTGGCAACCATCAGTCTGCTTTCTGTCTCTGTGGATTTGGCCAGGCACTATTCTTAAGTGCTTTTTATGCATCTCCTCCAATCTTCAACATAAAGTGGTACAATCCTCATTTCACTGGTAGAAAATTGAGGCACAGAAAGGTTAAGTAAATTGTCCAAGGTTACACAGTGAATTGATATTTAAAATAGGAAAACACATTAGCTGAGATCATAGTAGGACACAGTTTTGAATTGCATTGTTATACGTATGAAATGAATACACCTCCTCCCCAGGGTATGTTCCCTGTTACTAGCCATTACAACGTACAGCTCACTGGAGGTCAATAACTCGTTTTTTTCTGAGTACTAGAATACTATATTAGCATCTGAGAAAGACACAGCGGTTATACATTGGGAAGAGTTAGGTTTGCTGCCCTCACTCCTCCTTGAGCCCCTTTTCTTTCCCCTCCTCCCACCACCAGACACATACACCCCTCCCCTTTTTCTCAAAGTCTTAAGAATCAAGCAGCTTCTGCCTCTTTCGTTTTAATTCTCCCAGTGGGATGGTTAACACATCAAAATTTAACGTGTCTATTCAGGTGTTTATAGTCATGGGATGCCACTGGTCACATGTAGTACCAGCTATATTCCTAAGACCTCAGAGAGCAGTAGTGTGAAAATAGAATGCCTTTCTATTTGGGTTAAACTAGGTGGGGTAAAGAAATAACACAGTAAATAAAGGCTTTGCCTTAATGAAGTCAGTGTTCCAGCCTGGTAGGAAGTGGCTACACGCTGCTCTTGTTCACTCTGTTCTCTTTTAGAGCCTCTGTATTCTGCACCATCTCTGCTGGTAATTTCTTGGTCCTCTTCGATGCTCTGTTTTAATCCTGATTTTTCCTATAAATAAAGAACCTGTGAAAAGAATAAATCTGTAAAATGATTTGTGAATATTAAATGTGCAAATAAAAAACACTGGAAAAGGAGAATTTGCACGTGCCGGTTCTTGTGCTGAAAGGCATGGGGATATTTCCTGCATACTGTTTTCAGATATATTGTCATCAGAAAATATTGAATGCTGTGTAGGATTGCACAGGTAGCAAGTTAGGAAGTCACATTTACTGAGCAAGTATTTACCAGATGCTATAATAGCCGTTTTATGAACAGTACTGCTCCCAGTGAATTTAAGGTTCTTGCCTTGTCGCAAAAGAATTCGGAGACAAGCAGGGAGTTAAGAAAGTAAAGTGAGGATTTATTTAAGCAAGAATACGCTCTCAGAGGGAGAGCAGACAAATGGGTGAGGAGCTGCTGCCCTGGGTTTCTCTGGCAAGCCGGTTATGAGGGGCATACAAATAAAGGGGCAGAGTATTCACTGGGGAAGGAGGGGTTTGGGGGTCGTATTCCCTGATTTTCATCCCAGCTCTATCTTCCTGAGGGGAGGAGGGATTTCTGTTCTTATTTGGCTTAGATCAGAAGTATCATGGTGTCAGTGCATGATGGGTACTTCTCATCTGTAAGGCTAATTTTATTGTAATGAGAGCATAATGAGCAACAGGTCACATTCGGACATAGGAGGTTCCTGTCTTTCCCCACCTTTCTTTGTCTGCTTCCAGGACACTTATCACCCAAAACGTGTGGTTTACTGTCAGTCTGGAGGTTCCTGCTTTCTTAACATCTTTCTTGGGGTATAATTGCTCCACATTGGTGTGTTAGTTTCTGCTGTACAACAGAGTGAATCAGCTATACATATACATATATCCGCATATCTCCTCCCTCTTGCGTCTCCCTCCCACCCTCCCTATCCCACCCCTCTAGGTGGTCAAAAAGCACCAAGCTGATCTCCCTCTGCTATGCGGCTGCTTCCCACTAGCTAGCTATTTTACACTTGGTAGTATTTATAAGTCCATGCCACTCTCTCACTTCGTCCCAGCTTACCCTTCCCCCTCCCCGTGTCCTCAAGTCCATTCTCTACGTCTGCGTCTTTATTCCTGTCCTGCCCCTAGATTCTTCGGAACTATTTTTTTTTGATTCCATATATATGTGTTAGCATACGGTATTTGTTTTTCTCTTTCTGACATACTTCACTCTGTATGACAGACTCTAGGTCCATCCATCTCACTACAGACAACTCAATTTTGTTTCTTTTTATGGTTGAGTAATCCATTGTATATATGTGCCACATCTTCTTTATCCATTCATCTGTTGATGAACACTTTGATTGCTTCCATGTCCTGGCTATTGTAAATAGTGCTGCAATGAACATTGTGGTACATGACTCTTTTTGAGTTATGGTTTTCTCAGGGTATATGCCCAGTAGTGGGATTGCTGGGTCATATGGTATTTCTATTTTTAGTTTTTTAAGGAACCTCCATACTGTTCTCCATAATGGCTGTATCAATTTACATTCCCACCAACAGTGCAAGAGGGTACCCTTTTCTCCACACCCTCTCCAACATTTGTTTGTAGATTTTTTGATGGTAGCCATTCTGAGTGGTGTGAGGTGATACCTCATTGTAGTTTTGATTTGCATTTCTCTAATGATTAGTGATGTTGAGCATTCTTTCATGTGTTTGTTGGCAATCTGTATATCTTCTTTGGAGAAATGTCTATGTAGGTCTTTGCCCATTTTGGGATTGGGTTGTTTGTTTTTTTAATATTGAGCTGCATGAGCTGCTTGTAAATTTTGGAGTTTAATCCCTTGTCAGTTGCTTCATTTGCAAATATTTTCTTCCATTCTGAGGGTTGTCTTTTGGTCTTGTTTATGGTTTCCTTTGCTGTGCAAAAGCTTTTAAGTTTCATTAAGTCCCATTTGTTTAATTTTATTTTTATTTCCACTTCTCTAGGAGGTGGGTCAAAAAGGATCTTGCTGTGATTTATGTCATAGAGTGTTCTGCCTATGTTTTCCTCTAAGAGTTTGATAGTGTCTGGCCTTACATTTAGGTCTTTAATCCATTTTGAGTTTATTTTTGTGTATGATGTTAGGGAGTATTCTAATTTCATTCTTTTCCATGTAGCTGTCCAGTTTTCCCAGCACCAATTATTGAAGAGGCTGTCTTTTCGCCATTGTATATTCTTGTGGTGTCTGCCCATGGACCCTCACTGTTTACAAGATGTGTGATTTCCTGCCATCAGGCCCCTGCCTCCATTTCTCTGCTCATATCTAGCTACTGCCTGCTGTAACATTCCCCTCTCAAGGAGTCTGGGACCCTTAAAATCTTTTAAGAGGCAGAGGGACCAACGGTCCATCTTATGTAACTGCTTCAAGCTGAGCATGGGTGTTGTCCCTACCTGTGGGTCCAGATCTCCTTACTATCTGTCAGAGATAGGGGTCTTGGGATTGTTGACAGAGGTGGAGAGTGGGGAGTAGAAGGAGGCAACAACTTTGTCCAGCAGGTGTTGATGGTCCCCTTTGTCAGGTGGGATGGGTTGGAATCCCTGGCGTAGCATCATTTGAAGCTGGAGTTGTTGCATTCTTGGGTCTGTGATGTTTCTTTGTCCTTTTTGAATAAAAGCTTCAGGTCCTGTAGAGGCTTGATCATCCATCTGGATTTGTTGCAGGAATGGGGACCCCTTCCAGGGCCTGACAGTGGGCTCGTCTAACACTCGGAAGTGAATTGTCCAAGGAGACACTGTGCTGACAAAGCAGGAGACTTTATTGGGAAGGGGCACTTGGGTGGAGACCAGGAAGGTAAGGGAACCCAGGAGGACTGCTCTTCCACGTGGCTCACAGTCTCAGGTTTTATGATGGTGGGGTTAGTTTTCAGGTTGTCTCTGGCCAGTCATTCTGACTCAGGGTCCTTCCTGGTGGCGCACACATCAGTCAGCAAAGCTGAATTCCAGCGAGGAGGATTCTGGGAGGTTGGTAGGACATATGGACTGGTGTCTCCTTTTGACGTTTCCCGAATTTTTCCTGTTGGTGGTGGCTTGTTAGTTCCATGTTCCTTACCAGGACCTCCTGTCATAAAATAACTCATGCAAATGGTTATTGTAGTGCTGGCCAGGGTGGGCGGTTTCAGTCAGTGTTTCCTCTAACAACTCCCACCTGAGACTTCATACTCAAGATACTTCTTGGGAATCGGGGCGGAGGTCTGTTTCTTTTGTAACTACTTCCTGCTGAGAGTGGGCATAGTCCTGCCTAGTAGAGTAGAAGTCTCTCTCCACCTGATCTAAATCGAGGTATTCTGTGCCTGAAACCAGCATTCACCCTTGTAGTAACAATTTAGCTTGAAACTGTTGGACCCTGTTGGAGATGAACCTTGTAAGCAGTTGAAACAGACAGGGGCCAAACAAGAGGCCTAACAGGATGGTCATCACCAGGCCCAGAAAAGGAAGGCAAAATTTGGGATGTGGACTGCAGGGTGTGTGACTTTCTTCTGATTGGTTTGTGGCATGGTAACTGGGTGGTGCTCCAGGAATCTTGTGCTCAGCCTGAAGTTACCATCCTCCACCTGAGTGGCGGCCCCAGTTCTGCAGAAGGACTCAAAGATATTGTTATTCATATTCCTTGAGGAGGAACCAGGACCCTGCCCCAAGGCTGCACCACCATTTGACTGCTCCTCCCATTTCTGCATCCCTTCCCTTCCCTGATTAGAAACTGTTTGAATCTGCCCTTTGGAACTCAGGGAAGGTCTAGGAGGCTGAATGAAGTCTATATCCTACAAACAGGAAACAGGGGGCACAGAAAGGGTTTGTACTCTGGAGCCCCACAAAGTCCTGCTCAGTTTTAATTCAGGGAACTGGGCAACGACGGCTCTGGCATCTTCCTGTTAAAATGAGGCATAGTGCTGCCTCAGTTTGGAGAATAGACACTGAATTGGAAATATTTCTGAGTTCCAAGTCCTGGATCTTAGTCTCGTATGATTAAAATCTCAATCCCTTGGTCTGCCATTTTGGTGTAACAGACCAAATTAAAAGTAGTTGGAGGAGTGACAACTGGAATTTTAATAGACAAAATAAATCTCATTTCTTTTCAGGAGAGTAAGCCTGAAACCCAGTCTGGACCTGGCGCTTTGGGGAGCCTTGTAGCCAGGTGACCAGTTGTCTAGTTTTATCTAAGTAGGTTTTAACTTTTAATGTGGTATTTATACATAGATAACAAGTGCTATTGGTCATCATACATGTTTATTCTTTTTGTTAATGTATGATCTAAAACAATTTCATTGTCTAAAAATGTAATAGTTACAAGAGGACACCTTTAAAAAGTAAGGTTGCAGTTGACAGCTGCCAGCACACATTGTTTTGAGATTGGCTGGTGTCATCCAAGTCTGACACAGCTCAGAAAACTCAAGTTCTTAGCAATACAAGGACTTGACTTGTCTGAAATCACACCCATAGTGTCACCTGGTTATTTCCTTGGATGTCTGAACCACAGCTACTCCATTTTGACTTTCAGTTGCATTTCTCTCCTTAATGGCCAAAGCAGATGTCACTGTTAATGATTTTAGTGCTTTTTTAGATATGAGAAGATGCAAGAACTTGGGGTCATAAAAGCTTCTCCTGAAAGTATCTAACTATCTGAAGACCTCTTCTGCCAGTTTTTCCCAGAGCACAGAGTGCCTCATTCCTGATCTCCTCCCTGAGCTCCTTTCAGGGGGTGTTGAAGGTCAGTGGCTGCCATGCCCATTGACCTAATCCTTGCAGAGGCAGATGGCAAGTGTCAATTTTCAGTTGGCAGGGCCCCTTCAGGTTCATAAATTTGATCATGGTTTGGGGGGCATTTCATGACCATTTCATCCCATGGTGCCAGGAATGCTCATTCCCAGGTCTGGCAAAGATTTCACTGCTGGGTCACTCAATGCGCTATTCCTGGACTAAGCCTTATTCACAGTAGCCAAAAGTCTCTGGACCACCTGTCTTACTATTCTCTTACGGTCCAGGAAAATATTTGCTGTTGTTGCTTCTTCCCGTATCTAGAGTTACATCATTACCATCATTGATCTTACATGAAACTATATATCATCATTTTATCAGAGGCTCAGTCACACATTTGGTAATGTAAGAAACAACAATTTTGTAAAACAGGCAATATAAAAAACAATATAGCTAGCAGATTAGTAAGGTCATAAGTAAGAATATATGTCAAGAACTTCCATTAGGTGCAACCCAGTATATCCCAGGTCATCTGACTTACTCTGTTCTGTACCGATCCTTATCGTTAAGGGAAATTATATATTGGCATTGTCCATAAGGCACCCAGCCCAGTTTCCTAGTGTTACTAGGCTGGTTATCTCTAGTATGGATTTAATTGTCCCCAGTATAGAGGAGCCTTTAATTAAAGGCTTAAATTTAAATTACTTAAATTACCATAGCCTGGTGTTAACTACATAAATCCATCCCATAATTGTGGGAGGTATTATTCCTTGGCTGAAATTTTGGTTGTTGCTCTGATTGAGCCTGAGTAATAGAGGAAAATTCATATTTATGGCCAGAGTCGGAGCAGGTATTATTAATTGGCTAGGTGAGGGGATCCCACCTAGTAATATCACTAGTGGCCTAAACAGGACTATAATTTCTTTCTTCTAGAATACATTTTCTAAGAGCCAACCAATTAGAGCCATCAAGTGGAGAAATACACCAAGGTAACACAGAAGTACTAGACACAGGTAATTGGCCACAAACCCAACAATTGGATTGATTTTTTAAAACAAGCATAGGATCATGCCCATGATGGGAAAATATTTGATTCATATGCAAGGGTCCAAGAAGTCAAGAAAACATTATAAATGATCATATGAGTCAGGTCCAAGACCTTGGGCAAGCTGTCTACTTCTGCTGTTGTCTTCTTCTCATCCAGGTATGAGTGTAGTTTCTCCTTTGTTTGAGCATTGTTTTAAGGTGATTTTGAGGTCAGCCACCCTCTCCATAGGCCAGTCCAGTGCAGGGGCCCTTTGTGAGTGGAAATTAATCCAAGAGTCAATTCCCGGGGGACCTTGAAGATGGCGGAAGAGTAAGACGCGGAGATCACCTTCCTCCCCACAGATACACCAGAAATACATCTACACGTGGAACAAGTCCTACAGAACACCTACTGAACGCTGGCAGAAAACCTCAGACCTCCCAAAAGGCAAGAAACTCCCCACATACCTGGGTAGGGCAAAAGAAAACACAGAGACAAAAGAATAGGGACGGCACCTGCACCAGTGGGAGGGAGCTGTGAAGGAGGAAAAGTTTCCACACACTAGGAAGCCCCTTCGCGGGCGAAGACTGCGGGAGGCGGAGGGGGGAGCTTCGGAGCCACGGAGGAGTGCACAGCAACGGGTGCGGAGGGCAAAGTGGGGAGATTCCCGCACAGACGATCGGTGCCGACCGGCACTCACCAGCCCGAGAGGCTTGTCTGCTCACCCGCCGGGGCGGGCGGGGCTGCGAGCTGAGGCTCGGGTTTCGGTTTTGGACGGAGCGCAGGGAGAGGACTGGGGTTGGCGGCTTGAACATAGCCTGAAGGGGTTAGTGCACCACGGCTAGCCGGGAGGGAGTCCGGGGAAAAGTCTGCACCTGCCGAAGAGGCAAGAGACTTTTTCTTCCCTCTTTGTTTCCTGGTGCACGAGGAGAGGGGTTTAAGAGCACTGCTTAAAGGAACTCCAGAGACGGGCATGAGCTGTGGCTAAAAGCGCGAACCCCAGAGACGGGCGGGAGCCGCGGCTAAAAGCACGGACCCCAGAGACGGGCGGGAGATGCTAAAGCTGCTGCTGCTGCCACCAAGGGGCCTGTGTGCGAGCACAGGTCACTCTCCACAACCCTCTTCCGCGGAGCCTGTGCAGCCCGCCACTGACAGGTTCCTGGGATCCAGGGACAACTTCCCCGGGAGAATGCATGGCGGGCCTCAGGCTGGTGCAACGTCACGCTGGCCTCTGCCGCCGCAGGCTTGCCCCGCACTCCGTGCCCCTCCCTCCCCCCTGGCCTGAGTGCGCCAGAGCCCCCGAATCAACGGATCCTTTAACCCCGTCCTGTCTGAGCAAAAAACAGACGCCCTAAGGCGACCTACACGTAGAGGCAGGGCCAGATCCAAAGCTGAGCCCCTGTGAGCTGTGAGAACAAAGAAGAGAAAGGGAAATCTCTCCCAGCAGTCTCAGAAGCAGCAGATTAGAGCTTCACAATCAACTTGATGTACCTGCATCTGTAGAATACATGAATAGACAACACATCATCCCAAATTGAGAAGGTGGGCTTCGAGAGCAAGAGCTATGATTTTTTTCCCTTTTCCTCTTTTTGTGAATGTGTATGTGTATGTTTCTGTGTGAGATCTTGTCTGTATAGTCTTGCTTCCACCATTTGTCCTAGGGTTCTATCCGTCCATGTTTTTTTAAAAAATTTTTTCTTAATAATTAATTTTAATTTTAATAACTTTATTATACTTTACCTTCATTCTTTCTTTCTTTCTTTCTTTCTTTCCTTCCTTCCTTCCCTCCTTTAGACAAGGAATCATCCCAAATTGAGGAGGTGGTCTCTGAGAGCAAGATTTATGATTTTTCCCCCTTTACCTCTTTTTGTGAGGGTGTATGTGTATGCTTCTGTGTAAGCATACACATAGCTTTGCTTCCAACGTTTGTCCTAAGGTTCTATCCGTCCCTTTTTTTTTCTAAATAAGTATTTTTTTAATTCAATAACTTTATTATACTTTATTTTATTTTTACTGTATCTTCTTTCTTTCTGTCTTTTTTCCTTCTTTCCCTCCTTCCTTCCTTCCTCCCTCCCTCCCTCCCTCCCTCTTTCCTTCTTGCCTTCTTTCATTCTTTGCTTCTTTCTTTCTTTCTTCCTTCCTTCCTTCCTTCCCTCCTTTCCTTCTTTCTTTCCTCATACTTCTACTAATTCCCTCTACTTTTTCTCCCTTTTATTCTGAGCCACGTGGATGAAAGGCTCTTGGTGCTCCAGCCAGGAGTCAGGGCTCTGCCTCTGAGGTAGGAGAGCCAACTTCAGGACACTGGTCCACAAGAGACCTCCCAGCTCCACATAATATCAAACGGCGAAAATCTCCCAGAGACCTCCATCTTAACACCAGCACCCAGCTTCACTCAACGACCAGCAAGCTATAGTGCAGGACAACCTATGCCAAACAACTAGCAAAACAGGAACACAACCCCACCCATTAGCAGAGAGGCTGCCTAAAATCATAATAAGTCCACAGACATCCCAAAACACACCACCAGACGTGAACCTGCCCACTAGAGACACAAGATCCAGCCTCATCCACCAGAACACAGGCACTAGTCCCCTCCACCAGGAAGCCTACACAACCCACTGAACCAACCTTAGCCACTGGAGACAGACATCAAAAACAGCGGGAACTATGAACCTGCTGCCTGCAAAAAGGAGACCCCAAACGCAGTAAGATAAGCAAAATGAGAAGACAGAAAAACACACAGCAGATAAAGGAGCAAGATAAAAATGCACCAGACCTAACAAATGAAGAGGAAATAGGCAGTCTACCTTAAAAGGAATTCAGTATAATGATAGTAAGGATGATCCAAAATCTTGGAAATAGAATGGACAAAATGCAAGAAACAGTTAACAAGGACCTAGAAGAAATAAAGATGAAACAAGCAATGATGAACAACACAATAAATGAAATTAAATGTACTCTAGATGGGATCAATAGCAGAATAACTGAGGCAGAAGAACGGATAAGTGACCTGGAAGGTAAAATAGTGGAAATAACTACTGCAGAGCAGAATAAAGAAAAAAGAATGAAAAGAACTGAGGACAGTCTCAGAGACCTCTGGGACAACATTAAACACACCAACGTTCGAATTATAGGGGTTCCAGAAGAAGAAGAGAAAAAGAAAGGGACTGAGAAAATATTTGAAGTGATTATAGTTGAAAACTCCCCTAATAAGGGAAAGGAAATAGTTAATCAAGTCCAGGAAGCACAGAGAGTCCCATACAGGATAAATCCAAGGAGAAATACGCCAAGACACATATTAATCAAGCTGTCCAAAATTAAATACAAAGGAAGCATATTAAAAGCAGCAAGGGAAAAACAACAAATAACACACAAGGGAATCCCCATAAGGTTAACAGCTGATCTCTCAGCAGAAACCCTACAAGCCAGAAGGGAATGGCAGGACATACTGAAAGTGATGAAGGAGAAAAACCTGCAACCAAGAGTACTCTACCCAGCAAGGATCTCATTCAGATTTGATGGAGAAATTAAAACCTTTACAGACAAGCAAAAGCTGAGAGAGTTCAGCACCACCAAACCAGCTTTACAACAAATGCTAAAGGAACTTCTCTAGACAAGAAACACAAGAGAAGGAAAAGACCTATAATAACGAACACAAAACAATTAAGAAAATGGGAATAGGAACATACATATCGATAATTACCTTAAATGTAAATGGATTAAATGCTCCCACCAAAAGACACAGATTAGCTGAATGGATACAAAAACAAGACCCTTATATATGCTGTCTACAAAAGATCCACTTCAGACCTAGAGACGCATACAGACTGAAAGTAAGGGGGTGGAAAAAGATATTCCATGCAAATGGAAACCAAAAGAAAGCTGAAGTAGCAATTCTCATATCAGACAAAATAGACTTTAAAATAAGGACTATTAGAAGAGACAAAGAAGGACACTACATAATGATCAAGAGATCGATCCAAGAAGAAGATATAACAATTATAAATATTTATGTACCCAACATAGGAACACCTCAATACATAAGGCAAATACTAACAGCCATAAAAGGGGAAATCGACAGTAACACATTCATAGTAGGTGACTTTAACACCCCACTTTCACCCATGGACAGAGCATCCAAAATGAAAATAAATAAGGAAACAAAAGCTTTAAATGATACATTAAACAAGATGGACTTAATTGATATTTATACGACACTCCATCCAAAAACAAGAGAATACACATTTTTCTCAAGTGCTCATGGAACATTCTCCAGAATAGATCATATCTTGGGTCACAAATCAAGCCTTGGTAAATTTAAGAATATTGAAATTGTATCAAGTATCTTTTCTGACCACAACGCCATGAGACTAGATATCAATTACAGGAAAAGATCTGTAAAAAATACAAACACATGGAGGCTAAACAATACACTACTTAATAATGAAGTGATCACTGAAGAAATCAAAGAGGAAATAAAAAAATACCTAGAAACAAATGACAATGGAGACACAACAACCCAAAACCTATGGGATGCAGCAAAAGCAGTTCTAAGGGAGAAGTTTATAGCAATACAAGCCCACCTTAAGAAGCAGGAAACATCTCGAATAAACAACCTAACCTTGTAATTAGAGAAAGAAGAACAAAAAAAAACCCCAAAGCTAGCAGAAGGAACGAAATCATAAATATCAGATCAGAAATAAATGAAAAAGAAATGAAGGAAACAATAGCAAAGATCAATAAAACTAAAAGCTGGTTCTTTGTGAAGATAAACAAAATAGATAGAGCACTAGCCAGACTCATCAAGAAAAAAAGAGAGAAGACTCAAATCAATAGAATTAGGAATGAAAAAGGAGAAGTAACAACTGACACTGCAGAAATAAAAAAGATCATGAGAGATTACTACAAGCAACTCTATGCCAATAAAATGGACAATCTGGAAGAAATGGACAAATTCTTAGAAATGCACAACCTGCCAAGACTGAATCAGGAAGAAATTGAAAATATGAACAGACCAAACACAAGCACTGAAATTGAAACTGTGATTAAAAATCTTCCAACAAACAAAAGCCCAGGAACAGATGGCTTCACAGGCAAATTCTATCAAGCATTTAGAAAAGAGGTAACACCTACCCTTCTAAACTCTTCCAAAATATAGCAGAGGGAGGAACACTCCAAAATTCATTCTACGAGGCCACCATCACCATGATACCAAAACCAGAAAAGGATGTCACAAAGAAAGAAAACTACAGGCCAATATCACTGATAAACCTAGATGCAAATATCCTCAACAAAATACTAGCAAACAGAATCCAACAGCACATTGAAAGGATCATACAGCATGATCAAGTGGGATTTATTCCGGGAATGCAAGGATTCTTCAATATACACAAATCTATCAATGTGATCAAGCATATTAACAAATTAAAGGAGAAAAAGCATATGATCATCTCAATAGATGCAGAGAAAGCTTGCGACAAAATTCAACACCCATTTATGATAAAAAAAAAAACCCTGCAGAAAATAGGCATAGAAGGAACTTTCCTCAACATAATAAAGGCCATATATGACAAACCCACAGCCAACATCATCCTCAATGGTGAAAAACTGAAAGCATTTTCACTAAGATCAGGAACAAGACAAGGTTGCCCACTCTCACCACTCTTATTCAATATAGTTTTTGAAGTTTTAGCCATGGCAATCAGAGAAGAAAAGGAAATAAAAGGAATCCAAATCAGAAAAGAAGAAGTAAAGCTGTCACTGCTTGCAGATGATATGATACTATACATAGAGAATCCTAAAGATGCTACGAGAAAACTACTAGAGCTAATCAATGAATTTGGTAAAGATGCAGGATACAAAATTAATGCACAGAAATCTCTGACATTCCTAAACACTAATGATGAAAAAGCTGAAAGTGAAATCAAGAAAACACTCCCATTTACCTTTACAACAAAAAGAATAAAATATCTAGGAATAAATCTACCTAAGGAGACAAAAGACCTGTATGCAGAAAATTATAAGACACTGATGAAAGAAATTAAAGATGATACAAATAGATGGAGAGATATACCGTGTTCTTGGATTGGAAGAATCAACATTGTGAAAATGACTCTATTACCCAAAGCAATCTACAGATTCAATGCAATCCCTATGAAAATACCACTGGCTTTTTTCACAGAACTAGAACAAAAAATTTCACAGTTTGTATGGAAACACAAAAGACCCCGAATAGCCAAAGCAATCTTGAGAATGGAAAATGGAGCTTGAGGAATCAGGCTCCCTGATTTCAGACTATACTACAAAGTACAGTAATCAAGACAGTATTATACTGGCACAAAAACAGAAAGATAGATCAATGGAACAGGATAGAAAGCCCAGAGATAAACCCATGCATGTATGGTCACCTTATCTTTGATAAAGGAGGCAGGAATGTACAGTGGAGAAAGGACAGCCTCTTTAATAAGTGGTGCTGGGAAAACTGGACAGGTACATGTAAAAGTATGAGATTAGATCACTCCCTAATACCATACACAAAAATAAGCTCAAAATGGATTAAAGCCCTAAATGTAAAGCCATAAATTATCAAACTCGTAGAGGAAAACATAGGCAGAACACTCTATGACATAAATCACAGCAAGATCCTTTTTGACCCACCTCCTAGAGAAATGGAAATAAAAACAAAAATAAACAAATGGGACCAATGAAACTTCCGAACTTTTGCACAGCAAAGGAAACCATAAACAAGACCAAAAGACATCCCTCAGAATGATAGAAAATATTAGCAAATGAAGCAACTGACAAAGGATTAATGTCCAAAATTTACAAGCAGCTCATGCAGCTCAATAACAAAAATACAAACAACCCAATCCAAAAATGGGCAGAAGGCCTAAATAGACATTTCTCCAAAGAAGATATACAGATTACCCAAAAAACCCATGAAATAATGCTCAATATCATTAATCGTTAGAGAAATTAAAATCAAAACTTCAAGAAGATATCATCTCACACTGCTCAGAATGGCCATCACCAAAAAATCTAGAAAAAAAAATGCTGGAGAGGGTGTGGAGAAAAGGGAACATTCTTGCACTGCTGGTGGGAATGTGAAATGGTACAGTCACTATGGAGAACAGTATAGAGTATTCCTTAAATAACTACAAATAGAACTACCACATGACCCAGCAATCTCACTACTGGGCATATAACCTGAGAAAACCATAATTCAAAAAAGTCATGTACCAAAATATTCATTACAGCTCTATTTACAATAGCCTGGAGTTGGAAACCACCTAAGTGTCCATCATCAGATGAATGGATAAAGAAGATGTGGCACATATATACAATGGAATATTACTCAGCCATAACAAGAAACGAAATTGTGATATTTGTAATGAAGTGGATAGACCTAGCGTCTGTCATACAGAGTGAAGTAAGTCAGAAAGAGAAAGACAAATACTGTATGCTAACAAATATATATGGAATTTAAGAAAAAAACTGTCATGATTAACCTAGGGGTAAGACTGGAATAAAGACTCAGACCTACGAGGAAATGGACTTGAGGATATGGTGGGGGGAAGGGTAAGCTGTGACAAAGCGAGAGTGAGGCATGGACATATATAAACTACCAAACGTAAGGTAGATAGCTAGTGGTAATCAGCCGCGTAGCACAGGGAGATCAGCTTGGTGCTTTGTGACCGCCTGGAGGGGTGGGATAGGGAGTGTGGGAGGAAGGGAGACGTAAGAGGGAAGAGATATGGGAACATAAGTTTATGTATAACTGATTCACTTTGTTATAAAGCAGAAACTAACACACCATTGTAAAGCAATTATACTCCAATAAAGATGTAAAAAAAGAAAGTGTGTTCTTCCTATGTTTTCCTCTAAGTGCTTTATAGTGTCTCTAATAAATTTTTAGTTTATTTTTGTGTATTGTGTTAGGGAGTGTTCTAATTTCTTTATTTTCTGTGTAGCTGTCCAGTTTTCCCAGCACCACTTATTGAAGCGAGTGTTTTCTCCCTTGTATATCCTTGCCTCCTTTGTCATAGATTATTTGACCATAGGTGCGTGGGTTTATCTATGGGCTTTCTATCTTGTTCCATTGATTTATATTTCTGTTATTGTGCCATCACCATACTGTCTTGATTACTGTAGGTTTGTAGTATTGTCTGAAGTCAGGGAGTCTGATTCCTCCTGCTCCGTTTTTTTTCCCTCAAGACTGCTTTGGCTATTTCGGGGTCTTTTTTGTCTCCATACAAATTTTAAGATTTTTTGTTCTACTAATGTAAAAAAATGCCATTGATAATTTGATAAAGATTGCATTGAATCTGTAGATTGCTTTGGGTAGTATAGTCATTTTCACAATGTTGATTCTTCCAATCCAAGAACATGGTATATCTCTCCATCTATTTGTATTATCTTTAATTTCTTTCATCAGTGTCCTTTAATTTTCTGCATACAGGTCTTTTGTCTCCTTAGGTAGGTTTATTCCTAGATATTTTTATTCTTTATGTCGCAGTGGTAAATGGGAGTGTTTCATTAATTTCTCTTTCAGATTTTTCATCATTAGTGTATAGGAATGCTAGAGATTTCTGTACATTAACTTTATATCCTGCAACTTTACCAAATTCACTGATTAGCTCTACTAGCTTTCTCGTGGCATCTTTAGGATTATCTACATATAGTATCATGTCCTCTACAAACAGTGACAGTTTTACTTCTTCTTTTGCAATTTGGGTTCCTTTTGTTTCTTTTTTCTTTTTTTTGACGTATTTATTGGAATATAATTGTTTTACCATGGTGTGTTAGTTTCCGCTTTCTAACAAAGTGATTCAGTTATACATATGTTCCCATATCTCTTCCCTCTTGCGTCTCCCTCCCTCCCACCGTCCCTATCCCACCCCTCCAGGCAGTCACAAAGCACGGAGCTGATCTCCTTGTGCTATGTGGCTGTTTCTCACTAGCTATCTACTTTACGTTTGGTAGTGTATATGTGTTCATGCCTCTTGCTCACTTGGTCACAGCTTACCCTTCCCCCCCGTATCCTCAAGTCCATTCTCCAGTAGGTCTGTGTCTTTATTCCCATCTTGCATCTAGGTTATTCATGACCATTTTTTTTTAGATTCCATATATATGTGTTAGCATATGGTATTTGTTTTTTTCTTTCTGACTTACTTCACTCTGTATAACAGCCTCTAGTTCGATCCACCTCACTACAAATAACTCAATTTCGTTTCATTTTATGGCTGAGTAATATTCCATTGTATATATGAGAGTCATCTTCTTTACCCATTCATCTGTTGATGGACACTTATGTTGCTTCCATGTCCTGGCTATTGTAAATAGAGCTGCAGTGAATATTTTGGTACATGACTCTTCTTGAATTATGCTTTTCTCAGGGTATATGCCCAGTAGTGGGATTCCTAGGTCGTATGGTAGTTCTATTCGTAGTTTTTTAGGGAACCTCCATACTGTTCTCCATAGTGGCTGTATCAGTTTACATTCCCACCAACAGTGCAAGTGGGTTCCCTTTTCTCCACACTCTCTCCAGCATTTATTGTTTCTAGAATTTTGGATGATGTCCATTCTGAGCGGTGTGAGATGATATCTCATTGTAGTTTTGATTTACATTTCTCTAATGATTAATGATATTGAGCATTCTTTCATGGGTATTTTGGCAGTCTGTATATATTCTTTGCAGAAATGTTTGTGTAGGTCTTCTGCCCATTGTTGGATTGGGTTGTTTGTTTTCTTTCATATTCAGCTGCATGAGCTGCTTGTAAATTTTGGAGATATTACTACATTGTCAGTTGCTTCATTTGCAAATATTTTCTCCCATTCTGAGGGTTGTCTTTTGGTCTTGTTTATGGTTTCTCTTGCTGTACAAAAGCTTTTAAGTTTCATTAGGTCCCATTTGTTTATTTTTGTTTTTATTTCCATTCCTCTAGGAGGTGGTTCAAAAAGGATCTTGCTGTGATTTATGTCATAGAGTGTTCTGCCTATGTTTCCCTCTAACAAGTTGATAGTGTCTGGCCTTACATTTAGGTCTTTAATTCCTTTTGAGTTTATTTTTGTGTATGGTGTTAGGGAGTGTGCTAATTTCATACTTTTACATGTACCTGTCCAGTTTTCCCAGCACCACTTATTGAAGAGGCTGTGTTTTCTCCACTGTATATTGTTGCCTCCTTTATCAGAGATAAGGTGACCATATGTGTGTGGGTTTATCTCTGAGCTTGCTATCCTGTTCCATTGATCTATATATTTGTTTTTGTGCCAGTAGCATACTGCCTTGATTACTGTAGCTTTGTAGGATAGTCTGAAGTCAGGGAGCCTCATTCCTCCAGCTCCGTTTTTCTTTCTCAAGATGGCTTTGGCTATTCGGCGTCTTTTGTGTTTCCTTACAAATTGTGAAATCTTTTGTTCTAATTCTCTTAAAAATGCCAGTGGTAGTTTGATAGGGATTGCATTGAATCTGTAGATTGTTTTGGGTAGCAGAGTCATTTTCACAATGTTGGTTCTTCCAATCCAAGAATAGGGTGTATCTCTCCATTTGTTTGTGTCATCTTTAATTTCTTTCATCAGTGTTATAATTTTCTGCATACAGGTCTTTTGTCTCCTTAGTTAGGTTTATTCCTAGATATTTTATTCTTTTTGTTGCAATGGTAAATGGGAATGTTTTCTTAATTTCTGTTTCAGATTTTTCATCATTAATGTATTGGAATGTGAGAGATTTCTCTGCATTAGTGTTGTATCCTGCTACTTTACCAAATTCATTGATTAGGTCTAGTAGTTTTCTGGTAGCATCTTTAGGATTATCTCTTTATTGAAACCTGTCATGTGCAGTGACAGCTGTACTTCTCCTTTTCCGATTTGGATTCCTTTTTTTTCTTTTTCTTCTCTGATTGCTGTTGCTAAAACTTCGAAAACTATGTTGACTAATAATGGTGAGAGTGGGCAACCTTGTCTTGTTCCTGATTTAGTGGGAATGGTTTCAGTTTTTCACCATTGAGGACAATGTTGGCTGTGGGATTGTCATATATGGCCTTTATTATGTTGACGAAAGTTGCCTCTATGCCTACATTCTGGATGCTTTTTATCATAAAAGGGTGTTAAATTTTGTCGCAAGCTTTCTCTGCATCTATTGAGATGATCATATGGTTTTTCTCCTTTAAGTTTTAATATGGTGTATCAAATTGATTGCTTTGTGTATATTGAAGAATCCTTGCATTCCTGGGATAAACCTCACTTTATCATGTTTTATGATCTTTTTAATGTGCTGTTGGATTCTGTTTGCTAGTAGTTTGTTGAGCATATTTGCATCTATGTTCATCAGTGATATTGGCCTGTAGTTTTTTTCTTTGTGACATCTTTGTCTGGTTTTGATATCAGGTTGATGGTGGCCACATAGAATGAATTTGACAGTGTTCCTCCCTCTGCTATATTTTGGAAGAGTTTGAGAAGGATAGGTGTTAGCTCTTCTCTAAATGTTTGATAGAATTTGCCTGTGAAGCCATTTGGTCCTGGGCTTTTGTTTGTTTGAAGATTTTTAATCACAGTTTCAATTTCAGTGCTTGTGATTGGTCTGTTCATATTTTCTATTTCTTCCTGGTTCAGTCTCAGAAGGTTGTGCTTTCCAAGATTTGTCCATTTCTTCCCAGTTGTCCATTTCATTGGCTTAGGTTTGCTTGTGGTAATCTCTCATGATCCTTTGTATTTCTGCAGTGTCAGTTGTTACTTCTCCCTTTTCATTTCTAATTCTATTGATTTGAGTCTTCTCCTTTTTTTTCTTGATGAGTATGGCTAAAGGTTTATCAATTTTGTTTATCTTCTCAAAGAACCAGCTTTTAGTTTTATTGATCTTTGCTATCGTTTCTTTCACTTCTTTTTCATTTCTTCCTGATCTGATCTTTATGATTTCTTTCCTTCTGCTAACTTTGGGTTTTTTTTTGTTCTTCTTTCTCTAATTGTTTTAGGTGCAAGGTTAGGTTTTTTATTTGAGATGTTTCTTGTTTTTTAATGTAGGCTTGTATTGCTTTAAACTTCCCTCTTAGAATTGCTTTTGCTGCATCCCATAGGTTTTGGAGCATCGTGTTTTCATTGTCATTTGTTTCTAGGTATTTTTTGATTTCCTCTTTGATTTCTTCAGTCGTCTCTTGGTTATTAAGTAATGTATTGTTTAGCTGCGATGGGTTTGTATGTTTTAAGTTTTTTTTTCCTGTAATTGATATCTACTCTCAATGCTTCGTGGTTGGAAAACCTACTTGATACAATTTCAAATTTCTTAAATATACCAAGGCATGATTTGTGACCCAAGATATGATCTATCCTGGAGAATGTTCCATGAGCACTTGAGAAGAAAGTGTATTCTGTTGTTTTTGGATGGAATGTCCGATAAATATCAATTAAGTCCATCTTGTTTAATGTTTCATTTAAAGCCTGTGTTTCCTTATTTATTTTCATTTTGGATGATCTGTCCATTGGTGAAAGTGGGGTGTTATAGTCCCCAACTATGATTGTGTTACTGTCAATTTCCCCTTTTATGGCTGTTAGTATTTGCCTTTTGTATTGAGGTTCTCCTATGTTGGGTGCATAAATATTTGCAATTGTTATATCTTCTTCTTTGATCTATCCCTTGATCATTATGTAGTGTCCTTCTTTGTCTCTTGCAATAGTCTTTATTTTAAAGTCTGTTTTGTCTGATCTGAGAATTGCTACTCCAGCATTCTTTTGATTTCCGTTTGCATGGAATATCTTTTTCAATCCCCTCACTTTCAGTGTGTATGTGTCCCTAGGTCTGAAGTGGGTCTCTTCTAGACAGCATATATATGGGTCTTCTTTTTGTATCCATTCATCCAGTCTATGTCTTTTGGTTGGAGCATTTAATCCATTTACTTTTAATGTAATTATTGATATGTATGTCTCTATTACCATTTTCCTAATTGTTTTTTATTTGTTATTGTAGGTCTTTTCTTTCTCTTGTGTTTCCTGCCTAGAGAAATTTCTTCAGTATTTGTTGTTAAGTTGCTTTGGTGTTGCCGAATTCTCTTAGCTTTTGCTTGTCTGTAATGTTTTAATTTCTCCATCAAATGTGAATGATATCCTTGCACTGTAGCGCAATCTTGATTGTAGATTTTTCTCCTTCATCACTTTCAATATGTCCTTTCACTCCCTTCTGGCTTGCAGAGTTTCTGCTGAAAGATCAGAAGTTAACCTCATGGGGATTCCCTTGTGTGTTTTTTGTTGTTTTACCCTTGCTGCTTTTAATATTTTTTCTTTGTATTTAATTTTTGATAGCTTGACTAATTTGTGTCTTGGCATCTTTCTCCTTGGATTTGTCCTGTATGGGACTCTCTGTGCTTCCTGCACTTGATTAATTATTTCCTTTCCCATATTAGGGAAGTTTTCAACTATAATCTCTTCGAATATTTTTTCAGTCCCTTTCTTTTTCTTCTGGGACCCCTATAATTCGAATGTTTGTGTATTTAATGTTGTCCCAGTGGTCTGTGAGACTGTCCTCAATTCTTTTTATTCTTTTTTTCTTTATTCTGCTCTGCAGTAGTTATTTCCACTATTTTATCTTCCATGTCACTTATCCGTTCTTCTGCCTCAGTTATTCTGCTATTGACCCCTTCTAGAGAATTTTTAATTTCATTTATTGTGTTGTTCATCACTGTTTGTTTGCTCTTTAGCTCTTCTAGGTCCTTGTTAATCATTTCTTGTATTTTCTCTATTCTATTTCCAAGATTTTGGATCATCTTTACTATCATTACTCTGAATTCTTTTTCAGGTAGACTATTTCCTTTTCATCTGTTAGGTCTGGTGGGCTTTTTCCTCGCTCCTTCACCTGCTGTGTATTTCTCTGTCTTCTCATTTTGCTTAACTCTACCGTGTTTGGGGTCTCCTTTCTGCAGGCTTCAGGTTCTTCGTTGCAATTGTTTTTGGTGTCTGTTCCTGGTAGCTAAGGGTGGTTCAGTGTGTTTTGTAGGGTTCCTGGTGGAGGGATCTTGTGCCTGTGTTCTGGTGAATGAGGCTGGATCTTGTCTTTCTGTTGGGAGATCCACCTCTGGTGGTGTGTTTTGGGATGTCTGTGGACTTATTATGATTTAGGCAGCCTCTCTGCTGATGGATGGGGTTGTGTTCCTGTCTTTCTAGTTGTTTGGCATAGGGTGTCCAGCACTGTAGCTTGCTGGTCATTGAGTGAAGCTGGGTGTTGTTGTTGAGATGGAGATCTCTGGGAGATTTTTGCCGTTTGATATTATGTGGAGCTGGGAGTTCCCTTGTGGAGCAGTGTCCTGAAGTTGGCTCTCCCACCTCAGAGGTACAGCCTTGAAGCCTGCCTGGAGCACCAAGAGCCCTTCTTCCTCATGGCTCAGAATAAAATTGAGAAAAAATAGAAAGAAAGAAAGAAAGAAGGAAGAAAAAATAAAAGAAAATAAATAAAAGAAAATAAATTTATTAAAATAAAAAAATAATTAAGAAAAAAATTAAATTAAAACAACAACAACAAAACAACGGACAGACAGAACCCTAGGACAAATGGTAAAAGCAAAGCTATACAGATAAAATCACACACAGAAGCATATACATACTCACAGAAAGAGAAAAAGGGAAAAAATATATGTATATATACTTCTGCTCCCAAAATCCACCTCCTGAATTTGGGATGATTTGTTGTCTATTCAGGCATTCCGCAGATGCAGGGTACATCAAGTTGATTGTGGAGATTTAATCCACTGCTCCTGAGGCTGCTGGGAGAAATTTCCCTTTCTCTTCTTTGTTCACACAACTCCTGGGTTTTAGCTTTGGATTTGGACCCGCCTCTGCATGTAGGTTGCCGGAGGACGTCTGTTCTTCACTCAGACAGGACGGGGTTAAAGGAGCAGCTGATTCAGGGGCTCTGGCTCTCTCGGGCCTGGGGGAGGGAGGAGTACGGAGTGTGGGGTGAGCCTGTGGCCGCAGAGGCCACCATAACGTTGCACCAGCCTGCTGTGCACCGTGTGTTTTCCCAGGGAATTTGTCCCTGGATCACGGGACCCTGGCAGTGGCGGGCTGCACAGGCTCCCAGGAAAGGAGGTGTGGATAGTGACCTGTGCTTGCCCACAGGCTTCTTGGTGGTGGCAGTAGCAGCCTTAGTGTCTCATGCCTGTCTCTGTGGTCCACTCTGATAGCCGTGGCTCGCACCTGTCTCTGGAACTCCTTAAAGTGGCACTGTTAATCTCCTCTCCTTGGGCACCAGGAAACAAAGAGGAAAGAAAAAGTCTCTTGCCTCTTCGGCACATGCAGACTTTTGCCCAGGCACCCTCCTGGCTCCCGGCTATTTGTGGCGCACTTGCTCCCTTCAGGCTGTGTTCACGCAGCCAATGCCAGTCCTGTCCCTGGGATCCGACCTCCGAAGCTGGAGCCTCAGGTCTCACCACCCGCCCGCCCCGGCGGGTGAGCAGACAAGTCTCTTGGGCTAGTGATTGCTGGTCGGCTCTGATCATCTGTGCGGGAGTCTCTCTGCTTTGCCCTCTGCACCCCTTTTGCTGTGCTTTCCTCCGTGGCCCTGAAGCCCCCCCCCCTCCACCACCGACAGTCTCCACCCGCGAAGTGCTTCCTAGTGTGTGGAAACCTTCACTCCTTCCCAGCTCCATCCCAGAGGGGAAGGCCCCATCCCTATTCTTTTGTCTCTGTTATTTCTTTTTTCTTTTGTCCTACGTGGGGAGTACGTGTGGAGTTTCTTGCCTTTTGGGAGGTCTGAGGTCTTCTGCCAGTGTTCAGTAGGTGTTCTGTAGGAGCTGTTCCACATGTAGATGTTTTTCTGATGTATTTGTGGAGAGGTAGGTGATCTCCGTGTCTTACTCTTCTGCCATCTTGAAGCTCCTCCCCCCTTTTCTTTCTTTTTCTTCTCTGATTGCCATGGCTAGGACTTCCAAATCTATGTTGAATAAGAGTGGTGAGAGTGGACATCCTTGTCTTCTTCTTGGTCTTAGAGGAATGTTTCAGTTTTTCATCAATGAGAATGATGTTTGACGTGGGTTTGTCATATATGGCCTTTATTATGTTGAGGTAGGTTCCCTCTATCCCCACTTTCTGGAGAATTTTTTAATTATAAATGGGTGTTGAATTTTGTCAAAAGCTTTTTCTGCATGTATTGAGATGATCATATGGGTTTTATTGTTCAGTTTGTTAATGCGGTGTATCACATTGATTGATTTGTGTATATTGAAGAATACCTGCATCCCTGGGATAAATCCCACTTGATCATGGTGTATGATCCTTTTAATGTGTTGTTGGATTCTGTTTGCTAGTATTTTGTTGTGGATTTTTGCAACTATATTCATCAGTGATGTTGGTCTGTAATTTTCTTTTTTTGTAGTATCTTTGTCTGGTTTTGGTATCAGGGTGATTGTGAGGTCATAGAATGAGTTTGGGAGTTTTCCTTCCCCTGCAATTTTTTTGAAGAGTTTGAGAAGGATGGGTGTTAGCTCTTCTCTAAATGTTTGATAGAATTGACCGGTGAAGCCATCTGGTCCTGGATTTTTGTTTGTTGGAAGATTTTTTTTTTTGGCGGTACGTGGGTCTCTCACTCTTGTGGCCTCTCCCGTTGCAGAGCACAGGCTCCGGACGCGCAGGCTCAGTGGCCATGGGTCATGGGCCCAGCTGCTCCACAGCATGTGGGATCTTCCCGGACCAGGGCATGAACCCGTGTCCCCTGCATCGGCAGGCAGACTCTCAACCACTGCACCACCAGGGAAGCCCTGTTGGAAGATTTTAAATCACATTTCAATTTCAGTACTTGTGATTGGTCTGTTCATATTTTCTATTTCTTCCTGGTTCAGACTTCGGAGGTTATACCTTTCTCAGAACTTGTCCATTTCTTCCAGGTTGTCCATTTTATTGGCATAGAGTTGCTTGTAGTAGTCTATTAGGATGCTTTGTATCTCTGTGGTGTCTGTTGTAACTTCTCCATTTTCATTTCTAATTTTATTTATTTGGGTCCTCTCCCTCTTTTTCTTGACGAGTCTGGCTAATGGTTTATCAATTTTGTTTATCTTCTCAAAGAACCAGCTTTTAATTTTATTGATCTTTGCTATTGTTTTCTTTGTTTCTATTTCATTTATTTCTGCTCTGATCTTTATGATTTCTTTCCTTCTACTAACTTTGGATTTTGTTTGTTCTTCTTCCTCTAGCTCCTTTAGGTGTTAGGTTAGATTGTTTATTTGAGATTTTTCTTGGTTCTTGAGGTAGGCTTTTATTGCTATATATTTCCCTCTTAGAACTGCTTTTGCTCCATCTCACAGGTTTTGGATCATCGTGTTTTCATTGTCATTTGTCTCTAGGTATTTTTTGATTTCCTCTTTGGTTTCTTCAGTGATCTCTTGGTTATTTAGTAATGTATTGTTTAGCATCCATGTGTTTGTGTGTTGTTTTTTTTCCCTTGTAATTGATTTCTAATCTCATAGCGTTGTGGTCAGAAAAGATTCTTGATATGATTTCAATTTTCTTAAATTTACTGAGGCTTGATTTGTGACCCAAGATGTTATCTATCCTGGAGAATGTTCCATGCACACTTGAGAAGAAAGTGTATTCTGCTGTTTTTGGATGGAATGTCCTACAAATATCAATTAAATCTATCTGGTCTATTGTATCATTTAAAGCTCGTGTTTCCTTATTAATTTTCTGTTTGGATGATCTGTCCGTTGGTGTAAATGAGTTGTTAAAGTGTCCCACTATTATTGTATTACTGTTGATTTCTTCTTTTATAGCTGTTAGCAGTTGCCTTATGTATTGAGGTGCTCCTATGGGTTCAAACTTTTTAAAATAGCGATTCCTAAAAATGAAGATAGATAAAATGGATGTGAAGCAATAACTTTTAAAAAGAAGAGAATTTCTCAGAAATGAAGAAATACATGAATAATATTTAAATTGAAAGGTATTGTCAATTCAGAATAAATTGAATGAAAAAAAGATCAACATTTATCTCAGAAAGCAAACTACAAGTCTAGATGATTTTGAATTTTTTCAAACATTTCAGAAAGAAATAACACCAATATTACACAAACTCTTTCAGAGAATAGGGGAGGGAGGAACAACTCTTTAATTGTTTTATGAGATTGCATAACCCTAATACCAAAATCAGGTAAAATTATTGCAAGAAAATTAGATGTGTATCTCACTCATGATCATAGATGCAAAAATACTTAAAGTACTAGAAAATCAGCAGGGCAGGTTTTCACCTTCACCTGGTTTTGCCATCAGTGTGCACAATTTCAGAGCCAGAGGAGGTGGCCTTGAGCAATGGCCCATGCTACCCTCCAAGTGTTACTTTTGCCATTTTCCATGTCCTTATGACAGCCACGGGCATTGGTGCTAGCGTTTGTACTGCCAGTTCAGACACCAGGAAATGTGGTGGGAACTGAGTGAGGCAGGTGGCTGCAGCAGCTTGGAGGTGCTTGGGGTGCAGAGGAGCCATGTTGAATTCATGGGCACAACTATGGAAGAATTGGAAAGTATCAATGAAGAAATGGAGTCAATCAAGACTGAAGTTGAAGAAAAGCAGAAGAGGCTCTCCAGGTTTACTTTAGCACTTGAAGAGCTATTGCAAAACCCTGTGGACTCCTTGAGTGACACAAATGTGAGACAAGGTTTTCCTGAAAATAGCCTGCTCCCAAAAGAATGATTAAGGTATTAAAGGTAACAAAACTTGTGTGCTGTTAAAAACCACATTTCTAAGATGGGAAGCTTTGGTAGTGAGAAAAAGTATGTCTGTATTTCAGAAGAAAGTATATCTTATGCACCTCTTAATGACAAAGAAATACAGAAGGAAAGTCATAATGAAAGTTATCCAAAGAGCACAAGATGTGTAAAAACAATTGATACTCAGAAAGAAGAAACTGAATGGTGATATTCACCAAGCTAACCGTGTGAAAGGCAAAGTTTTGAGAATACAAGATGATAGTAAGGGCTTCACTACTTTTGAAGACAGCAGATTAGTTGAATTTGATTTTGAAATAGAATGTACTGAAAATGACACTCCCTCTGATTCTGATGACACTATGAAGGAATGTCTTCGAATTTTCAGTGAGTTCACACGAAGCAAAGCTCATAAGGGAGAGACTGCTAAGTAGGTTTCAGGAAATGAAATAGAATTAGATATGCTGTATTACCAGAAAATTTCTGGACGAAAAAGAGGAATGGCACACACTGCCAAGTTTGATGTTCCAATCAGTAGAGATATCACTGGCCCATTCAGGGGACCAGTCCCACCACTAATTAGTCACACTGGAATCCTTCAAGCCCAGCAACAGTCAGTGCAGATAATGGCTGCCATTAAAGGTGATCAGGCTTTTGTTGCTGCCACTTCAGGACAGAAGAAAAGTACATTTGCATGTCCAGCCTCACAGATCCAAAGGAAAGCCTCAGGATAAAATTCATGTACATCAAACAGCCTTCATGTGGATATAGTTCTTCAAAGGAAAATCCAACTGCAAGGCCAAATAGATCACACTTTCCTGTGAAAAGTATTGCTTCTTTTCCTGTAAAGATGTTGAAATATAACTTGGCTCATCCAAAGCAGGCTTTAGGAACATCAGAATCCTTGTCCAAAGTACCTGATGAAGTAAGATAATGCTCTGTCCACCTCCCTTTTTGAGAAGTATTTGAGATTTTATAAAACGGAGGATGAGGCTTTTAACAAGGCTAAAATAGGAGAAAAGGCCACTTACAAACACTGTGGCAGTCAAAATATATATGTGAACATAGCAATAAATATTCTTAAGAAGCTGAGAGGCCAAGATGTGTCTGGAAGCAGTAACGACAAAAAGACAACTGGATTGAAAAAGAATGAAAAGAAAAATGTGCTCACAGGAATTATTCTCTACAGACATCTTAAAGACTACCTTCTAACTGAAGAACAGTTACATGGAAACAATTACCCCCAACCCAACCCTGACAAGCCAGGAAGTGTTCTTTTAAACTCAGGCATGACAAAAAATTCTTGTAAATGATCCTTCTAAGAATATTAGTATGAATGTGCTGTCGATGTGGGAAGATCTATGGCGTGACTTCCACAGGCAAACACAGCAGGGTAGAAAAATGTCATTATCACTTTGGCCAAGTGTTGAGTCATAAAGTTCTTGGTGGCTTAGAAAGGCAGTACAGCTGTTTTGAAGGTGTCCTTGGATCCCCCATGTGCCAGGTTGCCAAGTTTCACGTTCATGATCAAAAAGAAAACCTAGAGGACTTTGTGAAGACTTTTGTTAAGTTCCCACACCCCGACAGGTATCACAGTGTATTTGCTGTGAATTATGAGATGTGCTATACAGTCAAAGGTTTGGAACTTACTCGAGTGACAGTGGTTGATCCTCCAGGTGGTCTATGATACATTTGTGAAACCAGATGAAGTCATTGACTATAACACTAGGTTCTCTGGTGTGGTTGAAGATGACTTGAAGAACACAAAAACCTCAATCCATGATGTGCAAGCCATCTTGTTGAACCTGTTCAGTGCTGACACTGTACTAATTGGACATAGTTTTGAACATAGTCTCTATGCACTTAAGTTAATTCATACTTCAGTTGTGGACATGACAGTTATGTTTTCTCATTGGCTAGGTTTACGTCACAAAAGATCCCTTAAGAGTCTAGTGGCTGACTACCTGCGGAGAATCATTCAGGATGATGGTCACAATTGAAGTGAAAATGCAACTGCCTGCATGGAACTGGTCCTATGGAAGGTAAAAGATGAACTGAAAGGAAAGAAATAACTACTTTGTCCAAGAACATCTTAAACCTCTGCATTGCTTCTGTGACCCCTTGGCATCCACTGCTGGCCGTAGAGTTTGGTCTATAATAATATGAGGTTTCTCGATGCTTTCAAAGGGAAGAGGAGAAGGAAAAGCACTGTTGAGGTTCATTTATTACATTTTAAAGATTAAATTTCCACAGTGATTTCTAAAGTTGTGACTGGTGAGTAGTGGGGGGAGGAATTAGGTCGTTTGAGATTTGACTCATCTTCATAGGCAGTGTGTGAATAATGGTGAAAGATGGTTTAAAGTTGAAGTAATGGATCCAGGACTTTCACAAAGGTTGTTTCTCAGGTTACTTAAATTTCTTTTTCTGTCTAAATGCCTAGAACCATTATACAGCTTGAAGATAGAAACATCTTTACCTAACAAAATTGTAAGTTTTCTTTGGAGCACCTATATAGAAATAGAAGTAGAGATTTTCCTCACAAAACATATGGAAGTAAATATAAACTTTTCAGTGTACTGTTAACATAAAAGTTTTGGTCATTTGTAAAAAAACGGTACTAGCAAATCAAATTCAGCAATATATTAGAAGGATTTGCATTGTGACAAAGTAGAGTTTATCACAGGAATACAACATTGGCTGAACATTAGAAAATCAACCAATCTTGTTCACCATATTAACAGAATAAAGGAGAAAAAGCACATGAGCATTTCAATAAATGTAGATAAAATGTTTTACAAAATTCACTATCCACCAATGATAAAAAATCTCTTGCAAATTACCAATAGAAGGAACTTCCTCAAGCTGGTAAAGGGCATTTATGAAAAATCTACAATGAACATGATAGTAGTGAAAACAAAAACTTAATAGGGAAAACAAAACTAGTCAATGCTTCCCTCTAGTACTGGGAAAAAAGCAACAATGCCACTCTACCACTACCTTTAAAAATTTCACTAGAGATCCTAGATAGTGCAATAGTGCAGGAAAAATAAAGGGAACAAATATTATAAAGAAAGAAATTAAGCTGTTTTAATCTGCAGATTACATAATTGTTTCCATGGAAAATCCTAAGGAATCTACAGAAGAACTACTAGACTTATTAAGCAAATTTAGCAAGTTTGGAGGATACAAGGTTAATGTAAGAACATCAAATGTGTTTTTATATACTACTTGTATAAAATTTGAAAATTAAATACAAAACCATTTTGTATACAATAGTATCAAAAACATAAAAATCCTTAGGAATAAATTTAATGAGAGACATACAAGATCTCTATGCTGAAAACTACAAGGCATGGCTAAGAAAACTTAAAGAAGACCTGAATAAATGGAGATATATACCACATTTACGGATTGGAAGACTCAATATTATTAAGATGCTGGTTCTTCCCAGACTGATCTCCCTATTCATGTTGAAAGGAATTAGAAAGCTTGTCAAGAGAGAGCACAAAGGTTGTGGCCAAATTTGATAAGATTAGTACGCATCAGCATATCAATGCAAGCCAGGTGCTATTCATCAAGAAAATGGGGAGATTAGTCAGACATCTAAACAGAAATTAGGATCTACTGTTGTCTAAGACAGTAGAAAAATAACCCCAAAGGCATTTCAGAGGCCACTGGTGCTGCCTCTCCCATCATAGGCCCATAGTGAAAGGGCCTGTGGGCAGAATGATTTCACGACTCTGCTCCTCCCATTCCTGTCCTAAAATTATCTACCCATTTGGAGGTAGATGGTATAACTTGGCTTCATAGGTGAGGTGTTATCTCTGCCAGTGCACAGAGTGTGTAAGCTATTGGATCATGGTTACCTCCACCTAGATTTTGAAGGATGGAGCCATCTGGAGCCACAGGTGCATGACCCAGTCAGAGGGCTACTGCAAACATACTCTGCTAAGGCAATTCCTAATGGAACTCTAGGGCTAGGCTATACCTACAACTGCAGACTGGTAGGTGACCTGTGTGTGTGTGTGATTCTAGCATGGGAGAGTGGCAGGCATGTGACTCCAACACATTAGAGCTGCAGAGTGAACTGTGCCCATCAAAGCTGTAGGCAAAGGGCTGCTAAAAACTGTGGTGGACCACTGCTCAAGTGTGTCCAGAAGGTACGTTTGCCTGAGTGGTCCTTACGGTTTTGGACTTGCTTTGAACCTGTTTCTCTTTTCTTCTTTCCTATGTCTCCCTTTTAGAATGGAAATGTCTATCATATGCCTGTCTCATCATTGTATTTTGGAAGCACATAACTTGTTTGATTTCATAGGTTCACAGCTGAATAGGAATTTCCCCCAGAATGAATTTTACCTTGAATCTCACCCATATCTCATGTAGATGCTTTAGATGAGACTTTGGATTTAGATTTTTGAATTGATGGCATGTGATAAGGACATGAATTTTGGGGATGGGGAACAGGGACAGAATGTTATGAACTGAATGTTTCCCCTCAAAATTCATATGTTGAAATTCTAATAGCCAGTGTGATGGTATTAGGAAGCTGGACCTTGGGAAGTGCTCAGGTCGTGAGTGTGGAATCCTCAGGAATAGGATTAATGTCCTTACAAAGGAGGCCTGAGAGGGCTCCCTTGCCCTCTTCCACCATGTAAGGATACAACAAGAAGTCTGAAACCCAGAAGAGGCCCTCATCCCACCATGCTGGCACCATGATCTTGGACTTCTAGTCTCTAAAACTGTGAGAAATAAATTTCTGTTTCTTATAAGCCACCCAGCCTGTAGTATTTTGGTATAGCAGCCCAAATGCACTAAGACACATCTCAAAATGGGTTAAAGACTTAAACATAAGTCCTGAAACTGTAAAATTCTGAAACAAAGGGGGAAAGCTCTGTAGCATTGGTCTTAGCAATTATTTTTTGGATATGGCATCAAAAGCACAGGCAACAAAAGCAAAAATAAGACAGGTGGAGTGCATGAAACTAAAAAGCTTCTGCACAGCAAAGAAAATAATTAACAGAGTGGCAATCCATGAAATGAGAAAAAATATTTGCAAATTATATATCTGATGGGAGGTTAGTATCTGAAATACATAAAGAACTCCTACAACTCAATAGTAGAGAAACAAATAACCCAATTGAAAAGTGGCCAAAGGTCTTAAATAGACATTTATCCAAAGAAAATATACAAATGGACAACAGTTATATGAAAAAATATTCAATATCAATAATCCTCAGGGAAATGCAAATTAAAACCACAAGATATCACCTCACACTTGTTAGGATGACCACTATATTAAAAAAGAAACAGAAACAGAAAACAATGAGTGTTGGTGAGGACATGGAGAAATTGATTGGTGAGGATGTAGAATGGTGCAGCTGCTATGAAAAACAGTCTGGAGGTTTCTCAAGAAAATAAAAATAGAACTAGCAGATGATCCAGCAATCCTACTTCTGGGTATTTGTCCAAAAGACATGAAAACAAGATCTTGTAGATATATTTGTTCTTCCATGTTCATTGAAGCATTATTCACAATAGCTAAAGAGTGGAAACAACCTGAGTCTCCATTGACAAATGAATTGATAGAGAAAATGTTGTATATACATATAATAGAATATTGTAAAAACTAAAATTTTTATGGAATAGCAAAGGATTCCAAATAGACAAACAATCTTGAAAATGAAGGACAAAGTTGGGGGACTCTGACTTGCCAGTTTCAAAACTTACTACACAGTTGTAGTAAGCAAGACAGTGTGGTACGGGAATAAGGAAAGATATATAGACTGATAGAATAGAGTTGAAAGTCCATAAATAAATCTATATATTTATACTTGTGTTAGTTTGCCATAATAAAGTATCAGAGAAAGCATGGATTGAACAACCAAAGTTTATTTTCTCATGATTCTGGATGCTTGGAGTCTGAAATAAAGGTGTTGTCAGGATTGAGTTCTTCTGAGGCTGCTCTCCTTGGCTTGTAGATGGCCACCTCCAACTTATGTCATCACATGGTCTTCTCTCTCTGTATGTCCGTATCCAAATCTCTTCTTATAAGGACACCAGTCATATTGGCTTAAGGCCCACACTAAGACCTCATTTTAACATAATCACTTCTTTAAAAACCCAAATGTAGTCACATTCTGAGGTACTGGGGCTTAGGACTTTAATATATAAATTTTGATTTTTTATGAGTGCCAAGATCAATCAGTGGGAAAGAATAGTATTTTCAACAAATGATGCTGACACAAATGGATATCCAGATTTAAAAGAATGAATTTGGATCCCTACTTCATGCCCTATATAAAATTTAACCTATGATGTATCAAAGACCTAAATGTAATATTTAAAGCTTATAAAACTTTTAGAAAAAAAACATAGGTACAAATCTGAGTCAATTTGAGTTAGGCAACTCTTTCTTAGATATGCCTCCCAAAGTAAAAGCAATCAAAGAAAAAATAGATAAATTAGACTTCATCAATATTAAAAACTTGTGTGCCAAAGCAAACTATCAAGGAAGTGAAAAGACAACCCACAGAATGGGAGGAAATACTTGCAAATTATATATCAGTATCAAGTGACCAAAATATATAAAGAAAACTTACAACTCAACAATAAACAAGAAGACAAATAACCCAATATAAAAATGAGTAAAGGATTTGAATAGATATTTCTCCAAAGAAGATATGTAAGTGACCAGTAAGCACATTTAAAAAATGCTTGACATCATTAGCCATTAGGGAAATGCAAATAAAAACCACAATGTGATACCACTTCACATCTATTAGGATAGCTATTATCAAAAATAAAGACAATAACAAGCGTTGGAAAAGATGCTGAGAAATTGGAGCCCTCATACATTGCTGGAAAGAATGTAAAATAGTGTAGTCACTGTGTAAAACAGTTTGACAATTCCTCAAAATTAAACACAGAATTACATCATGACCCAACAATTCCATGCCTAGATATATATGAAGAGAATTTAAAACATATGTTCAAACAAAAAACTTACTCAAATGTTCATAACAGCAATATTAATAACTGCCAAAAAGTGGAAACAATTGAAAAGTCCATGAACCGATGAATGAATAAACAAAATGTGGTAAATCCATATAATGGAATGTTATTCATCCGTAAAAAGAAATGAAGTATTGTTACATGCTACAACACGGATGAACCTTGAAAACATTATGCCAAGTAAATGAAGCCAGATAAAAAGGCCACATATTATGTGATCCATTCATATGAAGTGTTCAGAATAGGCAAATCCATAGAGACAGAGCATAGGTTAATGGTTTCCAAGGGATGTAGGGAGGGGTAATTGGGACTAGTTGCTAATACGTATGGGGTAAAAGAAATGTTCCGTGTATATATGGTGGTGATGGTAGTTGCACATAATGAATATACTAAAAATCACTGAAGTACAAACTTTAAAATTGTGAATTTTATATTATGTCAATTATATCTCAGTTAGAAAAAATCCAATGAGATACTTTTACATACCATCCAGAATAGTTAATATTAAAAACACTGCAATACCAAATCTTTTGAAGGATGCAGAGCAACTGTAAATCTTATAAACGGGTAGTGAAAATGATACAACCACTTTAAACACAGTTTGGCAGTTCTTTTAGAGTTAAACATATGCATTCCCTATGACACAGCAATTCCACGTCTAAGTATATACTCAAGAAGAATTTAAATATATATCCACACAATGACATGAACATGAATACTCACATCAGCTTTATTCATATAGCTCCAATCTGGAAATAATCCGGATGTCTGTAACATGAGAACTGATAAACAAACTGTGATATACAATAACACACTATTCAGCAACAAAATGGAATAAAATTATGCATGTAACAATGGATAAATCTGTAAAATACGATGAATGGGGGAAAAAAAGCCTTATACAAAAGGCACACATTGTCGGATTTACACTTATGTATTTCATATTTGAGTAATTGTAAATGGTATTGTATTTTTTGGTTTTGGATTCCACATGTTCATTGCTAGTATATAGATGCATAACTGATTTTTATGTTTATCTTATGTCCTATGACCATGCTGAACTCACTCATTAGTTCTAGGATTATTTTTTAGATACCTTGAGATTTTCTGTGTAGACAATCATGCCATCTGAAAATAGAGGCAGTTTAATTTCTCCTTTGTAATCCATATGCCTTTTATTTCTTTCTTGCCTTAATGCTAGGACTTCTAGAACTATGTTGAATAAGTGGTAAGAGTTTCCCTGGTCTTAGAAGGATAACATTTAAGCTCTCATCATTAAGTATAATGTTAGCTATAGGTTTTTTGTAGATGATCTGTATCAAATTGAGGAAGTTGCCCTCTATTCCTATTTTTCTGAGAGCTTTTTTTAAAAAAAATCATGAATAGATGTTGAATTTTGTTAAATGATTTTTATGCATCAACTGTTGTGATCCTGTGATTTTTCTTCTTTAGCCTGTTAAAAGGTGAATTAAATTATTTGATTTTCAAATATTGAACCAGTCTTGTATCCCTGTGGTCCTTAATTAAACCTCACATAGTCATGGTGCATAATCTCTTTTATATATTGCTGAATTCTATTTGCTAATATGTTATTAAGGATTTTTGTGTCTGTATTTATGAGAAATATTGGTCGATAGTTTTCTTTTTTTGTACTTTGTCTGGTTTTGTATTCAGGGTAATACTGCCCTCATAAAATGAGTTAAGAAGTGTTTTCTATTTACTGGAAGATGTTGTGTAGAATTGTTAATTCTTCTATTTACTGGAAGATGTTGTGTAGAATTGTTAATTCTTTAAATGCTTGGTATAGTTCTCAAGTTAATCTAGGCTTGAATATTTTATTTTGGGGAATTTTAAAATTATGAATTCAGTTACTTTAATAGTTATAGAGTGATTCAAATTATCTGTTTCATATTAGGTGAGTTGGAGTAATTTCTTTTCCAAGAACGTGGTCAATTTCACCTAAGTTGTCAAATTGATGTGTGTAGAGTTGTTTGTAGTATTCTTTTATAATCCTTTTGATGCCCACAGGGTTTGTAGTAATACCCTCTGTTTCATTCCTGATACTGGTAATTTGTTTTCTCTTTCTTTTTTCTTTGTCAGTCTTGCCAAAGGATTGGTAATTTTATTGGACATTTTAAAAAATCAGCTCTTGGTTTTATTAATTTTCCCTATTGTTTTTCTGTTTTCACTTTCATTGATTTATACTCTTTATTATTTCCTTACTTTGCTCTGCTTTGGAATTATTTTTCACTTCTAATTTCTTGAAGGAATAGTGTAGATTAGTGTAGATTTATGTGAGACTTTTCCTCTTTTCTAATATAAACATTAAGTGTTATGAATTTTCCAAGACTGACTTAGTTGGGTCCCACAAACTTTAGTGCTGTATTTTCATTTTTATTCGGTTCAAAATATATTTATTTCCTTTGAGACATACTCTTTGACCGATTGACTATTTAGAAGGGTGTTTTTCAGTTTCTAAGTGAGTGGAGATTTTCCTGTCATCAGTCTGTTAATGACTTTTTTACTTTGAATGTTTTAAATGTTTTTCAGCTCTGTTGTTTGGTGCATACACATTTAGGATTGTTATATCTTCTTAGTGAATCAACCCTTTCATCATATGTAATGTTGCTCTCTATCTCTAGTAATTTTATTGTGCTCAAGTCTACTTTATCTTTTTTTATTGAAGTAGAGTTGATTTACAATGCTGTATTCATTTCAGGTGTACAGAACAGTGATTCAGTTATACATATACATATTCTTTTACAAATTCTTTTCCCTTACCGGTTATTATAAAATATTGAGTATAGCTCCTTGTGCTATATAGTAGGTCCTTAATTTATCTTTAATTAATATAGTCACTCCTGCTTCCTTTCAGTTGTTTCCATAGTATATCTTTTCCCATCAATTCACATTCAACATACCTATGGATTGTACCTGAAGTGAGTTTCCTGTAGGCACCATAATGTTGAATCATATATAATTCACTCTGCCAATCTCTGTCTTTTAGTTGGGGTATTTACAACAGTTACATTCAATGCAATTAGTGATATGTTAGGGCTTAGTATTATTTTTTATATTATTCATTTATTTTTTTATTTTTATATTTTTAAATTGGGGTATAGTTGTTTTACAATGTTGTTTTAGTTTCTACTGTACAGTGAAGTTGAGTTCCCTGTGTGCTATATAGCAGGACCTCATTAGTTATTTATTTCATACACATTAGTGTATATATGTCAATCCCAATCTCCCAATTCATCCCTCTCCCCCTTTCCCCCCTCAGTGTCCATACGTTTGTTCTCTACATCTATGTCTCTATTGTTGCCTAGCAAACTGGTTCATCTGTACCGTTTTTCTAGATTCCACATGTATGCATTAATATATGATATTTGTTTTTCCCTTTTTGACTTACTTCACTCTGTATGACACTCTCTAGGTCCACCCAAACCTCTACAAATGACCCAATTTCGTTCCTTTTTATGGCTGAGTAATATTCCATTGTATATATGGACCACATCTTTTTTTTTTCTTTTCAAAGATTAAAGTTTTTTTTAACGTCTTTATTGGAGTATAATTGCTTTACAATGGTGTGTTAGTTTCTACTTTATAACAAAGTGAATCAGTTATACATATACATATGTTCCCCTATCTCTTCCCTCTTGCATCTCCCTCCCTCCCACCCTCCCTATCCTACCCCTCTAGGTGGCCACAAACCACCGAGCTGATCTCCCTGTGCTATGCAGCTACTTCCCACTAGCTATCTATTTTACATTTGGTAGTGTATATATGTCCATGCCACTCTCTCACTTTGTCACAGCTTACACTTCCCCTCTCCATATCCTCAAGTCCATTCTCTAGTAGGTATGGGTCATTATTCCTGTCTTACCCCTAAGTTCTTCATTACCGGTTTTTTTTTTCCTTAGATTCCATATATATGTGTTAGCATACGGTATTTGTTTTTCTCTTTCTGACTTACTTCACTCTGTATGACAGACTCTAGGTCCATCCACCTCACTACAAATAACTCAATTTCCTTTCTTTTTATGGCTGAGTAATATTCCATTGTATATATGTGCCACATCTTCTTTATCCATTCATCTGTTGATGGACACTTAGGTTGCTTCCACGTCCTGATTATTGTAAATACAGCTGCAATGAACATATTGGTACATGACTCTTTTTGAATTATGGTTTTCTAAGGGTATATGCCCAGTAGTGGGATTGCTGGGTCCTATGGTAGTTCTATTTGTAGTTTTTTAAGGAACCTCCATACTGTTCTCCATAGTGGCTGTAACAATTTACATTCCCACCAACAGTGCAAGAGGGTTCCCTTTTCTCCACGCCCTCTCCAGCATTTGCTGTTCGTAGATTTTCTGATGATGCCCATTCTAACCAATGTGGGGTGATACCTCATTGTAGTTTTGACTTGCATTCCTCTAATAATTAGTGATGTTGAGTAGATTTTCATGTTCCTCTTGGCCAAATGTATGTCTTCTTTGGAGAAATGTCTATTTAGGTCTTTTGCCCATTTTTTGATTCTGTTGTTTCTCTTTTTAATATTCAGCTGCATGAGCTGTTTATATATTTTGCAGATTAATTCTTTGTCCATTGATTAATTTGCAAATATTTTCTCCCATTCTGAGGGTTGTCTTTTCATTTTGTTTATAGTTTCCTTTGCTGTGTAAAAGTTTCATTAGGTCCCATTTGTTTATTTTTGTTTTTATTTCCATTACTCTAGGAGGTGGGTCAAAAAAGATCTTGCTGTGATTTACATGAAAGAGTGTTCTTCCTGTGTTTCCCTCAAAGAGTTTTATAGTATTTGGTCTTACATTTAGGTCTTTAATCCATTTTGAGTTTATTTTTGTGTATGGTGTTAGGGAGTGTTCTAATTTCATTCTTTTCCATGTAGCTGTCCAGTTTTCCTGGCACCACTTATTGAAGAGAGTGTCTTTTCTCCATTGTATATCCTTGCCTCCTTTGTCATAGATTAGTTGACCATAGGTGTGTGGGTTTATGTCTGGGCTTTCTATCCTATTCCATAGATCTATATTTCTGTTCTTGTGCTAGTACCATACTGTCTTGATTACTGTAGCTTTGTAGTATAGTCTGAAGTCAGGTAATCTGATTCATCCAACTCCATTTATTTCCCCTCAAGATTGCTTTGGCTATTTGGAGTCTTTTATGTCTCCATACAAATTTTAAGATTTTTTGGTTCTAGTTCTGTGAAAAATGCCATTGGTAATTTGATACGGATTGCATTGAATCTGTAGATTGCTTTGGGTAGTAGAGTTATTTTCACATGTTTATTCTTCCAATCCAAGAACATGGTATATCTCTCCATCTGTTTGTGTCATCTTTGATTTCTTTCATCAGTATCTTATAGTTTTCTGAGTACAGCTATTTTACCTCCTTAGGTAGGTTTATTCCTTGGATTTTTATTCTCTTTGTTGCAATGGTGAATGGGATTGTTTCCTTAATTTCTCTTTCTGATCTTCTGTTGTTAGTGTATAGGCATGCAAGAGATTTCTGTGCATTAATTTTGTATCCTGCAACGTCACCAAATTCATTGATTAGCGCTAATACTTTTCTGGTGACATCTTAAGGATTTTCTATGTGTAATATCATGTCGTCTGCAAACAGTGACAGTTTTACTTCTTCTTTTCCAATTTATATTCCTTTTATTTCTTTTTTTGCTCTGACTGCATGGCTAGGACTTCCAAAACTATGTTGAATAGTAGTGGTGAGAGTGGACATCCTTGTCCTGTTCCTGATCTTAGAGGAAATGCTTTCAGTTTTTCAACATTGAGAATGATGTTTGCTGTGGGTATGTCATACATGGCCTTTATTATGTTGAGGTTGGTTCCCTCTATGCCCACATTCTGGAGACTTTTTATCATAAATGGGTGTTTAATTTTGTCAAAAGTTTTTATGCAACTATTGAGATGATCATATGGATTTTATTCTTCAATTTTTTAATATAGTGTATCACATTGATTGATTAGTGTATATTGAAGAATCCTTGCATCCCTGGGATAAATCCCATTTGATTATTGTGTATGATCCTTTTAATGTGTTGTTGGGTTCTGTTTGCTAGTATTTTGTTGAAGATTTTTGCATCTATATTCATCAGTGATATTGGTCTGTTTTTTTTCTTTTTTTTGTAATACCTTTGTCTGATTTTGGTATCTGCGTGATGGTGGCCTCAGAGAAAGAGTTTGGAAGTGTCCTTCCTTTGCAATTTTTTGGAACAGTTTGAGAAGGATGGGTGTTAGCTCTTCTCTAAATGTTTGCTAGAATTCACCTGTGAAGTCATCTGGTCCTGCACTTTTGTTTTTTGGAAGATTTTAAATCACACTTCCAATTTCATTACCTATGATTCATCTGTTTGTATTTTCTATTTCTTCCTGGTTCAGTCTTGGAAGGTCATACATTTCTAAGAATTTACCCATTTCTTCCATGTTGTCCATTTTATTGGCATATAGTTGATTGTAGTAGTGTCTTATGATGTTTTGTATTTCTGCAGTGTCAGTTTTAATTTCTCCTTTTTCATTTGTAATTTTATTGATTTGAGTCCCCCCCCCCTTTTTCTTGATGAGTCTGGCTAAAGGTTTATCAATTTTCTTCATCTTCTCAAAGAACCAGTTTTAGTTTTATTGATCCTTCTATTGTTTTCTTTGTTTCTATTTCATTTATTTCTTCTCTGATCTTTATGATTTCTTTCCTTGTACTAAATTTGAGTTTTTTCTTCTTTCTCTAGTTCCTAGGGAAAGAAGTTTAGATTGTTTATTTTAGATTTTTCTTGTTTCTTTCAGTAGGATTGTATTGCTATTAACATACCTTATAGAACTGCTTTTGCTGCACCCCATAGGTTTTGGCTCGTCGTGTTTTCATTGGTATTTTTCTCTAGGTATTTTTTGATTTCCTCTTTGATTTCTTCAGTGATCTCTTGGTTATTTAGTAGCATATCATTTAGCCTCCATGTGTTTGTAGTTTTTTTTCCTGTAATTGATATCTAGTCTCATAGCATTGTGGTCAGAAAAGATGCTTGATATGATTTCAATTTTCTTAAATTTACCAAGACTTGATATGTGACCAAAGCTGTGATCTGTCCTGGAGAATGTTCCATGTGCACTTGAGAGAAAATATAGTCTGATGTTTTTGGATGGAATGTCCTATAAATGTCAGTTAAGTCTGTCTTGTCTATTGTGTCATTTAAAGCTTGGGTTTATTTATTTTCTGTCTGAATGATCTGTCCATTTGTGTAAGTGGGGTGTTAAAATCCCCCTTTACTATTGTGTTACTGTCAATTTCCCCTTTTATTGTCGTTAGCATTTGCCTTATGTATTGAGGTGCTCCTATGTTGGGTACATAAATATTTATCATTGTTATGTTTTCTTTTTGGATTGATGCCTTGATCATTATGTAGTGTCCTTCCTTGTCTCTTGTAACCGTCTTTATTTTAAAGTCTATTTTCTGCAATATGAGTATTGCTACTCCAGCTTTCTTGTGATTTCCATTTGCATGAAATATCTATTTCCATCCCCTCATTTTCAGTCTCTATGGGTCCCTAGGTTTGAAGTGGGTTTCTTGCACACAACGTATATATGGGTCTTGTTTTTGTATCCATTCAGCCAGTCTGCGTCTTTTGCTTGGAGCACTTAACTCATTTACATTCAAGGTGGTTTGTTGGTGCTGAATTGTCTTAGCTTTTGCTTTTCTGTAGAGCTTTTGATTTCTCAGTCGAATCTGATTGAGATCCTTGCTGGGTATACTGATTTTTGTTGTAGGTTTTTCCCTTTCATCACGTTAAATATATCCTGCCACTGCCTTCTGGCCTGCAGAATTCTGCTGAGAAATCAGCTGATGACCTTATGGGGATTCCCTTGTATGTTATTTGTTGCTTTTCCCTTGCTGCTTTTAATATTTTTCCATTGATTTTAATTTTTGTTAGTCTGATTAATGTGTGTCTTTGTGTGTTTCTCCTAAGGTTTATGCTGTATGGGACTCTCTGCACTTCCTGGACTTGGGTGGCTATCTTCTTTCCCAGGTTAGGGAAATTTTTGACTATAACCTCTTCAAATATTTTCTCAGACACTTTCTCTTTTTATTCTTCTTCTGGGACATCTATAATTTGAATTTTCATACGTTTAATGTTACAGATGTCTCTGAGACTGTCCTCAATTCTTTTTATTCTTTTTTCTTCATTCTGCTCTGTGGCAGTTATTTCCACCATTCTCTCTTCCAGCTCACTTATTCATTTTTCTGCCTCAGTTATTCTGCTATTGATTCCTTCTAGAGTATTTTTAATTTCAGTTATTATGTTGTTCTTCACTGTTTGCTCTTTAGTTCTTCTAGGTCCTTGTTAAACATTTCTTGTATTTTCTCCATTCTGTTTCCAAGATTTTGGATCATCTTTACTATCTTTACTCTGAATTCCTTTTCAGGTAGACTGCCTATTTTCTCTTCATTTATTTTGCTTTTTTTAAAAAAAATTTTTTAATTTCATTTATTTTGCTTTTTAGGATTTTACCCCACTCCTTTGTATGTAACATATATATATATATATATATATATATATATATATATGTTATATATATATAACATATAACATATATATATAACATAACATATATATATAAGCATATATATATATGCTTCTTTTCTTTTGTATGCGGGCCTCTCACTGTTGTGGCCTCTCCCATTGAGGAACACAGGCTCTGGACATGCAGGCTCATCGGGCATGGCTCACGGGCTTAGCCGCTCCATGGCATGTGGAATCTTCCTGGATCAGTGCACAAACCCGTGTCCCCTGCATCAGCAGGCAGACTCTCAGCCACTGCACCACCAGGGAAGCCCTGTAACATATATTTTTGTCGTCTCATTGTTTTTTATGGGTGGAGGTGTATTCCTGTCATACTGGTTGTTTGGCCTGAGGCGTCCAGCCCTGGAGTTTGCAGGCAGTTTTGTAGAGCCGGGTCTTGGTGCCGTGATGAGTACCTCTGGGAGGCCTCACTCCAATTAATATTCCCTGGGGTCTGAGGTTGTTTGTTACTTCAGTGCTTTGGACTCAGCTCTCCCACCACAGGAACTCAGGCCCAAAACCTGGCCTGGGAACCAAGATCCCATAAGCCATGCGGCACAGCAAAAGAAAAGAATAAAAAGGAGGTATACAATAACTAAGAATAAAAAAACAAAATAAAATTAGAATGATAAAACATATATTATGAAAAATAAAAATATAATTGAAACAACCAGTTGCTGGTGTTCCTCCCGTTCCCTTAGATGTCTGTGGTCCCCCACCAGTGCCTGGTAGGTGTCCTAGTTGTGTGGAGATGAGAACTCTGCATCCTTCCAGTCTGCCATCTTGACTCCATCCCCTGTATTTAATTTTTGATAGTTTGATTAATATGTGTCTTGGCGTGCTTCTCCTTGGGTTTATCCTGTATGGGACTCTCTGCACTTCCTGGACTTGAGTCACTATATCCTTTCCCATGTTAAGGAAGTTTTCGACTATAATCTCTTCAAATGTTTTCTCTGACCCTTTCTTTTTCTCTTCTTCTGGGACTCCTATAATTCGAATGTTGGTGTGTTTAATGTTGTCCCAGAGTCTCTGAGACTGTCCTCAATTCTTTTCATTCTTTTTTCCTATTCTGCTCCTTGGAAGTTAAGTTATTTTCGCTATTTATCTTCCAGATCACTTATCCGTTCTTCTGCCTCAGTTATTCTGCTATTGATTCCTTCTAGAGTATTTTAAAATTTCATTTATTATGTTGTTCATCACTGTTTGTTTGCTCTTTAGTTCTTCTAGGTTCTTGTTAAATGTTTCTTGTATTTTCTCCATTCTGTTTCTGAGATTTTTGGACAATCTTTACTAACATTACTCTGAATTCTTTTTCAGGTAGACTGCATATTTCCTCTTCCTTTGTTTGGTCTGGAGGGTTTTTACCCTGCTCCTTCATCTGCTGCATATTTCTCTGTCTTCTCATTTTGTTTAACTTAGTGTGTTTGGGGTTTCCTTTGAGTCAGAGTCATAGTTCCTCTTACTTCTGGTGTCTGCCCCCAGTGGGTGAGGTTGGTCCAATGGCTTGTGTAGGCTTCCTCATGGGGGGGACTTGTTCCTGTGTTCTGGTGGGTGGAGCTGGATCTTGTCCCTTTGATGGGCAGGGCTGTGTTCGGTGGTGTGTCTTGGGATGTCTGTGAGCTTAGTATGGCTTTAGGCAGCCTGTTTGCTAATGGGTGGGGTTGTTTTCCTGTCTTGCTAGTTGTTTGGTGTGAGGTGTCAGAACTAGAACTTGTTGGTCATTGGGTGGAGGAGGGTCTTAGTGTTGAGACGGGGACCTCTGGCAGAGCTCTTGCCAATTAATATTCTGTGGGGCTGGGAGTTTTCTGGTGGTCCAATGTTCTGGACTCAGTTCTCCCACCTTGGAGACTCAGGGCTGACCCCCAGCTGGAGCACCAAGACCCTGCAAGCCTCCCAGCATGGAAGAAAAGGAAGGAAAAAAAGAGAAACAACAAGAAAAACGAACAGACACATCCCCAAGACGAATGGTAAAAGCAAAACTAAACAGACAAATCACACAGAGAAACACACACACTCACAGAAAGAAAAAAGAAGAGAAAACAAAAAAGAGGAGGGCAACAAAACCAATAAACAACCCCCCAAAATAAAACTAACACTAAAAACTACACTAACAAAAACATAAAACCAAAACCAAATCAAATGCAGAAGCAAACTAGAAAAAAGGCAAACAGAAAGCATAAAACAAACACACAAAAATGATCAACAAAAACATGTAAAGACAAAAGAAAGATGAAAACAAAAGAAAAAATACAAAACAACAAAAGTAAAAATAGAAAAATATAGAATATAGTTAAAAATAAGATAAAAGCAAAGCAAAACAAAGAAAAAAACAAAAACAAGGAAAAAACAATATAACAAAAAAGTCCAGTAGAAATAAGAAGAAAATAAAATAAAAATATATTAAACATAAAAGCATAAAAAAGAAAAGAAAAAGTAAATAAAAAATTAAAAGCATAATAAAAAAAGAACAGAACAAAATTTTAAAAAAGTAGTAATAATAATAATATTTTCCTGTTACCTCTGCTGTCAGTGTCCTTGCCCCCACAGTGAGCCACAGCCAATCCTTGCCTACCCAGGAAGTCCTCTGATACTTCTAGGTAGGTCTCTGGACCTGCTGTTGGCTCTGTGGGGCCAGCTCAGACTCTGGGAAGTCTTGAGAGTTTCTGAGGTCTTCTGACAGAATTCAGTAGGTGTTTTGTAGGGGTTGTTCTACGTGTAGATGTATTTTTGATGTATTTGTGGGGAGAAAGGCAATCTCCACGTCTTACTCCTCCACCATATTGAAGGTCTCTCAGTACTATTTTTTAAATTTTACTATTTTATTTTATTTTTTATTTTGTTTGCTTCCCCTGTTTTTTATTATAGTGTTTTATTTTTCTTGGCTTCTTAATCATTAAGTAATATTTTCTAGAATTCCATTTATCTTTAGTGTTTTTGAATGTATACTTTTGTATAGACATTTTTAGTGCTGGCTCTGTATATTACACTGTATATATTTAAGTTAGCACAGGCTTTTGGTGTTGACATTATACCAATTATAATGAAGTCCCTTTAAATCTCTTTACCCTCCCTCATTTATATTATACTTGTCTTAAATATTTCCTTACATATATTGAGAACCTCACCAAATCATTAAATCATGAAACATTCAGTCATTAAACACAATTCAACCATCAATCACACATTAGAAAACACAAGAGGAAAAGAAAATTCTATCATATATATCCATATTTTCACTTTCCCATTTCTTCTATCTTCCTTCCTGATATTCCAAGATTTCTTCATTTATCATATCCTTTTTGTCTAGAAAACTGTCTCTAGCAATTCTTTAAGGGTAAGTTTCCTGGTGAATATTCTCTTAGTTTTCCATAATCTGAGACTATCTTAATTTCCCCTTCATTCCTGAAGGATAGTTTTGCTGCAGATAGAATTTATGTTTGCCAGTACTTTTCCTTCAACACTTGAAAAATGTTACCCCACTTAATTCTGGTTTCCAAGATTTCTAATGAGAAATCTGTTGTCATTCCAATCATTTTCCTTTTACAGGTAAGGTGTCATTTCTCTCCCCCTGCTACCAAGATTTTTCTTTGTCTTTAATTTTCAGAAGTTTAACTATGATGTGTCTTCATGTCTTAATCTGCTTGGGCTGCCATGACAAAATACTGTAGACTGGTTTAAGCAACAGAAATTAATTTTCTTATGCTTCTGGAAACTGGAAGTCTGAGGTCAGGGTGCCAACATGGTGAGGTTCTGGTGAGAGTTCTCTTCCTGGCATATAGATGGCCACCTTCTTGCTAAGTGCTCAAATGGCCTTTCCTCGGTGTGTGTGTGTGTGTGTGTGTGTGTGTGTGTGTGTGTGTGTGTGTTTATGGGGAATATGAGAAATAGAGAGAGAGAGAGAGAGAGAGAGAGAGAGAGAGTTCTCACTCTCTCTTTCTCTTCTTATAAAGCTACCAAACCCATCAGATTATGACCCTTCTCTTATGACCTCATTTGAACTTAATTACCTCCTAAGAAGCCTATCTCCAAATATAGTTACACTGGAGGTTAGGGCTTCAACATATGAATTTTGAGAAGACAAAATTCCATCCATAGCCAGGTTTTTTTTTTCATTACTAACTCAATCACTTTGTTATAGTTCTGTTCAGATTTTCTATTTATTCTTCAGTTGTTTTTGGTAGTTTGTGTCTTTGTAGGAATTTGTCTATTTCATCTAAGTTATGTATTTTTTGGGCATACAGTTGTTCATAGTATTCCCTTATAATCCTTTTTATTTGTGTAACACTGGTAGTAACGTCCCCTCTTTCATGTCGGATTCGAATAATTTTAGTTTCTCTCTCTCTCTCTCTCTCTCTCTCTCTCTCGTCTGTCTAGTAAAATGTCTGTCAATACTTTTGGTGTTTGTAAAGGACCAACTTTAGGATTTACTGATATTTTTCTATTGTTTTTCTATTCTCTATAACATTTATTTCCTATCTAATCTTTATTATTTTCTTCCTCTGTTGGGCAGGGGTTAGTTTGCTGTTCTTTCTCCAGTTTCCTAAGGTGGAAATTTAGTTTATTGATTTGCGTTCTTTATTTTTTTTAATATAGATTTGTATAGCTAAAAATTTCCCTCTAAGCACTGCTTTAGCTTCATTTTGTGCTATAGACTGAATATTTCTGTCCTCTCAAAATGTATATGTTGAAATCCTAACTGTCAGTGTGATGGTATTTAGCATGTGGGACCTTTGGGAGGTGATTAGATCATGAGGGTGGAGCCCTCAATAATGCTATTAGTGTCCTTGTAAAAGAAACCCCAGAGAGGATATCTTATAGGTTTTGTCCTTTTTTTTTCATGCATCTCAAAGATTTTTTCTCATTTCTCTTATGATTTATTCTTTGGTACATTGGTTATTTGGAACCATGTTACTTAATTTGCACATATTTATGTGTTTCCCAAAGTTCTTTCTGTAAATTTCATTCTATTGTGGTTATAGAATATGCTATGTATGATTTCTATACTTTTAAATTTATTGAGACTTTTTATACCATAACATTATGATCTATCCTGGTGAATGTTCCATGTGCACTTGAGATAAACCTGTATTCTTCTGTTGCTCTATGGAGTGTTCTGTAAGATGTATAGCTGGCATATAGTATTATTCAAGTCTTCTACGGTCTTGTTGCTCTTCTTTCTAGTTGTTCTATATGGAATTGCAAGTGGATCATTGAAATCTCCAACAGGTATTGTTGAAATGTCTATTTCTTCAATTCTATCAGTTTTTGCTTCATGTATTTTTGGGACATCATTTTTAGTGCATATATGTTTATAATAATTATATCTTCTTGATAGATTAACTCTTTTTTTATCATTATAAAATATTTGTCTTTAGTAACAATTTTTCTCTCCTCTAGTTTGTTTGATATTAACATAGCCACTCCAGCTCTCTTTTGCTTGCTCTTTGTATGGTGTATCTTTTTCATCACTTTACTCTCAACTTATTTGTGTTTTTGGACAAAGAATATATCTCTTATAAACAGCACATAGTTGCATTATGTTTCTCTTTATCCATTCTGTAATCTCTGCCTTTGATTGAAGTGTTTTAATCATTTGCATTCAATGTAAATATGGATAAGGTAGGATTTACATCTGTCATTTTGCAATTTTTTTCTTATGTGTCTTGTGTGTGTTTTTGTGGATCTAGTCTTCCATTACTGTCTTCTTTTATATTAAATATATATTTTTCAGTGTACTATTTTAATTCCTTTGTAATCACTTTTACTATAGTTTTGGGCTATTTTCTTACTTTTTTCCCCTGGGGATTATAGTTCCATCTTACCTTAAAACAATGTATTACAGGTTAATATCTACTTAACTTTAATAGTATACAAAAATGTTACTCCTGTAGAGACTAGAGCTCCAACTCTGTTCTGCCCCTTCCATTGGCTGCCAGGCTTCTGGTTTCACTGTGATAATAGGCTGTTGGTTTTCACGCTACTGTGGAACTAGGAAGGGGGTATGGCAATAAGGCAAGTTAAAATGTGACAGACGGGGAGCTTCCCTGGTGGCAAAGTGGTTGAGAGTCTGCCTGCCGATGCAGGGGACACGGGTTCGTGCCCTGGTCCAGGAAGATCTCACATGCCATGGAGCAGCTAGGCCCATGAGCCATGGCCACTGAGCCTGCGCGTCCGGAGCCTGTGCTCCACAACGGGAGAGGCCACAACAGTGAGAGGCCCGCATACCGCAAAAAAAAAAGGAAAAAAATAATGCGACAGAGGGGAGCTTCAAGATGGCAGAAGAGTAAGATGCGGAGATCACCTTCCTCCCCACAAAAACATCAGAAATACATCTACATGTGGAACAACCCCTACAGAACACCTACTGAATGCTGGCAGAAGACCTCAGTCCTCCCAAAAGGCAAGAAACTCCCCACATACCTGGGTAGGGTAAAAGAAAAGAGAAGAAACAGAGACAAAGAATAGGGATGGGACCTGAACCAGTGGGAGGGAGCTGTGAAGGAGGAAAGGTTTCCACACACTAGAAACCCCTTCGCAGGCGGAGACTGCTGGTGGCATAGGGGTGGGGAGATTCGGAGCCACAGAGGAGAGCACAGCAACAGGGGTGCGGAGGGAAAAGCAGAGGGATTCTTGCACAGAGGATCAGTGCCAACCAGCACTCACCAGCCTGAGAGGCTTCTCTGCTCACCCGCAGGGACGGGCGGGGGCTGGGAGCTGAGGCTCTGGCTTCGGTCGGATCCCAGGGAGAGGACTGTTGTTGGCTGCATCAACACAGCCTGAAGGGGGCTACTGCACTGCAGCTGGCCGGGAGGGAGTCTGGGAAAAAGTCTGGAGGTGCCGAAGAGACAAGAGAAGTTTTCTTGCCTCTTTGTTTCCTGGTGCATGAGGAGAGGGGATTAAGAGTGCCGTATAAAGGAGCTCCAGAGAGGGGCGTGAGCCATGGCTATCAGCGCAGACACCAGAGATGAGCATGAGACGCTAAGGCTGCTGCTGCAGCCACCAAGAAGCCTGTGTGCAAGCACAGGTCACTATCCACACCACCCCTCCCAGGAGCCTGTGCAGCCCGCCACTGCCAGTGTCCCGTGATCCAGGAACAACTTCCCCGGGAGAATGCACGGTGCACCTCAGAATGGTGCAACGTCATGTAAGCCCCTGCCACCGCAGGCTCACCCCGCAACCATACCCCTCCCTCCCCCAGGGCTGAGTGAGCCAGAGCCCACGAAGCAGCTGCTCCTTTAACCCCGTCCTGTCTGAGCGAAGAACAGATGCCCTCAGGCGACCTACAGGCAGAGGCGGGTCCAAATCCAAAGCTGAAACCCAGGAGCTGTGAGATAAAAGAAGAGAAAGGGAAATTTCTCCCAGCAGCCTCAGGAGGAGTGGATTAAATCTCCACAATCAACTTGATGTACCCTGCATCTGTAGAATACCTGAATAGACAACGAATCATCCCAAACTGAGGAGGTGGACTTTGGGAGCAACAATATATATATTTTTTCCCTTTTTCCCTTTTTGTGAGTGTGTATGTGTATACATCTGTGTGTGACATTGTCTGTATAGCTTTGCTTTTACCATTTGTCTTAGGGTTCTGTCTGTCCATTTTTAAAATTACTTAAAAGAATTTTTTCTTAATAATAATTTTTTTATTTTAATAATTTTATTTTACTTTATTTTATTTTATCTTCTTCTTTCTTTCTTTCTTTCCTCCTTTTCTCCCTTTTATTCTGAGCCGTGTGGAGGACAGGCTCTTGGTGCTCCAGCCAGGCATCAGGGCTGTGCAACTGAGGTGGGAGAACCAAGTTCAGTACACTGGTCCACAAGAGACCTCCCAGCTCCACATAATATCAAATGGTGAATATCTCCCAGAGATCTCAATCTCAATGCCAAGACCCAGCTCCACTCGATGACCAGCAAGCTACAGTACAGGAAACACTATGCCAAACAACTAGCAAGACAGGAACACAACCCCATCCATTAGCAGAGAGGCTGCCTAAAATCAGAATAAGGCCACAGACACCTCAAAACACACCACCAGACATGGAACTGCCCACCAGAAAGACAAGATACGGCCTCATCCACCAGAATACAGGCCCTAGTCCCCTCCACCAGGAAGCCTACACGACCCACTGAAATAACCTTAGCCACTGGGGACAGACACCAAAAACAATGGAAACTACGAACCTGAAGCCTACAAAAAGGAGACCCCAAACACAGTAACTTAAGCAAAATGAGAAGACAGAGAAACACACAGCAGATGAAGGAGCAAGGCAAAAACCCTCCAGATCTAACAAATGAAGAGGAAAGAGGCAGTCTACCTGAAAAAGAATTCAGAATAATGATAGTAAAGATGATCCAAAATCTTGGAAATAGAATGGAGAAAATAGAAGAAACATTTAACAAGGACCTAGAAGTAAAGAGCAAACAAACAGAGATGGATAACGCAATAAATGAAATTAAAAATTCTCTAGAAGGGATCAATAGCAGAATGAGGCAGAAGAATGGATAAGTGACCTGGAAGATGAAATAGTGGAAATAACTACTGCAGAGCAGAATAAAGAAAAAGGAATGAAAAGAATTGAGGACAGTCTCACAGACCACTGGGACAACAATAACGCACCAACATTCAAATTATAGGGGTCCCAGAAGAAGAAGAGAAAAAGAAAGGGACTGAGAAAATATACGAAGAGATTATAGTTGAAAACTTCCATAATATGGGAAAGGAAATAGTTAATCAAGTCCAGGAAGCACAGAGAGTCCCATACAGGATAAATCCAAGGAGAAAGACACCAAGACACATATTTATCAAACTATCAAAAATTAAATACAAAAAACAAATATTAAAAGCAGCAAGGGAGAAGAAGCAAATAACATACAAGGGAATCCCCATAAGATTAGCAGCTGATCAATCAGCAGAAACTCTGCAGCCAGAATGGAGCAGCAGGACATATTTAAAGTGATGAAAGAGAAAAGCCTACAACCAAGATTACTCTACCCAGCAAGGATGTCATTCAGATTTGATGGAGAAATTAAAAGCTTTACAGACAAGCAAAAGTTAAGAGAATTCAGCACCACCAAACCAGCCTTTACAACAAATGCTAAAAGAACTTCTCTAGGCAGGAAACACAAGAGAAGTAAAATACCTGCAATAACAAATCTAAAACAATTAAGAAAATGGGATTAGGAACATACATATTGATAATTACCTTAAATGTAAATGGATTAAATGCTCCCACCAGAAGACGTAGACTTGCTGAATGGATACAAAAACAAGACCCATATATATGCTGTCTACAAGAGGCCCACTTCAGACCTAGGGACACACACAGACTGAAAGTGAGGAGATGGAAAAAGATATTCCATACAAATGGAAATCAAAGAAAGCTGGAGTAGCAATTCTCATATCAGACAAAATAGACCTTAAAACAAAGAGTAATACAAGAGACAAAGAAGAACACTACATAATGATCAAGGGATCAATCCAAGAAGAAGATATAACAATTGTAAATATTTATGCACCCAACATAGGAGCACCTCAATACATAAGGCAAATACAAACAGCCATAAAAGGGGAAATTGACAGTAACACATTCATAGTAGGGGACTTTAACACCCCACTTTCACTAATGGACAGATCATCCAAAATGAAAATAAATAAGGAAACACAAGCTTTAAATGGTACATTAAACAAGATGGACTTAATTGATATTTATGGGATATTCCATCCCAAAACAACAGAATACACAGTCTTCTCAAGTGCTCATGGAACATTCTCCAGGATAGATCATATCTTGGGTCACAAATCAAGCCTTGGTAAATTTAAGAAAATTGAAATTGTATCAAGTATCTTTTCCGACCACAACACTATGAGACTAGATGTCAATTACAGGAAAAAATCTGTAAGATATACAAACACGTGGAAGCCAAACAACAAACTACTTAATAACCAAGATATCACTGAAGAAATCAAAGAGGAAATCAAAAAATACCTAGAAGCAAATGACAATGAAAACACAACAACTCAAAACCTATGGGATGCAGCAAAAGCAGTTCTAAGAGGGAAGTTTATAGCAATACAGTCCTACCTTAAGAAACAAGAAACTCCTCAAATAAACAACCTAACCTTATACCTAAAGCAAACAGAGAAACAAGAACAAAAAACCCCAAAGTTAGCAGAAGGAAAGAAATCGTAAAGATCCAGTCAGAAATAAATGAAAAAGTAATGAAGGAAATGAGAACAAAGATCAATAAAACTAAAAGCTGGCTTTTTGAGAAGAGAAACAAAATTGAAAAACCATTAGCCAGACTTATGAAGAAAAAAAGGGAGAAGACTCAAATCAATAGAATTAAAAATGAAAAAGGAGAAGTAACAACTGACAGTGCAGAAATACAAAGGATCATGAGAGACTACTACAAGCAATGCTATCCCAATTAAATGGACAACCTGGAAGAAATGGACAAATTCTTAGAAAGGCACAACCTTCTGAGACTGAACCAGGAACAAATAGTAAATATGAACAGACCAATCACAAGCACTGAAATTGAAACTGTGATTAAAAATCTTCCAACAAACAAAAGCCCAGGACCAGATGGCTTCACAGGCGAATTCTATCAAACATTTAGAGAAGAGCTAAGACCTATCCTTCTAAAACTTCCAAAATATAGCAGAGGGAGGAACACTCCCAAACTCATTCTACAAGGCCACCATCACTCTGACACCAACACCAGGCAAAGATGTCACAAAGAAAGAAAACTAAAGGCCATTATCACGGATGAACGTAGATGCAAAAATCCTCAACAAAACACTAGCAAACAGAACCCAACAGCACATTAAAATGATCATACACTATGATCAAGTGCGGTTTATCCCAGGAATGCAAGGATTCTTTAATATATTCAAACCAAACAACGTGATACACCATATTAACAAACTGAAGGAGAAAAATCATTCGATCATCTCAATAGATGCAGAGAAAGCTTTCAACAATATTTGACACCCATTTATGATAAAATCCCTCCAGAAATTAGGCATAGAGGGAACTTTCCTCAACATAATAAAGGCCATATATGACAAACCCACAGCCAACATTGTCCTCAATGGTGAAAAACTGAAAGCATTTCCACTAAGATCAGGAACAAGACAAGGTTGCCCACACTCACCACTATTATTGAACATAGTTTTGGAAGTTTTAGCCACAACAAACAGAGAAGAAAGGGAAATAAAAGGAAATGAAATCGGAAAAGAAGAAGCAAAGCTGTCACTGTTTGCAGATGACATGATACTATACATAGAGAATCCTAAAGATGCTACCAGAAATCTACAAGAGTTAATCAATGAATTTGGTAAAGTAGCAGGATATAAAATTAATGCACAGAAATTTCTGTCATTCCTATATAGTAATGATGAAAAATCTGAAAGTGAAATGAAGAAAACTCTCCCATTTACCATTGTAACAAAAAGAATAAAATGTCTAGGAATAAACCTACCTGAGGAGACAAAAGACCTGTATACAGGAAATTATGACAAAGATGAAAGAAATTAAAGATGATACAAATAGATGGAGAGATATACCATGTTCTTGGATTGGAAGAATCCACATTCTGAAAATGACTCTACTACCCAAAGCTATCTACATATTCAATGCAATCCCTATCGAACTACTACTGGCATTTTTCACAGAACTAGAACGAAAAATTTCACAATTTGTATGGAAACACAAAAGACCCCAAATGGCGAAAGCAATGTTGAGAAAGAAAGACTGAGCTGGAGGAATCAGGCTCCCTGACTTCAGACTATACTACAAAGCTACAGTAATCAAGACAGTATGGTACTGGCACAAAAACAGAAAGATAGATCAATGGAACAGGATAGAAAGCTCAAAGATAAACCCACGCACATATGGTCACCTTATCTTTGATAAAGGAGGCAAGAATATGCAGTGGAGAAAAGGCAGCCTCTTCAATAAGTGTTGCTGGAAAAGCTGGATAGCTACATGTAAAAGAATGAAATTAGCACACTCCCTAACACCATACACAAAAATAAACTCAAAACGGGTTAAAGACCTAAATGTAAGGCCAGACACCATCAAACTCTTAGAGGAAAACATAGACAGAACACTCTATGACATAAATCACAGCAAGATCCTTTTTGACCCACCTCCTAGAGAAATGGAAATAAAAACAGAAATAAACAAATGGGACCTAAGGAAACTTAAAAACTTTTGCACAGCAAAGGAAACCATAAAGAAGACGAGAAGATAACCCTCAGAATGCGAGAAAATATTTGCCAATGAATAAACTGACACAGGATTAATCTACAAAAAATACAAGCAACACATGCAGCTCAATTTCAAAAAACAAACAACCCAATCCAAATATGGGCAGAAGACCTAAATAGACATTTCTCCAAAGAAGATATACAGATTGCCCAACAAACCCATGAAAGAATGCTCAACATCATTAATCATTAGAGAAGTTAAAATCAAAGCAACAAGGAGATATCATCTCACACCGCTCAGAATGGCCATCATCAAAAAACCTACAAACAGTAAATGCTGGAGAGGGTGTGGAGAAAATGGTACCTTCTTGCACTGTTGGTGTGAGTGTAAATTGATACAGCCACTATGGAGAACAGTATGGAGCTTCCTTAAAAAACTAAAAATAGAACTACCATATGACCCAGCAATCCCACCACTGGTCATATACTCTGAGAAAACCATAATTCAAAAAGGGTCATGTACCAAAATGTTCATTGGAGCTCTATTTACAATAGCCAGGACATAGAAGCAACCTAAGTGTCCATCAACAGATGAATGGGTAAAGAAGAAGTGGCATATATATACAATGGAATGTTACTCAGCCATTAAAAAGATCAAAACTTAGTTATTTGTAGTGAGGTGGATGGACCTAGAGACTCTCATACAGAGTGAAGTAAGTCAGAAAGAGAAAAACAAATACCGTATGATAACACGTATATATGGAATCTAAAACAAAAAAAAAAGAAAAGAAAAGAAAATTGTCAGAAGAACCTAAGGGCAAGACGAGAATAAAGATGCAGACCTACTGGAGAATGAACTTGAGGATACAGGGAGGGGGAAGGGTAAGCTGGGACAAAGTGAGAGAGTGGCATGGACATATACACACTACCAAATGTAAAATAGATAGCTAGTGGGAAGCAGCCGCATAGCACAGGGAGATCAGCTCGGTGCTTTGAGACCATCTAGAAGGGTGGGGTAGGGAGGGTGGGAGGGAGGGAGATGCAAGAGTGAAGCGATATGGGAACATATGTATATGTATAACTGATTCACTTTGTTGTAAAGCAGAAACTAACACAGCATTGTAAAGCAATTATACTCCATTAAAGTTGTTAAAAAAAAATCCTCCCTTACCTTTTACTTCAGATTTCTTCCCAACTTTGCCATCTGTAGTTTAACTTTTACATGGACATACTGATAATATTTAGATAATTTCTCCTTTGTTCTATATAGTTATCTGTTGTGCTATTTCCTTCCTGCCTACCTGGGGGAAAGGAGAATGGTAGTAGGGAATTCCTGGAACAAGAAGCCTGCAGAGAGATCTAAAAGAGTTCACACAAGTCATTTGCCCTCAACCTAGCCAAGGGAAAGCCTCTCTCCATTTTTCCAGTATGTGTTTGTTTCAGAATGGGTCCTGGGATTCATAGCCAGACTCCCCCTCCCTCCTCCATCCCTCCAAATATAAATGTAGCCCCCAGGAAGGCTGGTTCAGAGGACTAGGAGTGGTCCCCTAGGGGCAGCAGTGAGCCCAGTAAGGTGAGGTTTCAGGGTACTGCTCCTTTTGTATGTCAGCCTGGAGCAGGGCTAAGAGATTCAGTTAAACCTGACCCAGTTCCATCCCACTTCCCTGCCAGCAGAGACACATATACACCAAGAGATGTGACGCATCTCATAGAAGTGTGACTCCTTTATACTATTCACCACATACTTTTCACACGTGCTATTGCCATGTCTCAACATGACAACCCCATGCACATTTTTACTCTTATTTTATACATGATGAAATGGAAGTTCAGAGAGTTGAATGTGAGTGGCAGAGTTCAGATATTATTTCCAAGGCCATACGAACCTGATTCCAGGCTCCAGAGCCAGAGGGAGATTGATACTGTACGGTTTTCTGGAGATGCCTGTGAGCCCCTGCTGCTCTCTCCATATGAGAATTTTTATCCTATGGCGTAGATTAGGGGGCTTGGGTCTATGAGAAGGCTCCAGGCTGGGGCTGTGGGTCTGTATCTTTCCTCCTTTCCCCTCTCTTCCCTTGATCAGCCCTGGTTCTGGCTCTTACATACTGGGGAGGAAAGGAGGATAGAAAAGGTGGAATGGAAAACAATTCAAGGAAGAAAGCTGCAAACTGTCCAAAAGTCAGCATTTCTCCATGGGTAAGGAAAATGGAATTGTCTGATTGTTATACAAGGTGGCATTAAAAGTAACATAATTGACTACAATGTGAAATGCCCTTTTGGAAAATTCCAGATGACGAATAAAAATGAGGCAGGATCAAATGGATTTAAAATTCCAAAAGGTTAGAAAGTGGAAGGCTTTGTGAAGTGTGTTTCTCTTTCTTTTTATTCTCCTACCAGGACCTTTTCAGCAATATTCCTTTCCAATTAACGCTGAGCAATGAGCGAGACTCCTTTTAAAAGTGCTTCTTATGGCATAGATGGAGTCTCCTGTTTTGTTATGCGAAATTAATGTCTAGGAGATCAGAATGGAATTATAGAGCGAGCCGTGACTCGAATCCATAAGGAGACCTGGATTTAAGCCCTAGCTCTGTCATTACCCTGCGCTGTCAGCCAGGTCAGTTCTCTCTGGGTCACTGTTTTCTTATTTATAAAATGGGAGTGACAGGAAAAGATGTTAAACTAAATGATTTTTTAAATTTTTCTGGTCATAAAATATTTATTAAGGTATGCTTTAGGGAATACAGTGAATATAAAATTTAGGATCACAGAATGAAGCAATTTCAATTCTCTCAAAAGTCAGCCCAGTCTTCAATGCTCCGCAGATGTAAAACCACTGGTGAGACTCACTAAAAGAGTTTAAGTCCTTTCTGGTTCTACGGACCATGCTCAGCCTCTTTCCTCTCAAGAGTATATTCCAATTCTTCCATTTGGTATGTGATATGAGGAGACATTTCTGCCCTACCTGTCCCCTTCTCCAGCTCCCCCAATTAGGCACCATGTGAATGCCCTGTCCTTGAAACTGAGCAAGTACCTTAGAAGAATGAGGTATATGTGTGCAGGCAAGGAAGGGAGGAAGAATTATGGCATGGTGGGGGAAAGAAAGAATTGAGGGGCAGACAAATGGATTCAAATTCTGGCTCCACCACTTTTCAGCTGTTGTGATTTTAAGCAAGTCGCATAACCTTTCTGAGCCTTACTTTACTTGTCAGAAAACATAGATATCTTCTGCCTTGTGGGATGTTGTAAAGATCAAGCAACAGAAGATATGTGAAAGGGGTTAGGACAGTGTTCACTACTCCACAAATATCACTCATGGTCAAGTCTGATATTCTGTGAGTTCACACTGGTATGGGGTCCATTCTGATTGGTCAGAGCTTGGGCCACAGCAGTTGTGGAATATTTAGAGTATCACTATCTGATGGTTATTGTTATTATTACCCAGGATTTCTAGAAGGCCAATCCTCTTAGAAAAACCTAGAAGACTCTCCTTCCCTGGACCTGGAGAGTCATGCCTCAGCCAGTGCTCACTCCTTTCCAGGGCAGCTTGTTCAGATACATGTAAATAGCGATTGCTAGGCATGTGTGCTCCTTTGGGCCCTGCAGTTATCAGGCAGTTCCTAACAGTGCCAGGTTGGAGCATGGCAAACCATGGCGGTAGATGGGCTATGAAGAACACCTTGAACAGAGAAGTTGAAAAGACATCTTAAGATTGTGATGAAGACAAGTTATGGAATGGTTTTCCACAGAGGTCTTGGTGAATACGAGAAGTCCTACTTGCTTGCATTTGAGCAAATGCCATGTTCCTTCCATGGAGAGATGGACTGCCATGTTCCTCAAACTTAAGTGTGCATAAGAATCACTTGGGGACCTTGTTAAAATGCAGATTCTGATTCAAATGTCAAGGGTGGAGACTGAGACTCTGCATTTCTAACACACTCCTGGGCACTTTGAGGAACAAGTGGCTAGATGACCTCACTGGAATCATGTGCCTTGAGATGATTACTTCTTCTGGAACAAGGGGCTGACTGCTATGCCCCTCTACTTCAACTAAAAGTCAGAGTCTGGTAGTGAGAATAAAAGGGATAGTGACCTACTCTGGTCAGGGAAGTGGTGGCAGAGTTGCAGAATGAACAGACAGAGGTCCTGTGAGGACCTCTCCTATCCATACACCCCTCCCCTATCCTGATTTTTGAGGGTCCCAACCAGCATGGGCTGAAGCAAGGAATTCAGAGAAATGGACTATTTACCATTCCCCATTCCCCCCTCCCTGGTTAGTTCACTTGTTTCTTCATTCATTCACTAATTCATCTAACCATGTATCTACTAAGTAAACATTTACTAAGTCCCTTGCTCTATGCCTAGTCTTGTGATGAGCATATTTATTTAGAAAGGAATCAGATATAATCTCATCCCTCAAGGATCTCAGTCTAATGGGAGAGAGACATAAATAAATTGCAATTCAGTGTGATACATTTTATAATAAAATATGAGCAAGGTTAAATAGATTCATGAAGGAGGGATGTTCACCACTTCTGGGTATAAGTGGCTGGTTAGAAAGGCTTCATAGTGAAGAGGGTGACACTTAAGATGGGATTTGATATATGAGTATTTGTTATGCACATACAGGAGAATGCATTCCAGGCAGAGGAACCAGCATGCACAAAGGCACGTACTAGTGTGTCCTGGCAACTATAAATTGTTGAGTATGGTGTGTATTAGTTAGGATGCTTTCCATTGTAAGTGAATATCCAACTAAAAGTATCATGAACACATGAACAATAGTTGGTTTATTATCTCACATGACAAAAAGTCCAAAGGTGGTTCCCAGGTAAGTTCAGTGGTTCAATGTTGTCATCAAGGACCCAGAGGCTTTCTTATCCTTCTTCTCTATCATCCTTGCTTTGTCAACAATGTCTCTCTTCTGGATTGCAAGATGGTTATTTTGTCACATGCAGGCATAGCTACATCCAGTGAAGAACAGGAGGACCACTTCATTCCACTTGTGTCCTTTTAGTAGGCAGGAAAACTTTTCCCTGAAGCTACCCATCAGACACCCCTTCCAGTCCCCCCTGCCCATGCCCTAAATGCAAGGGAGGGAGGGAAGGTGAGTATATGGAGTTTTCAGACTTTATAGTGGGAGGCTCTTCCACAGGGAGAGGTGACAGGAAAAGAGCCTGAAGGAACCAGGTTCTGAAAGTCTTATATGTCTGGCTAAGAATTTTACATTTTCTTCTACAAACTATTTGGGAGAAACTGGATCAGAGAACTAATAATCAGATCTGCATTTTTGAAAGATCACATCGCTATGTTTATATATATGTATGCAAGTACAGTTGAGCTTTTGTAACTGAGCAGGACCTTATGGGGCCTTCCCAGGAAAACAACCCCCCCTCCCCCAAATATCCTCTGCCTACCTCTTGTCTGTAGTAAAACTTTAGCCACCTAGGCCTTCCCCAAGTTCCAAGGAATACATTTAATCAGAGAAGTGAAAAAAATGCAGAAAGGAAAACAGTCAAGCAAGACAAAATAATAATAGTTTAGCCATTAAACAAAGTCAAGGACCTTTAGTTACTCCTCAAAGATGATAGATAACATTCTTAGCCATATCCTATGAACTATTTTATAGATACTGAAAGTCCCAACAAGTAGAAGAAGTTAACTGTATGCTGCCCACCAATATGTAGACCCCAGACCGAATGGAACCAGAAGGTTGATGATGTTGACTCCCAATTACCTCACCACCAACCAATCAGAAGAAGGTCCATGAGCTGACCATGCACCCCACAATCACCCTCTCTCACCCTGTCTTGAAAAACCTTTCCCTGAAGGCCATCAGAGAGTTCAGGTCTTTTGAGCACTAGCTGCCTGGACTCCTTGCTTGGTGCCCTGCAATAAATGCTGCACTTTCCTTCACCACAACCTGGTATCAGTAGATTGGCTTTACTGGGTGCAGGCGAGCAGGTCCAGGATTGGTTCGATAACAGTTTGAACAACGTGGGAGCTGGGGTTAGGGGCACCGACCCTCATGCGGTCGAAACTCTAAGTATAATTTATAGTTGGTCTTCCATATTTGTGATTCTTCAGTATACACGGTTCCTCCATATACACTGTTCCAATGGTTCAACCAACTGTGGATCATGTAGTACTGTAATATTTACTATTGAAAAATATCTGTGAATAAGTGGACCTGTGCAGTTCAAACCCTGTTGTTCAAGGGTCAACTGCATATATAAAAGTTCTGGAATGACAGATGTCAACTGATACTAAGAATCATCTCTGAGGAGGAGAGTAGGATTGGAAGAGGTGAAGGGGGACATGCACACTTTTTACTCTTTAGCAGTGGTCCTCCACATGTGGAGATTTTTCACCCCAGGGGATATTTGCTAATGTCTCCAGATGTTTTTTTTTTTAGTTGTCACAACTGGGAGAGTGCTATTGGCAATTAACAGACAGAGGCAGAGATGTTGCTAAACAACTTACAAGGCATGGGACAGCTTCCACAGCAAAGAAGAATCCAGTCCAAAATGTCAATGGTGCTGAGCCATATTCTGTAGTATATATCCTTTAAAAATGTTTAAAAACATTATTGCATAAACAAAAATTTATAAGCAACATTGGAAAGCAGATTGGAAAGGTAGAGACTGGAGGTGGAGAGACCAGTTAGGAAGCTGTTACAATATTTAGTTCAATGGTTTTCATTTTTCTTTCTTCTCCCTCCCTTCCTTCCTTTCTTCTTTCTCTCTCTCTCTTTTCTTGGGCAGTAGGAACCCTTTATTCCATGAAATTTTCCTGGATCCCAGTATATAAATCAAGGAATCAACTAATTGATCAGGACTGTTGATGCAGGAGTGGGGTCTAGAGCCCTATCTTCTGACACTTTCCCTCCCCCTCATGGTGGCCTGATATGCTTCCATATCAGAGGACTTTGAACCCTTCTGCCCACCCCAGGTAGAGGATGAGGCCTGATCCAGCCCAAGGATGGTAGGAATTGAGAGGCTGAGAAGATTCTAGAATTAGTTGTATGTGGTATGTTTGGTAGACCAATCATGATAATAACTCAGATAGCTAATTACAAAGTGTTACAATTTTGTCAGTAAGAGGAGGCATTTTGGGGACCATTTCTAATTCTAATTTACTACAGATAACTCCCTTACCTTTAACACTAAGTAAAGGAAGACAACTGAAAAACTGAGAGAGCAGGTGGAACTGATGGAACAATGGAACATGGTGATTGGATATTAGAGGAAGCTTGGAGGATTCCCAGGTTTTTATGTGTGGGTGCTATTCATTAAGGTGAGGAATAAATGAAAGTACAAAATGAGGAGTTCAATGTTGGATGTGTTGCATTTGAGGTGCCTGTGACACATTCAGGAAGCAGTGTTGAGTAGACAACTGTATACATGGGTCTGAAGCTGAAGGAGAGATCTGGCCTGAAAACAAAGGTTGGGAGTCATCAGCACATCAATTGTGGTTGATGTCTTGAAAATGAGTGAGGTCATCTAGGGAGAGTAGAGTGAACCTAGGATAGAACTTTAGAGAAAAGCAGTGGTTGTGGAATAGGCAGAGCAAGATGTTTTCCTGAAGGAGATGGGGAAGGGCTGAACCAGAGACAGAAGAAGAGATTAAGGAAAATGAAGAGTCTTCAACATAAGAAGTGTTTCAAGAGAGAGGAAGTAATCAATAGTCAAATGTAGCAAACATGTCAAATAAGAAAATGACCAAAAAGTGAGTTGCCTTGGTTTCTCTCTCAGGGCTCTTTGACAGTGCTGCCTATAAAAGGTTTGAGGATGAAAAACCAAGGATAGAGAATTTTGTTAGAAATTGACCAATTCAATTCAAAGTAACTTTAGGCCAAAAAAGTGTAATGTAGGGCTGAACAACCAAACTCGAGAGACAGGGATACAGCCGGGCCTCAGGAACCACTGGATCCGAGCTCTTGAACACTGCCAGGACCTGAATCTAGCTGTATCTCACTTATCAGCTTCTCTCTGCATGCCATCTTCAGTCTCTCCTACACAAGACAAGACTGGCCCTCTTCACGTGATAACATGGCCTCTGTGCCTCACATAACCTGAGAGTGACTGAATCCCTTTCCCAAGCTCCAGTTACAAAAGTTAAAGGGTAGAATTAGATGGTCCAGGCTTAGGTCAGCTAACCATCCGTAGACCTGTCTCTGGATTGATAAGCTATGGTCAGGAAGTATGTTTTGAGAGGCAGTGGTAGTACTAGGTATCTAAGAACGCAAAACTCACACACAATTTTTAAATGAACAGATACAATTCTATTATTTTCTCACTGGCCTTCAGCTATTCTTAATCGTGAAGATTAAACAAGTTAATGAGTGTGAAATGTTGTTTGTAAATTGGAAAACATGACAGAAATGTGTTATTACCATCAAATGTAGACTCCGTTACATTTCCCTCTAGAATCCTCTAATTTGGAATTAGGCAGATTTCATTAAAAAAAAAAAAGGAGGGTGAAGAATTTCTCAGAAGTGGGGAAGTTGCAAGCAGAGAGAACAATTGAGCAGGAGAGATTAGTGAGGAGTTCCTGAAGCCTTGGAGCTCCTGAGATTTCACCTGTATCCTTCCACTTCTCCCCAATCCTTTCCCAACAGAGACAAGTCTGCGCACAGACGTGGACACAGCAAGCTGTGTGTTGTCTCTAAAGCCTGCTGGTCCTGTACTCTTTGGTCTTTATACTCCAAATGCCAAGGAGGGAACTGAAGGTCTTATATTCTTTATGCTACCACATCAAAATCCTTCTCCTTCTGAGGACCTCTCTGTCTGTGGGGAAGCAGTCAGTCCCCCTCCCCACTATGACCCAATCAACTGCAGCTTGGTAGCAGCTTGGGGTCCAAGGAACCCATCCTATCCTAACACTATGACAAGATGCGCTCACCTTTGATGCCAAAATGACCTGAGCTGCCAGACAATTAAGCCCTACTGGAATGCCTAATTTCAAATTAGAGGAGTCTAGGAGATGTAACAGAGCCTACACTTGATAGTAATAGCACATTTCCATCACGTTTTCCAATTTACAGAGAACATTTCACATGTATTAACTTTAATCCTTATGATTAAGAACAGCTGAAGACCAGTGAGAAAAGTACAGAATTGTATCTGTTTGTGTATTTAAAAACCATGTGTGAATTGTGCATTTGATTTAAATATTTAACTTAGTAGAGGTTGCTGTGAAAGCCAAGCTGCTTTCATAAAGAGTTCCATTTTAATTTTTTTAAAAAGTGTAAATGAGTTGAAAAGCACAACACTCCCCTTGTCTCAGTTAACCTCAGCTACAGCCAGCTTAGTTGTTCAGACCAGGATAAATACCCCCTTCAATTTGCATGGCACTTTAGAGAGCCCCAGTACTTTGACATCCATCCTATCATTTAATCTTAAAAATAATCCTAGCAAGACAGATTGTCATCCAGATTTTCAGGAGCGGAAACCAAGGCATGGAGTGATGCAGAGGTTTGCTCAAGATTACTCAGCTTCTTGGGACTGCGCTTGGGCTACAAGGTACCTGCATCGCCTCTCAGCCTAGGGCTCCTTCCCTTCCAATAGAAATGTCTGTTCTGTTGCTGAGACTAGATTGCAAGCTCTTTGAGTGCAGGATTGTGTCTAATTCATCTTGGGTAAACCCACGGTGGCTGATGCTCAAAAAATTGCTGACTGCCTGACGTTCTGAATGGGGTACAGATTCACCCCCATCTGTAAGCTGAGGAGCTCACTGCTAGTGAGTTCCAGGAACTTAGGAGAAAACTAGTCTCTCTACCCATTGTTTGGCCTTGCCACCAGGGGTCAGCACTACTGTTCATGAGCCCAGAGCCCAGGGTGACGGGAGCAGGGAGAGGAAAGACAGGCAAACTTGAACTTCTGTTCCTAATGGCTAGCGAGGGGACTCCCATTGCCCATGGGAAGGGCAAGCCCACCGCATACCCGCCTTCAAGCTCTTCTACTCTACTCCCGGGAGTCACGCTGGCTATCTAGGGAGGGTCCTTCCCCTGCTGTCCTCCCTGCTCCCACCCTGACTCTCTGACCCTGCCAGATGGAAGCTCTGGAGTGCCACTTCCCCTGTGCATGGGCAGCACACCCCAGGTCCCTGCTATCTGCTCTGCCTCCTTCCTTGGGAAGCATCCTTCTTATAAAAGAGACCTTCGGAGGCACCTGGGGAGGAACCATCACAGGACTGGCAAGGGGAAGGGAAACACTCCTGAGACAGGAACTGGGAGAAAGAAAGGAGTCTCTGTTAAGACAAAAAGTAAAAGGCAAAGAACAGACCCTCCCGGCACTAAGGATAAGTAGGAACCACTCCTCCCCTTTGGGCAGTTTTACAATTTCCAAAGTGCTTCCACAGTCGTTAACCACTTTATATTTTGAGCCTCAACAACAGCCCTTAAAGGGGCCATTATCCCCACGTCTCCCCTGCTTTCCTGACCACCCTAGTGCAAACAACCGCCTCTCTGCCCTCCCAGCCCTATCATTTTTCATCTTCTTCCCCTGTTGTATTTTTATAGCCCCTCTCACTACCTGGCATTTTATTTAATTTTTATTACATGTTTACTTGTTTATTGTTGACAAATAAACATGGATGACAACCAAGCCATGCCTACTGGTGGAGACACACCTACTAACTGCTGCTGGGCTAGAGGGAGGAGCTGGGTTTGTTTTTTATTATTATTATTCTCCCCATGAGCCTCCTTGTGGGAGACCGCTGAGCATAAGAGTTACTTATGCAGGTTCAGGTGCCAACCTGCCAGGATTAAAAAGCTGGCTCCACCACTTGCCAACTATATGGCCTCAGGCAAACGTCACTGAACTGCCTCTGTTTCCTCATTTCTACCTACCACTCAGGAGTTCTGTGAGGGTTAATGAAGCAATCCATGAAAAGCATTTGGAGGGGTGTCTGGCACAAAGTAAGTGCTTAATGCATTGTTAGCTATGATTGTGGTTATTTTGTTAGAACTCGTCATTATACTTTTTTCTTATTGTTCTATTGTTATTTATTTTATTTCATCCTCCTCCTCCTCATTATTATTACTCTTATTTTGGTTTCTTCTCCTTGCATGTATTTTTCTTCCTCCAGCCCTAAGGATGCATGGTAGATGGGGAAATGAAGGCCCAGAAGCCCAGCGGTGGCTTGTCCGAGGTCTCAGAGTTCACCAAATTACCAAGAAGACCACAGCTTCTTGCTTTCCCTGAGCCTGGGACTCGTGGGAGACCTTTTGGCCACTGTGGCAGACTCTGGGTCAAGCTGCACAAGCTGAGTGGTGCCAAGCTCAAGGAGACCGACACTTCTGGGCTAGACTTGGTGCTGTGGGGTCTACTATCTAATGTTGCCCAGGACCCGGACACTACTGATCTCCTTCCTGCAAGGCTGAGACCTTTTGATCCCAGCTGTAGGCCGAGCCCCATCTCTGGCATTTCTCCAGGCACTGGGCAGCCCCAGGCGCACCTGCTGGAGTCAACATCAGAGCCTTGCTGTGGCCTGGCCCTGGCCCTGCATCCTGGTTCAAGTCACAGGGCTCTGACTAGTAACAGTGACCAAGTCCCCACTTTGATCCCTGGTTCCATCCTTGGTGACCTGAGAGCTGAGCCCTGCTTTGCCTTTACTGGTCCCCTCACAGACTAGAGTCTGGCCCTTTTTCCCCTGCTGGAATCCTGCCACTGCAGACAGACACCCCACTCCAGCTGCCACATCTTCAGTCGTCCCCTAGAGTACTTCGCGTTTCCTGCCCGTGGACTCCTTTTCAGTTGCCATGCTCTCCCCCAAGACACTGTATGAGACTGAAGACCTCCACTGCCTCCCTGAGAGTCCCCACTCCTGGTTGTCGCCTCAGCTCCCCAGAGAGCCCGTCCTGCTTGCTTTCCTGCAAGTGTAGCAAGGCTTACCCTGTAGTGCCTGCCCAGGTCCTGCCATCTCTCAGGGCATCCAGGTTTGCTGAAGCCATTATCCCATGACAAAGAATTTCATTCACCCACCAAGCCTGGCAAAGAAGTTCTAAAGCATTCACTGCCACTAACACAGGGTCTCCCTGAGTCATGTCTATGGGCCATCCTGGAGCCCTAGGAGGTCTCCGCTGTGTCATTGGCCCACAACTTGTTCCAAGCCTGTTTTCTTCTTTCTCCTGCCCTGTTTCTCAGTCCCCTTACCCTCATCTGTGACTCCTTCTCCCTTTCCCTCCCCTCCCTTGCTGGCCAATTTTCCACCCTGTGCTTAGCCCTGCCAGCTTCTCTCTGACCTGTGAGGGCCAAGACAGCAGCCCTTTTGTCAGAGCATTTGGAGCTACTACTTCATGTAGGAAATTGCTCATGTGCTGGGCCGATAATGACCAACAACCCTGCTGATAATCAGATGCTCGTGGGATTCAGTCCTTGGTCGCTACTACTTCCTGTGAGGCCCTGCCAAGCCAGTGGTGGCCTTGAGCGGCCGTCACACTTAGAAATGAAACCGAAGGCCTCTCCAGAGAGGTGGAGTGGGTTGGCCCAAGGTGAGCTCTGCTGGGCCTGGCTAGGAAATGTAGCAGAGCTTGGTCCTTGGGGAATTTCGTGTCCCCTGCCCTGCCTCTGACTCTCAGCCTATCAAGCTGGCTGGGGTAGGGGCCACAGGAGCTAGGAGGTGCCAAGCTGACCTACTTATGGGCAGAGCCACCGTGGCAGTGGGCAGGGACACTGCGTTCCTGAGCTGGGAAGTCTGTATTTCCCACCCGAGGCCCTGGTGACTGGGAGACCAGACTTTCTAACAGCAGGAATTTCACTTCTCCAAGGGGCATCTAATGGCTTTTCTGGAGATCATATTCAGGCCTGCCTCAGTCTCTGGCTGCTTGTTAATGGTCCTGTGACACACAGAACCCTAGTCTCCATCCCATTTCCCAACCATCTCTGGGCCCCTCCCTTGGGCAGGAGGAAATTCCTGCCAAGGCAAGGGGCATTTTGTAGCAAAGAGACGATTAGCTGCCTTTCATCTGCCAAAACTCCTCATTTAAAATGGTAGTATTCTGTCTCTGGGAGAGGAATGGATAAGGAATTCCCAGTCTTTTGTGTCTGGCCTCTGTGGTGAGGAAAAGGGGGACCCACAATTTACAGATGAGGAAACAGAGGAAACAGAAATGAGGTGGCTTTCCTGAGGGCACACTGCTAGAAGGTAGCAGAACCAGCATTCAAATCTAAGTCTGTCTGGTTCCAAAGCCTCAGCTTCTTCAATAATACCGAACAACATTTCTTGAGAACTTACTGTATGCCAGGCACTATACTAAGTGCTCTAACTCATTTAATTTAAACCTCCCAACCAGATAGGTACTATTATTATCCCCCATTTTACAGGTGGGGAAACTAAGGCAGCCCAAGGTCACCCAGTTAGAAGGTAACAGAACTTGGATTTGAATCCAGGCAGTCCACCGCCACAGTTCGTGGGCTTAACCAATGCATGCTAATATCCTCAAGGCTAAACTGGCGTGAGAGGCCCAGAACTGCAACCAAAGTCTCCTGGTCTCTCAGGTCAGTATGCTGTGCATTATTGCCTCCTGAATGAATGTCCAAAGGCACAGCTGGTGCACCGCCCCCCAGGGGCCTGAATCTAAAGAAGGGGGTCATTCTAGGAGGCCTGGGTTCCTGCCATGCAGCCTCCATGGCTCTCCATCCTCAAACATCTGGCTGTGGGGGAAGAGGAGATACGCTTCCAAGGAGGGAACACTGCTCCACTCTTGGTCCTTGTGTTACTCGCCTGCCCCAGGCAGGGTGCTTCCCCTCATAAGCGTGTGTGCAGTTGGAGGTAGGTGGGAAGGACCCACTTGCCTTGCCTCTGACTGACTATCATTCTGACAGGGCCCAAAAGAACAAACATCTGAGACGGCCCAGAGGCTAGAGAGAAGGTGAGAGATTCGTTATCACAACCTCCCCAGGGTCCAAATGAGGAAACAGAGGGCCACAGAGTAAGTTGTAAGCAGAGGTGGAGGGATCCTTACAGACCCTCAAGACAAACCTTTGGACCAAACCACAGATGAGGAAAGTCCTCAAACATAGGCAGAGCCTTGCTCAAAGCAGGCTTAAGATCTTCTAGGGCCCCAGGATTTGGCCCTTTGCCTAACCAGCTAGAGTCTTAGAAAGGGAAGCGAGGCCAGAGGGAGTAAGTTATTCTGGGACTGTGATGACATGTGCCCCAAGAGACCCAAGCCCGGCCCTCTGCCATGGGGTCCCTGAGAGCCTTCTGGCCACCAGCCATGGCACCTTGCCTGCTGAGGCTTGGGGGCAGGGGGGATCACTGCTTCTTAATGGCTTCCTGCCCAGAAAGCTTCTAGAAGTGCCTGATGCTAACTCTGTTTCCACTGAAAGAGCTGACTTCAGTGCATCCAGAGGGTTTAAGATCAGATTCCAGGCTAAACTGAATGTGGAGAGTTCTGAGCATGGGAGTAGATAAGGAAGGGAAGCCATCATCGCCTTAGAAGATGTTCAGAAAAGGACATATAGCCAGGCTATCTGATCTGGGAGAGAGCTGTGTTGCCCTGAGGCAGGGGGATGGAGGAAATGACCTTTGAGGGCTGGGATTCTCTTTGGGGCATTCCCTGGCTTCCCATGGATGCCCAGGGGCAGCACACTAGTTCTGAGAGGAGCAGTAACTGTCCAGAAGGGACTTTCTTCCAGACTTGCCCTGTACCTAACTCCAAACAGGCGCCATACAACAAACTTGACACTTAGCAACCTGTGAGCCCGCCTCTCATTGTACAGCTGGGAAAACTGAGGCCCAGTAAGGAGGGGTCTCCCCAAAGTGCCAGAGTGACTCATGATTCATGACGTTAGAGCGGGGTGGGAGAATGACCCTGGGACCCAGGGCCCAGAGCCTCCTGTCAGAGAAGGTTTCCTAAGGCCACAGACTTTCCCCTTCTGTGACTGTCTCCACACCAGCCTGGGTCCTGCCCAGGTTGAGGGCTCTCCTCCCTGGGTCCTTTTCCTTGGCACTCTTTCCAATGCCCCTGTGCAGTCTGGGTTCTACCCAGAGGCCCCCAGGAAGGGCTGGTGTGTCATTTGCAGGAGGCAGCGTGCAGGTGGCGGGACCGGCGGGTGAGCCACAGTGGGCGGACGCTCCAAGCTTCGGAACTGTAATGTTTGGGGAATTTCAACTGGCATTGCTGTCCAGTCCCAGCCAACTGGTTAACGGTGCCGAGTTTGAATCAGTGACCCGCCTCCTGGTCCCTCCTCCTCAGCCTCTCTTCCTCCCTCCCTCGGGCCCTCCAGGAGGCGCCTGGAGTGCAGGCGAGCTGAGCTCAGGCCGCTGCTCTCCGCCTCCTCCCTCTCCGAGCTGAGCTGGCTGATGGAGCGCAGGGCTAGGGCTGGCTCTTGCCGAGACCCTGGTCCCGGGTAGCCTGGTCCCCGGAGAGGGAGAGGCCTGTGCCCAGCAGAGCTCTGCTGGGCCCTGCCAGCTCCCCTCACCCCACCATGCCTCTGTTGGACGTGTTTTGGGCTTGCTTCAGGAAAGTGAAGGTAAGAGGCTACCCAGACCCAGCCCAGCCCACTGCTCTGGTTTGAAGGAGGCAGCTGGGGACCACTGTGTGCTGGCTGGAAGGCAGATGGGCTTCTGAGACTACCTTGGAGCTAGAAAGGCTTGGGTTCAAGTCTTGCCTTTGTCACCAGCTCTGTGATCTTCTGCTGCTTTCCCACGAAAATAAGTCGGCTAGCTGGCTCTTCTTCTAAAACCTACCTCTGTTGCTTCCCTGGCCTTGTCACAAAGGCAAGAATCTTAACCTCTCTGAGCCTCTGTTTCCTCAGCTTTAAAATAAAGACAATAGAGACACCAACCTTATAGGGTGGTGAGGTTGGTGTTATTGCTTACATATTAAATGTATTCAAATATAAGAGATAATATGTGTAAAGTTCCTAGCGTAATGCCTGGCATGTGGCATCCATACCATGTGAGTAATGGTAACTATTATTATGATTATTGTTACTAATTTCCTTCAACATATATGAAGTACCTACTCTGTGCTAGGCACCATAGGAGTTACACAAAAAACAAAAGGGACATGGCTTCTGTCTAGGCACCATAGGAGTTACACAAAAAAACAAAAGGGTCATGACTTCTGTCCTCAGAAAGGAGGTAAGAAAATGACAAATCTTTATCAGGCACCTACCATATGCCAGACACTCTGGTAGACGGTTAGTGGGCCAATAAATGTTTGCTGAGTGCCTGCTGTATCCTGGACACGGGGAATATACGAGCACAGCATCACCCATGAGGATGTGGAGGGCATGGTTTCTGCTCTAGAAAACAAGGGAGCTGATATTTATTTAGTATCTGGTATGTATCAGACACAGGCACTTTCAGTCCGTAAACTGTGGTGGTGATTTTCACCACAAGCCATTGTTTTTCTGCTTTTATAGATGGGGAATGGACACTGTGAATGATTAAGAAATATTTACAAGGTCATTCAGATATGACTGGCAGAGTTGGGATCTGAACTCCTAAGTAAGTCCATACTCTTCTTGACAGTATATGGCTTCCCACAGCTGGACTCGGTAGGGAGACTTTTAAACAACTAGCCTGACTATACAAGACAGGATGAAAGTCAAGCTGGGATCCTTGGAGGGACTTGGAAAGGTTTCACAGGAGGTCACATTTGGGCTGAGCTTGAAGGAAGAGAAAAGTTTGTCAGTCCAAAAAGGGGGGAAGGGCATTCCAGGCATGCCTGGCAGAGGGAACTTCATAAGCAAGAGTCTGGAGGCAGTCAAGTTCTGGGTTGGGGGAGGGGCTGGTTTCATCATGTGCCTTAAGTGCCGGGTTCGAGGGGAGAGGAGCTAGAGAGAGGGAACCAGGGGCTGCCTCCCATACAATTTGGAATTGATCTGTGTGTTCATCGTCCTCACCTAGTGAGGGTCCCAAATGAGCTTTTCACTCATCTGCGGTAAAACGGGAGAAGAATGGGGCTGATGCAGTGCAGTTTTCAGAAAGCTAAATTAATTCAACTCAAAGGACTATTCTTATTTAGAGATTATAATGACCTTCTTACAGGGGTGGGGTTCAAATGATCTTTCTCTTATGAAATAGGAGTGTGAGGTTTTTAGAATACCTGTCCTCAGCAAAATAAAAAAGTTTGCAACACCCTGACTGTTGCCCTCCTCATTTATTTAAAAATTATCTTCCTCGTTCATGAAATTCCAGAGTCTGGGGACTGCTGTTTTAGGGGATGGGGGGATTTCAGTAAAGTAAGGATATAATTAAGGGGACAGTTTTAAGAATAGCACTCCAGCAGCCTTGGATGGAAATGGTGTGGAGGGGCCCAAGTAGTGATGCAAAGGCCAGGAAGGTGGCTGCGATGGCAGTGGGGATGGGTGGGGAGGGGATGATGGGGGATGGGTCTAATGATAAGAACAGGACAAGTGGGAAGTGAAAGTACCCGTGAGGTTGGATGCCAGACTGGCACCACTGTCCACTCTCTGGAGAACCATTCTGGGTGCTTGGCATGGATTTAAATCCCTTTGCACTCATTACTCCAATCTGTCAGACTCCCAGCAAATGCTCCCAACCCATGTCAGCCTCTTAGAAACTGTTGGGGCCGGACAGCCCCAAGAGAAAGTCAGGGCCCTTTATCCCAGGTCCCAGACACTAGCACACATGCACACATTCACTCATGTGCATGTCCACAAAGATGGAGCCTACACATGCGTTTCTGCACACTCTCAGCTACACACACATATGCATAGACACGCCATTCAAGCGTATGCACACACACATATGCACATAGAGACAAACACACACACAATCACATATGCACACACAGATATTACATATCCACAAGCATGTAGACTCACATACGTGCCCACATGCACATACAGAGGTAGGCACGCACGCACACAAATACATACCCTCCCATGCACGAGCTTGCAGGCACACACACAATTATGGAGGCATACAGAAGCATGCACACGGTGGAAAGGCACATGTGCACACACAGTGTTGTGGCAGATGCGAATCAACACATGGTTAGATCTCAGGGGTAAGAGGCAGCCTGCCAGACTAACGCACACCTTGAGTTTTGTGTCTCTTTTTCCAACGCTGCTGCTTTGAGGCCTCAGGGGCATGGGCTGCTCTGAGCCACCCTCCCTCTCTGAGCCGGCTCCCCTCCTGAGCAATTGCATGGCTGTGCGGGAGGGGAGCTGTGGCAAATGCAAGAGCTGCCTGCAGAGAGGGGCATGGCTGTGGCCAAGCCTGCTATAGCTGAAAGGGCCATCTCAGACGTCTCATTCGACCTTCTCGTGGTCCTAATAGGGAAACCGAGCCCCCAGCATCCTGCACCACATGGAGCTGTCCATCAACTGAGGAGGTTTGAGGAGGGAGGAAGCAGAGAAACTTAGAATCCCAGCCCCCACCCCATACACACAAGCACACATACTAGCTGTGTGCGTTTGAGCAAGTCCTTTCTGAGCCTCAGCTTCCTTGCCTGCAAAATGACACTATTCGGAGCCTGCCTCACAGAGATGATCTGAGGATTCGGGGAGGTTGTGTCTTTAAAGTGCCTGGCGTGGAGTAGGTGGTCAACACACATGACTTGTTGGAAACAGATTTCAGAACTGTACACCGGGGGTGTCAAAGCAAAGAACAAGGTTATTCCATGTTTGGCAATTCCAGGGTTCAGGTCTCAGGTCTTGTCTTCTCCTTTGCCACAACTCCCCTTCAGCCCTCTCCTCTGGCCCTGTCTGACTCCAGGACCAGAAACAACCTGTTTGGGAGCGGAAGGATGACACCTCAGTGATACTGGGAAGGTGGCGAGAGGTCAGGCCAAGGCCCAGAACTGCTTTGAGCTGCACTGGGGTTAGGGGTAGCCAAGGGGCAAGGCGTTTGGATGTGAGATGAACCCAGTGTAAATAGTTCCGTCCGTGTCTGATGTATCTTCCCTGGACACCAATGAGTGTTGAGAAGGTATCCATGACTTCTCAGCAGAGTACCATATATGCATGCGAGTCCCCCCAGCTTCACACTCACACGCGTACACACGGGACCGTTTCTCTGATGTGTCCTTTTGCCCCATTCCAGCAACTAGCATGGTGTGATGCACATAACGAGTGCCTGGAACATGGATACTCTTTCATGTTACTGTCTTTGTATCAGGTGGGCATATCAAGTCCTGGAGGGTACTGGCCTGGCAGGTAGAGAATCCAGCTGGAGCTCCATCTCAGCCATGACCTCTAGGTGACTTTGAGAGGGACAATACTCCCTGCTGGCCCTCAGTTCTTTCCCCTTATAACAGAGGTAGATAGTCACACAATATCAGAGATGGCAAGGTCCATAGAGGTCATCTGTTCCTTCATCCCTTTTCCTCCCTCCAAACTACCGATGAGGAAACTGAGGCTCAAAGAGGGGAAGAGATGTGCCCAAGGTCACACACGGTGTCAGGACATAGTTGGATCCACACACGGTCTGCGTAGTAGACTGTAGTCTCCCTACTGCTCTGTGGCAAAATCCAAACCCAGCTCGTCTCTGGTAGAATATAACAGCAATACCAGCGGGACATGCCACACACATGCACATAAAGGCATGTGGTAATAACCCTGTCTCACCTAACTGCTTCTATGGGAGACAAAGCAAATCACAGATAGAAAATTCCCTTGTAAACTAGGAAGCTTTGTCAAGGTTGGCCACCCAGTTATAGTCCAACAAGCGACACCATGCTTTTCCCCAGTCATGTGCTCACACAGCCTGGCATATGACTGCAGATGTGCACAAGGGCTCTCCTGAGTTCACCCAAGGACACACTCTAAAGCACCCCCTCCTGTGTGCGCAAAACCACCTAGTCCTCAAGGCAAAAGGATGGCAATGGGCACTGGCAAGGTAAGATGGGGAGCAGGAAGCAAGGCTTTGACTCTGACTCATGTGTTGGACACAAATTCTTACTTTGCCTTTAGCTTCTTTGGTACCAAAAGGAGTATGAGTGGGGGCTGCTGGTGGTAGAGGACAGGCCTGATGATATGGCTGGTGGAGGCAGAAGAAGTGGAAAAGCCTGCAGATTGGCAGTGCCAGGGTTTTTTTCCCCTGCCCAAAGCCCTATAGAAAGTTAGAACTGATATTAGCTACATTTATAGAGCACACAGTATGTGGTAGACATTGTTCCAAGCCCTTGACATATATTAACTCATTTCACCATCACAATCACTCTGCAAGGTGAGTACTATTATTCTCATCATCCTCATTTTACTGAAGCACAGAACTTTTAGGAAACTTATCCAAGGTCGCACAGCTATTATGTGATAAACTTGGGATTTTAAACGCAGGTAATCGAAGTCCAAAACCCGTGTTCTATCCACTATGTTTATGTAATCTCTGCCTCAGTTTTTTCCACCTATAAAATGAGGGGGTTAGATTGATTTATCTCTGAAAGTCCTTCCAGCTCCGGTACTCTCATTATATTTAATATTGTTGACTGAAAAAAAAAGCAGGACTCTTGCATCTTCCCATACATAGAAAAGTGCTAAATGCATTAACTTGAGATGTCTGGTTTTCTTTAATTAACGGTAATCCTTTGATGTTCCAACTTCTTTGTTGCAAAAACCCCATATAGCCAGGGTTCTCCCTTACCTCTTCAGAACAGTCCTTCAGAACTGTCTGAGAGGCTGTCTTCCAGGCTTGAAGTCCTCAGAAAGACTGCCAAATAAAACGTAATTCTCAACTTTTAGGTTGTGCGTTTCTTCTCTGAACCTTTAAGCCAAGTGAAAAAAAGAACTGCTCCCAAATGTCAGTGATTTCTACTCAAGGTCCCTGGGGAGTGGAGCTGAGCCCAGGTTCGGAGAAATGAAACTGCCCTGGAGGCTGGTCCTCCCAGCAGCTCCTAGGGCCGGAGAAGAGCTGGAGGGCTGGGAAGCTCTGGGAGCCAGGGCCTGGCCTGCATTTCCAAATCACTAGTAACAATAACAGGGAGCAGCAGCTCAGGCAGTCTGTGCTGGGATGTGGGGTCAGAGGTTTCACAGTGGGGTTGGGGAGTGGAGCTCCTTGACTGCATCCCTTTGGCCCACCCCTGAGCTGCCGCTGCCGCTAGGGACCTTGGAGTCCAGCTAGACCAGCAGCTCCAAGGCTGCAGCTGCCAAGGGACAGAGGAAAGGAAGTTCTGCATTTGGGGAATAGGGCTTGAGGCCCTGGAAATGAACATGGGTTGAGGACTTTCCCTGGCCTTTCCAGCTACTCTGGCTTCGGTCCCCCTGAGAGTTGAGAGAAGAATGTGGTATAATGATACAATGTAGTAGCTGCCGGAAATGGAATGCTGACCCACAAGCCCAGCTTCGGCCTCTTCTTTCCCTCTCTGACTCTCGGTTTCCTCATCTACAACATGGGGATAATAGTCTCCACTTCAAAATTGGTTGCTCTAGGTGATTCTGGGTTCATAGCTTGGGCCCTCAGTTTCCTCATCCATAGAATAGGGAGAAATTCTACCTGCCTGAGGAGAGCCTAGATTTGGGGACATCCTGTGGAGATAAAGACAGTAGGAAACACTGATGTTACTACACTGAGGCTTTGAAAGTGAGTTGTTTAAGCCGTTCCCCTCACTCCTCCTATCCCCACCCCTACTCCCACCCTGGGCCAAATTAGTTCAGAGTCTGGGAGAGAGTCCCCATTCCACCCTGGAACCATTGCGTCTCCTCCCTCCAAGTCCCTTCCTGCACTCACCCCATCTAAGGCCCCTCTCCTAGAAGGACTCCCAAGCTCTGGGCAGGAAGGAGGGTCCCTGTTGGCTGGTGGGAAAGTTAAGTCTTTGGGATGTGACATTCCTGAGATTATCCAGAGAACCCCTGGGGGTTGCAGCTGCACTCTCTCTCCTCTCTGGCCCGCTCTCTGCCTGCTGTGGAGGAGGGGAGGGCAGTAGGTCACGAGGCTGGAGAAGGCTGGGGGGAAAGGGGCTCAAAGGCAAGGAGCCAGGCCTGGAGTGGCCCTTCAGGCCAGGTGAGGAGTGGGGAGTGGGGAAGGAGCAAAGGACACCCCACCAGGACTGGCAGGAAGGGATCAGGGCAAAAAGAGCCCAAGGCAGCAGGCTATCTGTCACAGGGTGAGTTATAAAATGATATACAGATCAGCATTCCTAAGGCTACAGGTCGGATCCCCTCTTGGGGGTGGATGAGTGGGGTATTAGACCATGGTAGTTCTGGTGGGTGGGAAAGGAGAGTCAGGACTTCTGAGAGGCTCACATTCCAAGCTAGTCTGGGACAGCTCGCACCCTCAGAGAAGGGAAAAAAATCCCCTCTGGGGATTCCTCAAAGTGCTGTCCCAGATTGAGTTCTACAAAGGCCATCTCGAAGTCATTTCTTCCAGTGTCTTTTCCCAGCTGGGACTGTCCCTCACCCTATTCCTTGTGATGGAAGGATAAGAATGGTCAGGGACCCACTTATTACAGGCAACAAGTCTGAGGCCCGGCAAAGAACTGGTCAAAGGCATGTGGTCAGGCCCAGAATGCCTGATGTCACTCAGTCCCACTTTAAACCATGTCTCCCCTGTCCTTCCCAGGGGAGAGATTGGCATCCCTCAGGGCTGTAGCATCTCACTCACAGCAGATATCACACCCTGAACATGAGCACATGTTCCCAGGCCATGGAATGGGGTTTAAAAGTGACACCATGACACTAATACTCCAATTGAGGCTCAATCCAGCCCCAGCATGCACACTGCAGTCCATGTACCCAGCTACCTTCAAGCTGTACTGTGAGCTCCTTTAAGGACCCAGCCTGTGTCTTATCCACCCCTGTGTCCAGTCCGACACAGCCTCTATTTTAGGCCCAGCCTAGAGGAAGTTGGCTGAGTGCATAGAATATATATGTACTCTCATGCACATACAAGGAGCCAAAGCCACTGCACCTTCTCCCGACGGAGAGACCCCAAGAGACAGAGGAATCAGCTACCAAGGGATCAGGGGAGTCTGCTTCTCACAGTGGCCATAGTCTGTGTTGGCAACACACAGGCTGGGTCTGAGGGCAGTGAGAGCCCACTCAGGAGGGAGGGAGGGGTCAGGCTGTGAATAGGGCTCTGTGTGGCCCAGCTGAGAGGACTGGGGGAGGCTGGAATGTCAAGAACGTGCTCTCATGACCAGATCCAGGCTGGGGCCTGTGGCACAGGGCTGGCCAGGGGTTGAGGGGGAGCAGGGAAGCCAGGCAAGGAAAGGACGAAAAGTCCCCACCAGCCTGTGCTCAGATAGCAGGGTAAGGGCTGGGCATAGAGGATGCTGGGAGAGCAAGCTCCAAACCCGCCAATGATGCTGAGGACTCCTCAGGTCTGGACAAAGCCTGTCAGTAGCCTTTGCTACTCCAACCACCCCTCTCAGATCCCGCAACTTCTCACCCAGCAACCAACTTCCTGTTTCCATCCCCCTTTGGGCTGTGGCCCTCTTTTTTCACTCTTTGAACAGGATTCCCTTTTTCTGTCAAAAACTCTGGATCTGTCTCTTTCTGTCTAGCCACTCTGTCTCCCACTAGATGGCAAGCGCCTCATGCGTAAGGTCCATATCTGCTTCTGTGCAAGTTTGTATCTGCAGGTCCACCACAGGACCTACTGCATAGTTCTGAGTCGATGCTGCACACAGGCTTCAAATCCAAGAGATTCAGAGCCAGATTCATTACAAAAGGAAGATTCCCCTCCCACTTACCCCCAACCAGGCCTTTTGCTCTGTTCCTGACCTCAGTTAATAGCACCTCCATCCACCTGGTTGCCCAGGCCAGAAACCTTGCTTGGACTCATCCTTGACTCCTCTCTTCAACTCCCATATCCTGTCATTTACTGTGGTTCCATTATATAGACAGTTCATATACTGGTCCCCTCCTTTCTATCCCAAAGGCCACTGACCCTATCTGCTCCAGCCTCCCCGTGTCAAGTTTTGCCTAACCTTCCCCACCCCCATTCCCAATGAATTCCTCACTCAACAGATAGAGTAACATTCTGAAACATAAACCTGACTCTGTTACTCCCCTGATTAGGCCCCTTCAAGAGCTCCCCACTGGGCTCTGGATAAAGTTCAAGTTCTATCACATTGACCTACAAGGTTCTTCATGATCTGGCCCTGACCACTGCTCCACACATAGTTCTTACTCTCTGTCTGGCACTCTGCTCTCCAGCCAGACTATACACAGTTCCTTAAACCTCATGCTTCCACACCTCTTTGACTTTTTTTTTGCTCTTCTGGCCATGCTTTTTTTCCAGTACTTACATGGAATTGTGATGATTTGTACTTGTGGCCTACCCCCTTGTCCCCACCTGGCTGTGAATTCCTCAAGGGCGGGGAACATGTTTAATTTATCTGAATCCCTGGGTACCTATCAAAGGGCCTGGCCTTTAGAGGCTCATAGTAAATGAACGAATGAATGAATGAATGGCACACTGGATGGGAAGACTGTCACCACCAATCCCGGCCTTGTTCCAGAGTGCCTATTTCTGCAACTGCTGGACTCCTGGCTCCTCTGTCCAGAATCTCCACATGACAGGAATATGTTCTACAACCCAGAAACAAAAAGAACCTTTGCCCTGTAGCAAAATTCTCTGATGTAAAAGTTCATACCTCAGTTTCCCCTGTAAGCCTCTCAGCTACCAAAATAGCACCAAGATCAGGGCCCAAAGACAAGTGGGTTTCATGGTCCTGGTCTAGGCCAGGTTATCCTGGACCCAGAGTGAAAAAGAATAGGATGCAATAAAACTGGGAGCCCCATAAGCCTAAACTGTAAACTTGGTTCTGCCATTTACTAGCTGTGTGGCCTTGGGAAAGTCATTTCTCTTCTCTGGGCCTCATGTTCTTTATGTGTCACATGAGTATAAGAAAACCTACCATGTTTGTGATAGCCAAACACGTTTACTTATTTGTAACCTGTAAATTCCTGTGTAAATTTAAAGCTTAATTAGCTCCTGAACGATCTTTAATTCTCTTAAACCTATGGTGCGTTGGGGGTAGGGTGGGAGACGAGGGAATTTAATAAGACTAGAACAGGATTACAGAGTAACAGTGTGCCCTACCCATCAGTTCATCTCCTAATATTCCAGAACTGTCACATTTAGAACCTCACAAGGCCCTGCTTCCACCTTCCCTCCCACCGCCTCAGCCTTTTTTTTTTTAACTCCCCTTTTGTCCACCACTGAGAATTATATTGACTTGCTTAATCATGGGTCCACTTTGGAACTTTATAGGAGAATTTCATATCTTTCTTTCTCGATTGGTCTTTCCCCTCTCTTCACACCTATCTCATTCTAGAACTGTCCATGTCCCTCACATTAACATCCCTTGTGGACTTTTCCAATGAACAGTCAGAGGGGACACCTCCTACCCCTACACTCTCTTGTGGCCAATTGTGGGTTGGAGATTCACCAGATTTTGTCGTGTGGTCTACAAGGGTGGATCTGACTTTTGGTCATTTCAGAGTGATCTAGAGCTGAGATTAATGTCCTGGGACTAGAAATCATTGTAGTCAAGTGTCTGCACCTGGTGTGACGATCATTGTGCAGTGATAAGACAGATAAAAAGTACTGTGGCAACTCCTTTCCTTATAATATTTTGGTTGGCTTAGAGACTAGCTGCATGAAGCCAGGAGAATAGGCAAGAAAACCCTTCTACCTCTAAGAGGAGCCCTTCTTTCTTTCCTTAACTATTGAATTCACATCTATACCACTATCATTTTAGCCCAAGCCACCAACATTGCTTACCTGCACTACTGCAAAAGCCTCCTAAGAGACCTCCCTGCTTCCTCTGTAGCTCCAAAATCCATTCTCCACACAGCAGCCAGAGTGATCTCTCTACGATGGAAGTAAGATCTTGCCATTCTCCTGTTCTATGCCTTCCAATGGCTACCTACCATCGTTTGAATCAAAGCCAAAATCCTCACCCTGGCCTTCAAAATCCTGCAAAATTTGGTCCTTGACTCTCTCAACCTCTGTTTGGAACGTTCTGCACCCAGATAGTCACATCGCTGGCTCCTTCTTGTCACCCAGGCCTTGCTCAAAGTTCAGCTCCCCTGAGAGATGCTTTCTGGTCACCTTTTCTAAAGCAATCCCCACCTATTCTGTCTACCCTATCATTCTCTACTTCATCATGTTTTTTAAAGTTTCTCCTTCTTGGTTCTTAGAGATGTCTGTGATTTCCTTATTGATTTATTTGTTTACCTATTTATTGTTTGTCCCTGCTCCATGAGGACAGGGACCTTATCTGTCTAAATCTATGCTATATCCTTAGCATCCTATTATAGTGTCTTGTAGGGCATCGGTGCTCTATAAATATTTGTTGAATAAATTAATTTATAATATTGTTTATCATTTAAAAATGCTTTTGTGTATATCAATTTCTCACAAAATCTGTGACGTTGGGATTATTACTATCCTAGACTTATGGATGCAGAAAGTGAGTTTCAAGAGGTTATGGGTGATGTCCAATGTTATATAACCAATAAATAGGGGAAGGTGGCCCTGAACTTCAGCTTTCCAGTTCCAATTACTGCTTTTCCCACCAACATACCTTGCTTCTAACCTGGTTGATGCTATACCAAGGATGGCATGTTCCAAGCAAATGCTGACTGATTCTTTGATAATTTTTATTGTCAGGCCTTGGAACAGTACTGTGACCTGCACAGACTGCCTCTGATCTCCTGACTTGGGGGTGCTCTTATTCCATGAGAATGACATGAAACAGAGGAGTCAGCCAGTGGAGTGGGAGAAAGTAGTATGCAGTGGGCAGTCAGGAGTCTGGGCTTCTAAGCTCCACTTTGCTCCCTACTTGTACTCCATTTTCCTTTTCTGTGGGCCTCCATGTGTCTTCCTGTAAAATGGGTAGATTGAACTTGCTGACTTCATAGATTCCTTCCAGTTCTGATATTGTGTAGGGCTCTGCAATGCCTTAATTTCTTCTCTGTTTCCTTTACAGTGCTTCCCATTGCTGCAGGGGAGGAAGAATGCCGGTAAGTGCATGAGGTAGGGCTCAGAAGTGGCACGCAATGGCACTGAGCTTCTCAGTGGTCCTCACAGACTAGCTGATCGGGTCCCTGGGCCGTGGAGCCGATGTCCTAGATGCTGAAGCTGGAGATGTTCTCTGTCTCCCTCCAGTGGGCATTTCCTGGGCTCCTCAGCCTGGTCTTTTGGAAGTGAGTGGGTATGCAGAACTTCTGTATTTCTCAGGTTTTCTCCAGCCAGGGAGCCAGGGGAGGATCTCCCTACAGAGCTATCAGCAAGTGGCAGCCACCCATATGCTTCCCTTGTTCTCAGATGCCTTCTTTCTACTGGGAAGTATATTAGGGTGGGAGATATGTTGGGAAAGGGAACAGGTAAGATGAGGGTGAAGGAAAGAGACTTGGCTTTTGGAGTTCAGTGTGTGATATTTCCAATGCTTACCTTGTGTGGAAGTCTACCAAGAGGGTTAGTTAGGACTGAAGGGATAAATATATATATATATATATATATATATATATATATATATATATATATATATATATATATATAGGCTTGAGAGAGAAAAATCCTTCCCTTTCCTCTCTAACAAGTTTCTTTGGGGCTGACTGCTTATCTGCCTTCTGCCTCTGGTGTCCTACTTGGGTGTGGACAAGTGGGTGGCATTCTGGAGCAACTCCCTTCCATTGAAGAGGGCACAGTTGTCTAGAGGGGGATGACTTCTTTGGGGAGGAAGAGAAAGAAGGATGTTGGCCAGGAATGAATTTGCTGCCAGAGCCTGGACTCCTGGCATCAACCAGGCTCTGCTGAGGTCATCTAGGTCATCCTCCTGGCTTCAGCCCGATCTCAGCCATTTCCACTGGCTTCAGGTTTTCAGCAGGATGAGTTCAGGACTTGAATGAGCATGGCTGCTAGACAGCACTTAGGGCTGGGGGGTCATGGAAACAGAAAGACACCAATTAAGAAGCGACATGCTAAGCGCCTGTGCGAGGCATCTTGGGAAGATGTTGGAAGAGACAACCCGAGCCCTCGCTCCTGATCACCTCCTCAAGTTGTTGGAGCTGGTTTGGACACAGTCTTAGCAGGAGGCAGAGAGGGGATCTGGTTATCCCTCAAGGACTTTTCCACCTCGGACCCTGAGTTCTTGGGTGGTGGCGACTCAAAAAGAAGAGCCAGCAGGGCGAGGTGTTTATTTACATTGCCATGACAGCAGATGAGAGGGGACCTATTTTGGAGCAGGAACACTGCTTTGATCAGCATACAGCATACATCTGTTTCTCTGTGCCGCACCCCCTCCCAAGCCTCCCCTGTCACCATTCCAGGGCTTCTTGCTGAGCACAGTTCCTGCTTTGCAATAGAGACTTCTGGGGGCACAAGATCTCTGGGCTGCCCATACCGGGGGCAGGACAAACTTCTCCATTTCAGAGACACCAGCTGCAAAGGCTAAAAAGAAACCCTCAGGCCCTGAAATAGTGACGCCCCCCCCCTCCCCCGAGACAAAAGCACTCTCAGCAACTGCCAAGTTGCCTCATTAGAATGTCTGTGCCAGGACGAGTTGCCAGTGCTGAATCCCGGGAGGGTGGGCACCAGGTGGTCGGGTGGTCTGTGGTTTCTAGAGGAAAGAGGAGTGTCTTTTAGAGGGCAGGGTCAGGCAGAAGAGATTGCCACCTGCAGAACTGAGTTGGGACTGATTTTTGTGCTACTTCTTTAGGTTAAAGTTTGAAAATGTCTATTTAAGGACAAGTGTGAACACATTGTCTCAGGCTGATCCAAAGACAATCTGGTACAAATTAAGAGTTTATGCGGATGTGGCAGGGGAAGCAGCGAGGCACTGACAATCAAAGGACCTGGATTGTATACCAAATTTCATAACCAATTCACTGCGTGGACCCAGGCATGAAACTTCCTCTCTCTGGACCAGTGTCCACATCTGTAAAATGGAGCTTATTGCATGGGGGTCTTGCATGGATCGCAAGAGGTAGAGCATTAAAACATCAAAGCACGGGCTTCCCTGGTGGCGCAGTGGTTGAGAGTCCGCCCTCCGATGCAGGGGACACGGGCTCGTGCCCCGGTCCGGGAGGATCCCACATGCAGAGGAGCGGCTGGGTCTGTGAGCCATGGCCGCTGAGTCTGCGGGTCCGGAGCCTGTGCTCCGCAACGGGAGGGGCCACAACAGTGAGAGGCCCGCGTACGGCAAAAAAAACCACAATAAAACCCCATCAAAGTGCTGAGCAAATGTGATTATTTTTGAGATACAGCTCAAGGAGGGAGATAACTCTTGGTTTGTTCAGTTATTGATTTTTTGGACTAGCTAATGACTTCACCTGTTTTAAAATTCAGGAGGTATGAAAATAAAAATCTCCCCACTTCTGTCTCTCCACCACCCAGCAATCCTCTTGGATGTGACCAATGTTACCAGCTTCTTGGGCCCTTGATGAATTTTGAAGCTCTAGAGGAAGTGAGCTGTACTAGCCAAGACTTCAGTGGAGGCTGTAGATAGATGCCTGATTTGGGTTGGGAGTAGGATTGAGGGGAGTGTGCAAAAAGGGCAATGGGGCTTCCCTGGTGGCGCAGTGGTTGAGAGTCCGCCTGCCGATGCAGGGGACGCAGGTTCATGCCCCGGTCCGGGGGGGATCCCACGTGCCGTGGAGCGGCTGGGCCCGTGAGCCATGGCCCCTGAGCCTGCACGTCCAGAGCCTGTGCTCCGCAACGGGAGAGTCCACAACAGTGAGAGGCCCGCGTACCGCGGAAAAAAAAAAGGGGGGGGGCAATGGAGAAGGAATTGCGGGGCAGGAAATGTGGAGCAGTGGTGGAATAAGCATTTGTTTGGGAATCAAGAGACCTGGGATCCAGTCTTGACTGTATGACTCATGGCTGAATGATCTTAAGAACCTTCCCCTTTCTAACTCTCAGTGTTCTATCTGTACATTGAGCCTGTTGTGTTCTCATATGCCAGTCTTACAAGTTCCACCAGAGTAGAGCAGAAGTGGTGGAGGGGAAGACTGACCAGGGACATTTTAGAGAAGGAGAAGCCAATACACTGACTCAAAGCTGATAATTGAGTATGCTTTTCATATGTAATCTTCTTCCTATTAAGATTAGTCAATCAAAGGGTTCTCTGCCACACTACTGCTTTTGTCCTAGTGGTTTCATTGACAGAGCAAACCTTTGGCACCATCTGCACAGGAGAACATTAGGAATGTCCACTGGCTTCAACATATGTAATGCTGCCCAGGCCCAGGAGGATAGCCTGAATAAACTTTGGTCGTCCTGCTATCATGGCCCAAGAATCCACTAGCACAATGTTTCCCAAATTTCACTTATTGGTGAACCAGCTTCACAATTTTTGCCATTATTTCGTCCTGTGCCATTATGTACTTATTATGTTTCTTTAACTCAACCCGATTTTAAACAATAACCTCACTTTAAGCCGTAAATATCTATGAAATGAGGGGTTGAGGTACTAGTTACAGCTTTCCTAATGCATATTGAATTCAAAATATATCTATCACAATTCAAAACATCAGTGTATCACTCCAAACCATCCCATGCATATATACCCAGCATTGGAAACCACAGAGGTAGCGGTAACACAAACCGGCAGGTCAAGAAGGCCTTTAGACCTTTGGAGCTCACTCCAAGACTCACTAGGTGCTCCCGGGCTCCCTGCATCACTCCATACTCCTTATGCTGTGTTACTTAGGGATGAATTGCTCCTGAGATGGAAATAGGTTCTGGAACCTAAAAGGAGCCCCTTCCCTCCAAACAAAATCCACAATTCTGAACTGCCTCACAGGTATTGAAGTGAGAACACTTGAGTAGAGCACCAGAAGTTCTAGGTTCCAGTTTTGGCTCTGCCCCTGACCAGCTGTGTGACTTTGGGCCTGCCCCTTCCCCTCTCTGGGCCTTCCTGTTCCCAACTATAGTATGAAGAGTCTGGTCTAAATGACCTCTAAGGTATCTTGCTGCTCTGAAATTCAACGACTTCTTGACTTGCAGACCCTACACTTCTGTTTAACTCATTAGCTCCCCTTCCCAGCAGTCCACAGAGGTGAGAAGGCTGCTGACCTTCCCTCCCATTGCCCTTGCACCAAATCCTCCCTGAGGCCCCTTGCTCCCAGTGCACAAGGCTCCTTTTGTTGCCTGGAGCCATTCAGGGCTTCTCTTCAAGCTCTCTTGTTGAAGTGGCTGAGGCGACCTGTGGGGTAATAGTTGGCCTGTAACAAGAGCCCTGGCTCCCCAACCCAACTGGCTCCAGCCTGGCTGCAGGCTTGGACTCAGCACCAGACTTTGTCCATCAGTTGCCCAGACCCCTCTCTCCAGTTCTGAGAGGGCAGAGAGACTAGTTCAAAAGGGAAAAAATAGAAACTAATACATTTATTTAAATGCATTTATTTAAGTTGCTCTTAGACGTCACTTCTAAGGCTCAAGAGGAGAATAGCCCAAAACACTGAGTCTATGAAAATCATCAGAATAATAATAATTCAATTAACTTCCTCTCTTTTGAAAATGACCAAATCATTACTGTAACTAATTCTTGACAGATCTGGCCATTTAACATTTGCCATTTTATGAAGAACATTTGCAGGGCATAGCTTATCTAGCATTTGACAGATATTTTACCCAGCAACTTGGAATAGTATAAAAACCGACTTAGGGGGTATCTGGAATTGATTATCATTTGAGACAGGAAATCTTTCAACCATGGTCTGCAGTGAATTCAGCCAAGGTAAAAAACACTGGACTGTGAGTTGAAAATTCTAAGATCTAATCCCAAGTCTGACATTAACTCCTTCTGTGACCTTGAGTTAGTTGCCTCCCCTGCCTGGACCTCAGTTTCCTTGTATGAAAAATGAGAAGGTTGAACTAGACGGTCCCAAGGTCCTTTGCACTCTACTCTGTGTCGTCCTCCACCCCCTGTCCCTGCCAGAGTCAGGCTGAAAGGAGGGAGAGGCAGGGATAAGGTCAGTGAAAAGGGCAGTTTCAAGATGTTCTTTGGGATAGGGGAAGGATTTCCAGACCCACGGAGGAGAGTAACAGCTTCCTTTGGGGTCAAAATGGGCTGGGAAGTCCAGGTCCCCGATGCTTGCTGTCAGGAGTACAAAACAGAAAGCCAAGTCCAGGCTTACCGATACGAGCCAAGCAAATGTCCTGAGGCACAGCTTAGTTGGCCATTTTCACAGCCTGGGCCAATCCAGAAGATCAGAGCAAGGGCTGCGTGGCATGGACAGCTACCCAGGGGCTGGGGAGGGAATGGGAGTTGCAGATGGAATGACAGGTCTGGAAAGCGTTATTGGATGCTTCCACCAGAAGGTCACATGAATCCTTCAAACTCAACACTAAAGAGCATAGTTCTTCATCATTCTCCTGGAAACCTTCTCCTTCTCTGGGATTCTCTTGCTTGGTTAATGTACCATCATCCACCCAGTCACTCAAGCAAGAATCATGGAAATCGCTTGGGCTCCTCCCTATCTCATTCGCTACCATGCAGTCACCAAATCAAGCCCATGAAACTTCTCTGTAATGTTTCTCAAATCTGCCCCTTCTTTTCCACCCACACTGCCATAGCCCTGCATCTTGGCCCTTAGCATCTCTGACATGGATGGTTGCTACAGTTCCTAACTGGTCTCCCTGCCAGCATGCTTTCCCTTCTAGTCCACCTCCCATACTGCTGCCAGAGTTCTCTCTTTAAAAGAAAAATTTGGTCATGCTCAAAAAACTTTGATTGTTCCCTACCTTTTGTCAAAGTCCAGATTTTTTGCGTTGGCAATCAAGGTTCTTCACAAGTTAATAACCTATCTTTCTTACTTCATCTCACACCACATCCCCACATTTCTGAGCCCCATGGGACAACTCAGAATTTCCTACGCATACAATGAACTCTCATATTGGACTCTCCACTGTGGGTGTCTTTGCCAGTCCTTCTACTTGGCTTGTCAAGCCATCTTCTGGTCCTCTGGACAAGCCCATCTTGTCCATATTTCTATTATAACACATCATGCAGTTCTGCATTTGCTTCTTTTCTTTCCTGTATCTTCCATGGACCATGAGCTCTTCGTGTACAATAACTATATCTGACTGACCTCTGTATTCCGAGAACTAAGCACAGGGCCTCACATAAACAACGAATCTGCCAAGGACTGTCTTTTATTTTTGATGGCGTAGCAAAGGAACTTCTGGTGATTAGACTAGTGACTTCTTTCTCAGCAGACTTTCTTCCCTATCATTTCAGCTCTGAACTAGCTATTACAGATGAACACAGAGCCCCCACTGGCTCCAGATGACAAATTGTCTTGAGACAGGGCTTTGAGGGGCTTAACAGTTGCAGCCAATGGTACAGATCCATGTAAAACACGTTTCCACCAAACCCTTGAAACTTGGAGGTTGCCTACATCTCAGGGCAAGAAGGGCACCTAAGGACCGTATTCGTATTAATCAATGGCTTACAAACTGAGACCCGAGGAACTGTAGAGTCCCCAGAGACTTACTGGGAGATGTGAGGAGAGGACAGATTTGGGGGGGGTTGCTTCACTCAACCAATCTATTTCACCTCTTGGAAGTTCCATAAAGATTTCATTTGGAGACTGAAGTTGGCCACATAAAAGTGGATATTGGAGACCGCTGCTCTAGTCCAGTGCTCACCTGCTTAACAGGCTCCCTTTATACCATTCCTGCTATGTGCCCAGTCAGGCTCAGACCAAACTCTCCAGGTATCGTCAAGCATCCCTTTTCATCCTGTACTCAGTCGAAAGTTCTTCTCTATATGCAGCCAGAATCTGCCTCACAACTTCCACCCAGTGGTCTTGTTTTCACCCCTTGGAGTCTCATGAAGTTGTTCTATTCATTCTTCCCCTATGACTAATCTGATGTCATTTAGAATTTCCCAAAGTCTGAGATGGAAGGAACCTTGTAGCTCATACAGTCCAATACTCCCATTGCAGTTGGTGAACCTGAAGCTCAGAGAAGGTAGGTGATCTGAAAAACAGCAGAGAGCACTTAGCAGTAAAACTGAGGCCAGAACCCAAGTCCCCACTCATGTATACTATTCTCCCAGAATCTGTCTTTCCACAGGATGAACAGCTCCCACTCCTAATTTCTCACAGTCCTGATGACTCTTCCCTAAACTTACTCCCAATTGACAGTACCCAAGTGCTGAAGATCAGCAGCTCAGCTGGTGAAAGCTCCGTGGTGTACAGGCTTCCATCAGCCTGAGGTAAGGGCAAAGGCGAGCAAACTGGCATCGCAAGCAGAGCTGTTTCCTCATCACAGCCTGGATGCTGTTCTCCTCCTCTTTCCGTGGGACTAAATTCCATTCCTATAGCCCTCCTCCCATGGCAGGGCAGCCAAGGGGCAGCTTTCAGAGGCCCCTTCTGACCTGTTTGCTAGAGGGTCCCTGCTGTGTGACCCTCCACATCCCCAAACCAGAAACAGGAAGAGTTGATTTGGTTTACGTTTCAAGAAGAAAAATGAAAACATAGGAAGTAGGGCTCCTGAGAACAGAGGCTTCCAACTCTGTGTCCATGTGCCCCTAGAGCAGGATATTTCAGGGAATACATTCCACAGGGGAAGGGAATGGCCTCCTTATTAAAAACAAAATACAAAACCCTTCAAGGTTTGGAAAAAGAAAATGGCCAAAGGAGACCCTTAAGGAGGGGAGGGGCAGTTGTTTCAGAATCTCCAATGCTCCCCGCCACCAACCCCCACCCCCCGCATCTACCACGTGGCACTTTGATCATACTTTGATCTCACTGCTGTTATCAGCACATCTGGCCCCCAGAGATGCCCTGTTCCCTTTAACCTATGGCCCAAGAGAAGGTCCAAGAACCTTTTCTTGTTTCCCTGAGGATCATCAAAGTAGGCTGGCACTTAGAACCTTCCTTTAAAACCAAGCCAAAAAACCCAGAATGAATAATGAATTCATTAACAGAACATGCAAATGGCAGAACAGCATTCAGACTTTGCAAAGTACATGCTTCTTGTCTTGAGAAAACGAGCAAAAGCAGGGAAGCAATTTGCCAATCCCTAAGTATCTCACAGGATAATTACTTCATTGCCCCACATGAGCTGCTGTAAATTTGCCTGACTTTCTCCCCTCTCAGCTCTCTGTTGCTGGGAAGTGGGTGCTATCTTGTTTCCCAACCACAGTTACCAAAATGGCCAAAGCAAAAGGTCTTTTGGAAAAAAAAAACCTTCCAGAACACCTAGTGTCCTTTCCAGTTCTGGTCTCTGGGCTGAGGAACATGGCTAGTTCACAGCTAGTTGACAGGGTAGAAGTGCGGATCATCTGGGTGCCAGAGAAACATGGTCCTGCAAAAGAAACAGTTCTGGCCACCTCTGAAGCTTCTACAGAGCTTCTATATGTGTCACATATGTGAATGCATGCACACACACATACAGCCTCTTCACCAAAATCTTAACCTTCACCACACAAAAACGTGCTACTGTCTCTTGCTTCTCAAAGGGGTCTCTGTGTCCCCTTGGGCCAGAGGTAAGCAGAACCTCTTCCCAGATGTTTCCAAGAGCATCTGTATGGAATAGCTCATTCTCCCTAAAAGATCTGGGGGGAAAACATCATTTTTAAATTAGAACAAGCATAAATATATGTAACGGAATAGCATGCAAAATTCACATGAATTTGTAAGATAAAAGTGGAGACTTCCAAGAAATTTCTCACTTATGGCTGGCTACATGGGCTCCCCGGCTCTTTGGGGCTGTGTGGGGAACGAGTTCATTCTGTTCAGTCGTTTGGGGGTACTCTGGTGCAAAAGTTTGAGAAGCACTCACTGAACTGGTAGGCTCCCTGAGGGCAGAAACTTTGTCTCATTCCTCTCTGCATCCTCATGCCTAATACAGAGAGAGTACTCAAGAACTGTTTGCTCCATCCTTCTATCAGCCTATCCATCCTCCCCAAGAAACCAGTGAAAAAGGTGGCTTCAGGCTGATGAAAAGGGCTCAGTTTCTGAAGAACTCAGACAGCTCTGGGTCTGAATTCTGACTCTGTCACTTATCAGCTATGTGATCACCTCTCTGAGCCTCAGTTTTCTCACTTTGAAAATAAAGATCCAAACACCCAATTCCTGGGTTGTTGTGGGAACTAACTGTGATAGTGGGAGTGAGACGGCTCTATAATCTCCCAGGCAATACACAAATAATAGTTATTAAATGATTATAAACGTGACCATCATGACCAGTCCAAGCAGGAGAGTGGGGGAAGGGAGAGATGTTTTCTCCAGTCCAGAAGTGTGACTTGAGATTAAGAAGGCAGGAGCTGAGGCCTCAAGAATGAGTCCCTGGGCCTCTCTGATGGGGAGGGCCCAGGTTGAATGGCTCTGGGGTCCACTCCAGGGAGACAGTGTGTATAGGCAGCTTCGAGCAGAGTGATGGAGGTATCAGACGTGCCTCTGTATACTTCCAGTCTCCAAAGACCAGATGGGCTTGCTTTCTCATATCTGCCAATGAGCCCTGTGGAGGCCTGGCTCACAGCAAGGGTCACACGTCAGCTGGGCTAAAGTTACAATCAGGCACGATGGCTTGGTGGCTAGCAGCTCTGTGGCCTTGGGCAAGTATCTTCTCTTTCTGGGCCCCAACTTCCCCATCATTAAAATGAGGGGATTGGATAGAGTGACCTCTAAGGCCCTTCCATCTCCTACACACTATGGTTGTATGGCCCTTAATCGGAAAGTGGTTTGACCTTGTTTTTCCAAAAATGTGATCAATCTGATCATCTGATAGTTTGATACTGAATCCTGGAATATAGTGAAAAGTAGTGTGGGGAGGCCTGGCTGGGACCCCTTCTGCCTCCTGGTCCCTATGGCTCCTTCTGCCTGGGTCTGGCTGGACTGGCCCATCTCCAGGGCAATTTGTGATCACGTTCCAGGTGAGGGGCAGGTGGGTGAAGCAGGTGTTTCCCAAGGCTGGGACTCAGGGCCAGGTACCTCACAATATAAAATGAAGAAAGGAAAGAAAACAGGAAATCCTGTCCACTCTATGCACCTAATTGTTCAGGAAAAATTCCTTCTAGGCAGGGCTGCTGTCGCAGAAGTCAGCAACAGCTGCTGGGCTGGAGAGCTGCTGTGGTCCCTGGGATTCTGAGACTCCTCACACCCATCTCAATCTGTTCAGACCTTTGCCGTTCTTTGACAGTCAGTTCAAATACTGTCCCCTCCCCCCCTTCAAATCCTCTGCATACTGTTTATCTGCCTTAGAGCACCGATCATGTTCTGCCTGTGTTGGAGCTATTTCCTTCACATAAGGATTAGAAATAAACTACATTCTCTGAGGAGAGACTTTAACCTGAATATCTGGATATAAAATGGAGAGCCAAAGTCCTATAACTCCTAACTCCCACTTTTAAGAATTAGCCAACTTTAGGAAGTTTTTCCGGTAGTTTCCAGAAAGCTTCTATTGTCAAAGCTATTGAAAATGCGAGAGAGCATGATGCTTTGGAGGGACCACTGGCTCTAGAAATTAAACACCTGGGTTTGTGTCTCAGCTCTCCACTTGTCGGTCAGATCAGCTAGGGTGAAATCTGTCTTCTCGTTGACTCTCAGTCCTCTGCTCTGTAAAATGGGATAACAGCTCCTCTCCTGCTATCTCACAGGGTTGTTGTAAGGACCAAATGAGACAAAAGAAATGAAAGCATTTTGGAAACTCTAAGGGATGCTCTATTTATCTCCATGCTTGTCTTTGCAATTTGACTGTAAGCACCTTGAGAACAGAAACCTTGGTCCATCTGGGGCTGGGTCCCCATTGCCCCTAGTTCTGACAATTTGTCTGGAACAGGCAAGAGGTGACTGTCAGGTGGGGCGTGTTTTCAGAGTTCTCAGAACACACACACACACACACACACACACACACACATTTGTGTGTGTGTGTGTGTGTGTGTGTGTGCATATACATAGATATAAATATGAGAGAGAGAGAGAGAGAGAGAGAGAGAGAGGAAAGTGGCCAAGAAGATTCAATTTTCTAAATGGACCAGATATAAAATGGTTGCAAATTAAAGCTAGAAAACTCCTCGGATATCATTTAGTACAATCACTGCTCCCCTTCAACCTTTAACAGATGGACAAACTGAGACCCAGAAAAGGGAAGGGACTCACCCAGGGAGTTAGTGGCTCTGACAGCCAAGTAAAGGTAGGGAGAAGGAGCAAGGCTTTGGGCTGGAGGATTCAAGTTAGGGGATCCAGCCTGGGGAAGATGGGTGGGGCCCGAGAAGAGATGAATGTGGCCAGAGTGGGAGGATCAATTAGAAGAATCAGTCAGGACCAGCTGAGAAATTTCCCTGGTAAGTGGAAATATAAGAAATATGAGGGTTGTGGTTTAGCAAGTTATTATGAGCCTTGCTGAGCAAGGAGAGGGAAGGGAGAGGAAGAGAAAAACAGAGGGGGCCAGAAAAGAAGAAATATAAGAAGGAAGGCTGACCTGGGTGAATGGAGGACATTTAGAGTGATGGGTCAGTAAGGGCTGAACTGAGCAAGTCAGCAGAGCCTTGTCACCTGTGGGACATCCAGCCACCTTACAGGTTCCCACCGGTCTGCTCCCTGGCTTCTTCTAGGCTCTGAGCATGCGAGCCAGTTCTTCTTTTCTTTTTTTTTTTTTTAACATCTTTATTGGAGTATAATTGCTTTACAATGTTGTATTAGTTTCTGCTTTATAACAAAGTGAATCAGTTATACATATACATATGTTCCCCTATCTCTTCCCTCTTGCGTCTCTCTCCCTCCCACCCTCCCTATCCCACCCCTCTAGGTGGTCACAAAACACCGAGCTGATCTCCCTGTGCTATGCGCAGCTGCTTCCCACTAGCTATCTATTTTACGTTTGGTAGTGTATATATGTCCGTGCCACTCTCTCACTTTGTCACAGCTCACCCTTCCCCCTCCCCATATCCTCAAGTCCATTATTTTCTTAGCAAACTCAGTCTTTTCCCACTGCCCACTGTTTGGGGAAGTGGCCCCAGACCATAGGCTTTATCTCTGCAGATTTGGGGCAAGGGCACCCTGAAGCCTGGCCTGGCTGGCTGTCAGAACAGGAATGTACCCACTCTACAGCCACGGTCTGGTTTTAGGTGCACAGTCACATTGAGAGGTGAACTCAGCGCAGCTTTCAGATGAAGCGTAAGAGAACATACCAATGGAAATAACCATAAGAATAACAAAAATAACTAAATATGTATGGAGAGCCAATAGTTGGACCGATCAAGAAGGAGGGCACTAGAGCCAAAATGCCTGTATTTGATTCCCAGTTGTACTCCCCATTAGCTGTGTGATCTTGGACAAGTTGCTTAACTTCTCTGTGCCTCAGTGTCCTATGTGTAAAATGAAGGTATCAATTGTGCCTTCTTGAGAAGATTTGGAAGGAGCAAATGAGTTGACCCTGGTACAGCCTTTAAGCGATGCCCAGCATACAGTGCTCAATAAATGGTAGCTATTATTGTCATCGTCATTACGTGCTGGGCACTGCTATAAATGTTTGACTTGTTTTATGGCCTGCAATGATCACTCAGAAGGGAACTGAGGCCCAGGTGTAAGGACATGTCTAGTCCATTTGCTTTTTCTTAGACGCAGACTTTTTTTCCCCCAAACCGAATCCTGTGTGGAAGCTCAATGTGTAAAACAGATAAAAAGCAACATGGCTCTGATTGAAGCAAGGTGGGGTAGGGATGGGAACCTGAGCTTCCAGGCTCAGCCTTCCCTTGTTCTCCCCTCCCCCAACATCCCCATGGTAGGCCTTGAGGCTCCTCCCCAGCCACTGTGAGGCACAATTTGCAAGCCTGCTGACCTAGTCCATCTAACTTTTTATGCGCAGATGAAGATATCATTAGACTTGAAAGGGCAAGTGACATGCCCAAAGGTTATACAGCAAGTCAAAGGCAGAAGGGAGCATGGGTGGCACCACCAGGCATGGAGGACAGTAACTTGGTCAAAGAGAACAGCCTCCTTGGTTAAACTAGAACATAGAACTTCCAGGCTTGGGTGGAGAAGAGCCAGGAAAGGAGGAGTGAGCAGGAGGGGAGGAGACCCTGACCCAGAGGCCCTGCCCCTGGGCCCTGAGTGTGAAGAGCCCCTCTGGACCTTCCTATCAGGCTGGGGCTACCCCAGACTTCAAGACAACAAGACAAGGTCCTGTCCTCATGGAGCCTCTCACTACACAGGGTGTGGGGTTCTGTTTTGACAAGGACGTGGTCCCTGTCCCTGAGCTCTCCAGTCTGGGGGATGCAGCTGATGTGGGGCTAAATCCTGCCATTCAGGCCTTCTGATTGAACTCTTGGTGGGAGAGAACATTTTCACAAGGCTCCTTCTCCTTCGGGGTTCCAGGACAGCAGCCTGGCTTCCAACGCATTGTTGTCAAGGAAGTACAGAGGGACAGCCTGGCTCACCATCCCTTTCACTGCTATGTGTGTGGACGCCCCCCTCTGTTCAAGACTCACCACTGTTTATCTAAGAACCCGCGCGTGGCCAGTTTTTGTTTTCAGACTTTGGCGTGGGTTACCTGAGGATACCACACAGAGGAGAAATGTTCCTCCTAGAGAACTGTGGGACTTCTCTGGAATCCCTTCTGACCTGATAGTTTGAGCCAGTTAGACCCGTAAGACCTCTGGAAGATGACTGAATCTGCAGGGCAGGGCAAGTCAGGGGCAAATACTGAAGGGCAAAACCTGGGTGCAGGGCCCTAAGTTGCTTGCCCCTCCCTGCACAGGCCTCAGGATCTCCATCTGTATAATGAGGGGGTGGAGCAGATGCTCTCTGAGGGCCCATCAACTCCAGGCTGGGCTTCTGTGGAGGCCCCAGCTACTTGGGCACTCTGTCACACAGTGGCCTGGAATCCTAAAGGAACACACCAAGTGACAGATACAGACAAAGCCTGTTCACTGCCATGGCTTGCCAGCCCTCGTGGCAAGTCACACAAGGGTGATGATGCAGGAGGCAGATGACTGACCCACCCCACCACCGCTGCCAAACTGCAAACTCCTTCTCTGACACAAAAGCTGCTTTTGTTCATGGCCGGGCCAGCTGCTCAAATGGACCGAGCCCTGGATCCCTGAGCTGGGCTGCAGAGTCCATGTTCCTGTTGGGTGGTGCTGCACCTTGCCAGGTGATGGGGAGAGGAGGAAGGCTTTCTGCAAGTTCCATCAGGGTGAGGGGTGTGTGCTAAGGCCCAGGAGTGGGAGTAGGGGCAGCTGTGGGTGGGTGCTGTAACTACTTCCCAGATAAAGGCAAAAAGAATTAGTAGACATGAAATTGAGCAGCCTGCATGACACAAGGACAGGAAGGAAGTAGCCAGGCAGGCGAAAGGCTAACGGGTGAGTTTGCCACTGACAAGTGCATCTTATCAGTGATTTCTCATTTGGGTCACATGACAGTTTCGGGAAGTAGGTGTTACCGTCTCCCTTTAATAGTGAGGAAACTGAGGCCCAGAAAGGTGATATGATGTGTCTTCTAGTAAGTGTTGAAGCTGGAGTTCAAACCCCAGGCTGCTTTGAGAGTTGCAGTTCTTAAGGGCCCCTTCTCTGGAGCTGATAAAATCTGGAGAACATACACACTGTTGCTGCCCATCCAGTAGCTCTTCTAAGACTTGGCTGCAAGGACCTAGGAATGATCCTTCCCATTTTACTAAGGCCCAGAAAAGGCTAATGATTGGGCCATAGTCAGACACAGCCAGGTGGAGATGGGAAAGACTGAGGCTCCATCCTTCACCTTTCTGCCTTTAGTCGGAAAGCTGCAGAACACTGCTCCGAGCAGCACTCCACCGCTATTCTCCCTACGTCTGGTCATTTTCCACTTAAAAAGTGCTCTCAGATCCATTATCTTGAGGTTTGTGGGGCAGAGAAAAAAATATTTCAATTTTCTAGGTGAAGAAACTGAGGTTCAATAACTTGCCAAAGGTTACACAGCTACTGAATGGTGGAACTAGGACTTGAGGCCAGAGTTGTGCCCAAACTGCCCTCTAGTTGTCCACAGAGTGCATTTGGCCAGCATGGGAAGGCTAGAGCAAATTGGGTGAAGCATAATGTTTGAGACCCAAAGCAGCAAACCCCAACTCCCTGGGGTGACATTTAAACCCTTTGCTCTTTTCCATATGAACCTCTGAATTGCACAGAGTCATGGGGCCCTTGGGAGGGAAACACAGAAGCCAGTGAGGTCAGTTCTCTGGAGCAGACCCCGGAGCTGCCAGCTTTCGTGGCTTGCTAGATGTAGATGCCCCATCAGCCCAAATGGCTTTGCGGTCAGGGTGCCAGGTTTGAGTCAACCACACAAAGGGCACGAAAGGGTGGAAGGGCCTTCTCTCTCTTCCCCTCTCACCAAATGTGGTTGCATTTCATGCTTGGTCACCGAGCCATCTTGACATTCCTCTACCCCAGTGATGTTGGGGAAAGAAGACCCCAAATCTTTCTGCCACCACTGAGTTTGGGCAAGGCTGCTTCTGGGTCATTCGTTCAGTCCTTGAACAAATATTCCCTAAGTGCCAACTCTGTGCCAAGCTCCTTCCTGATCAATGAATATGCCATAAATAATAAAACTCAGTCACTGGTCTCAGAGGATCCAAACTCTTTTTTTTTTTTTTTCCAAACTCTTATTGGACAGGAAGACATACAGATAACTCGACTCAATATAGAATTATTGCTGATGAAACTGAGCTGAAGGAGCAATTGGAAAGGGAACGGCTTATGCTATTCATAGGAGTGACTACAAGGATCTGTGGGACTTTGCCAGGTGCAGGAGATAGGGCAAATACCTTAATCTCTTTGTACCTCAGTTTCCTCATCTGTAAAATGGGATAATAATAGTACCTACATGGTTTCTGTGATGAGTCCATGAGTTAAAATGTGCAAAAAGCTTAGAATAGTGCCAGGTACATTGAAAGCACCACGTAAGCGTTTGTGAAATGAGTCAAGGAAATAAGGATAAGCATTCTTTGTGTGTGTGTGAGAGAAGAGCACATGTAACACATTGGGAGGGTTAATGACGTTTAGTGTGTTCTGGGAAGGCCAGCTGCTTTGGCTGGGTGACCTTGTGTGGAATTATGAATGTCAACCTCAGAAGTGTGAACTTGTCCCTGTAGATGACGGGCAGCCCTTTCTGAAGTTGGATCTTTGCTATGGAGGGTGGCAGAGGACTCCTGTGTGAAATGCTAGTGCTCTTTCACCAGCCCAACAGGTGCTGGGTCCAAGAGACTGCCACCAGCCAAGAAGCAGTCAGCTGCCACACATGAATGGAGAGCCAGCCCTTTGCACAGCCCAGCTCCTGGCTTAGCATCCATCTAAGGAAGGCTGAGTTGGGGGGAGAGACCCTACATCTTTGCCCTCAAGGAGCTGCTCATCTCATTGGAATAAGGTCTGCTTCTGCTAAGAATCAACTGAATTTTCCTGGTTTGAAGTTGTGGAGATGTGTGGGTGAGAAGCTCTGTTGTGGCTGGAGAGGCAGTATGTATAGTGATTACTAGCCAAAGCTGACAGGCTTGTCTGGGTTTAAAGCCCAGTGGTCACTTCCCAACTGCGCTGCCTCGGGCAAATTACTTAATCTCTCTGTGCTGCAGTTTTCCCGCCAAAAATGAGGGCAACGATAATAACTTGACCTCCTCACAGAGTTGTCACGATGATTAAAGCACAAGCGTAAGTGGAAAGTGCTTAGAACTTTGACTCACATAACAAGTGCCTCATAAGTGTTGTTAGCTATTCTCAGTGACTGAGGGCCTACCGTGTGTCAGGTGTCTGGAACCCCTGGGGTCAAAGGCAGTGGCCTAGAGGCATATGGATGCACAGGACCAATGGGGCTCATCTTCCTGGAGTGTCAACTTTCCTTAAAGGCTTAAAGGAGAAAAACACCCATTTTTATATGAAAACAATATGGATGCACACTGGAGTTAACTGGAAAATTCAAGTAGATGTTTAAGAGCAGGGATTTTAAAGACATTCCCTGCTTGGAGACAAAGCTTCAGGTTACATCTTCAGCCCCCGGGGTTTCTACACATTCTTCCCCCTCAGCCTTAAGGGTCCTTGGGTACAAAAGTTCCAGCCACACAAACACATGTGAGCTCACAGGACCTTTATGATGCATCATTCCCCGGGGTAAGGATGATCACTGCATCATATGGGTGAAAACTGAGGATCAGGGTTCAGATTCTGCCATCGCCACTTGTTAGCTGTGTGAACTTAGCCAGTTACATTATCTTTGTCGTCCTCAGTTTCTTCATCTGTAAAATGGGTGTGATGATGATGATGATTACCTGCTTTATCTGGTTGTAGTAAGAATTAAATAGATTAGTATGCAAAAAGCACTTAGAACAATGGCAGGCATATAGTTAGTGCTCAATACACATTAGCTTTTATTAAATCCATTCTCACATTTCCTCCCACAACAACATTGCCAGGTGGGTGTCATCCTGTCCATGTGATGAGGCATGAAGTTGAAGCTGTAAGAGATTAAGTCAGATGCCCCCTCCTCTTTATTAACAGAGGGCATTACTGCAGTGGGGAGGAGGTGGGAATAAATGACCTCTGGGGTCCTTCTCAGTTCCCAGGTCCTATGATTCAAGTTAAACTTTGGAGCCTTTTCATATTACTGTTCTGGCTGGAACTCAAGAAGCGGAACTCAGGAAACAGGGGAGGGACTGGCCAGGGAGGAAGATGCCTTAGCAGGGTAGGAAATGGCTGCTGCCACCCTTCCTTCTAGGCTGCTGCTGCAAGGGGCTGTATCCTGCACTCCCGCCCCACCAGAGAGCAAAAGGGAAACTCCTGTGCTTGGAAGGAGCCGACCAGGGCCTCCATTTCCTCAGAAGGGAAATTGCCCCTGTGGCAGGTACTGTGTAATGGCTGCTGGAAACTCAAAAGTCAAAGGCTTGGAAGCACTAAGCTGGGCACCGAGAGGGGCCTCCTGATGGCTGTTTATCCTGGCTGAGCTAATCCAGGATGGGGACTCCTGATAGGCCAGAGGGTGCTAGGAGAGAGGAATGGGCTCCCCACTGGTTTGTGATCATATGAGAGAAAAACAAAAAGAATTCCATGAGACAGAATGGCCTAGTGGAAGGAGTAGACAGGAGATCTGTCTCGATTCTGAAATGAATTCACTGTGGGACCTTGGGCAAGTTCTCTTCCCCATGTAAAGAATACATTCATTCAATAAATATTTTGTAAACACCTACTGTGTGCCAGCACTGCCTTGGGAAAGGGCAAATGACATGGAGATCATCAACATGCTAATCTCGCATTCTATTCCAGCTCTGCCACTGAGTCTATAAAAAGTGGGTGCAAATTTCAGACAAATAAGAACAAATCAATTCACAAACCTCTCTTCCTTTTCCCAGCCTGTCCCTCACATATGGGTTTGCTAAGCCCTTGTCTTGTGGCACAAGGGAAGGAGACAGTAGAGGGAGGGGCTGTGAACTTCACCTGTGTATCCCCTTATCCTTATTCTCATGTGTCATGGGATTGTTATCCTCATGTTGCAGATGAGGAAATTGAGGCTCAGAGAGGAAATGGGCCCAGGTTATGCTGCGGTTAGCGTAGAGCCACTGTTAGACTCTCCACCCCCTTACTAGCCACCACCACAAGTGGAGTGGAAATGGCCAGGTCTGAGAACTGGCATCTTACTGCCTTCCCTCCATTATCAGCAAAGCGGGATAGGACAGGGAGTGCAGAGCCGGCGGGTGGCAGCACGGGGACTCGGGGGCATAGATGGAGGTTAGGGGTAAGGGAATGGGTTATGCAATTTAGGGTCCTGGGTCCAGGCTGTTTTTGGTGGTGGATGCCCAGTGCTGATCTCTTTGAGAATAAAAGCAAACCTTTCTTTATGGAGACTGTACTCTGTGCCAGGTACCATGATCAGCCCCTTTACATCCTCATAACTGTCCTGCAACAGAGAGATAATTGTCCCCTGCTTAGATGATGGCCAAGTCATTTGTATTCTTGGGCCTCAGTTTTGGATTTGTAACACAAGAAAGTCTTTAAGGAATGCTTCCGCTCATAAGGTCCAGGATATTCTTGGCACTAGAAGGGTTTCAAGGGGTCCTTGTTGGAACCCAGGGTCCGTTGCTCTTGTCAGACAGACAGAAAACGGGGTTGGGGGGTAACGAGAACTATGGGGGTGGAGGAGGCCCAGGAGTGAGTCAGTCAGCCAAGATGGCAAGAGCCATTGTTTCCTTCTGCATCTGGATGTCGCACAAGGTCTGCCGTTATGTCACGTGGTTGGTGAGATGGCCAGTGGACAGGAGGTGGAGGGGCTGACCTGGTGACTAGAAAGACCCTCAGTATCTCGAACTGGGGTGGGAGAAGTGGTATGGGTTGTGAGACACCTCTCAAATAGGGGGCCCGGGTGGAGAAGGCCGGAGGGGCACTCCAACCCCAAAGAGGAGGCCCGATGGCGATGGGGAGGCTGAGAAGTGGAGCTAAATGACTTGAGGCTGGTGTAGGACAGAGAAGGGGGAGTTTCTGCTCAAGGTGGGGGCGGGGAACTTTCTAGTCGCCCCTGGGGGCGGGGCTAGCTCGGCCCCTCCCTCCCTTCCTCGGCGCTGCCCGGCCGCGGGCTCAGTCCTGGGGCCTCCACCCGAGGCGCCGGAGCCGCCGCGGACTCATGGCCCAGGCGCAGGGCTGGGGACAGGCCTTGCGGCTCCCAAAGCTCCGGACGTGGACGCCGCGGGGTGTGAAGGACACCCGCTGGGACCCGCCGAGCTGGAAACCAGGTGATCAGAGCCGGGCGGACCCTGCGGGAGGTCGGGGCTCGGCTGCACTGAGCCCAGAGTCCCCGTGCTGCCACCCGCCGGCTCTGCACTCCCGGCCCCCTCGCCGCCTCGTCTGTTGCTCCAGTCCCGTTTTCGTGGATTTCATCTGTCCGTTTGTCTAAACCCCGCGCCTGGCTGGCAGCCCCCTTTTTCAGACGTTCCACCCCCGCAGCCTGCTTGCTTCTAATTCTTAGCCAGCTCTCTCAGTCCCTGGGTGCACCATCCTTTGATCCCTATGGTCTGACTGGCTTCGTTCCTACCCACCTCTCTCCCTGTGTGGGCATCCTCCTCTCAGAAAGAACAAAAACAGGCTACTATGGTTATTAACACATAGTAGGCAGTTTTAATAAACAGTATGTTCCTGGCCCCTTATTCCTCCAGCACTTTCTTTGTCGCTGCCTCTGGCGTGGCGCTTGCACCCTCCTCTATGTTTTCCTGTTCCACTATATGTCTGACCCTCGGTCTGTATTTTTACCTCTTCGTTCGAATATCTGTCCTTCCTTCTATCCCACGTTTTGTCTCCATGTCTTACTACCTAGCCGGTAGCTCCCTACACTCCCCATCACCCCAAGGGCCCCTTTCTGCCCCACTTTGTCCCCTAGTTGTGTGACACAGCCCAGCCACCCTGGCAGCACATTTTAGTCAGTTGGTAAAGCTTAAAAGCTCCATCCCAGGGCCTGTTAACACTCCAACAGGCCTCCAAGAGTCCCTGTCACTTTGTCTTTTTTAAAATGGAAAAAATAGGGTTTCCCTGGTGGCGCAGTGGTTGAGAGTCTGCCTGCCGATGCAGGGGACACGGGTTCGTGCCCCGGTCCGGGAAGATCCCACATGCCGCCGAGCGGCTGGGCCCGTGAGCCATGGCTGCTGAGCCTGCGCGTCCGGAGCCTGTGCTCCGCAACGGGAGAGGCCACAACAGTGAGAAGCCCGCGTACCGACAAAAAAAAAAAAAAAATTAAAAAAATAAAATAAAATGGAAAAAATATATGTTTCTTTGAGCATGGAAAAAAACCTTCCAGGCTCTGCCTGTTCCTTTTCCCTGGTAATTTTCCCCTTGCTCCCACTCAAAAGGCATATAGGGAATAGCAAACCAGGTTTAGATTTGTCATGGAACTTCAATGCATTGAAGGATGGGGGCTGTGGAGATCCTCAGACCATACCCTCTGATTGTATATATGTGGACACTGAAGCCCAGAGAGGGCAAGACTCTCAGTCCAGTCACACAGCGTCTCTGTGGTAGAAGCAGCATAGAAGCCAGAGTTGCAGTGTCCTGTCCCCTGATCCAGGAGCCTTCATGAGAGTGGGACCCAGAAGCTGCTTTCCTGGTGTTTCTTGGGGATCAGTTGATCCAGAGACATCAGATATGCAACCTGGGAGCCTTGCTGTCCCCTCCTGTCTCCTTGTCCTCTGGGACCTAACCTGGCTGCCCATCTGCCTGGGTTGAGCATTCTCCATCCGGGGCTGCTATTGCCTCCTACACTGACATGGGAGTTCCAGGAAGGTAGGGACCCTTGTTGGGCCTATCTACCCTGTTCCCCACGCAAGCCCCTGTCAGTGCCTGGATGTCTATGTTGACTGACAGGTTGATGTGTATGCGTAGGGGAGCCCTGGTGCTGGCTCAGGGTCAGATCAGAACTTTTGTGTGTGTGTGTGTGTGTGTGTGTGTGTGTGTGTGTGTGTGTGTAGGGATGTTGAGGAGGGGGAGAGCTGTGCTTGCCGAAGGGCCCACTGAGATGAGACAGGGACTCCAAGGCCAAGGAGAACCCACACCCTTTGCTGAGTGGCCCTGGAGCCACATCACACATCCGTTGCCCTCTCTGATGTCATCCTGGGGCCTCTAAGGGCTATCCTTCAGGGGAAGGAAGCAGGGTGGATGGGTGGCCAGGGGCCAGGCACTGTCTGTCTGAATTGAGATTGCCAAGCCCCAGAGACCCACAATCACAGGGTTGGTCTGGGCCAGGCTGTGGGCAGGACCTGTAAAAGCTACTCTCCGCCCCCATCCTCCCCCTCACCCCAGCAGCCCTCCAACTTTGTGGGCTGCAGCATGAGGTCAGGCTGTGGTGGGCTGGTGGTGGAGCCTGTGGGTGGGGAGGAAGAGTCCCCTCTTTCCTCCTCCTTCATCTCCTCCTCACCCTCCCAGAGTTTGTCTTGGGAGCTGCTTCCTGGGAGGGACATGTGGAAGGGTCCCAGGCAAGGGGGCAGGATCCTGAGCTCTGTTCAGGGTTTCTGGGTGTCTGCTGCAGGGTGAGCTGAGGACAGCACTGGAGGCAGAGGACGGGTCTCCAGCCATCTGGACCAGCTTGGCCTCAGCCCCCTCGCTTTCTCTGCATTTCACCTCAGCCCTACCCCTTCCTTTATTGCACTTTCCTCTGCTCTTTCTCACCTGGCTGCCTGCTAACCCCCAGCCTCAGAGGACCCTCACACCCCACTACCCCTTCCTTTACAGAAGCCCCATGCATGTAGGGTTTCTGGGAGCCCCACCCCTTGGGGACACACAGAGAAGCTCACAGGAGCAGAGAATTATCTGGAAAGAAGGGACCGTAGAAACCCGGACCCAGCCCTGTTTTTCCAGATGAGGAAACTGAGCCTAGACAGGAAGGAGCAAGTTGAGGGCTGAAACTAGATCAGGCAGAGGGAGCTGTTGGGGAGGTTAGAGGGACTTTTCTCTGACCTCAGCTGCTTGTATGTGTGCATGGGAGGGTGCGAGACAAGGTGAGGGGTTCGAGCTGGAAGTGGGCTTGCCTTTGCTCATTTCCCTTCAGCACACTGTGACCTTCCTCTGAAGGACAGGAATGGCATGGGGTGTGGGGGCTGGGGGTGGACATCCTGCTCCGGGTGTCCGTGCCCAGTGTGACCCCACCTATTTCGTTTGGCCCAAGGCAGGCCGACTTCCCCAAGGGAATGGGGTGGGGGGTGGGGAGAGTACTGTGGGGTGGTGCACCATCTGCTTGCAGCAGAAAACCTCTAGCTCCTTTGAGATAGGCCAGTAAAGCCAGGCAGGGGTCCTATCCTGGGTGTGAAAGGGGCCCATCGCTGGGTCTGTTGTGTGGATGCTGCAGGATGCCATCAAGCTGACACTATATCTGGTGTTTGTTAGGAACAGGGAGACAGGCTCTCGGATGTCTGAGGAAGAGCCCCGGACAGGGACTGAGTAGGCCTGGGTTTTCTGCCTGCAGCTGTCTAGTCCAAATGTCTGGAGGCAGTCATGAGCTGCCCCAACACTCTCCTCTTGATGGCTGCAGAAGGAAGGTGGGAGGGAATGAGTGCCTCTGTGTCCTAGCTCAAGGAGGGAGAGCCCAGAAAGGGCAAAAGTGACCCTTGAAACTCCCCTGGCCTGTGCCTGGCTTGGCCAGTGCTCCAACTCCCCTCACAGCCAGCCCAGGGCTCCCAGCCCAACACAGAGCTCCCTGCTGCAGAATGCTCTGGGGTGTGGGGTGAGCACAGCCATGGCAGACCCCTGGGTTGTGAGCTGGCAGGGGGTCTTTGTGCTCCTCCCAGGACATAGCTCTCTGTCCCCCACCCCCGCTTGGCAGTGCTCAGTGAGGTGTCTGTGTGCCCCTCACCTTTGCAAGCCCCTCCCACCACTACATTTTCCCCTCCCCACATCTGGCCCTACTCCAGCTGCCCCCTTAGTGCACACTCCCCTGACATGGCCACAGCTCCTCAGGAATTTTTTTTTTTACCACCTGTCACAATCCCACGTTGTGGCAGCCTGATCAATAGCCCCTTTTCATGAGGCTGGGTGGGGGCCCTAAACCACCAGGGAGCGGTCCTTTACCCTCCCAGGCCTGATGGGTGGGCTTTCCATGAGGCCTGCAGGAATATGTGTGCAAGTGTGAGTGCGTGTGTCAGGGCACCCATGGTCTTGTGCTGGGCAGGGCTGGTCTGAGGGCAATTGATTTTCCCCTCGCAGCTCCTACTCCTCTTTTTTTCTTCCCAGCTGAGTTCCCTGGAATTATTTGCTGCTGCACCTTCAGCTGCATGGAAAAGAGTAGTGGAAGAGTCTGTTGGGTTCCTACCTGACGTTACCCTGGGCCATTCTGGAGTGGGGCTATGGGTCTACCTGCAACAGCCTGAGGAACCCCCATCCTGGGCAGGGAGGGGTGTAGGGACTGTTTTAAGTCCTCAGATAGGTGCTTATTGGGATGCAAGTGTCTCAGAGTGAGGCTCAGGGTAAGGGCATATAGAGTTTCGCTCTGCCACTGCCTAGAAGGAAAGAGCTGATTGGCCCTGGCAAAAAGCTTAGCTCTGCAACACCTTCAGTGCTATCCTGTCACCTGTCACCTTTTACAGTACAGCCTCACATCCATTGTCTCAACTTTGCCCACTAGGGATTGTACTCTCCCCTCATTTTACAGATGAAGAAACTGATGGTTGGAGCGGCACAATGACTTTCCCTGGGTGGCACAGCCAGAAAGCTGTAGAACTGGGACTAGCACCCAACTCTCCTACTTCCTGATCCAGGGCTCACTCTACCATTGCTCAGTGCCTCTGTCACCATATCTAACACTTAGAAGCACTGTCTAGGTGCCAGCCACTGTTCTAAGTGTCACTTAGTCCAGTGGATCTGCTTAGCAGCAGAATAAGGTCAGGACTATGATTATCGTCCACACATTACAGATGAGGAGACTGAGGCACGGAAAGTTGGAAAGTAATTTGCCCAAGGTCACACAGCTAGTAAGTAGCAGAGTTGCACTTTGTACCCAGGTTGTCTGGCTCCAGAATCCATTGTACTGCCTTTTGTATGACACAGTTGGGCTGTGGTAGTGGTAGAATGAGGGAAGCGCTGTGCCTCAGGCATAGAAACACACGCATTCACACTGAGGCTTTTTCAGCTGCCCTCAGCCTACCCCCATGAAGACTCTACATTTCTCTGCCTGATGGTTGAGCTGACATCCGGGGCGGCAGCAGCACTATAGGACACACAGGAAATAGGGGGGTTTATGGAAAAAGGGATGGCAAAGACCTGGAGGCTCCAGTTATCTCTAGAGTCATTCAAGTTGCAGCCCAGAAAGGAACCTGTGAAAAGGTACCATGTTCTCATCTTCCAGGCACCATTACCGAATATCTGTTCTATGCAAGACTCTGGCTTAGGTTGGGGGTGGGGGGCTTGGGGAACAAGGGCTGCTGGTGGTTGAAGGAGATGAACTATCTTTGTTTTCCTGACAAGGCTGAGCTCTCCTTGCTTTTCTGAAGCTCATGGGATACGGGAAAGATCAAAAAACACCTAGAGAAATAGCCTAGACATTGCTTGGGCCATTTCAGAATGTCACAGTGTGCATGGCAAATATTAGGATTGTAGCTTTCGCTGACTATTGTGTTCACTCATTACCAGATTTTTTTTTTTTTTTTTTTTTTTTTGTCGGTACGCGGGCCTCACTGTTGTGGCCTCTCCCGTTGCGGAGCACAGGCTCCGGACGTGCAGGCTCAAGGGCCATGGCTCACGGGCCCAGCCGCTCGGCGGCATGTGGGATCTTCCCGGACCGGGGCACGAACCCGTGTCCCCTGCATCGGCAGGCGGACTCTCAACCACTGCGCCACCAGGGAAGCCCCAGATGTTTTTATTGAGTGCCTAGTCTATGCCAGGCACTGTGAAGCTCTTGTTCTCATTATTTATAGCAATTGCTCCTTTTGTAGTTTTTGTACTCTTTGTAGTTTTTGTACTTCCTGCAGTTTTCTCTTTTGCAGTTTTCAGGTTTGATTGCCTTTTTTTTTTTTTTAAAGAATTGGGTATCTCAGAACCCATCATATCTGATTCAGTTAAATGTATATACCAAAAGGTAAATTGGGTTTTTTGCTCATCATTCGTTTGATTGTATTTATTCGTGGTTGTCCCTTGAGTATCTTTTAACATACATTCACCCATTAGCAAACATTATTGAGAAGCTACTGTAGGCACTGTGCTTGGTGTCATGCGGTGGATGGAATCTGCTCTGACATGGTTTCCTGCCCTTAGGGAAGCTCTAGGATCATTGCAGGACCCACACTCTTATATTGTTCTAGCCTTTTCCAGAAGCAAGATAAGTTGGGCTCCAACTCAGAGCCTTAGGGATACTTACAAATATAGCAGCCCAGTCTCAGGAAGGTCATCTTGAGTGACCCATCATAAAGGTTTCTTCCCACCCATCATAAAAGTTTCGGACTCTGGGTAGGATTTTGTTTCCAGGAGTGAGTTCTGGCATACAGGCCTCATCCACATCCAAGACCCAAGGGGACATGGCTCATCTGGAGCAAAGTGCCAGCTGTGTGTGGTTATGCCATTGAGAGGAAAAGAGGAGTACACACTGGAGGTAGCCTTGCTTCACCGTTTCTCCTCTGATTCTCATCAGGGCTGGCAGGGAAGGAAGGTGGAAGAATTCCAATTTGGCCTAGTGTACTGAAGGCCAGACAAGAGGGGTCACCTGGGGCTAGGTCTGGCTCTACCATTGCCTCGGACGACCTTAAGAAAGTTGTAGTCCTAAGAAACATTAATTTTTGCTCTCCTCAGTGTTGGGTACCCTAGGCAACAAGTTGGATGCAGTCCCTGCTTTCTAGGAATCTCAGCTTCGTTTCTCCCATCTGTTAGGTATGAAATCTCCCATCTGTTAGAACACCGGTGTGCAGGTATTGTTACTGACATGGATTTGCTGGGGAAACTTGAGTGAGTCATCTCTTCTTAGTTTCTGTATTTGTAAATGTGGAGGATGGTGATTGGATGGCATGGGGTCTTGGGTATTTCCATCCCTGGCTAATAGGAGTCCCCAAGTCAACAATGAAATCAAAATGTGAACTTGTGCTGGACCCTTGTGAGGAAAGGCAAGAGAGAAATCAAATCTTAACACTCGGTTTCTTACTGAATTTAAACAGGTTTTCTGGTGGTACTTGCTGTCACAACTCTTGGGAGCCCTCTCCTACTATGATTAATGCAAACGCCCCAAGTTTTCCGTGCATTTCTCTGCAGAGGTAGAGTCTGGACACGGGACAGAGAGTGGGGGAGTTGCAGAATGCTGAGGCCTGAACAAGGTGGGAATGGCAACTTCCTTCTCAAATATCTAATGTTCTCTTGGTTGCCCCAACTAATTGGAGATCTCACCAAAGTTGTGTCTTCTGAACTCCCTGTAAATTATCCTCAGCAAGCCACTGAACCTTCCCGTGCACATGGCGTAAGTATTTAAATTCCCCCCCCCCCCCCCCCCCCGCCACGGTGCCAGTCACTTACAGAGCTCAATAGATATTAGTCTGCGTGCCCGGCCACCCGGTTCCTTCACCCTTAGTTGCTGGCCCTGGGCTTGTGCCTTGTCCCAGCCCCCCCGCATTGGTGTGACCGGAGGAAGTGGCAGCAGCGCGGGGATTGGAAGAACTCGAAGGCAGAGCCCCGCCCACCACAATTTGGGCCGCTTTCTGGGGAGTTCGGTGGGCCGGACTGCGCCCTCATTGGTCGAAGGTCCCGTAGGTGGGCGGGGCGTCCCCGCCCCCCGACTCGCCGCTGCTCCCTCCCCACCTGCGCAGAGAGTGGCCGCGGCTTGACAACAGCTAAGCAGCCGCGGCAGCTGCTCCTCTGGCTGGCACCGTTACCCCCGCCCAACCCCAGGCTCCGCGCGTGCCTCCCGCCCGCTGGCAGCTGCGTCGGGGTCTCGAACCCAAAGCGACGGACGCGGCCTCCAGGTAGGAGTTGGGGCGACGGCCAGGGGAGGTCGGGGCCGGCGGGGGGCCGGGGCTCTCTCGCCTCGCCTCTCCTCGCCTCACCTCTCCGGCGCGCTCCGGCCCCCGCTCTTAGCGGTTCGGCTGCGCGGCGTCCACGGGAGACGCGGAGGGAGCGAGCCGAGCCATTTGCGTCCCCAGGATTTGAGGCCGCTGTCGCCGAAATTGGGGGAACCCCGGAGCCCGCCAGCCGCGCTTCTCCCTAGGAAGCCTCGGGAGTGGGGTGGTGGAAGGCGGCTGTCCGCCCATTACCCCCGGGCCTGACTGGAGCCCGGAGCCGTAGCTCAGGGGCTTCGGAGACGGGCTGGAACTGGGCGAGGTGGCGGGGCTTGGGCTTTGCGGTCGGGTCACGCCGCTTTTCCTTTCCTCTCCTCCTTCCTCTGCTTTGAGCGCATTTCCAGGAAGCCCCTGGTTGGGCGGCATGGGCTTTCCCCTCGGCCACTGCCTTCCTTCTGAGAAACGCCCGGACTTTCCTGGTATTGAGGTGGCAGCGGGGATCAAGCGAAAACCTTTGGATAAGTCGCTTCTTCCAGGGCTCAGTTTCCCCATGAAGTCCAAAATGGGTTTAGATTAGAGAACCTCTGAGCAAAGGCCTTTTAGTGGAAGTTTTTGGGATTTCCCAATTAGATAGTCTGAGGTTCTCTCCATTTCTCTTCTCCCAAACTCTTTAAAGTACTGAGTTACGACTCAGGGAACCAGGGCTCAGCCACTAATTCATGTGACCTTAGGCGAGTCATGCTACTTCTGTGGGCCACAGTGTTTTCAACTGCACCTTGGGTGGTGGGCTGGAATTCGGTATCTAAAGGGCCAGTCTCTTCCACCCTGACATCTGGTGACTTGTCCAGGCTCCTAAACTGGCAGGTAAAGGGTTGTTTCTGAGATGCTTGGGGCGACAGGAGCTTTGCAGATGGAGAGCCTTGTGGTGATTATGCAGCTAAGCCAGCTGGAAAACTAGTGGTGTTGGGAAGGGCAAGCAGGACAGCAGCCAGACTGGTGGGGAGTTGTGGGGCCAATGCAGAGCCCTGGGCCCCAGAGGTTGGGCTGGAGGGCCCTGGCATGTCTCCATCTCACTCAGAGCACCCACGTCTGCCGACCCCGAAGGAGACGGTGATGAATCACACCCAGGGCTATTTTCAAACCCTGACTCCTACTGTGGACCTGTTCCTGCTCCCACTCTAGGGGTTGATGTCCCCACCCACCGTCTGTCTTACTGCTCTCTGAATTTTCCCTTCACTTTCATCCTCCTGGAGTAGAAGAGAGACAGTTCTTGTCGGGGGAATGAGAGGGCAGGCAGCCCAAGGGCGTAGAGAAGGTGGTGACTGCAGGTGGTTTCTGAGTGGTTGATGGAGTGAACCAAAAGAATGTGATGGGAATGATGGTTTTAGGGGTGGGGGATTCTTTCACCCTAAAGCTACAGCTACCATACTGCTGGACATTCTGGGCTGGTCCTCATTTCCAGGATTTGGCCTTTGTCCAACTATGTTCTGGATTTGGGATTTGGAATTTCTATTCCCTGGACCTCTGTAGTTAGAAAACACCACATGGATAGAGTCTGGTTTCCCCTATTTGCTTGCCTTTTCTCCCCTCCGTAAGCAGTTCTTGGAGAAGTATGCTAAACCTCTCTGTGCATCTGCAGCTCCTCTCCCTGATCTGGAGAGGAGAGGGAGATGATATCTGGAGGTGTTTAGGGCAAGAAGAGGCCGAAGTTGCACTAAAGGGCTGTGTACCCTGTTTGAGTCCTGGGGCGGGGGCGGGTGGCATGAGTCTTGCGGGGAAGACAGAAGACAACACTTCCTGAGTTTGTACAGAGGAGTGAAGGAAGTGGCACAGAGAAGTCCAAACTTTGACACTGTCTGTCTTCTTGAGGTTTAAAAATTCCATTCTTTTTTTTTTAAACATCTTTATTGGGGTATAATTGCTTTACAATGGTGTGTTAGTTTCTGCTTTATAACAAAGTGAATCAGTTATACATATACATATGTTCCCATATCTCTTCCCTCTTGTGTCTCCCTCCCTCCCACCCTCCCTATCCGAACCCCTCCAGGCGGTCACAAAGCACCGGGCCGATGTCCCTGTGCCATGCGGCTGCTTCCCACTAGCTATCTACCTTACGTTTGTTAGTGTGTATATGTCCATGACTCTCTCTCGCCCTGTCACAGCTCACCCTTCCCCCTCCCCTTATCCTCAAGTCCGTTCTCCAGTAGGTCTGTGTCTTTATTCCTGTCTTACCCCTAGGTTCTTCATGACATTTTTTTCTCTTCTTAAATTCCATATATATGTGTTAGCATACGGTATTTGTCTTTCTCTTTCTGACTTACTTCACTCCGTATGACACACTCTAGGTCTATCCACCTCATTACAAATAGCTCAATTTCGTTTCTTTTTATGGCTGAGTAATATTCCATTGTATATATGTGCCACATCTCCTTTATCCATTCATCCGAGATGGGCACTTAGGTTGTTTCCATCTCCGGGCTATTGTAAATAGAGCTGCAATGAACATTTTGGTACATGACTCTTTTTGAATTTTGGTTTTCTCAGGGTATATGCCCAGTAGCGGGATTGCTGTAGATTGGAGAGGGAACAGAGGACCCCTGGAGCCGGGTATAGGGATAACAGCAGCAACACAAAAGCAAGAAAGTCCGGAAGGCCTCCCTTAGAGGATCGAGTCTTTAATGGGGCTGCTGTGGCAGCAGTCAGTGCTTTTCTGCCCGGAGACTCCTGGAGCTCCCTGTTCCAGCCTTGGAAAGTTCAGTTTCAACAGATGACAGGTTTAACAAAGGCAGGCTGTGCCTCCACCTTCTTGGGGAAGGTGGGGCATAGGGTCTCTCACTGGAAGAAGGAGTTGCCTCTGGCTTGAATAGGATAAGGAGAACTTTTTTCTTGGACTCCCAGTTTGGGTAAGATGAAGTGTCATGGCCCTGGGCCTTTGGAAGGCTGTTATCAGATAAAGTAAAGATAGGGGATCTGAAAGATGCAAGGGCTCTAGGATGGGATGTGTGAACTCCCCCACCCTGCAACCCTAAACAGAGGAGTTGAGCACAGGGCTGGAAACACAGTTATTGGTGTCAAGTGTTTATTACAGCTTTATTCATCTGTGACCCGGGGCCTTGGTTTATGTGTGTATATTAAGGGGGAGCGGGTCCTAGTAAATTTGAATCAGTGGACAGGAGGCACCAGTCTGGGCCCTTGTCACCAGTCTGAAGTGCTGTGTTTGTGTGTTGAGTCTCCTCTTGCCCAGCCTGCCACCTTGGGAACTTGCATGCCCACTGTTGCTGTCCCTATTTACCCGAGACCTCTCAGGGACTGCAGAACTGGAGGTTAAGTTCCTCAGGAGTCCAGCATGGTGTGGGGCCAAGAACTGGGGAATGGGAGCAGGACTCATGGAGGTTTAAATCCAGGCTCTGCTGCTCCACTCAATCTCTCAGACTCTTAATTTTTCCCCGTTTTTTTCCACTTTACTGGATTAAACAAGAGGATCCATGGCTAAGTGCTTGGTGAACTACCAAGTGCTATATAAATTATTAGTCATTAAGTTCTTGGTACTAGGTCTTGTGGAGGACACAAAGTGTAACCCCCACCTTCAGGGAACCTACCATCTAGTAGATGGGGGTTAGTGGCATGAATGATACATGACACACTAAGTCTTTACCTCAGTGAGGGCTTTAAAAAATTATTATGGAGAATTTCGAACATACATAAAAGTAGAGATGATTAATGTAATAAGGTCCCATGTGCTTGTCACCCACCTTCAACAGCCGTTAGCCCATGGCCAATCCTTCCCTGTATATGCCTTCATCTACTTCATTCTCTTTCTTGTTATTTTGACATGAATCCCAGACACCTTTTGATTTATCTATAAATAGTCATATATATATAATATATATGTATATATTATATATATATGTGATAGGGACTTAAATGATAGACACTGCACCACTATCACACTTTAAAACAGTCCCTTAATATCATCAAATATCCTAACAGTGTTCATATTTCCAATTGTTAAGGAGGATATTTTGCCCTGGGAGGCCTGACCAGGGAGCAGTGGCTTTTGACTGAGGGGAAGGGACTGACAGAGGCAGTGACATTTGAGCTGAACCTTGAAAGAGAGGCCCAGGAAAGGTCTGAGCTGGAGGGATTATGGAGCCCTATCCCCTTGTTTTACAGTGCCTGCTGCCATCTCTGAAGCTCTGGCTCTGGGGCTCGGGCTCCCAAGGCTGACTTGTGGAGGCTTCTTGTGGAAAGTACATGCGTGCTTTGGTTCTCTAGTAGTAAATGAGAGTTCTGACTCTCTTGCTGGCCTCCCCAGTTCCAGGGCCACCCAGGATCTTGAGGTCGGCAGGCCTGGGAGAATTCCTGGGAGGCTGCTTGCCTCCTGGCCCCTCCCCTGCCCCTGGCCCCTGAGGCCAGTTCCATTTCAGAGCAAAACAGGATGCATTCAGGATGAGCGTCTTTCCCAGCTTGTCATCTAATCACCATGACCCAGCTTGGAGCTTCCTCTCTCATTCATGATAAAAACCCTCACTGTCTCGCTTTTCCCTCCCACTCCAGTAAGGGTGTGCTGACTTCCTCCATATCCGGGCCAGCCTTCCTCCACCCCTGTGTGGAGCTGAGAGAGAGCTTCCCTCATCCAGGCCTTGCTGCCCCAGAGTCTCCTGCTCTTGGGCTGTCCTTGGGAAAGGAGTGGCTCCTTTCCAACAAGCCTGGGGTCCTGCCACTGCTTGGTTAATGATTGAGCCACATAATAACCACTTTGGAAAGTCACCTCTAGGGATGGCCATTAACTAACTCTTTGTCCACCCCAGGCCTTAAAGGGACCCCATTTCTGAGCCCTTACCTTCCCCCAAGGGGACATTAATGAACATTCAGTCATGGGAACTTCTGGGGCCAATTAAACTTCTGCTCCTCTGTTTTCACTTGAGCAAACAGAAGTAGTCATTCACATTGCTTGAAGGACACATATGCAACTTGGGTGGTATTACAGAGAGGGGCAGGGAGTTGAGTTAATAGGGATTCAGATGGACAGTGGGGTAGGAGTTTTTTGGGGTTTTTTTAGGCATCGGAGTCATAAGGGGGTTGGGGTGTTTCCAGGAGCAGCTGACTCCCTCATCTCAATCTGAAAGTCTAAAAGAGCAAGAAATGCCCACCCAAAGGGTTTGCCATTACTGGGTTTTGGGGTGGAGCTGTGTGTGTGTGTTTTCAGTCCACTGTAGGTCCCTTCACACCAGGTTGGGACATGAGGCCTGAGACCTCCATAGTGGAGGAGGAGACCTTCCTCAGAGAACCTGTATCTTGACAAGCAGTGGGAGTTGGGAAGGGTCAAGCTAGGACCCAGGTCCAATTTAGAAAGCTCTAGACCACAAGAAGCTTTCTGCAGTTTCAGTGAGACGGGAAGGAAACAACATTTAGTGAACCCTGTGGGCCTACGATAGGGTCAGGAAACCTGGCTTCTGGTTGTGTCTCTCTATAGCTACCTCTCCATGAGTGACTTCAGAGAAGACATTTGCTTTCTCTGGACCTAGATCTTTAAAATGCAGGGCCCATGGCATGGACTCAGTGGTCTCCCAGGCTTCCTTTTAGCCATGAGAGTATGCGTTTCCAGTCAAGAGCATTTTCTTATCCACAAGGCAAAGGTGAGCTGGCTTCAAATTCTGCCAGGGCCAATCACTAAATACTCTTAGCCGGCTCGTCAGTTAGGGCTGCCGGGGCCTTGAGCTGCCAGAGCTTGGGTTTTCCTTGAGCATGGGCTTTTGTGCAGTTTGCTCTCTCGCCCCTCCTCATGTTTCCATCTGTCTCAGGTGGCCACCCTCTGACCCATTCAGCCACAAGTTAATGAGTGACCTGCTCCCCCTGGGTAGTACCAGCCCAAGGTGCTCCTGAGATCCCAGGTCTCTGTGGGAATCAGCCGAGGGCCTAGCCAGCTCCAGTCACCTTTATGCTTCTCCCACAATACCCCAGAGGTGGGAAGCAGACAGAGCTTGGGGAAGAAGAACCTTTAGAGGGCAGTGGGTCTGACTCTCTTTCTGAAGCTCGGGTCTTCCCCCTCCAAGTACTTGTGCAGCTCCTGTCACCCATCTTCAATAACTGGGAGTGCAATGTTTCAAGGTGGTTGCTTACATCCCTGTAATCTCCAAAAGTTTTTTCTGATGTTGAGCTGATCTCTGTCTCCCTATGGCTTTTACCCCTGAGTCCCAGCTCTGCCCCCGGGACCACTTAGATCCTATCTGTTCTCTCTGATCTGTAGGTGTCTGAGGACAGAGCCCAAGTTCCCCTGTGTTTTCCCCAGGCCAAACAGCCTCAGCTCCTCCAAGTGACCCTCAGGGGACCAGGGACCAGTCCCCTTCCCAGCCTCATTACTGTCCTTTGCACACGCTACCCTTTGTGGCTCTGGGGCACGAAATGGGGCTCTGGAAGTTCCTCAGTCTCCTCTGTTTTTCTGTAGCCTGAACTTTTCCAGAAGACTTCTCCATTACCTTTTCCTGGTTGACTCCAGAATCTCAGGTAGATTCTGAACCCCAGGAGTCCTGGGTCCAAACACCTCATACGGTTCTCTCTGATTTGTTTGTCATTCCGGTCCAGCCAGCTCCCATGACTGTGGTGCCCTGGGAGGGTAGGGCCTTCTTCTCAGTGCTCCCACAGCAGAGGGCAAGCCTGAGGGGAGGAGGTGCTCACTGGGATGGGCCGACTGCATTGTACTGTGTGTGGGGTGCCCGTATAGCCCGCTTTTCTGTGACTTGCTTTTGCCTCTTGAGCTGGTCGGGGGGTGGAGGAAGGGGATATTTTAAGGAGCATCGAAGCTGGAAATGAGTCTGAGCCATGCCCACAGTGGGGCCTAGAAGGGTGAATCAGACGGGGAGAAACACCAACTCAGCCACGCCTCTAGCAGTTGATGACGATGACATTGACACGTCCTCCCACTTCTTTAAAGTTTCCAAGGCACTTTCAGTTCCACGATCCCATTCTGTTCTCAGAGGAGCCCAGTCAGATAGACAGTGTGATCCCCCCAGTGCGATCCTGGCTGATCCCCACCTGAGGCCCAGAGAGAGGAAGGACACAGTCTCCAGGGAGGGAGGATTTGGAACCCAGGTCTCTGACGCTCAGCCCTCCCTGTTTCCCCCAAACCACACTCGGCAGCCAGGGCGGCTGGGGCTGACTTGGCAGCTTCCCCACCACAGAGGAACCTCTGCCCAAGCTGCAACTCTGTTCCCATGGTAGAGGGAGTGACCTCCAGGGGAGGTGCCCGAGGATTTCCTGTCCTTTATCTGGACTGGCCAAAGGCAGGCCTGTCTGAGGTGTGAGATAGGCACTTGCAGCCAGCTTTTCTGCTCCAGGCTGAAGTCAAGTCAGGAGGGACAGGGGCAGCGAGCTTGGGAAGCACCTTGCCCCAAACATCTGGTCTGAGCCGCCCTCACCTGAGTAGGGCCTTCTAAATGGGAACAACAAAGAGGGGCATGTGGGAAAGTGGCCAGAGTGGAGCCGAAGCAAAACACCCCCCGAAGTGTACACACGGAGCCTGGGGCAGGAGAGTGTCATGGTGAAGACTGGGGACTCTGGTATAATGCAGCATTGGGTGACTTTGGGCAAATTACGTAATCTCTGTGAGCCTCCATTTTGTCAGCTATAAAATGGAGATATGTACTTACCTCATGGGTTGCTGAATATGAAATCCAATAATATAAGTAGTACTCTCACTGTTATTGTTTTTTAGTAGTACTTTCTGCCACCTTGTCACTTCACTGTTTCTCACTGACCTGGGGACATGCTGTGCACAAACCTGCCACCTCCTGGGCATAGGTCTGGACTTTTCTGTCACTTCAGATTCCACCTCCTCCCGAAAAGCTCTTCCTGGCCATGGCCGCCTACAGGGTTCCCTTCCTCTGGCCTCCTTAGTGGCATTTATGACACTGCAAGAGGCTGTAGTAATGATGATAACACCAAGAATAATAGTGAACTCTTCTCAATTTTTCACACATTTGAATTTACTTAGCTCCCATGACAATTCAGCAAAGTAGGTACTGCTGTCGTCACCCCCATTTTATGTATGAAGAAACCGAGGCAAGGAGAGGTTAAAAGAAGAACTTCCTCAAGGTCACTCCAGCAGCTCGGGAATGATGGAGCTGGGATCAGGACACAGGCAGTCTGAGTCCACCACCCACACCCTTAGTGACTGTGTCATGCTTCCCCCTTCCCTTTCCCACATGCCTGGCTGGGAGGCACGACCTGAAGCTTGGGTCTCCCTTCTACCCCTGACTGCTCCCCGCACCCACCAGCAATCAGTCACTGCTGTTGCAGTGACAGTCCCCAGGCCCTTGCCTGCTCCCAGACCCCCGAGGTGGACAGATGGAGAGCAAAGAAAACACTGAGGGCTGGGTATCCATGCTCTAAAGCAGAGCTTCACTGGGGTGGGGGAGTGTGTGCAGGAGGGATTTGGGGGTTGTTCCGATGTCAGCAGCAGGCCTGCCTCGTTAGCACTTTCCAGCACTGAGGGCACAGAGCAGGCTGCTGGGTGGCATCAGGGGAGAAGAGACATTTTAATGAGCTATCTCCACAACCAGGTTGCATTATTTAGAAGGTTAGGGGCAGGCGGGAGGCTGTCTGGATTCACTTTTGTGAGCCCTCCAGCTGGTGTGGCCCATGCTAAAATTGGGTATGTGTGTGGTGGGCTTTTGTCTGGAAACTCTAGTCCTCCCCACAATGTTCCCACCTCAGGGCTCTTGGGTGCTGCAGGCGTCCTTCCCTCAGGCTGTACCAGTTGCCAGCTCCATTGCTTTCGAGCTCATTCTCTGTTACTTGCCTCCAAACAAGCTCCAGGGGGTGCTTCAAAGGACATTCCATCTTAGCCTCTGCCTCCTTGAGAAGGATGGGTGTGGTAGCAGCTCTGGCCAAGTACTCCAGGAGAGTTCAACATTTGTTCAGTTTTCAGACCTTGGTGCCTACCATAGGGCCTGGTGTGGAGTATGTGCTCAGGTAGTAGTGGTTGAATAAGTACAAAACCAAGGGGGAGTGGATTTGGAGGGGAGAGCCTGGGGAGGCTGACATGGGAACAGATCAACAGGAGGGCGGTGGGTATTTAGGCAGGCTCCTGGCTCCATCTGTAGTCCAGTAGAAGCCACTTGGCCTTTCCATAGCCTTAGTTTCCCCATTTGTGTGGCAGGCCTGCTTTGGACAAGGCTGTTGTGGAGACCAAAGAGATATGGGATGATTAGGTGCTTTCTCCACTACTCTGAACTTACTTCAGGTTAAGGGTTCATGCTGCAAAAGCCCTGGTATATGTTTTTTGTGTCTATAGCCTAGGCGATTTCTCCTATTTAATGAGGAGGATTCTAACTTAGTGGCTCTGACTCTGGAGCCAGACTGCCTAGATGTACATCTTGGCCCACCACTTCTTCACTGCTGATCTTGGGCAAATTACCTGATAGCTGTGGGCCTCAGTTTTCTCATTGGTCAAATAGAGATATTGTCAGAGCATTTACCTCACAGGGTTGTTGTGAAGATTCAGTAACATAAATCATCTAAAAAGTACCTAAAGTAATGCCTGGGACATAATGATGACTTGTACCCTTTGGCTGTTATTATTATTATCTCATTTTATACTTGCAAATACCTCATGTTGTCGGTACTATGATCGTAACGCTATTTGACAGATGAGGAGACTGAGGCATAGAGAAGTTGTCTTATACAGTATGATCTGTGTAAGGTCCTTAGCCCAGGGTCTGGCACATAGTAAGTGCTCAGTAAATATTAGTGTCTATTATGAATTATTCTTAATAATTACATTTAGTATCATAAATATTGTTGTCAATAATGATCACAGCCACAGCTGAGAAGTAGCAGAGCCAGGGCTAAAAGCCAAGTCTTCAGATCGTTAGCCTGTTACTCTTCCCACTCACTGTACCCCAGAACCTCTATGCTCTGAGGTCTTAACACAGCCATTAGACCACTGTTTTGGGTTCTCCTTCCCTTCACCCCATCATGGCCTGAGCATGCCTGTCATCACCCCTGCCCCGACCCTCTCCTTTGTGCTCCTCGTCCTGGCCCTCCCTTTGGCTGCTGTGGGGCTCCGCGCGGGCTTGTGTCTGCTGGCTTCCAGAGGGAGAGCAGGCCCCACCTGAGGAGGCTACTTCCCTCAAGCCCATTTCCTTTCTGTCAGAGACAATTTTCTCTGGATCTCAGGGTGGGGCCAGGCTCCTCCAAGGCATTTCCTGCACGGGAGTTTATATTTGGCCTCAGCCAAAGGAAAGGGAAGTAGGACTAGGAAGTGGGGGTGGGATGTAGATGTGGTGGCCCAGGGTCAAAACAGGCGAGCGCCAAGACTTTGCAGGCCAGGAGAAGGAAGCAGGAGATGGCACATAGCCCTGCTCTCAAGTGAGCTTGGATGCCCTCACGGGAGCTTGGCATGGGAGAACTAAGTGCTCCTTGAGGCCAGAATGCCTCCACCCTCAGGCAGAGTTCATTTTCCCTTCTCACATCTCTGGGTCTTGGTTCCTGGCCGTGTGGTTTCTGCCCTGGGGCAAGGTGGGTTGCCAGTCAGCCAGTCTGCTGGGTCGCAGGTGTGTGCTCAGTTCTGTGTCCTCACTACGGGGATACCAGAGGAGGGGGTGCAGTCAGAGGTCTTCACCCTGTTGAGTTGGGAAGCAGGACTTCTTATCTAGGTGTTGCAAGAATATTCAGTAGCCCATACCACACAGCAGTGGGGATACTGAGACCTAAAGGACCCCAGTGCGGTGTAGCTCCAGTTGAATGGGGGAGACAGGGTTATGTGCTGCCAAGAAGGTATGGGAAATGCTCTGGGGGCCACTTAATTTAACTAAACCATTGGGTGGTAGGGGGTTGGTGAGAGGTCAGGGAACGAAGGCTTCATGGGAGGTGGTGTTTGACCTCCATCTTGAGGAGTAATAGGAATTTGCAGCTTCAAGCCAGGCTGGGTCTAGAGTGTGGAGGTGGAAAACAGTCTGACGTCTGCCCTGGGCAGTGGGCAGTGGGGAGCCCATTAGGTTGCAGAGTAGGAGAGTGGCCAGGTCAGAGCTGGGCTCTTGGGAGAAGAAGCTAGCAGGATGACCTGTTGAAAGGAGAGCCTGGAGGCTGGGAACTTACAGGGCTGAAGTAATCCAGGCATGAGAGTCTAGGGCATGGTTGGGCCTGGGAAACCGTGACCATTGGATGGAAAAATTGATAGGAGTTGGTGGCTAAATACACAAGCGGAGAGAGGACGGACCAGGCTGACTGGAGGTTTAAGCCTCGATGTTTGGTGCCTTTGGAGGCAGGAACTCAGGAGAGCTGGATTGGGAGGGAAAGATGGGTTTGTTCTTGGTCCCTACAGAGGGTCCTCTCTTGAGTCTCCCAGAAGAGAACGTGCAGGAGAGGCTCCCCTCTCTACCGAACCAGCCACTGCCAATTACACGTACTTCTGTTCCGGGTCTAGATTTTGGTGAGTGGCCATGAGAAGATGGGGAAACTGCAACTTAGACAGAGGTACTGGCTTGCCCAAGGTCACCCGACAAGTTCCTAGTGGAGCTAAGGCCAGAATGTAGTTGTCCTGACCTTCAATCCAATATTCTTTCCACCCATACCACAGTGGAGAGCGGTTCCATCTGCCCCAGACCGGTTAGGCTGGCATCTCTTGCCTCCAGGCTCCAGACTGGAAGTGATGGAGTAGCACGTGGATTATTAAAACACCTGTCTTTCCTTGTCACCATGACCTTGTCAGAGCACCTGGGACAGGATCCCCTGAGGGCAAGAAAGCTAATGGAGCCGCTGCGGCAGAGCACGTGACAGCTTTGACCTTCGCTTTCACAAGGAAGCCCTGGGCCAAGCAGGAATGTCAGCTGCCTGCTTTGGCTCTGCTACATCAAGTGCTTGCCTAGGAGACCACAGGCTGGGCCAACCTTGGACCCAAATTGTCAAGCAGCCCCAGCAAGCCAGAGGTCTGGGTTAGCCACAGGGCCCTCATGACCCTCCTCTATTTACAGCTGCATACTAGAGCTCAGGCCACAGTCTGTGTTTGTGTGTGGGAACACAGTGGAGGGTTCCTTGTGTCACTTCCGTATTTATTTATAAAAACTCCAAAAACGAGAACTGTCACCTCCCCTTGGCTGACCCTGCAAGGGGTCCACAGTGTGCAAAGACAAGGGACCTCCAGTGAACACTGTATCCATCCTTCACCTCACTCCTCAGGACATCCCCAAGGTGGGCTGGGGATGCCTGGAGGTACTTGAGGCCCCCAGGTAAGGTGGAAGGAAAGTGCCTCTCCTGGTCTCGCACTTCAGGTCTGGAGTCAGCCTTTCTTTTATTGTGGGAGGTGTCCTTTGCACGGTAGGATGTTTAGCAGCATCCCTGGCTTCTACTTGGCAGATGCTAGCAGCATCCTCCCCCAGTTGTGAAGACCAAAAATGTCTCCTGACATTGCCAAAGGGCTCCTGGGGCCGGGGGGAGGGTAAAATTGTCTCTGGTTGAGAATCCCTGTGGCCCTGTGGCCGTGACATGGATATGGAGTGTTAAGGAGGGAGGGCTGCATGTGTGAACCTGCTACTGGCTAGCAAGAAGATTTGATGTCTTCATTTTGTTGCCACCCAGTCCCACAGTAGTGTATTCTCCTGGGCCATTTGCCTCGGTGGTGCCCCACTTGTGATGGGGAGGCTCCAAAAGTGCTGCTCACGTGGGCCCAGGGCCTTGGCATCCTGCCGTAGCTCCAGATGAGAGACCAAGGATTGCATCCGAACAGGTGCAGCAGGGGCCCCGAGTTCTGACCTAACAAGCCAGAGGCTGGTCAGCGTCCAGCACTGTCAAGCTCAGCCGCTTGACATCGGCAGCCCTTGCTGTGGCTCCCCTCCTGCGAGGGTTGGAATGTGGGATGAGAGCTATTTTGGTCTCAGTCTCCCTTCCTCCCTCTCCCTCCCTCCCCTGGAACAATCTAGTTAAAGTTGTGATTCCAGCTAAGAGCAGCAGGAGCAGGAGAGATGATGGGTGCACCTGACCTCCCAGAGGACAGTGCATGGTAGACCCCCCTGAATGTCCGCTTCAAGGTCAGGAGGGGAAGGCTTGGCAGTCGTGGCATCCATGACAGCTCTTAGTACCGGCCCTTGTGAAGACCCCTCTCCTTCAGTCCCCCAGAGAGAGAGGTGGCATAGCCAGGTGGTCACCTGTTGCAGCACCTATGCCAGGGTCACTACCAAACTCGAGGACCCCTTTGTGCAGATTCAAATGAGACACCACCTTGGGGCTGGGTGGGCACTCTTCTCGTGGCCAAGGCCCCTTAGTGTAACCTTATGGGAGGGTGAAAGGAGCTGGTCATGAGCACTTGGGGCCAACTGAGATATGAGCCCTCTGCTGGAAGGCCAACATCTCCTCCTCAAGCGGGGTCCCTCTCTAAGAGTGGGGGTGGGCAGAGGAACTGAGACTTGCATCAACCAAGAGAAATGATCTGAGAAGCTGTTTGCCAGAACCTGGCATTTCCCAGGTGCAGCAGCAGGACCTGGAGTGGTAGGCGGCCCCTCTGCCTACTTTGGCTACCAGCTTGGCCTCAGAGCCCACCTTCGGAACTTGGGTTGTCACATAGACAGCTGCCTCCCAGGTCTTTCTTTACCCCTCTGAACACTGGCGCTACCTTCTGGGTTCACTGAAGGTGAGAGAGATCACGCTGGAGACACCCATCCTGCAGTGAGGGCCACAGCGGAGACACCTTTCCAAATAGGCAACTAAGTAAGGGAAAGGAAACCAACATGTTTGTTGAAAGCTGCCTCATGGAGTAAGTAAGCTTTGAATAAATTACCTTCACAAACACCCACAGATGTGCCCTCTCCTGTCCTACCACATGCGTTCAGATCACTGTTCATTGGGCCCGGAGAAAACGCAGGCCAGTGATGAGAACGGGCCTGAGTATCGCCTCCAGCTAGAATCCTCCTAAAGACCTATGCTGTGGCTTTTTAGCTGGTCGTGTCTGTTTAGGGCAGCGGTTCTTGACCCTGGCTGTGCTTTCGAATCACCTGGAGAGCTCTCAAAAGCATAAAAACTAACTCTATCCCTAGAGAGTCTAATTTAATTGGTCATGATTTAATTGGGGCCCAGGCACTGGCATTTTAAAGCTCCCCAGATTATAATGTATAGCCTGCGTCGAGAGGTGACTGCTCCAGCAGTAACAAGGACACTTTGATCTGGGCCCTGGATCTTGCCTGGTCCCTAGGCCTGGGCTGGACTTTGAGTTGGGAGGGAGCAGGCTGAACCGGGCCCTGGGCAGCAGCTGTCTCACAGCCCACTGAGTGACCAAAAGGTGTAAAGGGCTTGAGTTCCCCAATAGTGGTGTGAAGGGAAGTGGGGGGGATTGGTGAGGGAAGAGAGTGGCTGGCTGAGGCCTAAGCGCTGGCAGCTTTGTTGCCGATTGCCTTTTATTCTCCTTCTAGCTCACTTACTTTCTCACTTTACACCTAGGACACAATCGGAACTGAACTTTAAAGACTGTGAATGCAGATTTCAAGTTGTCTTAACAAAACAGCCCTCTCTGACGATAACTTTCATAGAGCTGCTTTCAAAACCAGACAGAAGCCAGCCAGATGCACACAGTAACCTCAGAGGTAGGCAGGAAAGTTGTTAGTCCCCATTTTATAGATTTGGAAACCAAAGCTTAGAGAGTAAAGCAACTTGCCTAAGATGACTTAGGCAGCAAGTGGGGGAGTCAGCGTGATTGGACAAAACTTTTTCTCCAACTCAGTTGTCATCTTTGGGCATTATTGTATTTCCTCAGTGGAAAACATTGCTGCCCTTTTCCTGGGTGCATAAACTCTTCCCTCATTCATATAGCATTTCTCAAAAACAGAAGCCCTGCATTTCTCCTCATTCTGTCCATCTTTGCATAGAAAAATGTGCCATGCTAAGAGGATCCCTGGACGTGGCCTGTGGAAGTGTAGGTGTAGATACTGTCATTGACCCCCGAGACAATCCGCTGCTGCTCGGCTATTCCTTCTTTGTCACTCCCTCTGGGAGACCTGTGGGTGTGGCCCTGAGGCCTGATTTGACTCTGGAGCTTTCTAGTATGTTGTCTCCCCCAACTCCTAAGGGGATCAGTTGGGCTTCTCCCCAGGGAGAGAGTCTGGGGTTAAATCTCAGTGGAATCCAGCTTGTGCCAGCTGAGTGCCGTCCCTGACCTGTCCTGGCATATCACCCTAGCCTTGGCCAGCACATGGCCTGCAGAACATAGTGGTTGAAACTGCTGGAATCTGCACATCTGGACACAGAGGCAGGACCAGGGGCCACAGACATTCCTCCATCACTCGCCTCAGCCTGCCCAGTGTCACTCTTCCCGCCAGGCACATAAGGCAATCCTCAGTCTGGGCTGCCTGGGCCCCAGCCCCAGGTGGATTGACTCTCCTGGGCGTAGGTGGTCACTCCTGGCCCCGGCCTGGGCAGGCTGGGATGGGCGGGAGGGACAAAGCAAAGCACCTTAGCTCAGCCCTTAATCACCGAGACCTACGTCCTTGACTGCTCCATCTGGGAGGGAGCCTCAGGGCCTCTCAGCCTTCCATGAGGTGGTGTATTGTCAGGAGCCAATGTCCCTGACATCCTGTTGGGTAATAACCCATTACATTCTCCAGATTCCTGCCAGGGAGGGCTGCTGGGGATTCATTCGGAGCCCTGCTTCTAACTCCTTGGCTCCTTTGTCTTTTGGAGCTATTGTGGCCTCTTTGAAACTTCTGCCTCTTAATCTCACTTCCTTGAGCCATCTGGCTCCAATTCTGACAGAGATACAGATGCAGCCACTCTCCAGACCCAGAAGGGAACACTAGCTGAGTCTCTTCCTCCCATTTTCTCTTTCTCCTTGGGACCCTTCAGTCAGTGTGGGGAAGGAACTCTCTGTTGAATGCTTGGTACAATGTGTGGTATTTCATTTAATGTTCTCAGTAGCTATTAGAAGTGGATTCTATTATTCTCATTTTACAGAGGAGAATACTGAGTCATAGAGAGGTTAAACAACTTGCCCAAAGTCAGAGAGCTAGTGACGGGCTAGTCAGAGAGCTAGTGACTAACCAGGATTGGAACTCAGACTTGTAACTCCACTAGACCAGAAGGGGCAGAAAAAAGTCTGGGGGCCTGGGGTTGGTTCCTTTGAGTCTAAGCCCTTTGTTTATCTGGCATCTGAAGGAAGGTGCCATAATGCAGTGGAAAGAGCGCTGGACGTGGAATTAAAAGATCAGGGTCGTAGTCTCAGTTGTGACACTTAACTCTGTGACTTGGTAAAGTCCCTTGGGCCCTTTCCAGTCCATACAGTAGCTTTTTAAAAAAATACTGATTTGGAGAGTGTCACCACAGATCAATTAAACGGGCCTCCGGAGACGGGGCCCCGGGGGATTGGTATTTTTACAAAGCTTCCTAGCTGACTCTAACGTGCATCGAAGGGTGAAAAGCCCTGAGGTAGGTGATTTATGCCAGCGCTTCTCAAACTTTAATGTGCATGCAGATCATCTGAGGACCTAGTTAAATGTAGGTTCTGATTAAGTAGGTCTGGGATTCTGCCTTTCTAACAAGCTCCCAGGTGATGCCAGTGCTGCTGCTGGTCCAGGGATCATGCTTTGAATAGCAGGGGCTAGAGGCCTCTACATAGGAATGAAAAAACTTGGCGCCCACCTGAGTGAGCTGGTCCCCTTTCCGCCAACCCTGGCCAGGGCCGCTGCCGAGCATTAGGGGAGTGGGCAGCCTGCCCCTCTCCCACGGGACCTGTGACTCAGGCAGGAGGCACAGATGTGTAAGATCAGGACTTCATCACTGCACTCTTCCGCCACCTCCAGGCTCAGGAAGGGCAGTCAGATTCCTCTCTCCTCCCCCTCCTCCTCCTTGTTCTGCCTCTAGCCACGAGTGACCGAGGGCTGCAGTGGTCTTCAAGGGTGTGTTCTTGACATGCAGACCTGTTCCTGGGGACTGGCTCCTCTGCCTTGGGTGGCCATTCTAGACCTGTGGCCCTTTAGAGGTCACTGTCTCCTTCTGTGTCTGCCTTTCTGGAAACTCGGACCTGGTCCTTCCTTTGGCACCTCCCCTTTGTCCTAATGACAGGAAAGCAGAGCTGGTTGCCTGGAGGGGCTCTGAGGACAGGGATGGGCCTTTTCACGAGGGCGTGGTAGGAGCAGGAGACAGGGAAGTGGCTGTGGCAGCCGGCTCAACTGTCCTAGCAGCAAAACCATGTCCCTCAAATGCTGCCTGGGCTGGTGTGAAGTCCCTTTGGGCTACTTTTACCACATCCGGAGATCATCACTGGCCTAGAGACCTGGATCATTTCCTGGGCTTGCATTGCCCCCTGCCAGAGGGGCTGAGGTATTGCTAGCTGGGCTCTGCGGGAACAAACACTTTCCAGTACCTCTCAGAGGTCCTGGTGATTCCTAGATTTCTATCGTAGGTTGGAAGGTTGTAGTAACATAAAACACACACATGTGCACACAGATGCAGGTGCAGGTGCGTGCACAGACCGAGGGGCCTGTGGGGGAGTGTGCACAGGTTCATGGTCCCATGCTGATCTATGTGGATCATGGACATGAGGAAACTTGGCTACAGTTACATGCAGAGACAGATGCTGGGACAGCAGCGACCAACGCACATGCTTTCAGAAATGCACAAGTGTTCATCCCCGCCCCACCCGTTTGCCCCCAAAGCCCTCAGGGGCTCCAGAAGCTTCAGAGCCTTCTCTTCTCCCCATCGAATCCTCACTAGTGTGCGACCCTTGAGGAGCCTGTTATTTCTTCTGACCGACTTCCACCTTCCCGCACTGTTCCCTCCCTTGTCTACCCACCTAGCATCTCTGAAATACCTTTTTGTCCTTTAACTTATGATTCCTGGCTACCAGAATCTCATCTTGTATTTCCTTGTGGGAGAACACTGGGGAGAGAGCTCTTCCTGTCTTGGAGAACGCCCCCCACCCCCAGTCTCCTTGGAGTCTCCTGGTCACAGGCACTAAGGAAGTAGAAGAAATGTTGGGGGCAGGACTCCATGGGCAGAGAAGCTCTGCTGAGCCAGCAGCCTCTCTGTGCCCCCAACCACAATGCCAGGTCCCATGTTCCCAGCCCCACTGCTTCCTGGTACCACCTGTGTAGGGAACTGGCAGTCCCAGGGTTCTGCTGCAGGTACTCAGCCTACCATGGCCAGGAGGACCTCCTTTGTGGCTTCAGTCCAGCTGCAAGTCTCCACTGAGGCTGGCAGGGGTGCCCCACCCTGTGCCAGGCACTCTCAGAGCAGAGGTAGGAGGCTAACCCAGCCATTGCCCTTCAAGACTCCCATAGGCCAGCACTGTCAGCTTGGCAAGCAGCATTGAGTTGTGCCACAAAGAGGCCAAGCCACGGGAGAGTGCCGGAACAGTCCTGGGAGGCCCCGTGGGGAGGGAGGGCTGGGACTTGGTGAATGGGGGAGGAGGGAGTGCACTGGGGAAGCTGCCATGTTAGAAGGGGTCGGAACCCCGAGCAGGAGTCAGACTGAGCTTGGACTCCGGCCCCTGCACTCTACTTTGTCAAGTGCGAGACTTGTAGACGAGCCCTTCCTTTCTGAGCCTGTTTGGAGATATGTAAAATGGGCATATTAAAATCTGCGCAGCTTATGGTGTGTGTTAAATGAGATTTGCTTATCAGAGTGCTGGGGAATGTTAGGTATGATGATAGGAAAGAGAATAATAGCTGTTGAACATTGCGTATCCCTAGCTGTACTAGGACGGTCTACTTGGGTCATGGAAGGGGGTAGCTCCCCGGGGGTGGTGGGAGGTGAAGACACAGCAGTGGTTTCTTCCCCTGGTAGTATTCCTTGACCCCAGATGTTCCTGGGAGTTGCTGCTGCTGGTGGTCCTGTTCTTGGGCAGGGGTGGGAGAGTGGGAGGGGGATTGGGACAGGTAATGAAGCATAAGAGAGGTGTCCCAGCACATCCTGGGAGTAGGGCTTGGGGAGCAGAGGGGAAATCCTAGCTGTGACATGGAGTGAATGTGCCAGCCTGTTTGTGCTTCTGTTGTCATTTCTAGGTCACCAGAGCTGTAGGTACCTCCCTACTGGAGGTGCAGGGGCGCACACCAGGGCGGCTTGGCGCCAGCACCCCCTAATCTCCTTTCTCTGTCTCTCTCCCCCTCATCTGTTTTAGAAGCTGAGGCCAAAAACGCATGCAGGTGGCTCCGAGCGACAGGATTCCCTCAGTATGCTCAGCTTTTTGAAGGTAAGGCCACTCAGTGGCTCCCCCTCCCCATCCCCAAACTTGCCTTCTCCCTCCATTTTTCAGCTGGAAAATGGGGTCCCTCAGATCTTTTCTTCAACCACACAAAAAGCTGCATACCCTGGCCCTGCTCCCGTAGTCACAACCTCTCTCCTACACCATCCTGTCCTATCTCCTGCATGCTCATCAGCTCTCACAAGCTCTGCAGTCACCCGTGTGTTAAAGTATCTTGTCTCAAGCCAGGCCGCTGCTTTGTACCACCACATCTGCTTTGTACTGTTTCTGAGAACCCTATTTACATAGATGCAACATGGAGGGTGCACCCTGGCAGCCCTGCTTTCACCTTTCCTCCCCATGGCCTTATTTCTTTGCTTTCCTTCATTTTTCTGTTTTTCTCTAGAGTTGTTCATACTTGCTGTTTTCAGTTCCCCTCTTCTTCCCACACCCCCACTGTACCCTGGCTTCATCCCTACCTTGCCAACAAAACAGCCCTTGTCAAGCTCACCAGAGATCTCCAACGTGGTCAAATTCAGCGGTCACTTCTCAGTCCTGACTTAGTCTCTCAATAGCATTCAGCACAGTTGGCCACTCACTTCAGCTCCTAGAATGTCCTCTTCTCCCGGCTGTCTCTCTGGCTGCCGCTCTCAGTCTCCTTAGCTGACTTGGCTTCCTCTAACTGCTCCTAGTTGTTAGGGTGTCCCAGGGCTCCATCCTGGCCCCTCTTCTCGCTCGACATCTCTCTCCCAGGAGATCCTTGTCCAAGTACCATATATATTCTGATGACTCCCCAATGCCTCTCTGTCCAGACCTCAGTCCCAAGCTCCAGATTCATCTCTTCAACTCCGAATTCAGTATCTCTGCTTAGCTGTCTGACAGATGTCTCAGATGTCACCACCTGATGGCACCCCATATCCAGGCATCATCCTCCGTTCCTCTTTTCCTTCGTCCGCATATCTAACCCTCCAGCAAGTCCCTTCTCCCTCCAGAATATATATATATATATATATATATATATATATATATATATATATATATATTTTTTTTTTTTTTTTTTTTTTTTGCGGTACGCGGGCCTCTCACTGTTGTGGCCTCTCCCGTTGCGGAGCACAGGCTCCGGACGCGCAGGCTCAGCGGCCATGGCTCACGGGCCCAGCCGCTCCACGGCATGTGGGATCTTCCCGGACCGGGGCACGAACCCGCGTCCCCCGCATCGGCAGGCGGACTCTCAACCACTGCACCACCAGGGAAGCCCCAGAATATATCTTGAATCCATCCACTTCCTACCACCTTCACTGCCACATAGGTGTGACCCGCTCGCCTGGCCTAGTGCTGCAGCCTCCTTTCTGTGCTCCGTCCTCTACTCTGAATGTACAGCAGCTGGAGGGACCCTGGAAGTGCAGTCCTGACCACATTACTCGGTTACTCTGCTCTGTGTTACTCCTCCGCTGGCTTCATAGCACACCCAGAATGAAGTGAGTGTCAGCACTTTGTTCCCGCCAACGAGACTGCATCACCCAGCTTCCACATACTTCTCTCTGCTTTGCTCACTACTCTCTGGGCTGCTTTCTACCACTTGCTCACACCAGGCTCTAGCCCTCCTTGGAGCCTTAGTTTTGGTCCTGCCTGGGACTTTCTCCCAGGCTCTTTGCACGGCTGACCCCTTCTCGCTCTTCAGGGCTCAGCTCAGAAGTCACCACCTTAGCAAGGCCTCTCTTTACCCCGTCACCCTGGCTCATGTCTTTGCTAGCATTTATAACTGCATAGTTTGTTTCTCTCACATATTGTTCACTGTCTGTTGCCCCTGTGACAATATAAACTCCATGTAGGCTTGGATCAGTCTAGTCTCATTCACTGTTGTGTCCCCAGTGCCTGGCACAAAGTCGATGCTCAATTAATAATAGTAAATGAGTCCATGGGCTTGTTTTACCAGTAAGGCAGAGAGGTGTGGGATTTGGGGATGCTATTTCCTCTTCCCCCACTCCTTCCTCTTTCCCAGACCCAAGGGAGTGGGTGCCCTTGCTCTGAGCGGTAGTGGAAGCGAGGTGTTGTTTGGCTGCACATGCACACTGTCCTTGCTCTCTCCCTGGTCTCCCCGGTTCACCTTGGGTCAGGGAAGAGGTTCCCTGTCTGAGCAGCCCAAGATGCAGAGGGGACTGGAGGAGCCCACATGGGCTCTGGGCAGCCACTCAGGGCCTCGAGCCTGCCGTCCCCCATGGACCTGCCAAAACTGACTGATGGGTCCTCTTGTCCAGCTTGACCCTCCTATCCTTTCCTTGACCTTCCCCCAACGGCCAACCATGAGCTCCCTGGGCCCCTTCTTCGCTGCAGCCTTTCTCCTGCCTGCCTGCCTCCCCGCTTCCTGGGCCCCCTTCTTCTCGCTCAAGGGTCGCTGGCACTGAGTTTCTAACCTGCCACCCTCGACTCATCTTGGCTTTTCTCTGGCATACAGAAGGTTCGTTTCCTGTGGATATTGGCTCTGTGAAGAAGGACCACGGTTTTCTGGACGAGGACTCTTTGGGGGCCTTGTGCAGGTAGGGGTGCTAAGGGCCAGGCCTGGGAGGTCAGGGGCCTGGCTTGGGGCTTCCTCATGGGAAAAAGCAATCCTTGTCCCCTCTGACAGAGGAGGAGCCTGCCTATTAACAAAGGTCATCTGGTGCAGTCACGCTGTTCACTCTGTCGACTGTGTCTGTGACGTCCTCACCCACCCAGGCACTAGAAAGCCAAGGTCTAGCCTTGATTCTTTCTTCCCTTCAGTTAGAGCCTCCGAACATTCCTCTGATTTGTCCCCTCTCTACTTGTTTGAGGCCAAACCACGACTTCTTGGATTCATCCTCCTAACTGGCCTTCGGGCCTTCCCGCTCTGCATTCCCCTCCTTGCTGTGATCCAACGTCCCTATAGCCACCAGAGTCAGCTTCCCAGTGGGTACTCGTATGCTTCAAATGTCTCGCTGTCTGCAGGGAGAAGTCCAGAGCTTTTTCAGCATGACACCTGAGGCCTTTTGCAACTTGGCTTTGACTGACCTTATCAGCCTCAGTCCTCCCCTCACACACACACTGGTCTGTTTACTGACCGTTTCCCTCTCTACATTGTCACAGGCTCTTATCGAAGCCTGGTATATGAGTCCCTGTTTCTCTCTCCCTCTGAATCCTATTTCTGTTCTCCAGCAAGTCTTCCCTGACTGCATTCCCCTGCCTTCATGGAAGTTCCTTGTCCCACCCCCTGTGTGCCTGCTGTGCCTTCTGTCTACTCTGTTTTTGAACATGTCCCATCTCTGTAGTGGGTTTTCCCACATCTATATGTTCCCAGAGGGCAGAGCCCATAATCTCCACAGCATCATGTCTGGCACTGAAACCTTCATGAACATGGGGACTTGGGAGAAGTTTTGATGTCTTGGGCACGCAAAGCAGTGGGTGGCATCTTGGGAGTGTCCTGGCAGGCTATGCCCTGCAGGCTCTGGGGCTTGGGACCCTTGAGTGAACCCTGCTTTGTTTCCTTGCAGGAGGCTGATGACCTTGAACAGTTGTGCCTCGATGAAACTGGAGGTTCATTTTCAATGCAAGCAGGTGAGTTAGGACAAGAGTAGGCTCTGTGGTCTTGTGGGGAACCCAGGTCAAAGAAAAACCACTTATGAAACTAGCTCCAGTGTCCTGTGAGTCTGGGCTGTCTGGAGCAGTGCCTTGCTCCAGCCTGGGAGTGGGGTGTAGGGGGCTGTATGAGGCTGTTGGGTTTTGGTGAGCCTGGTCTCAAAGTTGGGGTGTGAGAACAAGTACCTTGGCCTGCAGCCTTACCCACCCCCTTCAGCCCACCCCTACCTCCTGGACTTACTAATAACCTGACCTAGTGATGGCCGTCCCTCAGGGAAATCCATCTGCCTACACTGCTCTGTGATGGCAAAAATTCCTTGACTAGGGGGCAGAGACAGAATAATGTGATGGAAAATCATGGCCTGTATGGTCTTAGAAGTCAGGATCCCCAACCTCACCCCACAGGGTCTTACCCCACTGAGCCTCATTTTCTCCATCTCTGCAGTGAATTGGGGGTGGCATTAATAGTCTCCAAAGGCCTTTCTGACTCCGCCAATCTGCGATTGTAGAAACGGAGAGGGCTCTTGGTCTGCATGTAGCCCTGGAATGTGGGCCGGATGAACCCATCCTTCCCGGGGTCAGGCTTTGTGGCTTTTCTCTGGAGCTTTTCCTACCAGAGTCCTGCCATCTCCAAGTTGCCAGAGCACTGGCCCGGGAAGCAGGAGACACCTGGCGGCTGGTCCCAGCTTTGCACTGACTTTTCAGTGACCTTGGACAAGCCTCTTCCCGTCTCTGGTCCTCAGTTTCCCCACTTTGCAAATTAGAAAACTAGAAAATCTAAAATATCCTTTCTAGCTCTGCCATTCTGGGATTCTAATCTAAGAGTATAGGCTAGAGACTCACTGGGAGGCTGCTGAGAACAGGAGGTCAAGATGCTTGGATTCTAGCCCTGGCCCTGTCACCGACTTAGTGCAGACATTGTATGACCTTGGGCAAGTGGCTTCTCATTTGTTTGGGTTTCCCTATCTATAAAATGGGGAAGAATTTGATTGATCAGATGACCACTACCCTCCATCTGGGCTTCCTCCATGACTCCTAGCTTCTTCTGGCAATCCCAGAGCCAGTTCCCCCCTCCTAGGACGTGTTCTCAGCCAGAGAGCAGGGCCCTTTGTCCCAAAGTCCCCCAAGAGTTTGGAGGCAGAGAGTGGAGCCCAAGCAAGGGCTCGTGGGCTGGACACCTCTGACCCCACCCTGTGGCGCCCTTCCCAGAATGAAGACTCAGAGGAGGAAGAGCATTGTACCATCAACAACCACTGGGCCTTCCAGAGAGAAAGTAAGCGCTGGTCTCATGTGGGCTCCTCTGACCTGCTGGCCCCACCGAGCCCTGGCCTGCCAGTGACCTCCAGCTGTGAGAGCGTCCTCACTGAGCTTAGTGCCACCTCCCTGCCAGCCATCACTGTGAGCCTACCACCCGAGCCAGTGGGCCTGCCCTTGCTAGGCTGTGCTCCCAGCCCAAGTGGCCGGCCCTTCCTCAGCCCCACTCAGGACCAGGAGACTCCACAAGGCAAAGCCAAGAAGCACCGTTCCCGGAGCTTCCTCAAGCACCTTGAGTCCCTGAGGCGGAAGGAAAAGGGTGGCAGCCGGCAAGCAGAGCCAGAGCGTAGTTCAGCCACCTCGGAGAAGGCCACCAAAGCCGCCTCTTTCCGAAGTCGCCGTGGCTTCCTCTACAGGGCCAAGAACCGGGCGGCCACCTCAGCCAGTGGCAGTGGCACTGAGACCCAGAGGGCCTGGGAGGCCTGGCCTGTGGCCACATTCCAGCGTCCTCAGCGGGCACACTGGGGTGACTGCCTGGTGCACGTGCCCAGGGACCACAAACCAGGCACATTCCCTCGCTCCCTGTCCATTGAGAGCCTGTGCCCTGAGGATGGACACCACCTGGCAGATCGGCAGCCAGGTAGCTGCTGGGGCTATGAAGGGCGCCGGGGCTCCTGTGGCTCCACGGGCAGCCACGCCAGCACCTATGACAACATGCCTGAGCTGTACCCAGCTGAGCCTGTCCTGGCTGGTGCCGAGGCTGAAGAGGAGGAGGAGGGTGGGGACAGCCATACTCACCTGGATGACATCCTCCAGCACGTGTGGGGGCTGCAGCAGCGGGTGGAGCTCTGGTCTCAGGCCATGTACCCAGACCTGGGGCCTGGAGATAAGGAAGAGGAAGAAGAGGAGGAAGCCGCTTCATCAGTAGAAATAGCCACCAGTGGAGTGGAAGGCCAGACCGATGAGGCTCGGGCCCAGGGAGAGGCTCCAGCCCGCAGGGAGTCCTCAGCCCCGGGCCAGGCGGATGTCCAGCCAGGAGTCCCGGCTCAGGCTCAGGCCCCAGCTGAGGCTGAACTTCTGGCACTGGCAGAGGCCGGGGCCCCCGGCTTGGCTCAGGATCATGAGCAGGAGGCAAATTCAGGCGGGGAGCCCACCTCTGCCTCCAGTCTGTCTGTGGAAGGACACTCCATTTCTGACACTGTGGCCTCCTCCAGTGAGCTGGACAGTAGCGGGAACTCCACAAACGAGACTGAGGCCACAGGGTCCCTGGCTGGACTCCAGGCATCAGCACCCCGTGAACGACGAGATTCAGGTGTTGGGGCCTCACTTACCAGACCCTACAGGTGGGAGTTCAGGGTAGGGTTGGGGCAGGGCTTCTGTTGTCCCTCTCTCTCTTTCCCCCATCTCCCTGCCCCTCTCCCTCCCTTCATCTCTTCCCCTACCCCGTTTCTCTCTTCCCTTCCTCTTTCCCTCCTCACTCCCCCAAGCCAATTGCTTCATCACAAGGCGCAGGGGCAAGTTCTTAGGGGCTGAGTGATTGCCCCTGGGAATCCAGTCCCAGAAGAGAAATAGAAAGAGTAATGGGATCAGGAATCTGGAATGTGAGGTTCAGGACCCGCCTCTGCCATGGCCTTGCGCAAACTGTGGCTCCTTTTGGGTCTCAGTTGCCCCGTGTGTAAATCAAGGGCATCACAGGAGATGGTCTCTGATCCCCAGCTTCACTATTCTGGGTTTCTCAGAGCAGCCCCTCCACTGCAGTCTTGAAAGGAAGGGGGACTGATACTGTTTGCTGGCACTAGATGGGCCTGAGCTCGGTGCCACCCTTTCTGACAGCATCTGGCCGCTGTGCAGCCCTGGAAACCAAGACTAAGCTTTCTCCACCCTGGGGCCCAGCGTCATTGCTGACAGTGGTCCCTTCTCCTTGTATATTTTTTCTTTTGGGGAAAAATAAAAAGACCAGAAGAACACAATTTTACTAAGGTTTACTGAAACCTGCTCCTCTGGCCTTCTCTACCCCCTCACCCCTCACCAGGAAGCTCCGCTGGCACAGCTTCCAGAACTCCCACCGGCCCAGCCTCAACTCAGAGTCGCTGGAGATCAACCGGCAGTTTGCCAGCCAGATCCACCTCTTGCACAAGGGCTCACTGCTGCGGCTCACCGCCTTCATGGAGAAGTACACTGTCCCCCACAAACAGGGCTGGGTCTGGTGAGTCCTGGGCCATGGTGGGCACCAAGCTGCTCATCCAAGTCCTGGATCCCTCTCTGCCCCCACTCCAGGGCCCTGGGAGGGTCACCCTCAGAAGGTGGGTGCAGGCAGGTGGAGCCCCTAGGCCAATGGAGTGGTGGGATGCGCCAGGAGGCCGGAGAGGTCAGTGTGGCTCTGGGTGGCAAATGTATGTCTGTGGGGGATGCACATGGGATTCACATGAGTGTGTGCCATGAATGAGGAGGGCTGGGGTGGGGGTTGGGATCCCAGGCCCCCCAGCTATACCTCCTCCATCCCAGTTTCCATGCTGCCACCAGGGAGATTGTCCTAATATGCATCTTTGGTGGTCACTCTCCTGACAGATACCCTCCTGTGGCTCCCCATTGCCAAAGAATACGGTCCAGTTTCCTTCCCATCATGATCCTTTCACGTTCCAACCCCGCCTCATCTGTCAGGCTCTTTAGTCCGCCATACCCAAGCAACACCACCATACAGGCCAGCAGACTAGTCACCCTTATCTGAATGCACCGTGCTCTTGTTCCTGCCTCTTTGCCTTTGCCCATGCTGTTCTCTCTGCCTGGAATGTCTTTTTCCCATTTATCCTCTGGGACAAGGCCTACCCATCCCTTAAGAGCCAGCTGAATTTCCACCTTCTCTCTGAAGCCTTCCCTGACCCCCTAGGTACATACAATTCCCCTCCCTCGTGGGTCTTCCCCTAAGTTCTTGGCACACTCCTGGCCACGTGTATTGTCACTGCCTGTCAGTGCGGTCATCTCCTTGACCAGACTGAGAGCTCCCTGTGTTCCTCTGGGACTCCCTAGGACTGGGCCCAGAGCAGGTGCTCAATGAATGTTGCCTGTGGGGAGATGGCATGTTTCTTACCCTGCTCACCCACACCTGAGTCCCCCAAGACTGCAGACAGAGTCTCCAAGCTGTGTCTGGGCCTACCCCATCCTTGTTCCTGATCTTTTGTCCCTCCCCCAAACAGGTCAGTGCCCAAGTTCATGAAGAGGAGCAAGACACCGGACTACCGGGGTCAGCATGTGTTTGGGGTGCCGCCCCTCATCCATGTGCAGCGCACGGGCCAGCCACTACCCCAGAGCATTCAGCAAGCCATGCGCTACCTGCGTAGCCAGTGCCTGGACCAGGTGAGGCCTTCTGGGGAGCACGAAGAGAGGTGGTGATGGGAAGGAAGTCCAAGGCTGAGGGATTAGGGAGGGGAGCTGCTCTGGCCTTCCCCCTGGGTTGGGCTGGCCCACCAGAAGCTTTTCCTATCCTCAGGAAGGCCCAACAAGGATGGACCCAAAGCTCCCTTCTGCCCGGCTCTGTGCCAGCTTTTTTCTGGCCCAGGCGCATTAGCCCCCACCTTCCAGGAGCCCGCCTTAGCCTAGGTCCTCGTTTTCCTACTCATCTCCACTAAAGCCATCTTTCTCCTTGGCCCCAAGGCTCTTTGGTTTTGCCATTTCTCTCCTACCCTGCCCAGCAGGAAGCTTGCCAGGCTTGGATGTCTCTGGGGTGGCCTCCACTCCTAACGCACACGGTCTAGGGCTGGCCTCACAGTCTCCCTCCCACCCCTGCATGTCTCCCTCTCTCCCTCCCCTGCATGGGCCAGGTGGGCATCTTCCGCAAATCCGGGGTGAAGTCCAGGATCCAGAACCTGCGTCAAATGAACGAGACCTCCCCCGACAACGTCTGCTACGAGGGCCAGTCTGCCTATGATGTGGCTGACCTGCTGAAGCAGTATTTCCGGGACCTGCCTGAGCCAATCTTCACCAGCAAGCTCACTACCACTTTCCTACAGATCTACCAGCGTGAGTCGCCTGCACCTATCCTCAGTAACCTGCCAGGTTCTCGGCCTCCCTGAATCCTAGGGCTTGTGGAGGATAAACCTTGTGCAGGCAAGTGTAGCTGCGCCAATGGGCTCAGTGGAAGATTTACTATGCCGAGTTGGAAAGGTCCTTAGAGACCACATTCTATTCCCCAAACCCATTATATGGACTGAGGCCCTGAGGAATGGCAGGGACTTCCCCAAGCTCATGCTTCGCATTACAGCCGGGCTTGATCTAGCACCCAGAGACCTCCCAGAGTCCACCTTCCCCCTCACCAACTTCCCCTTGGGACCACTGTGCCTTCTGCATTCCTGGAAGCAGGAAGCTTGCTGCCAGAGGCTCTTGGGGAATAAGGAAGCCCTTCTGTCTGCCTTCCTCACAGTCCTCCCCAAGGATCAATGGTTGGCAGCCGCGCAAGCCGCCACCTTGCTGCTCCCCGATGAGAACCGAGAGGTGCTACAGACCCTGCTCTATTTCCTGAGCGACATTGCCTCAGCTGAGGAAAACCAGATGACAGCTGGTAACCTGGCTGTGTGCCTGGCACCTTCCATCTTCCACCTCAACGTCTCCAAGAAGGATAACCCCTCCCCCAGGTGAGACAGGGCAAGGCATGGCAGGGCCAAGCAGGAAGGGTTTGGGCCCCATTGGCTTTTTGGCCCTGGGTGCTCGGCACTGCAGTTCCCAGGCATCACCACAAGGGGCCAGCCTGACTCCTCAGGGGCCCTGGGCTGGTTGGATGGTGTGAAGCAGAAGGTTGTTTTGTGTTCAGGACTGGCAAACAGGCTTCTGGGGAGCTTGACTTGTGCCCTCGTGCCATCCTCTCTTCCTGGCCCTTCCCTCCAGGATCAAGAGCAAACGTAGCCTGGTTGGCCGGCCAGGCCCTAAGGACTTGAGTGAGAACATGGCTGCCACCCAGGGCCTATCACACATGATCAGTGACTGCAAGAAACTTTTCCAGGTGAGTCACTCTAGGCCATGGTGCCTACTTCTCAGACCCGGCAGAACCAACATGCCTGACCTTTGCACCCTAAGTCAGGGATAGGGCGCATCTTGACACATAATGCTTCAATGTCCTACTTTCAGCTCTTCCCCTACAAAGTTTTTCATCTACCACACCGCAGTAGCCAGGTCTCTCCGCTCCCTTAAAATGAACCTGGCAGACCCCGTGGGCTCTGGGACTGGGCGTCCCTGACTCTGCTGCTTCCCATGGCCCCCAGCCTGGTGTGTGTGTGCTCTCCCAGGTGCCCCAGGACATGGTGCTACAACTGTGTGGCTCCTACAGTGCAGCTGAGCTCAGCCCTCCGGGCCCAGCCCTGGCTGAGCTGCGGCAGGCCCGAGCTTCTGGCATGAGCCTGTGCCTCTACATGGAAGAGAGCATCCAGGAGCTGCTGCGCGATGCCGCTGAGCGCTTCAAGGGCTGGATGAGTGTGCCAGGGCCCCAGAACACGGAGCTGGCTTGCAAGAAGGTGAGGACCACACTGCCCAGGGTGACCATGGGGCCGGGAGAGGGCAGAGTGCAGGCTGTGTGCAGGGATCCTCAGGGAAGGAGCTGCCCCCGCCTGTCTCGCTGTGCTTCCGCCTGATACTTGGAGAATGTCAGCCAGCAGAGCGAGGACCTTAAGGAAGTGAGAAGCAAATGAGACCAGGGCTCGCTCTCTCAGGGAGCACCTGCCGGAATTATCTTCCCGAAAGCCCACTCCAGACATGTCACTACTTTTAGAGCCTCACCTGCCATCCCTACCTGCACTGCAGTCACGCTGAGCTCCTCACGTTTCCACCTTTGTGCTTCCACCCCTGCTGTCCTCCTGCCTGGACCTGCCCCAAGCATTATATTTCCGCAGCCATTTTCAGCCCCAGCTTGATACGCCCCTCCTCCATTCAGAGCCTCCAGTCATACCCCAGGCTGGAGGTGACTTCTCTCTGTCCTTCTCTTGGCACTAGCCATGTTCTTTCTCGGATTCTGATTATAAGTAACACTGCAAGCCCAAGGTTTGCCATGGATAAACCGGTCATAGTAAAAGCTTCTTTACAGGGTCAGGGTGAGAAGCTTGCACAGGGCCTGGCACATGCAAAAGGCTCAGGAAGTGGCGGCTTTTGTTGCCATGCACGTGTTCCGCTTCCCACACTAGACGGGGAGTTTCTTGAGGATGACCACCATATTCAGTTCCAGAAATTCCAAGCACTGTGCCCATTGCTTGGTAGAGCCTAGTAGGCCTCAGAGAATGTGTGTCCTGTCATCTCTTTGTGCCCTTGAGCAGGCGGAGGAGCAGAAATTTGGAAAGGAGAAAGAGGACAGGGAGCGCAGGGCTGGCCTGTCTGGATCTGGCTGGGGTTAGCGGAGTAGTCCTGCCTCCTTCCCTTGTTGGGGGCTGGAGTGAGGGCAGGCCGGGGCCCAGGGGTGGATTGGGAGTTCTCCAGCCCTGACAGCTTCCCCCGTCCCCACTCCTGTGGCTCGCAGGCACCAGACGGGCACCCGCTGTGTGTGTGGAAGGCATCCACAGAAGTGGCTGCCCCTCCGGCCGTGGTGCTACACCGTGTCCTGCGGGAGAGGGCCCTCTGGGATGAGGACCTTCTGCGGGCCCAGGTGTTGGAAGCCCTGATGCCGGGTGTGGAGCTGTACCACTACGTCACCGACAGCATGGCGCCCCATCCCTGCCGCGACTTTGTGGTGCTCCGGTGAGGGGCTTGAGCTGTCACCCTGCTGTACTTGGGGGACTGAGGAGGTGGGGTGGGGACCGGCGCTAGGAAGCTGAATGTGTGTGTCCCTTCCCCACAGGATGTGGCGCTCTGACCTGCCCCGTGGGGGTTGCCTCCTCGTCTCTCAGTCCCTGGATCCTGAGCAACCCGTGCCGGAGTCGGGGGTGCGGGCCCTGATGCTCACTTCCCAGTACCTCATGGAACCTTGCGGCCTGGGCCGCTCCCGGCTCACTCACATCTGCCGCGCTGACCTCAGGTACCAGGCCACCTCAGCCCCGCGCCCCCCCCACCTCTACCCCATGCCCCTGATCCTGGGGGGCAAGTCCTGTCTTCCTTGTCCCTGGCAGGGGCTCCAGGGAAGTACCCACGGCTCATGGCTTCCTGCTTCTACTTCCCCAGGGGCCGTTCTCCTGACTGGTACAACAAAGTCTTCGGGCACCTGTGTGCCATGGAGGTGGCAAAGATCCGGGATTCCTTCCCGACCCTGCAGGCAGCTGGCCCTGAGACAAAGTTGTGAGCCTTGGCCTGGTCCCAGATTGGCACCACTCAGGCCCCCTGGCACCACCTCAGTGAGGGGGAATGAGAGCAGAGCCGCCCTCGGATGGTTGCTGCTTCCAAGGGTAGAGGCAAGGCCATGCGGTCGCCCTTACTTCCTGAAGCTCCTCCATAGGTACAGGGAAGGAAGAGAGAATTTCAGTGTCCTGTCTCCACTCCATCTCCACCCCCAAACCTGTGTTCTGCCCTCCCGAGAGAGAGGAGTCACTTTTGGAGCAGGAAGACGGCTACTGCCCTTCAAGTCCAAGGAGCCACCGGTCAGTCTGAAGCCTTCCCAGCTCCTCCGCCTGCGGGGTGAGGAGGCAGAGAGTAGTGTGTGCTCCTAGCACTCTGCCATTCTGAGAGGCCAAGCCATCCTGTTTGGTGCTAGGGTCCCTTTGAGTTTGGACAGGAGGTTCTGGTAGTGCCTTGGGGCCCAACATTGGTCCTAAACTGGTTTTTGCAGAGAATTTGGACCGGAGTGGATAGGCACAGGGGCAGAGCACAGAGCAGCCCCAGCCACCATGAGCTGTTTGATTTGTGTAAATATGATGCTGATTTTTATGAGGCTGATTTAAAGAGGAGGCACTGATGGGTCCCAGTAGGTGACATGACGATTTGGGGTAGCTTGGGATGTGAGAGTGGGGGGAACCTTCCTTTCTCAGATCTCAAGAGACCAATGAACCAATCTCCCCTGACTCGGGCCCCATACTTTATCTGCCACTCCCTGGGGTCCTGTGTAGCCGTTGGCCACGCACTGCCATGTCTAGAGGGTAAACAGCCTCGCTCCCACCACACGGGCTGAGCAAAAGCAGATGGTGGTGAGGAGACACTATCGATGTCCGCGTCGCTTTTCCTGCTTTTCCTGCCTGCGTTAGCAGGCTGATATGACAGCCCCTTCCTCCAGCAGAGACCTGGCCCCTGGTTCAAGCAGCCAGCTAGTCAGATGGAAGGGCATAATGTCATCTCAGCCTGCTGGGGCTTGATCCAAACCTGACCTATCCCACCCACCAGCCATCTTGGTTCACGTGCAAAGTCAAATGCCAAACGCCAGCTGGTGCTTTATTATCGTTTTTGGCTGAATAAACTGGAGTGGGATGGGTTCCAGCCAGTCAGTTGTAATGTTTAAACCTATCTATTTTATTTGTATCTGTAAATACTGTACAGTCAGAATATAAAAAATGTATTTGTGTATATATATAGATACATATATACACACACACACATCTATACACACACACACACACACACACACACACACACACACGTATTCTATCATTAGTGTACCATAATCTGTTGGGTGGGGGCAGGGGTCTGGAAAGCCTCGGCGGGAAGGGCACTTAAGATGAGACAGGGGAGGTGGAGAGCATGGTCCATGTGACCACCCCTAGTGGAACAATAAAGCATTCCTACAGATGCACTCTGTCTGTGTGGTTGTCTTTGCTGAGACGATGGGCCAGGGACAAGAGGCAAATTACGATGCAGTTTCGGTGTTAGGGTCAGAGGTTGTGCGTGTTACCAACGTAGGACTTGAGGGAGGCCGCAGGAGAAATGGGGAAGGGCCTCAGCCTTTCTCTTCGGGAGATGATTGGGGCTGGGAGAGGCAGGATTCTGAGAAGCCAGGGCTTGGGCAGAAGCCGCAAACCCTATTCCCTGACCTGACCAGGTCCCCTATCTGAGCAGCCTCCAACATGACCTCATGCATCCTGACGATAGCCCTATGGAGGGATGCCTTTGCTATGCTGTCCTTTCTTCCCCTGCTGCACATGGCTCAAGCTGAAGGATGAAGAATGGAGACCCAGGCTCAAGAGGCTTGGGGACCCTGTTCTACCCATAAGCCAGCCTGATACAGGTCTCAGTGCCTCAAGGCAGCCCCTGGCCTGGCTCCAGTGGCCGGCAAAGAGAGGCCCCTCATATAGACTTCCTGCTTTCTTTGCCACATTGCTATAGCCATAAAATCCCCAAGCTCCGAGGGGCAGCTAGAGAGAGAGTACAGGCTTTGCAATCAATCTGTTTGCATCGTTTGAGTGCTGTTGAGTAGCCCGGGGTAAACAAGTCCTGTTCTTTCTCTTTCTCTGAACCTCAGCTTCCTCTTGGGCCAAACAGTCCAGTGATCACCTCATCACAAGTCTGGCTCAGTAAGTGTTCAGCACTTACACTCGGTGTCTGTCAAGTCCCATTTCTCTGTCACTTTCTTCCAGTCTCTTCTTCTGGGTTCAGCTGTACCTACATGCCTTTGGCCTTTCCTCACTGCTGCTGCCTGGGGGTCTTGGCTAAACCTGGAGGGGAGTGAGGTGGAGCAGAGAACCTGTCAGCCCCTTGACTTTGGGAAAACAATGAAGGCACCCCGTGTGTGATGTAGGATGGGAGATCACTCAAGCAGCTCTAGTGTTAGGGGACACCGGTGTGAAACTCGAGCCAGTACTTTTCAAGGCAGGCAGCCAGGGGAACTTTTGGCACAGGTACTGCCCCACCTGGTCATGGAAGAAGGCCGTGGTGATGGTACAGAGGATACGGTTGAGCATGCTGTTCATGGGTGGCATGAAAATGCCAGGAGACAGAAAAGAGTTATGGAGGAGGTTCTTGGAAGGGCCAGAGAATTTCCCGTGTTTCAGCTCTGGACTCCGAGGCCCTGGACCAGTTGCCCAGCGTGGCTCCTCTATGTTTGGCACTTTAGGAGAGGTAGTACCAAGCAGGGGAGCTGCTCTGGGCCTTTATGCAGTGTTACCCCCCTGCATAAAGCAGAAGCTTCCATTCCTCCATCCTGGCATCTCTGCCTGGCCCACCATGCAGTCTGTGAATGGACTGCCATGGCTTATAGACATCGGAGTGGGTATCACGATGATGAGGCCGCCCAGGCCACTCACTCCCACACATGGCAGGCACCACCCATGGCCATTTCTAACCCTCAGTCTTGTACCTTGATCCACCTTGAGTTGGCCTTTCCCTGGTGCCAGAGAATTCTCACCCTCAAATTCCCAACCCCATTGCCTGTACGTTCTACTCTTATGCTTCCCCCGACCCAGTGAAACCAGGCTGTGGGTGAATCCCACGTGGGAACTGAACAATCTGTCCACGAGCATCAATCTGTTATTTTCTAGTCTCCAGAGCCCTGTTGCCAGAGTGGCTGAGGGTAGATGGTAGACAGACCCAGGCTCAGAACTAGCTATATCATCACCTGGCTCTGTGACCTTAAGTGGCACATGTAACATTTCTGATTTGGTTTTCCTCGAGGGTGTCATCAGGGTTAAATGAGCCAGCGATTGTGAATATGGCTACACAGTGCCTAGGACATGGCGGACATGAATAAATGGTAGTCTCCCCTGCCCTGCCGCCTCCCTGCCAGACTCCGTGGAAGGCTTGGACTTAGGTGGGTGGGAGTGGGGTGCACATGCATATCATTTCCTGATTCGCATCAAGGCCCTACCTACCCTTTTGGCTGCCAGACCACCACAACTTCGGCTTACACCATTTTGGACACAGCTACCCCTTCACCAGGCTCTAAATATCCTAGTGACCTCTTTACATCCTAACTACTGATTGGTTTTCACTCTACCTCCTCCTTGAGAATTTGGCCCCATGGCCTTAGCTTTAGTCTTGAAGCCTTCCTTCCTTATCCTGTCCTCTCTGCCTCATCTTGCTCATTAGGGACCTCGCTGACATCCATTGTTTCACTTTACACCTCTGTGCGGATGCCGTCCCCCGCCCCATCACTACCAAGATGCCCATCACTTCCTTTGGCTCTGGCCAGTATTTATCACTGCGTGAATGGACCTTTGCACCTGAAGGCCCCACCTGCATATCAAAATTAACAGGCCCAAGGCAAACTCACCATCTTCCCACACACAGTCTTCTCCCTGCTGCCTGCTCTGTCTCAGTTCATGGTACATGTTATCTTCCTGGCTGCACAGCTCAGATCCCCAAATCAGCCATGATCCCACCTTCCTTCTCAACCAATGCATCCATCCATCCATCCATTCAAATTCTCACCCATTCTGCTTTTCAACAAGTGGTTGTGGAACGTCTGTTTGATGCCAGACTCTGCTGAGGCACAGAGAATACATCAGTGAACAAGACTCATAAGATTCTCACCTGCCTTTAGTGCACATTCTAGTAGATGGGTGAGTGGAGGGAGGTGGATGATAAACACACAAGCTAACTTCAGCTATTATAAGGGTGATGAAGGCAATAAAGCAGGCTGAGGTAGTAGTGACTGAGCACTTGCTCCAATAGGGTGGTCACAGATGGCCTTTCTAAGCAGGTTACATGGAAGCTAAGACCTGGGGAAAATGAATGGGCTATGCAAAGATCTAAGGTAAAGAGTTCTGGGCAGAAGAAATACTGAGCAAGTATAATGACCTTAAGGTGGAGACAAAGTTGGCATTCCCAGGTCAGAGTGGCTAGGGTGCAGGGAGCAGGGGAGAGTGGGAGAAGATGGGGTCAGAGAGGTAGGGCCAGGTCACGTGGGCCTAATGGGGAAGTAGCCATGTCTTGCTGAGTCTCCTTGCACGGTGTCCCCACTTCCAGCCCCTGACCCAGTGTCTGCAGGAGCCCAGTTCACATTGCATTCCTTTCCACCTGGATATTCGGGAGAGGCCCTCATCTCTTGTCTCTCCTCTCCCACCCTTTTCCACCTATACCCAGTACCAGGTCAATCTTTCTAAAGTCGAGTGTCACCCTGTCTTTCTGACTCAAAAACTGTCAATGCCTCCACTTCCCCTCCCCCCACAATGCAGCCTTGACCTGTCCACCAAGTTTCTTCCCCCTTACCCTCTGTTCTCCAGCTGTGTTCCAGGCACGCTCCCTTAGTTCCCTTTGCCAGGAGTGGAAGTAGGACTGTCTTGGACTCAGAGGACCCAGGTTCAAGTCTCAGCTCTGGCAGTGGTTAGCTGTGGGGCTGTGGGCAAATTATTTAAACTTTCAGGGCCCCAGTTTCCCCATACATAACTAAAATGAGGTTCAGAGAGATGTGTGAATTACTTAGCAAGGTAGGTTGATTATTGCAAAGTGCTATCACCGTCCAACCTCACCAGTCTGGCAATAATACTCAATTCCAATATGTCTCCACCATGAAGTCATTCCCAAAACTTCCAGCAAGGTTTGTTCTATCCCTCCTCTGACTTGTCATTGCCCTTTGCATCTAAGACCTCCATCTTACTGATGCCTCCTCTTAGGGTTTTTTGGGCACCAGTCACGTTGCCAGTATCCCCAGTAGTCTGGGAGCACCTGGGATCAGGATCCTGGTGGGGTTCACCACTGAGTCCTTCATAGTGCCCAGCTCGAGGAGGCAGGGAGGCCCAGGGAAGGCATCTGGAGACACAGAAGTGGGTTCAAGTCCTGGTTCTGCCACTTCTTGGCAGTGTGAACTTGACTTTCTGAACCTCAGTTTTCTCATCTGTAAAATGGGTACAGGAATGCCTACCTCTCTAGGGTGTTGTGAGGAACCCACCTACCCAGCACAGTGCCCAGTACAGTCCTAGGCAGAAAGGGAGCACGTCATCACTGTTTATTGTGTAGCCTCCTTTACTCCAAGCCCTTGCGCTACAAGCCCCCCCACCAGCTAGGTTTGCCCCCTTCCAGGCTCAGCCAGCCTCTCCCAACCAACCTGCCCCTGAGCTCATGAAGTACTTTTTGAGTGGAATTTTGTCACATAAAACTAACATCAAATGTACAAGCTCATCTCCTCATCTAGGTTACGACATCCAGGACAGGGACCAGGTGAGAGGCATCTCTGTAGCCCCAGTGGCCAGCACCGGATCTGGTCTAGAAGAGCCAGTGTCAGGGAGCTCAGGGAGTGTGTGCTGAATGCAGTTAAATATTTGTGTGTAGGAGCAGGGAGACATGAGAGAACATGAGATGGGGGCAGTGAGGATGGAAAGGGGCCCTGGAGCTTAAAGGAACCTGGGGAAGAGTGAGTGAGGATGGCATCAAACTTCTGCCACCCAGGAGTGAGCACGTGGATACTGAGCGCTGACTCTATACCAGGCCCTGTGCCATGTATTTCCCACGCAGGATATCCTTTAACCTCAAAAGTCCCCTGGGCGGTGTTAGCACCCCCTTTCCCTGGATGGAGATCTGAGAGTCTGAGAGGCAAGGAAACTTGCCCTGGGGTCCACAGCAAGCAAGCAGTTGAGCTAGAACTTCTGCCCAGATTCCCAAACTTGTCTTCTTCCCACTGCCATCCAGAGTGAAGGGAGAGGATGCTCCCACCTCTTGCTGGTAGCGTCAGCGTGTCTGCCGGAACAGTGGGGAGGGAACCGGGAGTGGAAGGTGTGAGAGCTGTTGAACAAGGGAGGAAAAGCATTTGAGGAAAGCTGAGACCAGGACGCAGGGCAGAGGGGCAGGACTGCAGGGATGCACACTGGTCATCGAGGCTGCCTTTCTCTGCCCCAGGCCACCCCCGCAGCCTGCTGGGGGTTGGTCTGCCCTGTCCCTAGGATTCCTGCCCTGCCCAGGAAGGGCCCTAGGGTGGCCTTGGGCTGCCACGGCCTCTAGACAGGCAGATGGTGTCTCAAGCCAACGGGGAAGGTCTGTGATTGTGCGGAGACCAGGGCCGCATATGAGCTTTCATGGCCCTGCCTACTTTTGCCTTCGTAGGCCCTTCCTTCCTAAACAATATTTTAATATATATTTTACAACTACATTGGTATAAACTCAAATATTCTCTGGGCTGAACTAATCATTATATATTCACTGTTATTATATTCATTTTTTTCTTCCGATGTTAAAATAAATTAAAATTAAAACATTTTCTTGGGCCCTAGATGCTGGACCTACACAACTAACAATAAGCTGGCCCTGGCAGAGGGCAGCACAGAAGCTATAAATGAGTAAAAACAACTCTGCTCAGAGGGAGAGAGGTCCTGAGGCCTGGGCAGCTGGGTGTCCGTCTCTACAATTCACTTTGGGCGCATTGAACACGAGTGAATGTGGACACCGCTTCTCATTTCCCAGCTCCACCTCAGCTATGCTTCCTAGTCCAGAGAGGCAAGCACGTTCCTGTCAGGGCCTCTAACTGGCTCCTATGGCCTTGGACCGACTTCTTGCTGGCAAATGAGAGCGATTTATCGCCCCAGGCTCCTGACTGGGCGGCAGAGCCCCTGGTTCCCAGCTTCCTCTCCTCTGAGGGGCCGGGGAAGAGCTGGGCCCAACCTGAGGCTGGCCTCCTTCCAACCAGCCCCCCGGGGGGGGTCAGCTGAACCAGTGGCTCCAGCTTGTCCCTGGAGTGGGACATGTTGTAGAGGTCACAGAAGAACACCAGCATGAACAAGCACTGCTTATGTAGGCAGAAGAAATGGCCATGTCTTGGCCTGTGACAGCTTTATGAGAAGGGGAAGCAGAGATGAGGGGAGTGAAAGATGGGGGGTGGGGGGCAAGGTGCTGAGAAGGGAGGCAGGGCCCAGGGCGAGGAGGGGGAACTACAGAAATGAAACCCAGCCCCTCCCTCTTCGGTGTGGTTGACACAGCTCGCCTACCTGTTTTCTCATTACATGTTCACAAAACCCTGAAGGTAGGTACACTTTTATCCCCACTTTTGAGGTGCAGAAACTGAGGCTTAGAGAGGTGAAGGAGGGCACTTGCCCAACATCATACCCAACTAGGGATTCTCTGTTAGTGGTGGAGTTAGATTTGAACAAATTGGGTCTGTGTGATTCAGTGTTGGGTGGGTGAGAAGAGCTCAGTCAGTTAGGTGGTGGCAGAGAGGTGGGGGTGAGTGAGGCAGGAGAGCCTTTTATCTGCACTGTTTCCCATAAAGTACACTTGATTTGTTTCCAAAATACTCTGGGGTGGGTATCAGCATACTAGTAGCTGATGTTTACTATATGCCAAGCACCGCTTACATACTTTACATGTCTCTCCTCCTCTAGTGCTTAGTGTGCTTTGATTATGACAGGCACTGGCTTGAGTACTTTAAGTGTATTTGCTCGTTCACTCTTCACAACACTCCTGTGATGAATAGCCCCATTTTACAGATGAGGACAATTGAAACCCAGAGAGGTGAAGGGACCTCCCTGAGGTCACAGAGCTAGCCAATGAGAGACCCTGGATTTGAACCTTGGTTTGTCAGACTCTAAAGACCAAAGAGGAACTGGGGTTGGGCAGGGCAGTGGGCGTTGACGCAGTGGGATATACTCGGCAGAGCGAGAGGGCTGAAGACGGAGCCCAGTCAAAGAAGGAACCTCAAATGCCAGAGACTGTTCTTCACCCAGAGGGGTGGTTAGAAGTTTCCATGTCCAGAAGGAAAGAGAGGAAGTAGGTCTAGGGAGTGGCTGGAGAGATTGGGGTTGGATGTTGGGAAGCACTTCCTCATTCTGTGGATCACTAAAGCACCACTTACCTGGCAGCATCTTGCCTGGAAGCAGGGGCTGTCTAAAATGATTCCCCTGAGGCTTGGAGATTGAATCAGACTTTGGGGAGGACATGCAAGGACTTAAATTGTCTCAAACAGCAGGGCTGAGTTTCTCCTTCGGAGACCAGCTCCCAGTTACAGGTGGAAGGAGAAGAAATGGGCCTGAGCCCCCAGCACCAGATTCCTCTCACTGTCTTCCCCATCCCAGGCCAGGTCTGTCCCCCAACTGTGTATTTCACTGTTTACACCTGAATGGCAAACTTACATCCTACTCTGTCCAGGTCTGAGAGGCCCAGCCCCTTGGAAATATTTGCATGCTCTTGTCCCCCCACGAGATGGGGGCTGTGGTACAGTGTACAGCGCTACAGCATCACTGAGTTAGGCACCTCATCAGCTGAGGCCTTGGGCCGCTGGGGACTGTGAGATGAGGAAGGATGATGGAGACCGCGGTCAAACACTTTCATGCTACACAGGCTGCTTTGGTCTGAATCTCACAGCAGTCCCATGTGCTGAGAGCTTAGAGCCCCATCATACAGGCCAGGGAAACAGACTCAGACAGGACTAGAACATGAAAGGAAACACAGGAGATGTGCCAAGTGGCAGTGTTTAGAGGAGGGCAAGGTTTCAACCTAATGGGATAGTGCAGAGGGGGCCTCATTCCAAGGTAGCATTTGGAAGAGGCTAGAAGAGTGGGTACAACTGCAAATGTGGGGACAATATCAGGAGGATGGGAGGAGGTACCATGGAGGACGGAAGAGTGTGAGCTAGGGTTGGAGTCAGGAAAGCACGGGAGGTGAACTTGAGGAACTGGGTTGAACCTGAGGAACTTGAGGAACTGGGTTCGCAGGAGAACACAGTGGGGGCAGGGAGAGAGGAGGGGATGGGTCTGGAGCAGAGGCTTGCCCCTACATGCCCAGAGGGAGATTTGCTTTGAACTCCCTAGGAGCCACTGAAGGTTTTTGAGTAGGAGAGGAGTCTGGCCAAAGCTGTGCCCAAGGAAGATAAACCTGGCAGCGTGGTGGGGGGGAGGGGAGAAAGGGGAGGGTCTGGAGACAGAAAACCCAAGGAGAAAGCTGTTTCTAAGACTCCTGGAAAGAGAAGGTTAAAGTCATGGCCAGGGAGCCAAGAGACATCAGTTCTCGACAAAAGCACAGCCAGTGAGTCACTGTCCCTCCCCTTCTCTCGGCCTCAGTGTTTCAATCTGCACAGTAAGGGATTTGGGCTTCGGTTCTCCAAGGGCCCTTCGGCCAAAACATCCCAGAGCTCTGACTTGCCAAGGTCCCTCCAAGATTCCCTGGAAGAACAAACTCAAAACCTTGGCTACTCCTGCCCTGCGAGCACAGGACTGGAAAGGTGAAAGTGCCCAAGGGGTAGTAAAGCAGGGTGGGCAGTAAGGGCAGGGAGGCTGAGAATGGAGTTGCTCGGGCCACTGATGTTGTCACATTCCAGGTCCCTGACAGCAGAGGAGTTGGAGGGTGGAGCCCAGGGACACACCCGGAGGCACTGGTCTTGCCCACAGTGATGGCAGAAAGCCTCGAGAGGAGAAAGCCAGGAGCTGTCGGGCTCGGCAGTGGTGTGAGCACCTAGCAGGATAGGCAAAGTCTTAAAAAGACCCAGCTGGGGTACAAAAAGTAAGTGGTGCATTGGCCTAGGGCTTGGCATTACAAACACATACAATTTCGCTACTGATATACTGGCGAGCCCCAGTGTCCTCCGCCAGCCTCTGCCCCCTTCCCTCCCTACCAGCTCTTACCCCAGGCAACCTCTGAGTCCTCAGGACTTGTATGGATGGGAGTGCCCAGGCCTAGCCACCAAATGTTGGCCCTGGAGTTATGGGATTTAGTGCCAACCAGGCAAGGAACATGGCAGGGAAGGGGCTTCAAAGAGGTACTGGGAGCTTTGCAGCTGGACTAGCTCACCACCCACATGGCGGCCTTCCCAGGAAAGGGAGGCAGAACCACAGTAGCTGCCTTCAGTCTAACCCAGTGCTTCTCAACAGAAGGCAATCTTGCCTCTCAGGGGACATTTGACAATATCTGGAAGTGTTTTTGGTTGTCACAACTAGGGGGCAGAGGGGAGGCGTGTGCTAGTGACACACAGAATGGCACAGAGAGGCCACGGATGCTGCTGCTTAGGACACGGGACAGGCTCCACAACAAAGAATTTCACCACCCCAAACATCAGGGTGAAAACCCCTGGTCTAACCCAAAGCCTTCCAGCCGTGATTGGGGTTAACAGGCCAAGGCCAGTGTGACCAAAGTCTGTAAAGCCAGGAGATCAAGAGTGAGAAGGTGAAGGGAGAAGAAAAGGAGGGCTATAAGGAACCGACTGTGTACCATGCAGCCCTGCTCTCAGAGCTCTGAAAAAGCCGACCTCCCAGACAGTGAAGCTATGTAGGGAGAGACTTGTCGAGCAGGTGCCTAGAAGGGGCAAGCAAGTAGACAGGACTGAGTGCCCTCCCGGGGCTCAACACTCTGCCAGGCACCCAGGGAGACACAATGCCTCAGAGTCACCTCTCACAGCCACATGGCCCTTTACATCTAACCAAGTCTCACTCTGTCCACTGGCTCCTGTGGGCTTCATCAGTGCTCCAGGGAGAGGCAGGATGAAGATGCTTCTCTCTGCTCTGGGGTAGTATAAAAAAACACTGCTCCATGAAGCAGGAGCCATAGGGGGGTCTTAGCTCTGTTGCTCTGAGCAAGACCCCCACACCCGGCTCTTCCTCCAAGCCCACAGGGTCTAGGAAGCTGAACCAGGGTATGTGTTCCACGCCCTCCACCAGTCCCAGGGGCTAGACTTGGGGGCTTCTGGGATCCTGTTCCCTGGGAAGAAGTCCCTGGCCCTCTCCTGGGTGCAGGTAGGCCTGTGCATACACACTCATGTCCAGGGACATGTGCATTGCACACACATACTCATGTGGGCGCACACAAAGTCACGCACACACAAAGTCACACACACACACACACACTCCAGATTCTTTGTTCCCTGGCTGGAGCAATTGTGGGGAGAAGGGCGGATAGGATCGAGAACTTACAGAACGTACAAGGATCTCAGCCCCAAGACAGTGTCCAGGAGCAGCTGTGTGAGCTTACTGCCAACCAGCCTCCTGCGAGGAGGTAAGCCTCAGCAAGGTGGTGCAGCAGGCCGGCGCTGCCCAGGCAGGAGGCCTAGCTCTCAGGTGGGGTGCAGTCGGAGGCATGGTCTCCTGCCAGCCTTCCCCCAGACTGCAGCCCTCATCCTAGACAGCCTCCAGGAAAGTGTCACAGATTTGCCCTGTCAACGTAGCCAAGAATTTTGTGGACATCTGAGGTGACATCTCCTTCTGAGTGGGGGCTTCCCAGGCCTTCAGCCTTGCATTGTCCTGGTTCGTCCACATACAAAGGGCGAAAACCACCAACTAATGTGTGAAGGGGTCTCACTGTGTCATTGTTCGCAGGGTGCTCAGGCTGAGTGGCCAAGGTTAAAAGGCAAATAAGTGCCACTGGGGGAAGAGACCAGCGTGTGATTCCAGGTTGCTGAAAACAGAGGACAGGCACACCAGGTTTTACTTACAGCAACAGAGGAGAAAGACACTGCACAAGATCCAGGAACTTGCAGAGTGTGGGTCCCCCAGGGCCGGAAGTTCTGTTCTGCAGCCAACTCGTGCAGTGTGACTACAGGCGCCCCACTTCGTGCTGTAGAAGAAGGACAACATCCTTCCCCTCTCCCTCTCCAGGGTCTGAAATACAGAAAGCTGGGGGCGTGCCTGAGGACCACTGACGTGGGAGCATAAGCAGAACAAAGGAATCTACATCAAGCCCAGAACAGAGAGAGAGTCCCTCACGAGGCCGTAAGCCCAGCACAGTATTCCAGGTCCAAGGCCCAGCAGGGGTGGGAGGTGGACAGCTGCAGGAGACTGCCTTTCCCAACACTCGCTGAGCCTTTTCTTATCTCCTCTCCATCTTGCTCCCTCATCCAGAAGGAAAGAAACCACTCACAGCCACTCCAGGGAAAGGTCCTGAAAGAACCAGGGAGGGAGAGCCAAAGAGGCTCCAAAGGCCAGAGAAGACTCAGGGACAAGGGCAGGGCTGAGCTTGAGGCTTACCTGGGCAGTGGGTGTGCTGAAGGGCCCATGAGGGCTGGCTTGAGTGGAAAGGTTGTGTGTGGGCTGCAGCCTCATTGGATGCCAATAAGCCATTTCTAGTAAAGCTGCATAGAGCATCTTATATAATGTACTGTTCTTCTGTTTCAAGTCCATTAGCTTGGCACATAGAACCTGGGGCATTCTGAGTGCTTCCTGACAAAAGCTTTCATATACTTGCTTTTGCTCTCTCATTCCCTCTTTCTACTCTTCTTAAACTCTCTTTCTCCTTCTTTCTCTGTTGCTGTTTCTGTCCCATCTCTCCATCCAGCATTCACTGAGAACTGGCAGGCCCTGTGCTGGGCTCTGGGCCCAGAGTTGAATAAAGCCCAGACTCTGCCTACAAGGAGCTCAAAATCCCATGAAGGAGGCAAATATGGAAATTGTTTCAATACATGGCAGTAATTCACAAGCCAGAGATAAGCACAGCCTGGAGAGTGAGGATGCGGAGTGGGTGGGGAAAGCCAAGGTAGGCTTCCTGGAGGAGGCACAGTCTAAAAGTCTTCAAAGGTGAGTATGAATTAGGCAGGCAATGGGAGGGCCAAGGAAGGCATTCTAGTTTAGGGGACAGCATGAGTGAAGACAAGGGGGCTGGAGGTACATGCAAGCACCAGGTCGTATATGGCATGTAGAGCCAGTGTTTCTCAAACTGCGTTCTTTTGAACACTATGTCCTATGAGAAAGATGTGGTAGATGACATACACATTAGCATAGTACAGATGCTGATCTGTTCTACAACAAAGACATCTGTTTTACTTTGTTGAAGGAAGCATTCTCCTAAGTTATTTGCCCTTGGAACCCCTTTTGTCACCAGATCCCAATGATCATCCCAGGCCACATAATTTGGGAACTGCTGCCATAGACTCAAGGGAACCAGCAGAGGGTTTCAGGCTGGGAGTGACAAGATTGGGCCAGTGTTTTGGAAGGCTCACTCTGGATGCTTGTGTGGGTTGTGGACTGGAGAGGGCAAGAAGAGCTTCAGGAAGATCAGGGGAGATACTGCAATCATCTAGGCAGAAGAATTAAGGGTCCCACCCATAGCAGGGATACAACAGGGATGGTGAGTGGCATTGGAACCTGTCTCATCTTTGAATTGGCCCAGTCCATGCACCCTGAAGCCTGCCCACAGCCCAGGACTGAGCCCTCATTGTCAGCCCAGTCCTACCTTAGGTCTGCCTGCACTCTCCCTGACCAGCCCTATTCTACCTTTCCAGCCCCAGCTCCTCCAGACTGCCCAGGATGCCAGTGCTGACACTCGAGGAGGTTGGGTTCCTGGCTTCTCTCCATCTTAAAATCTTGAAAGACTGGGGTCCCGCAAGGCCCACAGTCCTCAATTCCATTTCTCCCTAATAGGATTTGCAGTCTGAGAACAACTGGCCCCAGGCTTCCTTCTCTTTTACGAAGCATTTTATGACCTCCCACTGGACGGATTTTGTTGGGAAGGCTAGCTGGACAGTGAGGAGGGTGCTTCTTCTCATGGATTAGCCTCACTTCCACACTCTGGTCAAGTGTGGAAGCACTCTGACAGGCTACTGCTGTAGGCAATGGCAATGGGCACCTTTCTCCACATGGACACACTCTGCGTACACTGAGCAAGGTCCCCAGGCCTACAGGTACCTGGCCTGGCCCAAATGCTCACAAAAGAGAGCATGTAGTCAGTGACACTCATATACTCACTCGGAGGCTCAGACACACACACACACACACACACACACACACACACACGTACATAACATCTTGACCTGGCTACTTAGATGAATGCATTTGGACACCAGGAATATTTTGTTCTGACTGCTTTAATGGGTGTATTTGACACAAAGATATTTTTATAAGGTCTAAAATCAAACCATTACATGTTCAGCTTGAAAAAAGAGTATTATTATCAAGTTCTATTTGAATAGGACATCCCAAGTTAGATCCTGTAATTGGTAATGGTGGTGCATAATTCTCTTCCAACTCCAGTTTAAAAGTAAAAAAATGAATGTAGTAAGTATAACCATAGCTAGTTGTTATCCATGAGTTATTATCAGCTTAAAATAGGGTATTACAAGTTTAAGATGTTTTATATAAGCCTCATGGTAACCACAAGGGAAAAACCTCTACAGGTTTTTACACAAAAAGAACATTTCACAAAAGAACATAATAAAGAAATCAAAGCGTACTAATACCAAAATACATCAAAACATGATAAAAAGATATCAGGACAAGAAATAAAAGACAAGAGATCTAAAAAAAAAAAAAAAAAAAAAAAAGACAAGAGTTCTTGAAAACAACCAGAAAACAATGAACAAAACGACAATAGTAAGTCCTTACCTATCAATAATTACTTTAAATGTAAATGGATTAAATTCTCCAATCAAAAGACACAGAATGGCTGAATGGATTTAAAAAAAACAAAAATAAGATCCAACGATATGCTGCCTACAAGAGACTTGCTTTAGCCTTAAAGATGCAAATAGACAGAGTGAAGGAATGGAAAAAGCCATTTCAAGAAAATGGTAATAAAGAAAATCAGGGTAGCTCTAATTATATCAGACAAAATAGACTTTAAATATTAAAAAGAGACAAAGTCATTACAAAATGATAAAGGGGTCAAATCCATCAAGAAAATGTAACAATTGTAAATATTTACGTGCCCAACATCAAAGCACCTAAATATATAAAGCAAAAACTAACAGAGCTAAAAGGAGAAATAAACAGCAATACAACAATAATTGGGGACTTTAACACCCCACTCTCAACAAAGGATAGATCATCCAGATAGGGAATCAATAAGGAAACAGCAGATTTGAATAGCACTATAGACCAAATGTATCTAACATACATATATAGAACATTCCATCCAACAACAACAGAATACACGCTCTTCTCAAGTGCACATAGAACGTTTTCTAGGATAAAACATATATTAGTCCACAAAACCACTCAGCAAATTCAAGAAGATTGAAATCATACCAAGTATCTTCTCTGACCACAATAGCATGAAACTAGAAGTTAATAAGAGGAAAACTGTAAAATTCATGAATACATGGAAGTTAAACACTCTCCTGAAAAACAAAGGGATGAAAGAAGAAATTAAAGGGGAAATGAAAAACTTTCTTGAGATGAATGAAAATGGTAACACAATAGACCTGAATTTATTGGATGCAGCAAAAGCAATTCTAAGAGGGAAGTACATAGCATTAAACACCTACATTAAGAAGCAACAAAGATTCGAAATAAACAACCAAACACTACACCTTAAGGAACTAGATAAAGCAAAACAAACTGAGCCCAAAGTTAGCAGAGGAAAGGAACTGATATATATGAGAGCAGAAATAAATAAAATAGAGAACAGAAAAACAACAGAAAAGATCAACCAAACTAAGAGTTGATTCTTTGAAAAGATAAAATTGACACGCTGTTAGCTAAACTAACCAAGGAAAAAGGGGATAGGACCCAAATCAACAAAATTATAACTAACAAAGGAGACATTATAACTAATACTACAGAAATACAAAGGATCATAGGAGGCTGCTATGAACAATGATATGCCAACACACTGGCCATCCTAAAAGAAATAGAAAAATTCTTAGAAACATACAACTTACCAAGATTGAATTAGGAAGAAATAGAAAATTTCAATAGACTAATTACTAGTAAGGCAATTAAATCAGTAATCAAAAATCTCCCAATGAAGAAAAGCCCAGGACCAAATGTCTGCCTTGGTGAATTTTACCAAACAATTAAAGAAAAATTAACACCAATCTTTTTCAAATTCTTCCAAAAAACCAAAAAGGAGGAAGTACTCCCAAACTCCTTTTACAAGGCCAGCATTAACCTGATACCAAAACCGGAAAAGGACACTGCTAGAAAAGAAAACTATAGACCAATATCCCTAATGAATATAGATAAAAAATTCTAAATAAAATACTAGCAAATCAAATTCAGCAACACATCAAAGGATCATGCATCATGATCACATGGGATTTATCCCTGGGATACAAGAATGGCTCAACATACACAAATCAGTCAATGTGATATATCACATTAATAGAATGAAAGAATCATATGATCATCTCAATAGATGCAGAAAAAGCATTTGACAAAATAAAACATCCATTCATGATAAAAAATTTTTAACAAATTAGGCATAAAGGGGGTATATCTCAGCATACTGAAGGCCATATATGAAAAGCCCACAGCTAACATTCTACTCAATGGTGAAAGGTGGAAAGCTTTTCCTCTAAGATCAGGAATAAGATAAGTGTGTCCACTCTCACCACTCCTGTTCAACATACTACGAGAAGTCCTAGCTAGAGTTATTAGGCAAAAAAGAAATAAAAGTTATCAGAATTAGAAAGGGAGAAGTAAAATTGCCTCTATTTGCAGATGACATAATTTTATATATAGAAAATCCTAAAGACTCATGCATAAAACTGTTAGACCTAATCAATGAATTCAATAATTTTGGCAGGATACAAAATTAACATACAAAAATCAGTAACATTTCTATACACTAACAACATATTTTCTGAAAAAGAAAGAAATTGACTCCATTTACAATAACATCAATAATATTAAAATACTTAGGAATAAATTTAACCAAGGAGGTGAAAGAGCTCTACTCTGAAAACTATAAGACATTAATGAAAGAAATTGAAGAAGACACAAATAAGTGGGAAGGTATCCTGAGTTCATGGATTGGAAGAATTAATATTGTTAAAATGTCAATACTACCAAAAGTCATCTATAGATTCAATGCATACCTGTCAGGATTCCAATAACACTGTTTACAGAAGTAGGAAAAACACTCCTAAAATTTATATGGAACCACAAAAGACCCCGAATAGCCAAAGAAATCCTGAGAGAGAAGAACAGAGCTGGAGGCATCACACTTCCTGATTTCAAGTTGTAATATAAAGCTATAATCATCAAAACAGTATGGTACTGGTATAAAAACAGAAAAAAAAAAAAAAGGAAAAGAATCAAGATGCCAGAAATAAACACAAGCATATATGGTAAACTAATATATGACAAGGGAGCCAAGAATACCCTACAGAGAAAAGATAGTCTCTTCAGGAAATAGTGCCAGGATAATTGGATATTCACATGTAAAAGAATGAAACAGGACCCCTAACTTACACCACTCACAAAAATTAACTCAAAATGATTAAAGACTTAAATGTAATACCTGAAAATGTGAAACTCCTAAAAGAAAATATGGGAATAAATCTTCCTGACATTGGTCTTGGTAACATTTTTTTGGATATGACACCTAATGCACAAGCAACAAAATAAAAATAAACAAGTTTGACTTGTTTACTTTGACTACATTAAACTAAAAAGCTTCTATACATCAAAAGAAACAATCAACAAAGTGAAAAGACAACCTACAGAATGGGAAAAAATATTTGCAAACCATATAACAGATAAGGGGTAAATATTCAAAATATATAAAGAACACATACAACTCAACAGCAAAAAAACAAATAACCCAATTAAAAAATGTGTAAAGGACCTGAATAGTCAGTTTCCAAAGTATATATATGAAAGGCCAACAGGTACATGAAAAGACACTCAACATCACTAGTCATTAAGGAAATGCAAATTAAAACCACAATATGGGGGAGAGCTTCAAGATGGTGGAAGAGTAAGACGTGGAGATCACCTTCCTCCCCACAAATACATCAGAAATACATCTACATGTGGAATAACTCCTACAGAACACCTACTGAACACTGGTAGAAGACCTCAGACTTCCCAAAAGGCAAGAAAATCCTCATGTACCTGGGTAGGGTAAAAGAACAAAGAAAAACAGAGGCAAAAGAATAGGGATGGGACCTGCACCACTGGGAGGGAGCTGTGAAGGAGGAAAAGTTTCCACACACTAGGAAGTCCCTTCACTGGCAGAGACGGTGGGGGGAGTGGTGGGGGGGAAGCTTCAGAGCCATGGAGGAGAGTGCAGCAACAGGGGTGCAGAGGGCAAAGCGGAGAGATTCCCACACAGAGGATTGGTGCCGACCAGCACTCACCAGTCTGAGAGATTTCTCTGCTCACCTGCCGGGGCTGGTGAGGGCTGGGAGCTGAGGCTTGGGCTTCAGAGGTCACATCCCAGGGAGAGGACTGGGGTTGGCTGCATGAACACAGCCTGAAGGGGGTTAGTGCACCACAGCTAGCTGTGAGGGAGTCCAGGAAAGAGTCTGGACCTGCCTAAGAGGCAAGAGACCATTGTTTAGGTGTGCATGAGGAGAGGGGATCCAGAGCACCACCTAAACTAGCTCCAGAGACGGGCGCGAGCCACGGCTATCAGCACAGACACCAGAGACAGGCATGAAACACTAAGGCTGCTGCTGCAGCCACCAAGAAGCCTGTGTGAAAACACATGTCACTATCCACAGCTGGCCTTCTGGGAGCCTGTGCAGCCCGCCACTGCCAGGGTCCCATGATCCAGGGACAGTTTCCCCGGGAGAAAACACGATGTGCCTCAGGCTGGAGCAACATCACGCTGTCATGACGGCCTCTGCCACCGCAGTCTCACCCGCATTCCGTACCCATCCCTCCACCACCTCACCTGGCCTGAGTGAGCCAGAGCCCCCAAATCAACTGCTACTTTAACCCTGTCCTGTCTGAGTGAAGAACAGACACCCTCAGATGCCCTACGTGCAGAGGCAGGGCCAAATCCAAAGCTGAACCCCAGGAGCTGTGCAAACAAAGAAGAAAAAGGGAAATCTCTCCCAGCAGCCTCAGGAGCAGCGAATTAAAGCTCCACAATCAACGTGATGTATACTGCATCTCTGGAATACCTGAATAGACAATGAATCATCCCAAAATTGAGGCAGTCGATTATGGGAGCAATGATATATATATTTCCCTTTTTCTCCTATTGTGAGTGTGTATGTGTATTTGTGTAATTTTCTCTGTATAGCTTTGCTTTTACCATTTGTCCTAGGGTTCTGTCTGTCAGTTTATTTATTTATTTTTTTAGTATACTTTTTAGCACTTGTTATCACTGTTGGATTTGTTTTTTGGTTTGGTTGCTCTCTTCTTTCTTTCTTTTCTTTTTTTAAATTACATTTTAATTTTTAATAATTATTTTTTATTTTAATAACTTTTCTTTTCTTTCTTTCTTTCTTCCTTTCTCTCTTTCTTTCTTTCTCTTTCTTTCTCTTTTTCCTCCTGTTTACTCTGAGCTGTGTGGCTGACAGGGTGGTGGTGCTCCAGCCAGGTGTCAGGCCTATGCCTCTGACATGGGAGAGCTGAGTTCAGGACATGTGTCCACCAGAGAACTCCTGGGTTCACATAATATCAAATGGCAAAAGCTCTCCCAGAGATCTCCATCTGAACGCTAAGACCTACCTACACTCAATGACCAGCAAGCTACAGTGCTGGACACCCTATGCCAAACAGCTAGAAACACAGGAACACAACCCCACCCATTAGCAGATAGGTTGCCGAAAATCATAATAAGGCCACAGACACCCCAAAACACACCACCAGACGTGGATCTGCCCACCAGAAAGAAAAAGTCCAGCCTCATCTACCAGAACAGAGGCACCAGTCCCCTCCACCAGGAAGCCTACACAACCCACTGAACAAACCTTAGCCACTGGGGGCAGACACCAGAAACAACGGGAACTACGAAACTGAGCGTGCAAAAAGGAGACCCCAAACACAGTAAGTTAAGCAAAGTGAGAAGACAGAAAAACACACAGCAGATGAAGGAGCAAGGTAAAAACCCACCAGACCAAACAAAGGAAGAGGAAATAGGCAGTCTACCTGAAAAAGAATTCTGAGTAATGATAGTAAAGATGTTCCAAAATCTTGGAAATAGAAGGGAGAAAATACAAGAAACTTCTAAAAAAGACCTAGAAGAACTAAAGATCAAACAAACAATGATGAACAACACAATAAATGAAATTAAAAATTCTCTAGAAGGAATCAATAGCAGAATAACTGAGGCAAAAGAATGCAAAAGTGACCTAGAAGATAAAATAGTGGAAATAACTACTGCAGAGCAGAATAAAGAAGAAAGAAAGAAAAGAATTGAGGACAGTCTCAGAGACCTCTGGGACAATATTAAACACACCAACATACGAATTATAGGTGTCCCAGAAGAAGAAGAGGAAAAGAAAGGGACTGAGAAAATATTTAAAGATATTATAGTTGAAAACTTCCCTAATACGGGAAAGGAAACAGTCAACCAAGTCCAGGAAACACAGAGAGTCCCATTCCTACAGGAAAAATTCAGGGAGAAACACACTAAGACACATATTAATCAAACTATCAAAAATTAAATACAAAGAAAACATATTAAAAGCAGCAAGGGAAAAACAACAAATAACGTAAAAGGGACTCCCCATAAGGCTAACAGCTGATCTTTCAGTAGCAACACTGCAAGCCAGAAAGGAGTGGCAGGACATATTTAAAGTGATGAAAGGGAAAAACCTACAACCAAGATTACTCTACCCAGCAAGGATACCATTCAAATTCGACAGAGAAGTTAAAACGTTTACAGACAAGCAAAAGCTAAGAGAATTCAGCACCACCAAACCAGCTTTACAACAAATGCTAAAGGAACTACTCTAGGCAGGAAACACAAGAGAAGGAAAAGACCTCCAATAACAAACTCAAAACAATTCAGAAAATGGTAATAAGAGCATACATATCGATAATTACCTAAAATGTAAATGGATTAAATGCTTCCACCAAAAGACATAGACTGGCTGAATGGATACAAAAACAAGACCCATATATATGCTGTCCACAAGAGACCCACTTCAGATCTAGGAACACATACAAACTGAAAGTGAGGGAATGAAAAAAGATATTCCATGCAAATGGAAACCAAAAGAAAGCTGGAGTAGCAATTCTCATATCAGACAAAATAGACTTTAAAATAAAGACCATTACAAGAGACAAAGGAGGACACTACATAATGACCAAGGGATCAATCCAACAGAAGATATAACAATTGTAAATATTTATGCACCCAACATAGGAGCACCTCAATACATAAGGCAAATGATAACTGCCATAAAAGGGGAAATCGACACTAACACAATCGTAGTAGGGGACTTTAACACCCCACTTTCACCAATGGACAGATCATCCAAAATGAAAACAAATAAGGAAACACAAGCTTTAAATGATACATTTAACAAGATGGACTTAATTGATATTTATAGGACATTCCATCCAAAAACAACAGAATACACTTTCTTCTCAAGTGCTCATGGAACATTCTCCAGGAGAGATCATATCTTGGGTCACAAATCAAGCCTTGGTAAATTTAAGAAAATTGCAGTCATATGAAGTATCTTTTCCAAACACAATGCTATGAGACTACATATCAATTACAGGAAAAAACCCTAAAAATACAAACACATGGAGGCTAAACAGTACACTACTTAATAACCAAGAGACCACAGAAGAAATCAAAAAGGAAATTAAAAAATACCTAGAAAGAAATGACAATGAAAACACAACGAGCTGAAACCTATGGGATGCAGCAAAAGCAGTTCTAAGAGGGAAGTTTATAGCAATACAATCCTATCTCAAGAAACAAGAAATATCTAAAATAAACAACCTAACATTATACCTAAAGCAATTAGAGAATGAAGAACAAAAAAACCGCAAAGTTAGCAGAAGGAAAGAAATCAAAAAGATCAGATCAGAAATAAATGAAAAATAAATGAAGGAAACAATAGCAAAGATCAATAAAACTAAAAGCTGGTTCTTTGAGAAGATGAACAAAATTGATAAACCATTAGCCAGACTCATCAAGAAAAAAAGGGAGAAGACTCAAATCAATAGAATTAGAAATGAAAAAGGAGAAGTAACTGGGCTTCCCTGGTGGGGCAGTGGTTGGGGGTCCTCCTGCTGATGCAGGGGACGCAGGTTCGTGTCCCAGTCAGGGAGGATCCCACATGCTGCAGAGCGGCTGGGCCCATGAGCCATGGCCGCTGGGTCTGTGCGTCCGGAGCCAGTGCTCTGTAACGGGAGAGGCCACAGTAGTGAGAGGCCCGCGTACAGCAAAAAAAAAAAAAAAAAAAAAAAAAAAAAAAAAAAAAAGGAGAAGTAACAACTGACACTGCGGAAATAAAAAGGATCATGAGAGATTACTACAAGCAACTTTTTGCCAATAAAATGGACAAACTGGAAGAAATGGACAAATTCTTAGAAAAGCACAACCTTCCGAGACTGAACCAGGAAGAAGTAGAAAATACAAACAGACCAATCATAAGCACTGAAATTGAAACTGTGATTAAAAATCTTCTGACAAATAAAAGCCCAGGACAAGATGGCTTCACAGGCAAATTCTATCAAAACTTTACAGAAGAGCTAACACCCATCCTTCACAAACTCTTCCAAAAAATTGCAGAGGAAGGAACAATCCCAAACACATACTATGAGGCCACCATCACCCTGATACCAAAACCAGAAAAAGATGTCACAAAGAAAGAAAACTAAAAGCCAATATCACTGATGAACATAGATGCAAAAATCCTCAACAAAATACTAGCAAACAGAGTCCAACAACACATTAAATGGATCACAAACCATGATCAAATGGGATTTATCCCAGGGATGCCAGGATCCTTCAATATATGCAAATCAATCAATGTGATACACCATATTAACAAATTGAAGAAGAAAAACCATATGATCATCTCAATGGATGCAGAAAAAGCTTTTGACAAAATTCAACACCCATTTATGATAAAAACTCTCCAGAAAGTGGGCATAGAGGGAAACTACCTCGACATAATGAAGACCATATACAACAAACCCACAGCAAACATCATTCTCAATGGTGGAAAACTGAAAGCATTTCCTTTAAGATGAGGAAAAACACAAGGATGTCCACTCTCACTACTATTATTCAACATAGTATTGGAAGTCCTAGTCACAGCAATCAGAGAAGAAAAAGAAATAAAAGGAATACAAATTGGAAAAGAAGAAGTAAAACTGTCACTGTTTGCAGATGACATACTATACATAGAGAATCCTAAAGATGCCACCAGAAAACTACTAGAGCTAATCAATGAATTTGGTAAAGTTGCAGGATACAAAATTAATGCACAGAAATCTCTTGCATTCCTATACATTAATGATGAAAAATCTGAAAGAGGAATTAAGGAAACACTCCCATTTACCATTGCAACAAAAAAGAATAAAATACCTAGGAATAAACTTACCTAGGGAGACAAAAGACCTGTATGCAGAAAACTATAAGACACTGATGAAAGAAATTAAAGATGATACCAACAGATGGAGAGATATGCCATGTACTTGGATTGGAGGAATCACTATTGTGAAAATGACTATAATACCCAAAGCAATCTACAGATTCAATGCAAGCCCTATCAAATTACCAATGGCATTTTTTACAGAACTAAAACAAAAAATCTTAAAATTTGTATGGAGACACAAAAGACCCCGAATAGCCAAGGCAGTCTTGCGGGATAAAAACGGAGCTGGAGGAATCAGACTCCCTGACTTCAGACTATACTACAAACTACAGTAATAAGAAGATATACAGATTGCCAACAAACACATGAAAGAATGCTCAACATCACTAATCATTAGAGAAATGCAAATCAAAAGTACAATGAAGTATCACCTCACAACGGTCAGAATGACCATCATCAAAAAATCTACAAACAATAAATACTGGAGAGGGTGTGGAGAAAAGGGAACCCTCTTGCACTGTTGGTGGGAATGTAAACTGATACAGCCACTAGGGAGAACAGTATGGAGGTTCCATAGAGAACTAAAATAGAACTACACTATGACCCAGCAATCCCAACTACTGGGCATATACCCTGAGAAAGCCATACTTCAAAAAGAGTTATGCACCGAAACATAGTTCAGGGGTCTGAACCAAGATGGCGGAGTAGAAGGACGTGCTTTCACTCTCTCTTGTGAGAACACCAGAATCACAGATAGCTGCTGGACAATCATTGATAGGAAGACACTGAAACTCACCAAAAAAGATACCCCACATCCAAAGACAAAGGAGAAGCCACAATGAGATGATAGGAAGGGTGCAATCACAGTAAAATCAAATTCCATATCTGCTGGGTGGGTGACTCACAGACTGCAGGACACTTATACCACAGAAGTCCTCCCACTGGAGTGAAGGTTCTGAACCCCATGTCAGGCTTCCCAACCTGGGGTTCCGGCAACGGGAGAAGGAATTCCTAGAGAATCACACATTGAAGGCTAGTGGGATTTGATTGCAGGACTTCGATAGGACTGGGGTAAACAGAGACTTCACTCTTGGAGGGCACACACAAAGTAGTGTGCACATGGGGACCCAGGGGAAGTAGCAGTGGCCCCAGGGGAGACTGAACCAGACCTACCTGCTAGTATTGGAGGGTCTCCTGCAGAGGCGAGGGGTGGCTGTGGCTCACTGTGGGTACAAGGACACTGGCAGCAGAAGATCTGGAAAGTACTCCTTGGTGTGAGCCCTCCCAGAGTCTGCCATTAGCCACACCAAAGAGCCCAGGTAGGCTCCAGTGTTGGGTTGCCTCAGACCAAACAACCAACGGGGAGGCAACCCAGCCCCACCCATCAGCAGTCAAGTGAATTAAAGTTTTACTGAGCTCTGCCCACTAGAGCCACAGTCAGCTCTACCAACCACCAGTCCCTCCCATCAGGAAACGTGCAAAAGCCTCCTGGAAAGCCTCATCCACCAGAGGGCAGACAGCAGAAGCAAGAGGAACTACAATCCTGCAGCCTGTGGAACAAAACCCACATTCACAGAAAGATAGACAAGATGAAAAGGCAGAGGGCTATGTACCAGATGAAGGAACAAGATAAAACCCTAGAAAAACAATGAAATGAAGTGGAGATAGGCAACCTTCCAGAAAAAGAATTCAGAATAATGATACTGAAGATGATCCAGGACGCTGGAAAAAGAATGGAGGCAAAGATCGAGAAGATGCAAGAACTGTTTAACAAAGACCTAGAAGAATTAAAGGACAAAGAAACAGAGATGAACAATAAAATAACTGAAATGAAAACTACACTAGAAGGAATCAATAGCAGAATAACTGAGGCAGAAGAACAGATAAGTGACCTGGAAGACAGAATGGTGGAATTCACTGCTGTGGAATAGAATAAAGAAAAAACAATGCAAAGAAATGAAGACAGCCTAAGAGACCTCTGGGACAACATTAAACGCAACAACATTCACATTATAGAGGTCCCAGAAGGAGAAGAGATAGAGAAAGGACCAGAGAAAATATTTGAAGAGATTATAGTAGAAAATTTCCCTAACATGGGAAATGAAATAGCCACCCAAGTCCAGGAAGTGCAGAGAGTCTCATACAGGTTAAACCCAAGGAGAAACACGCTGAGACACATATTAATCAAATTGGCAAAAATTAAAGACAAAGAGAAATTACTGCAAGTAGCAAGGGAAAAAACGACAAATAACATACAAGGGAACTCGCATAAGGTTAACAGCTAATTTCTCAGCAGAAACTCTACAAGCCAGAAGGGAGAGGCATGACATATTTAAAGTGATGAAAGGGAGGAACCTACAACCAAGATTACTCTACCCGGCAAGGATCTCATTCAGATTCGATGGAGAAATCAAAAGCTTTACAGACAAGCAAAAGCTAAGAGAACCCAGCACCATCAAACCACCTCCACAACAAATGCTAAAGGAACTTCTCTAAGTGGGAAACACAAGAGAAGTAAATGACCTATAAAAAGAAACTCAAAGGAATCAAGAAAATGGTCATAGGAACATACATATCGATAATTACCTTAAATGTGAATGGATTAAATGCTCCAACCAAAAGACACAGGCTTGCTGAATGGATACAAAAACAAGACCCATATAGATGCTGTCTACAAGAGACCCACTTCAGACCTAGGGACACATATAGACTGAAAGTGAGGGGATTGAAAAAGATATTCCATGCAAATAGAAATCAAAAGAAAGCTGGAGTAGCAATACTCATATCAGATAAAATAGACTTTAAATTAAAGAATGTTACAAGAGACAAGCAAGGACACTACATAATGATCAAGGGATCAGTCCAAGAAGAAGATATAACAATTATAAATATATATGCATCCAACAGAGGAGCACCTCAATACATAAGGCATCTGCTAACAGCTATAAAACAGGAAATCGACAGTAACACAATAATAGCAGGGGACTTTAACACCTCACTTACACCAATGGACAGATCATCCAAAATGAAAATAAATAAGGAAACAGAAGCTTTAAATGACACAATAGACCAGATAGATTTAATTGATATTTATAGGACATTCTATTCAAAAACAACAGATTACACTTCTCAAGTGCACACGGAACGTTCTCCAGGATAGATCACAGCTTGGGTCACAAATGAAGCCTCATTAAATTTAAGAGTATTGAAATCATATCAAGCATCTTTTCTGACCACAACGCTATGAGATTAGAAATGAATTACAGGGGAAAAAATGTAAAAAACACAAACACATGGAGGCTAAACAATACGTTACTAAATAACCAAGAGATCACTGAAGAAATCAAAGAGGAAATCAAAAAATACCTAGAGACAAATGACAATGAAAACACGATGATCCAAAACCTATGGGATGCAACAAAAGCAGTTCTAAGAGGGAAGTTTATAGCTATACAAGCCTACCTCAAGAAACAAGAAAAATCTCAAATAAACAATCTAACCTTACACCTATAGTAACTAGAGAAAGAAGAACAAACAAAATCCAAAGTTAGCAGAACGAAAGATATAATAAAGATCAGAGCAGAAATAAATGAAATAGAAAAAAGAAAACAATAGCAAAGAAAAATAAAACTAAAAGCTGGTTCTTTGAGAAGATAAACAAAATTGGTAAACCAGTAGCCAGACTCATTAAGAAAAAGAGGGAAAGGACTCAAATTAATACAATTAGAAATGAAGTCCTGTATGCAGAAAATTATAAGACACTGATGAAAGAAATTAAAGATGATACAAATAGATGGAGAGATATACCATGTTCTTGGATTGGAAGAATCAAAATTGTGAGAATGACTCTACTACCCAAAGCAATCTACAGATTCAATGCAATCCCTATCAAACTGCCACTGGCATTTTTCACAGAACTAGAACAAAAAATTTCACAAATTGTATGGAAACACAAAAGACCCCAAATAGCCAAAGCAATCTTGAGAACAAAAAATGGAGCTGGAGGAATCAGGCTCTCTGACTTCAGATTATACTACAAAGCTACAGTAATCAAGACAGTATGGTACTGGCATAAAAAACAGAAATATAGATCAATGGAACAGGATAGAAATCTCAGAGATAATCCCACGCACATGTGGTCACCTTATCTTTCATAAAGGAGGCAAGAATATACAGTGGAGAAAGGACAGCCTCTTCAATAAGTGGTGCTGGGAAAACTGGACAGGTACATGTAAAAGTATGAAATTAGAACACTCCCTAACACCATACACAAAAATAAATTCAAAATGGATTAAAGACCTAAATGAAAGGCCAGAAACTATCAAACTCTTAGAGGAAAATATAGGCAGAACACTCTATGACATAAATCACAGCAAGATCCTTTTTGATCCACCTCCTAGAGGAATGGAAATAAAAACAAAAATAAACAAATGGGACCTAATGAAACTTAAAAGCTTTTGCACAGCAAAGGAAACCATAAACAAGACCAAAAGACAACCCTCAGAATGGGAGAAAATATTTGCAAGTGAAGCAACTAACTAAGGATTAATCTCCAAATTTACAAGCAGCTCATGCAGCTCAATACTAAAAAAACAAACAACCCAATCCAAAAATGGGCAGAAGACCTAAATAGACATTTCTCCAAAGAAGATTTTGGAAACAGATTTTGTAAAGTCTCTGAGCTTTTTGACTGTTATTTTCCTCTGTCTTATTTTTTAACATGTTTATTAGAGTATAATTGCTTTACAGTGGTGTGTTAGTTTCTGCTTTATAACAAAGTGAATCAGTTATACATATACATATCTTTCCATATCTCTTCCCTCTTGCGTCTCCCTCCCTCCCACCCTCCCTATCCCACACATCCAGGTGGTCACAAAGCACCGAGCTGTTCTCCCTGTGCTATGCGGCTGCTTCCCACTAGCTATCTATTTTACGTTTGGTAGTGTATATATGTCCATGCCACTCTCTCACTTTGTCAGATGGGAATAAAGACACAGACCTACTAGAGAATGGACTTGAGGATATGGTGAGGGGGAAGGGTAAGCTGTGACAAAGTGAGAGAATGTGGATGTTTAACAAGTAACCCAGGTGATTCTTACCAGGGATGTTTAGGAAACCCTGGATCAGTGGCTCTCAGCCCTGGCTACACATCAGAATCACTGGATGCCCAGGTCACACCCCAAACCAATGACATCAGGGTCTCTGGATGTGGAACCCAGGCATCGGTATTCCTTTTAAGTTTTGCAGACGATTCCAATGTGCAAGCAGGACTGAGGACCACTATCCTAGATGATCTGTGAACCCCTTTACAGCCTCAAATTGTATGGCCTAGAGACCACATGTGGCTGATAAGACCCCTAGTGGAGGGGGAGAGGACACTGAGGGGCGAGAGGAGCAGGCCTCTCTGGGGAGGCAGTGTGTTGAAGTGGAGAGAGCACTGAAGCATCTCTGGCTACTTGCTTAGATGGTGGAAGAGGAGGGCAGCAGGGAAGCCTGCCTGTGTACAGGCATAGTCTGAATATCCAGCTTGAAAGCCCAATTTCTGGAGCAGTCAGTGACTCAGATGGCATCCCAAAGTGAATTAAAGGCTAGTGTGGGAGTCTGATGGGGATTTGCTCTGGACACCTTCTCCTGGAGCTCTCAGCCTCTCACAGAGCCCACAGTCTGTCAGTAACTCCCTTTCCACATCTCCAGCGGACAGACTCAGGAAGAAGTAGGGGCCATGCGGAAGCTCACATCTTCCTAAGTGCAGCAGGTACTACCCACCCCCCGCCTCGACAAATGCATCCAGGGCTCCCCTTCACCTTCACCTGCCTCATTTCTCAGGCAGGAATTCCAGGCCCTTCCCTATCTGGTCTTGTAATAGGGAAGAATAAATCTGACTCCATATTAGATCTGTTTATTTTACTTTAACTTTTGTATTCTATTCCTTTTGCCTCCAGTTACGAATGTTTTCTATAGCCCGAAATGTACAGGATAGCCCATTCTCAAGGCTCTGGCCTTTAAGGGTATAACACTTTTCCATCCATATAGAGATTAAAAGTTGCAGAGCAGAGAGTGACCTAACCTACATGGACAGCTGCAAAAACAAAGGATTCCTATACCAAGAAGTTTGCAACAACCAACCATACCCCTCCCTCACCTTGCCTTAAAAATGCTTTGCTGAAACCCTTCGGAGAGTTCGGGGGTTTGGGGCCCTGGGCCACCCATCTCCTTGCATGGCACTGCAATAAACATTTCTCTGCTCCAAACTCCAACATTCTGGTTTCTTCGGCCTCACTGTGCGATAGTCTCAGCTGCTCTCAGCTCACTTGGTCTTTAGAACCTCTCCTACCTTCTCAGACAGGGGCCCACGTAGGGCAAGGAGCTTAGCCCAGGTTACATGGCACAACAGGAGTGGAAAGGAATTTCTGCCTCCCGGTCCAGTGGTCTTTTGATTATAACATGATATCTCATTCACTTTCACATCTAAGCCCTCTTCCTCAAACCCAGGCAGGGCCTCAAATCGTAGTAAGGCAATGCATTTCCCAGAGAAGCTCAAAGGCAAACTGGAAGAAGAGCGGCTAAGGCAGGATGGAATTGGCTGTGGGACCCTGCCTGCCACTTGGCTTTTTCCAGTGAGGTTTTCAATAAGACTGAACACAGTGTGTGCCTCCGGGGCTGGCTCTGAGCAGGCTGCGTCTCTTTCCTCCACGCTGCTCCCTCCCCAGACACTGCAGCTCTCACAGAGATTTCCACCCAAGAGTGTATATACGTTCTAGATCAAAATGCTCCCCACGCCCGTAGAGCGTTCAAACTTATGAATACTTCAGGTTTCGGTACACACAGAAATGTGTGTCTATACAGAGACATTCATTCATCCGGTGAACACATATGTTCCCCTGCTCAGAGAGATCCCAGGGCCTCCTGTCAGTATGATTACTGTTTCTCACCATACTTCCGATTTACCTGGTGATTCATTGTTTTAAAAATACTTCCTCATCCATTCACCATTTCCTCCTTATAAAACTCGTTAAGGTATAACAGTGAACAGCTTTCACTGTTATAAATGGAGAAACTGAGGTTCAAAGGCCAGAACGTACTTTTTTCAAGATCAGAGTCAGTGGCGAAACCGGTCCCAGAAGGCAGGCTCCCTGACTCCCGGTTCTGTGTGGACTTACTAGCAGCAGGCCATCTCCTCCAGGCACAAGCTCCCACACCCTCTCATGGGTGACTGTTTCAGTGTTTGAAGTTGATAAGAGGCCAGACAAGAAATTCAGGCAAGGCTTTATTGGGACTTGTGCTACAGCACGAAGGAGCAAGAACAAGTAACAGTTGCCCTTGCTTGCTCCCTGGGGGGTGTGGGGCGAGCTGGTTACTTAAATGGCGTGAAGGTGGGGCGAATCAGTGGGTCAGGGTGGAGGGGTGGCTTAGGTGGTCTGCCCACCCCCTTGGTGGTGCTTTGTGCAGGGATCACACTCAGTAGCCTGCTTTTGCTCCCAGCACCTCAGAAGCGGCAGTTGGGTTTTGGCCTTTTTGTATCTTGTTCATAATTTTCCCCAACTGTGCTTGCATGCAGTTATCTGTAGTCCCTTATAGTTTCTTTATATTCTGTTGCTCAAGGAGATATTTACCCAGATGCAAGCACTCCAGTAAAGGGTCCCAGGTCCCAGTCTGTCTTATTCCTAAAGTGACTTCAGTGTCGGGGCAGCAAAGAGAAACTGAATGTACTTGCTCCATCCACATCTCCATCCACATCTCCCACCGTGTACTTCTCTCTCTGGCTGGCATTCCAGGGTTTTCTAAGACCTCTGGAGGATGCTCTTATTCAGAGAGAGAGCAATCCCTGTGCAGCCCAGCAGTGCCCACCCAGATGGCCTGCTCTGATGACTCCCTCTTGGAGGGAGATGCCCCACCCCATTGCACAGCTCTGCCTGCATTCCCTGACATCTCCCACTCTGCACAGTGACCAGAACTTCCCCCCAAATATATGACTGCATGGTGTCATTTATTGACCTCTACGCAACCCTGCCCAGAACTAGGCTAGTGGCCCAAACCTGACACTTCCTGTTCACTCCACTCAATCTGAACTCAACTGCTAGGCTCTCAGGGGCTGGCTCCCTATCCTCTCCCTCAAAATTCACTTCTTCCAGCAAGCCTTTTTTGATTAACTCCATTTGGCTCCTAACCCCCTCCCCCAGCTATATTCTTTCCCCTGCTATTTACCCCCTGGAAGCAGGGGGCAGGTGACCCTTAGGGACTACATCACCTGTCTGCCTGGCCCTCTGGGCTCTTGTTGGGTTCAGTCAATGGGAGGCACCTGCAGGGGATGGGAGGGTGATGCCAAAATCTTCGCTCTCTGTGCACTGATGTCGAATAGAAGCAGAGACAGAGTTTGGAGGAAAGAGAGAGTAGCTTTATTCTTTGCCAGGCAAAGAGGGAACACAGCAGGCTAGCACCTCAAGGACCGTGCCCCCCTTCCCTGGGGAATAGGGAAAGGTTTTTATAGCCAGCGTTCATGGTCTGAGGTAGGTAATAAGGCTCAGAGTAATGAAGGTCTTGCATTTTTTTCCTTTTCTTCTGTAAATTCACGGCCAAAGTTGCTGTCAGGTGGCTCAGCAACCGGGTCTGGTGTCCCTGAAGTTTTTGGCCTGTGACCTTTCTGAAATGAAGAGTGCTACAAGGGAGTGTAGGGGGAGAAGAATGCCAGGTGCTGAGTGTAATTCATATGGAGTCAGAGAGTAATTTGCTTTGTGAAGGACAAGTCTAGCTACAAGTATTTGTTAGTAGTAACAGCTAAAGGATAACCAAGATTGCTTAACTCTTTAAGGCCTGTTTATGCGGTTTCCCCAGCCTGTTTATTGTTCCCTTATTTTCCTTGTTTATCAGAAAAGTCTCATTTCTATTTTTGCTGCAACAAGGGGAGTGGAGAGAAGTCAACATATTTCTTCTCCTCTCCTTCCCCCCTGCAGCAGCACCTTCTTCTGGCAGAAGCACCCCTCTTGTTGGTGACCAACCTTCCATAATTCAAACTCTCTGGGACAGCAAACAGGCCAGCCTCTCACTCATCTTCCCGCCTCCCTCCCTCCCATCCTCCTTGCTCTCACACAGTCACAGATGCCCTCATTCACATACTGTCGCACACATACACATGAGGTCTTGCTCCCCCCATGCACTAACCTTCACATGCAGCTGCCAACACACCTCAGCCCTTCAGAGACACAAGGCCTCACACAGAGACATACTGGAGCTCATACACACATGCTCACAATCACACACACACATACACTCAGAAGCCCTGTCTGAATTGCTCTTAAAGCTTTCTTCCTTTGTCCTCCCTCAGGTGCTCCCAGCTGCCTCTCCAGACTGGGAGAGGAACTTAAGAAGCCAGGCCTGTCTAGGGTCCCACAGTGCCAGCTGAGCCTCGGGACCCTGCCAGCTTCTTTCTCTCCCAGAGAGTCAGGAAACAGTTACCGCTGAGAGGGAGAAAGAAGGATCAGAGGACTTTCCTGCTGTCAGGTGCCAGGCACCCACCCTGTCTGCCCCAGGCCTCAACAGGCAGGGCAAAAAAGAAAAGCTGAAAAAGGCCCAGCTGGCGCTGCCATCCTGACCTCATTAGGAAAGTCGGAGATGGACGGTCCCTTTTTTCATCCAAACAAATATTTTTGAGTGTCTCTCCTGCGCTAGGCACAGGGGATATAGTGATGAACAAAAGAAATGTGGCCCCTCTCCCTTATGAAATTTACAGTAGAGGATGAGACAAGCTGTAAATCTGTCAGATGGTTAATTACAGTTATTTGTGGTGAGCTCTATAATGGGAAATGATGGGGCATAATGAAAGCATGCATAGGGAGAACAAACCTACCTTGGAGGGCCAGGGAGGCTTACCGGAAAAATGTTACAAACTGAAATCTGAAGAATGAACAGGAATTAATTAGGTAAAAGTGGGGTGGGTGGGTGTGCAGGAGAAGGCTGTTTCAGGCAGCGGAAACAGCATGGGCAAACGCCCTGAGGCTGGAAACATTTGGAGTGTTTTAGAAGCCCGATGTGGTTAGAGCATAGTGAAAGCAGAAGAGACGGCTAGCAGAGGACATGTGACAGGTAGAGCTCATGAAAGCCGTGGCAGAGACTGGACTTGAATCTAAGGGCAACAGGAAGCCACTGGAAGGTTCTGTACATGGGAGTGCATGGTTTGATTTGCATTTTAGAAAGATCATTCTGGCTTCTGTGGAAAGGATGGTTTGGAAGAAGGCAAGAGCCAACTCAGAGAGACCAATAGGGAAGGTATATTGGGCAGAGTCCAGTTAAGAAAACAACCCACTCTGTGTCTTCCAAACAGAGGGAATTTAACATGGGGACTGGGTTACATAGAGGACAGAAAAGCTGAGAAGCCAAACAAGGGAGAGTGAGGCAGCCCACAGTTTAGCAGCAGCAGGAGACAGCTATCACCCCTAGGCTGGGGGAACAATGGGAAAAGGGGGGTTACTTGAACCTGGAAGCTGGGCCAATCCAATGGAAGCTAGAAGCACAGAGAGTTGTCCGGTGAGAGATGGAGCATAGAGGAGAGACACAGCTACTGCCAGAGCCACCACCCCAGGCAGAAACAGAGGCGGAGAAAGACCCAATTAGTCTTGTCCTCTAGTCTCCCACCAGTGCCTCCCATTGGCCAAACCCAACACAGAACAGGGTGGGGGGAGGAGTAGAGGCCGATGCAGGGGACATGGGTTTGAGCCCTGGTCCGGGAGGATCCCACATGCCGCAGAGCGGCTGGACCCGTGAACCATGGCCACTGAGTCTGCGTGTCCGGAGCCTGTGCTCCGCAATGGGAGAGGCCACAACAGTGAGAGGTCCGCGTATCGCAAAAAGAAAAGAAAAGAAAAGAAAACATCATGACCAAGGAGGGTTTATGAAGAAATGCAAGGATGATTCAATAGTAGAAAATCTATTAATATAAACTACTATATTAATACATTAATAGTTCTGAAAAAGCCTTTGAAAAAATTCAACATTCATTCTTAATAAAAACTCTGAAGAGAAAAAAAAAAGCCTCTGGCAGTGGAAGTAAAATCTCTTGACTAAGACCTGACGGTAACTTGCTGGTTTCCTCACGTCCATTGGCTGGCTCTCTTAGAGAGTGAGGCTGCAGTTTAGGGAAGCAAAGGCCCTTGAGTGGCTCTGTCCCTGGAGAAAGGAAAGGAAGTGGTCAATTACTGCGGCCCCTCCACAGGCAACCCTGTACTCTGTGTTCCAGACACCTTCTCTTTTGGACCTTGACAGCTACCCTGTGGGGCAGTGTCAGTATCCCCGTGTCGCAGATGAGAATGCCAAGGCCTTTGAAAAGGAAGGGAAGGTAGAAAACAGGAAACAGCCTGAGGCTCAAGCTCCCACCCTGGGGATCAGGTCCCAGTGCATTGTGGGAGAAGTTGTTCTATTATCGCAGAAGGGCCCAGGCCCTCTCACCTTTCAGAGTCTTGGTCTAGAAGAGACACCCTCTGCTCGCCATGGGTGGTGGTGCCCACTGTGTCTGGTGAGCCTTGCCCTAAAGGCTGCACGTGCCTTCGAAGCACACCCTGGGATTCAGCCGCTTACCAAACACTTCTGAGAGGACACCACCACAATATTACCAAAGCTCCTTATGCAGACAAATATTCACAAACCATAAAGATGTTTCAAAACAATTTATAAAGGAGTGGTGCATCCTGCCCAGAAGAAATGGGGCTGGTCCAGAGTGGGAGCCACAAGTCTGGTGGCTGTGTATTCATCTCTCTGCAAGTATATACAAATTACTCCAACTTTCAAATTGTAATAATTTATGTGTATATTTCCTGTAGCAGATACTTCCAGAACTCCAGAATGGCCCCAGCCTATGGCAGTCATGACCGTGAAAAGCTGAGACAGAAAGCAAAGAAGAAACGAAGCAGAGAAACAGCAAATCCTCACGTACCACCTGATTTATTTCAGATACTGGACCTGTGCCTGGTGCTTATTTGCATGTCTGGAATCTGTTCTCACTGGCCACCTCTGCTCACTAGCTCCTCTCCTAGAATCATGTGTTCTTCTGTGTATTTCTCATCCTCCAGAAAGCTTTGCACAGCCTGGGCACTGATATATATATACATACATACACTGATATATATACAGTCCATATCTATGGACTGATAAGTCATCAAATTTCTGTAATAACAGTCATCCTTCTCCCACATATATGTATTACATTTAACAGTTAGAAAGTACTTTCAGATAAATTATTTTATTTGCCTCCCAACCCCAGTTGTATAGAGAAGTACTATGAGAGGGAGATGGTAAGTGGAACACACATTGGTCAGGGATGCAGGGGTCCCAGGTGCAAGTCCTGGTGTGGCTACTTACTCATTCTGTGGCTTTGAGAAACTTTTCTCCTTAACTGTAAAATGAGGGGATTAGATCAGATTGGAGATAAAAGGGTTTTTATTGAAGTAGAGTTGCAGTACAATATTATATAATTTATAGGTGTACAATGTAGTGATTCACAATTTTAAAGTTATAAAATATATGAATAATTAATTAACATTAATAATTAATAATATACCCTTTTTAGTTATAAAATATTGGCTATAGTCCCCATGTTGTACAATATATCCTTATAGCTTGTTTTGTACCTCCTAATCCCCTACCCGTACATTGCCCCTCGCCACCCACTGGTAACCACTGGTTCGTTCTTTATGTCTGTGAGCCTGCTTCTTTTTTGTTATATTCAAGAGTTTGTTGTATTTTTTAGGTTCCACATGTACGTGATATCATACAGTATTTGTCTTTCTCTGTCTGACTTATTTCACTTAGCATAATACCCTCCAAGTCCATCCATGTTGTTGCAGATGGCAAGATTTCATTCTTTTTATGGCTGAGTAGTATTCCACTGCGTATCACATCTTCTTTATAGATTAGGGAGAAAAATTTGCCCAATAGGCACTGGCTACCTGAAACACTGTCTGGAGGCAGATTTTGAGGGCATCTGTACTAAGGGAGAAAGAGTTCCATGATTGGACCAGTGATATCTGCCATGGATGAGGGAGAGAGGAGGCATAGCACATGTGCCACCTATCCACGCTCTTTGGACTAGAGGGTATTTAAGAGCCCATTTCAGTTCGGAGAATTGGGAGTTTTCAAATACTGTGCCCCCGAGGTAACTCAGAGAGATCAAGGCAGAGCTGGGACTAGTCTCGTTCCTCTACCAAATAAGCTTTCCACCTCCCCTCCCAAGATCCATCGGGGGCACGGGACTCATTATTTACTTCGGTCCTAGGTACCCAGTAGAGATTTGCTGAGTATTTACTTTGTAGTTTGTGGGAAGCCACTCCCCCAAATGTTGTTTTCAAGGTATATTCATGTTGTAGCCTGGATCAGTACTTCAATATTACATATATTTAATGGATAAAATTTGTTAAGTAGTGACAGTACAGGGAAGAAAATAAAAATCATATTTAACTCCACCATCCCGGGAAATCAGTGTACACATTTTAGTGTATTTCTTTTCAGGCTTTCATATATTATGATATTATATTATATATTATATATAGTATACCATTAAGGAGCTTCCAAAAAAATAACGTCCAGTGTTCCATCCTGTGGGTGAGCTGTATTAATTTAAACAACCCCCTATTGTTGGCTGTTTAGGTTGTTTCCAATTTAAACTGCCAAGTTTTAAACAGTGCAGAGAGTCTCCTTAGCCTGAGATGGTTTCAAGGTAGCCCAGCACAGAGGCAGGGAGACTGTTGATATGCACTCTTAAAGTTCATCTTGTGCTAAATTCTCTCTCCAAGGGGGTCGCTTTTGTTCTCCTTGAGAAGTTTATTTCAGCGATAGCTAGGATTACTTTTGTCTGCTCTCTGAGCTGACACACTCTTCCTTCCAGTTCCAGGCTGCTTATAGCTTTAGCCTTCTTGGTGACAAATCCCAATTCCTGTCTTGTCAACCACTGTGGTAGCTGCCAAGAAGTAATCTTTGTTGAGGCTCACAAGAATAGCTTTAGGGATACCTTCCAGGGCCCAGTGGGAAACCATATCCTTCCAGAAATGAGCGGGGGCAAGGGCAGCTGAAGCCAGACTATGGGGTCAAGAATGGTGGAAGAGGGCCCTTGAGATGGGAGTCTTTTGTTCATGGCTGGGGGACCCCTGTAAGCTTCAGGTGGAGGAAAGTTGCGGGAGGGAGGTCCTGCTGAGGAGAGGTGTGGAGCCAGAGACAGGAGGACCAGTTAGGAGAGGTCGACACTCCTCTGCAAATAGAAGGAAATAAAAGGTGGATAAAAGGACAGGTAATACCAAGGATTTCTCAGATCCTTTCCAAAGTATGCCAACTGACTTTGCATTCCCCCTCCCAACGACCATCCTCAGGAGCTAGGTGAGACAAGAATTATGATGCTCATTTGAAGCATAAGGAAAATGAATCTCAGAGAACTGAAGTAACTTACCCAAGGAGGAGAACTCATCCCTCCATTCATTTGACAGACAAGCTCAGGCACTGTGCTGGTCACAAAGATGAATACAGCTTGAATCCTATCCTTTACTGGGCAACAGCCATATGATAGGAATGGTGAACAAGAAAGATGTTGTCCCCACCCTCAAAAAGCTCTTGTGTCTATAAGCACCTTGCCCATCAGGTTGGCAGGTTGTACAGTCCGCTCTGTCTGGCCTCTGGCTGGACCTGTATACTAGGGTCTTAAGCAAGGTCCATCAAACTTTTGGAGGTCTGACAAAAGATTCTAGCCCTCCACACCTCCATATCCCCTGACTGAGGGACAGACCAGTACCCTGGATCAAGACCATCCCCAAGATGGGATCTGAGCTTTGACCGAATGGTCCAGTGGGGAGAGACACCTGGATGAAATAGCAGAGTGTCCAGGTTTTTCCCTCTTCAGGAGTAGTGAGTGCCCTGTGGCTGGGGATGTGCAAGCAGACACTGTGAGAACACTTGCTGGGGAAGCTGTAGAGGAGTTTGGGGCATCGGATACCAGTGGCAGTGGACATGGAGAGGAACTAGGTGGATCCCCATGTCCTTTTCTGCTTTGAGAGCTGTGATATGGATATTCTGCCCAGCTTTCTCCAGAGACAACCCCACAGATTTCCCCCATAGATGGAGAGTGGAGTGCAGTTCCCCAGCCAGGTCAACAAGCTTCCCCTGGGGCTACTGGGTGGTCCAGAGAGACATTTTAATATTCCTGTCATTCTCCCTACCTGTCCCGTACACCTGAGTCCCTACCCTCAGTGTAGCCTTGGTTGCTAGGTGAAGGATCAGCCTTGGACACTGAAGCCTATTGTGGTTTGGCATCTGCCCACTCTTACAGTTGAGCCTGGTGGAAGTGGGAGATGCTGGGGATCAGGTAGCCTGTTGTCTGCCTCCTAATTTGGCCTATTCTGAGCTTGGGGTGGCCCAGCCACGCTCTTTTCTCCCGCTGACTCATCTGGAGTCTTAGTGCCTGAAGTTCGCACAAGAAGACACATATCTAAGCAGAAGTTTCCCAGGGAATGGGTCAGTGAGGGAAGGAAAAAAGAAGGGAGAGAGGAAGGGAGGAAATTTTTATTGAACTTCACTTATGTGCCAGGTGCCATGGTAAGCACCAAAGGGAAGTCTTTGATGGAAAGAACAAAGACTTTAGAGTTTGACATTCATTTATTCATAATTTTATCCATTTATTTAAGAAACATTTGTCGAGCATACTATGTCAGGCATTGGGCTAGGTACTGGGGATATTAGAGTGAAAAACCACAATCTCTGACCTCATGAAATTACAGTCTACTGGGAAAGACAGACATAAAGCAAATCATTCCCCAAATTGATCTCGAATTACAAAGTGTGATAAATGCTCTGAAAAAAATTAAAGTGGCTTTGAGAGTGTATAGCAAGGGGAGCCAAATTCAGATTCGGGGAGTGGGGAGGGAAGTGTCAAGGAAATCCCCTATGAGGAAAAGACCCCATAATAAGAACTTAAGGATGCGTAAGAGTTAGCCAAATCAAAGTGCAGGGAACAATGTTCCAGAAAGAGAAACTACACCAAGCTAGGGCCTCAGGATGGGGAAGAGATTAGAATGCTTAAAGAATTAGGAGACTGGTATGACTGGGGCAAGAGATTGATCCTGCAAATTGATCCCTGCAGGATTTGTTTCTTCCTAATCCTCTTTCAGGTACCCAAGGGTCAGGGACTGCAGGCTCCATTGGAAGGGGGGAGAGTGAAGCCCCGCAGAGGAAACCAGCCGCTCAGTTCCTACAGCAACAGTAGCCTGTCAAGCTTCCCCAGGCCTAAGCCCAGCTCTGCCTTTCATCGAGCAACCCGTGGTATATGAGCACTTAGTGGGAGAGTCTTTAACCTGGAAGGGGCCTGAGTCTGCCTGGCTATCTCCACCTTGTTCTTAAAAATCTGCTTCTAGTGTGGCCCTTCCCCACAGTACTTTCTGAACACCTGCTCTGCTCCAGGCCTTTGCTGGGTGCTGAGGATATAGAGATGAATTTAACGGTTTCTTCTTCAAGGAGTAGGGAGACAGGCATAAAGAAAGAATTGCCTTTGTCATCAGGAAGTCCTCAGCATCTAACTTTCTCTCCTGCTGCAGTCCAGGACGATGTCACCCTAGACTCCTTTACACCAGCCCCCCCTCAGCTTCCTGACATCACCTTGGTAGGATGTAGTAGGAGCTTCAGACTTCAAGCTGAACTTTGGCTAATGTCCTCTGCTCACCAGGACAAAGAGCTTCCAATTCCCTCTGGCTTTTCTGTCTGCATTGCTCTATCACTTAGCTCTGAGGACACAACAGAAAAGTATTTCTGTGAACCTGAGCTAGTGACAGGGTAGGGGTGAGGTGTGGTTTCCTGGAAGCTTATGTACTCCTACCTCTCCCAGGTCAGAGAATAGAAGGACACTGGACTGGGACTTCTTCCAGGAGTGGGGGTAGAGAGCACCCTGGGACCATAAGGGATTAGGTGGCAAGAGTCATGGGAGAGACACTGAGCAGTCAGGGAGAGGCCCTAATCTCCCACCCCTCCCACTTTCCCCAAGCCATGTCCATTGCTGGCTGTCTCACAGGAGGGGTTATTGGCCATTCCTCCCGGGTGTGCAGAGGAGAGCAGTGGAGCAGTGATAAAGAGGGAGGCTTGGAAACTGGGCAGCCTGGGATTGAATCTTTGTCAGCTTTGGATTGTGATGGGCATCATCAAGGGTTCATCAATGTCAAGTTCTCTGTACTTCCAGGTACACAGGGATTATATGTTCACACTTGTTTGAAGTTAGATTTGGCCATGTGACTTGTTCTGGCCAAAGAAGTGAGGGCAGAAGTGACAGGGGTCACATCAGAACCTAAGCATTTAATTGTAGGTCTTCAATTCTCCATCTTTCTCTTCCACAGTCTTGGTGATGGGGCAAGTGCACATGGAGATGTGGTGTCATAAGATGGTTGCTGTCTCCCCAGCCTGGGTCTTAGAACCCTCCTGCTGACCACGGTAGACATATAAGATGAGTGAGAGTAAACTTTCTTTTGAAGTCACTGAGATTTGGGTGATATTTATTACTGTAGCCTAATCTGGCCTGTGCTACCTAAAATAGAAATCATGGGCAAGTTACTTAACCTTTCTGTGTCTCAGTTTCCTTGTCTGTAAAATTGGGTTCATAAAAGTCTCAACCTCCTGTGGGCATAAGGAATAAATAGAGCAATACATAAGGGACTTAGAACAGTTTGGAGCATAAAATATTAATATATTCAATGAATGTTAGATTTTTACTATTATCTCCCACCTGGAAAATCTCCTAAAACTTGATTGGATTAAGCATAGAGGTACAGAAACAGACACTTAGGGTTGAGAAAAACTTTAAAGTTTTCTGATTCCACATTTATTTTGCATTGGGGGTCTTTTGTGCAGCACCCTTGACAAGTGCTTTCCAGCTCTTCTGGAGGTCCTTGCACTGGCTGCAAACGCAGAGCTGCAACGTGTTCATAGATACCTTCCCTCTCCCCGTCCCTAATGCATCTATAGTAGGGGTGCCACTCACACCTGGTATTCCTGCCTCTCTGTCTGGTGTGTATCTGATGACACTGTTACCATACATAGCACCAGTTTCTGCTGTCACTGATATAGTCATGGAGGGAAGGAACTGGGTGACACTCCCCTCAAGCTGCTTGCAAATCGTATCATGCCTCACCCTCACACAGTCCGCTGCCCTGTGCTCCCATCGGTCTCCCCTCAAAGACACTTCCCTGAACATGCATCCTGGGCTCAGAGCCCCTCTGACCATCTCTCTCAGTTGCTCCATCTCCTTTACTCCTCTTTCGTCCTTTCTGAAAGGGGCTTCCTGCTGTCTTCCTCCATGAAGTCACTCTGTGTGTTCTTCCCAGGCTCGTGAAAATTGACTCTTTGCCTCCCCATGATCTGTGCTTCCCAGGGTGGTCACAGCTCCCCCAGGCTGAGCTGTAGCAGAGGCACCTATGGGCCCGTGTGGTCACATGCATGAGGTACCACCTGAGAGAGGTGGAGAGGCTGGATGCCAAATACCACTCCCACCTGTCACTCACAGTGTCTCACTGCCACCATTTGGGATAAATTACTGCCTTGTGTTAAGTTGCAAAAAACACAGGCGGGCTAATTACTGGCTCCAGCCATGTAGAGGAATTTGGGCAGCTGTCCTTAAAGCCCAGTCTGAGGTACTCTTCATTGGAATCATCTCAGGTGCATGTTCAAAATGCAAATTCCTGAGGTGGTCTTGTGGGACTGGTTTTCTGCTATCAGAAGAAGGATAGCTGGGAGAAGAAGCAAATTTTGAGCATAGGTCCTTCCTCTCCCACCCTGGGGCCACCAAGATCACATCTACGAGCTCTGCTTGTGACAACACCTTCAAGGTATAAAGTCAGAGACCATGTCCTCTTGAGTCTTGACTTTTAAGTAAAAGGAATATGGGGGCTTCACAAGATTCAGGAAGGCAGTTGTACCGTTTGGACAACACCTCATTCCACTTTGAAGAAGAAGGACTAGCAAGATGGTATGGGCTGAAACTACAACAAGGGGCATTCATGATAGAGGTGGGTTGCTAGTCAGACAGTAGGAAGATTTCTGTCAATAAAACTTCCTCTCATTTGTGCAGTGGTTTATAATTTATAGAGCTCTTTCATGTTCACACTCTTCTTTAAGCATCTCACAACATTGTAAGGTGGACACGAATTACTTCTATTTTACAGAGTTAGAAATTGGGTTCAGAGAATTTAGGTAACTTGCCCAAGATCACTCAGCTACTAAGTCTTGGAGAAGAAATCTGGCTCCAGGTCTGCCCCTGGGTGATAATTACGGGCAGTTCTGTGTCAGTTGGATGAATCCTGGAACAGATTCCAGGTCTCAGAGAGGTCACCAAGTGGGTTAGAGGCCCCAGGGGTTCCCTACTCCCATTGTGATGCCTTCCCTCTCCCTAGGGTAGGTCTGGAAGAGATGGAACCTGTCCTTGTGGATAATTAACCTTCATTGCTCTCCATAGGGCTCTTGGCTCTCAGCAGCCACTGTTTGAACAAGGGTGTCATCTCCAGGTGATCTCTGAACTGGCCGATAAGGCACCGATGTCTCTACTTGAATGAGATACTGTCGGCGAAGAAGATGCCTGTCTCCATTGTCCTCCAAAGGGCTGGTCCCAATAGCTTACCTAATACTTGCTAGGTGACATTTACCCCAGTGAGAACACATGGGGGGGGGCAGAGGTTAGCCTAGTACAACCCCTGTCTTGAAGCAGGAGAGCCAGAGTCAACTGAAGAGTGACTCTCTGCTGAAGGAGTTTGGAAGACGAGATTTCCTAGCTCCTCTTCATGTCTTCATGGTAAGTGGACGCCCTCTGTGTTTGCTCAGTATCTCAAGAACCCGTTTTATTCTAGGAAGAATCTGCTCTATGCATTCAAGGACCAGCCTGGGCTACAGAAGTTCCAGGTTCTAGTCTGTCTCTGCTATGGACTCACTGTGTGACCTTGACAATTCAATTCCCCTCTCTGAGCTTCACATTCCAAGGGCCTTTCTATTTAGTAACCCAAAAGCCTCTGATCAGATGATGCTATGTCAAGAGTTAATGTGCATATCTGCAGTTAAAAATTCACTATGGGGAAGAAACTGACTGACAGGAAAGAGTAATGTATTCATTAGAAATATGCAGTTGTACTCAGACATACTTAGGGATATTTAGTTGGGGTGGAACAGAGAATAAGGTAACAGGAAGGAGGTGGGCAGACTAGTAGATGGCCTCACAAAGAAGAGGGAAGAGAGGTATGAACAAAGAGATCTGGTAGAAATGACAGGGCGAAGGGGTGAAAATGAGAGAAGGGAGAATCCAAAGATGGACAGGACAGAGCTACTGGAGGGAAATGTTGGCACTCATAAGTCTCCCTGCCTGCTGGATATCTCCCCTTGGATGTCCCATCAGCACCTCAAAGTCACCATAGTTCTACCCCAACTCAGCATCTCTTCCCTCTTGAGCCAGATCCTCTGGTCAATCAGTCCCCAAGTCCAGGGGTTTTTCTCTCCTCCTTACCATTCACGTTTGAGTCTGTCCCCACCTCCATATCCACACTGCTACTACCACACCATCATCATCTTTCAGCACTCACCCGTCCATATTCTTTTTATTGAGGTATAGTTAATTTACAATGTTGTGTTAGTTTCAGGTGTACAGCAAAGTGATTCACATATATATATATATATATATATATATATATATATATATATATATTCTTCTTCAGATTCTTTTCCATTATAGGTTGTTACAAGATACTGAGTATAGTTCCCTGTACTATACAGTAGGACTTTGTTGTTTATCTATTTTATATATAGTAGTATGTATATGTTAATCCCAAACTCCTAATTTACCTCTCCCTGCTCCCTCAACCGGAATAACATAGTGCCTCCTGTTTCCCTGAGTTCACGCTTGAGTTCTCCAACCCATACTCCGCACCCCTGAAAGACCCTTCAATGGCTCAACAGTGCTCCCCAGTTAAAGTCCAAACTCTTCTCCATGGTCTCCAAGGCCCTGTGTGGTCTGGTGCTTGCCTTCCTCTGCAACCTCATCTCTTCCACTTCCCTTGTAGATGGCAACACTCCTATCTTACAAAACAGCTCTTGTCCATCTCCAGACTTTGGCACATGCTGCCTCCTCTGCCTAAAACATCTTCTTTCTTCCTACTTCATCACTTGGCAAACTCCTTCTCATCCTTTGAGCCTCGTCTCATACAACCTCTCCTTCTGGGAGCCAGCCTGGGTTGGCGGTTCCTCTTCTGGGTCCCCACAACCCTTGGGTGTCTCTTTGTGACTGAGCTGATCACACTGACTTGTATTTATCTGGTTACATTCCAGACTCCCGCACTAGACTGGGAGCTCCTTGAGGACAGGAATTATGTCTTTTTTGTCCTTGTATGGCATTTTATATATGGGTGCTTAATAAATGTGTGTCGAATGAATGTTGAAATGGCTTGGTACCTTATACATAGTAAGCCAATGTTTATCGGCTTGAATTGCTATCCAGGAAAGAAGCAGTAGATGGGGATGTCAATGAAACGGCATAGGACTAGAAAAGAGTTTGAGGTAGTGGAGCAGAGTTTCGGCTGGAAGCCAAAGTTCTTGCTAGGAAGGATTACATGAGTTGAGAGAAGGGGAAGCCGGTCCAGGCCACAGGTGTGGGTGGGTGTTGTGCCATGGAGACCTGAAGGAAAGACACCAGATTTAGCTCTTCAAGCAAACCAGATGGTTCTCTGTAACCACACTGCTCATTCCCCACTGTGGAGGCTGGCTGTGTGCTTTTGCACACCGGGGTATTTTGCAGCCTGGATGGCTGGCAGAGGGAGATTCGTGAGACCTCATTCACTGCATAAATATTAGTTGAGCACCTATGTTATGCCAGGCACTATTCTATACACTGAGGAACTCGGCAGTGAATATAAGAGGCAAATACATACAAAAATCCCTTCCCTCATGAGCCCTCCTACACTGTTGGTGGGTAAATTGGTGCAACCACTATAGAAAACAATATGGAGGTTTCTTATAAAACTAAAAATAAAGTTACCATATGATCCAGGAGTCCCACTCTTGGGTTTATATCCAGAAAAGACAAAAACTCTAACTGGAAAAGATACATGTACCCCAATGTTCACTGCAGCACTATTTACAATAGCCAAGACATGAAAGTAACAAAAATGTCCATAGACAGATGAATGGACAAAGAAGTTGTGGTGTGTGTGTATATATATATATATATATATATATATATATAGGAATATTACTCAGCCATTAAAAAGAATGAAATGATGCCATTTGTAGCAACATAGGTAGACCTAGAGATTATCATACTAAGTGAAGTAAGTGAGACAGACAAAGACAAATATCATATGATATCACTTATATGTGGAATCTAAAAATTGACACAAATGGACATATTTATGAAACAGAAACAGACTCACAGACATAGAAAACAAATTTATGGTTACAAAGGGGAAAGAGGAGGGTAGGGATAAATTAGGAGCTTGGGGTTAACAGATACAAACTACTGTACATAAAATAAACAACAAGAATTTAGTGTATAGCACAGGGAACTATATTTAATATCTTATAATAATCTATAATGGGAAGGGAATCTGAAAAAGTATGTATATACCAGAATCTAACTCAACATTGTAAACCAACTATACTTCAATTAAAAAAAAAATCCCTTCCTTCATGGAGCTCACATTCTAGTGAAGGGAGACAGACCAAAAGCAAAATAAATAAAATTTATAGACTGCTAGATGGTTATATATATATGGAGAAAAATTAAGGAGGGAAGGGAGTTAAGAAGTTGCTAGAAGGGGCATATGTTTCAATTACAAGTAGGGGAGTCATGGGCCTGCAGGAGGTTAGAAGCCTTTCCTGTGGTGAGGGGACATTGTAGAGGGGACTGGCGGTGCGAGCAATAGCAAGCTCCCCAACAGGCCTCCAAGTGGAGGGAGGCTATAATGAGGAGCCAGCGACCAAACTGGCAACCCTGGAGTTTGGGCTGATCCTGGAATTGCACGGCGCCTGCAGTCCCATCTCTTCCCATGTCCCACTCAGCCCCTGCCTTCACCACATACACACATAGAAATAGCACATCCACCGTCACAGTCCCAGAGCTACTTCTTGGTGGCTTATGTGTCATGCTTCACCTTACTTCCTTTCAGCTGAGACTGGTGCTCTTCAGTGGTGTGACCAACAAGTCTGATTAACCAATGCAGATTGTATCTGCTATTTCAGGTCCCTGCACTTATCAGGATGGCAGGAATGCTTGTGAGTGAAACTGCTGCTAATGTATCCACAAGCGTGCTCCAGCACTGCGTGTGTGTGTCGGAGTTAGGATTGCATGGGCAGCCTCGCTGACTCGGGGCAGTTCACTCTCTGAGCCTTAGTTTCCCCATTTGAAATATGAAGCCCCTGCCCTACCTCCCTTACAGCATTTTTAAAGATAAAAATGACGTGGAAAGCTTACAGCAGTGTATCAAGGCCCTTGGTGGATGCCACCCTGGTGTAGTCTTTCCTGAGAGGTGGAAACAACTTAGCTCCACTAGCCATCTGTATGTCTGGCCCTTGGATAAAACTCTGAGTGGTTTCACCTAATTGTTGATAAGATGAGTCTGTATCTGACATACAGAGCTGCTGGTGACCCAACACAAGGAGGGAAAGGATACTTCCTCATCAGCTGGTAACAATGCTCAGGGTCACGGTAGGTTGGGGGCACAGGGACATGAGGGTGGTGGTGGTGCAGGCCTTTCCCCTACCATCCTCAGTGAGGAAATAGAAATCTGCCCTCTTAGGTAGACCCAGGAAACTTAAGAAGCATTCAGCATACCAGGCACGGCACTGAGCACATTGTATGTGTGTGTTTGTGTTTGTGTGTGTGTGTTTCTTTTTTTGGTGGTGGTGGGAAATACAAAAATAAACAAATCTGGACTCTACCTCAAGGACTCACAATTTAGTAAGGATAGATAGAAGTCTTAAAGGGGAAGTGTGCCAAGTAGGGTTTTATAATCTGCCTAGGTGTGGAGAAAGGGGTGGCTGCAGGCAATGTCACCTAGGAGACTTTTCTGTGGTCTAGGGAAGGGATGGTGGTGTCTTAGACTAGGGCAGAGTCAGTGAGAATGGAGAGTAGGGCAAAGGTGGGGCAAATATCATGGAAGTGACCGCAACCTCACTTGGCAAATGGTTGAGGGGAAAAGGGAAAGTTCAAAGGGGCTTCCAAATTTGCTGCTGCTAAGCCCATCTTCCTCTTCCTAGACTTGTGCAGTTGGATTGGGGCATTTGGTGCTAGAACATTTCAACTCATCATTTCAGCCTGTAGAGAACTCTCTGAAGCTTGAATCACTATAATCCTAGGGATCTGCTAGTCCTCTGGGTTGTATGTAATTTGCAAATTCTCAAGAGCCAGGATGCTTGTGCTTCATTCCATGGTCTGCCACTTACTAGCTGTGTGATTTGAGGCAAGCTACTTAACTTCTCTAAAGCCACAGTTTCCTTATCAGTACTGTGGGGATAATAATAGTATTTACCATATAGGGCTGATGTGAGGATTGAATGAGTTAATTCATGAAAAGGGCTTAATACCTGTCACATTGTAAACACTTGGTAAGTGCTATTATCATTATTTTTTTTTTTTTTTTTTTTTTTTTTGCGGTACGTGGGCCTCTCACTGCTGTGGCCTCTCCCGTTGCGGAGCACAGGCTCCGGACGCACAGGCTCAGCGGCCATGGCTCCCAGGCCCAGCCGCTCCGCGGCATGTGGGATCTTCCCGGACCGGGGCATGAACCCGTGTCCCCTGCATCGGCAGGCGGACTCTCAACCACTGCGCCACCAGGGAAGCCCTATCATTATTTTTGAATGCTTTTTTCTTAGTACATATATTGTACCTGGCTGTACCAGATGCCCTGCAGGAAGTAGAGAAAAATTAGGCCAGGTTTCTGGGAGAGAAATGTATAGTTACTGGCCAGAACCCAAGAGGCTAAAGTATATAATAGACAGAGGTTCAGAGTGCTGTTGGAGCAAGGGAGAGAAGAGGAAGTAATTGAATCCAGTGAGGTGGGGTAAGGGTGAGCATGGTTAGTTGGATCAAGTTGTCCATCTGACCAAAGGGCAGTCTGCTTGGTGGTGCCTTGAAAGTTGTCTGGCAGGAACTTCTATGCAAAAACGATTCTGAACTGGGAACTAGAGAAAATCAAGAAGCTGACTGGGAGATTCAACTGGGAGTTGAATCTGAAAAAATGAAAAAAAAGGCTAAGAGTGAATAAAGTTCTGCTGCAGAGGTCTCCAGAATAGCTTCGGCTTCAGTTCCAACCTCCATGAGGCCAGATCATCCTAAGGTTCTGTCTCTTCAAGTCCCATGTTTCTTTCCCAATTTTTCACTAATTGAGTTGGTCTGAGTGGATCACAGCTTCTTTTTTTAATGTTCGAAGTGGAGCTTCCTTTAAAAAGAACAGCTTTATTGAGATATAATTCACATACCATACAATTCATCCATTTAAAGCATACAATTCAACTGTTTTTAGTATATGTGTAACCACTACCACAGTCAACTTTAGAATGCTTTGTCACCTCAAAAAGATATCCTATACCTGTTAGCAGGCATTCCCCTTCCCCCTGTCTCCAACTCCTGGAAACCACTAATCAACTTTCTGTGTCTGTGGATTTGCCTATAATGGACATTTCATGTAATTGGGATTATACTATAAGTGGCTTTGTATGACTGGCTTCTTTCACTTAATGTGATGTTTTCAAGGTGCATCCATCTTGTAGCATGTATTAGTACTTCATTTATTTTTATTGCGGAATAAATTTTCACTGTACAGATATAACACATTTAATTTATCTATTCATCAGTTGATAGATACTTGGGTTGTTTTCACCTTTTGGCTGTTTTGAATAATGCTGCTGTAAACATTCATGAACAAGTTTTTGTGTGAATGTATGTTTTCATTTCTTTTGGGTATATACCTAGGATTGGAATTGCTGGGTCATATGATAACTCTATGTTTAACCATGTAAGGAACTGCCAAACTGTTTTCAAAGTGGCTGCACCATTTTACTTTCCCTCCAGCAGTGTATGAGGGTTCTGATTTCTCCACATGCTTGTCAGCACTTGTTATTATCTGGCTTTTTGATTATAGCAATTCCAGTAGAAGTGAAGTGGTATCCCATTGTGGTTTTGATATGCATTCCCCTGAGAACATTTTCATGTGCTTATCTGTCATTTGTATATCTTCTTTGGAGAAATGTCTATTCAGATACTTTGCCCATTTTTAAAATTGGGTTGTCTCTTTATTAATCAGTTCTAAGAGTCGCTTATGGATACTAGATACAAGTTCCCTGTAAATTGAAAACATTTCTCCCATCGTGGGGATTGTTTTTCCACTTTCTTGATAGTGTCCTTTAAAGCACAGATGTTTTTTATTTTGATGAAGTTCAATTTATATATTTTGATTGTGTTTCTTATGCTTTGGTGTCATATATGAGATTCTGTTTCTAAACCTAGGGTCATGCAGATTTATCTCCATGTTTTCTTTTAAGAGTTTTATAATTTTAGCCCTTATATTTAGGTCTTTGAGTTAATTTTTGTATATGGTGTGAGGTAAGTGTTCAATCTCATTCTTTTGCATATGTCTATCCAGTTGTCATGGTACCATTTTTTGAAAAGACTATTCTTTCCCATTGAATGACCTTGGAACCCTTGTTGAAAACCAGTTAACCATAGACATATAAGTTCATATCTGGACTCTTAATTCTATTCCATTGATCTATATGTCCATCCTTATGCCAGTACCATATGTTCTTAATTACTATAGCTTTGTAGTAAGTTTTGAAATCAGAAAGTGTGAGACCTCCAACTTTGTTCTTTTTTCAAGAATGTTTTGACTATTCTGGGTCCCTTGCATTTCCATATGAATGTTAGGATCAGCTTACCAATTTCTGCAAATAAGGCAGCGAAGATTTTGATAGGGGTTGCATTGAATTTGTAAATCAATTTGGGGGGTATTGCCGTCTTAAAAATATTAAGTCTTCTAATCCACAAACACAGGATGTTTTTATGTGTATTTAGATCTTTAATTTCTTCCAACAAAATTTTGTAGTTTTTAGAGCATGTATAAGTTTTACACTCCTTTTATTAAAGTTATTCTTAAATATTTTATTCTTTTTGATGCTATTGTAAATGCAATTGTTTTCTTAATTTCATTTTCAGATTGTTCATTGCAAGTATATAGAAATACCGTTTATTTTTGTATATAGATCTTGTATCCTGCAACCTTACTGAATTTGTTTATTAGTTCTAACAGGTATTTAGTGGATTCCTTAGGATGTTCTATGTATAAGATCTTGTCATCTGTGAATAAAGATGGGTTTACTTCTTCTTTGCATTTTGGATGCCTTTTATTGCTTTTTTTATGCCCAATTAGCCAGGCTAGAACCTTTAGTACCATGTTGAATAGAAGTGGTAAGACCAGATATCTTTGTCTCATAACTGATCTTATGGATGTTAGATGCGGGGATATCTTACATGTCTTCTATATACTTAATAAAGTTCTTTTGTATTCCTAGTTTGTTGAGTGTTTTTATCATAAAAGGGTGTTATATTTTGTTGACTGTTTTTTTTCTGTATCTACTGAGATAGCTGTGATTTTCATTTTCTATTCCATTGATATGGTATATTAATTATTTTTCAGATATTAAACCATCCTTGCTTTTCTGTGATAAATCACACTTGACCATGGTGTATAAATCATTTATGTTGCTGAATTTGGTTTGTCAGTGTTTTCTTTTATGGCTTAGCATATGGTCTGTTCTGGAGAATGTTCCATATGTTCTTGGGAAGAATATATATTCTGTTGTTGGGTGGAATGTTCTATAGATGTCTCTTTTCTAGTGTTTTGTTGAGGATGTTTGCATCTTTATTATTATGAGATGCTAGTCTTTAGGTTTCTTTTCCTGTGATCTCTTTGTCTGGTTTTGGTATCAGGGTAATACTGGCTTCAGAGAATGAGTTGGGAAATTGGGAAATATTGCTTCCGCTTCTATTTTTTTGGAAGAGTTTCTGAAGAATTGGTATTAGTTCTTTTTTAAATGTTTGGTACGATTCACCAATGAATCCATCTGTGCTAATACTTTCTTTGTAGCTGTTTTTTAAAATTACTAATTCAACTCATGTTATAGATCCATTCTTATTGTCTGTTTCTTGTTTAATTGGTTTTGGTGGTCTGTGTCTTTCTAGGAATTTTTCGATTTCATCTGAATTGTCTTATTTATTGACACACAATTGTTCAGAGTATTCCTTTTTAATCATTTGTATTTCTGTAATATCTGTAGGAATGTCTTCTCTTTAGTTTCTGATTGAGTAATTTGAGTCATCTATGGTTTTCCCTTTGTGAATATAGCTATAAGTTTGTCAATTTTGTTAATCATTTTAAAGAACCAGCTTTTGGTTTCATTGATTTTCTCTATTTTCTACTCTCTATTTCATTAATTTGCACTTCATTATTTCTTTCCTTCTGCTTGTTTTACATTTGTTTATTCTTTTTTTCCAGTGTCTTAAGGTGGAAATTAGGTTACTGATTTGAAATATTTCCTCTTTTTTAACATAAGTATTTACAGCTATAAATTTCCCCCTGAACACTGCTTTAACCACATCTTAAGTTTTGGAATGTTTCATCTTCATTTTCATTGATCTCAAAGTATTTTCTAATTTTTCTTTTGAGTTTTTTCTTTGACCAAGTGGTTATTTAGGAGTTTGTTGTTTAGTTTCCACATATTTGTGAGTTCCTGAAATATCTTTCTATTTCTAAATTCAATTCACTGTGGTCAGAGAACATAATTTATATGATTTCTATCTTTTTAAATTTACTGAGGTTTTTCTTATGGCCTACTAAATAGTCTATCCTGGTAATTGCTCCAGGAGCACTTGGGAAGAATATATATTCTTTTTTTTTTTTTTTTTTTGCAGTATGCGGCCCTCTCACTGTTGTGGCCTCTCCCGTTGCGGAGCACAGGCTCCGGACGCGCAGGCTCAGCGGCCATGGCTCACGGGCCCAGCCACTCTGCGGCACGTGGGATCTTCCTGGACCAGGGCACAAACCCGTGTCCCCTGCATCGGCAGGCAGACTCTCAACCACTGCGCCACCAGGGAAGCCCAGAATATATATTCTTATCAAAAATCATGGAAGCTAGTAAACAGTGGAATGACATATTTAAAATATTGACAGAAAAAAAATTGTCACCCAAAACTTCTATACTCAACAAAAATATCCTTCAAAAATGAAGGAGAAATCAAGACAATCCCAGATAAACAGACACTGAGGTAGTTTGTCACTGGTAGACCTGTACTACAAGAAATGCTAATGGTACTAATTCAGGCTGAAATAAAAGAACATTAGACAGTAAGTCAAAGCCATATAAAGAAATAAAAAACAAAGGTAAAGGTAGCTATGTAGGTAAACATAAAAGCCAGTATTATTGATTTCTACCTCATAAATCCTCTTTTTTTCTATACGATTTAAAAGAAAAACACATAAAACAATAATTACAAATCTATGTTAATAGGTATACAATGTATAAAGATGTGATTTGTGAAAATAACAGCATGAGGAAGATGGGATGGAGCTGCATAAGAGCAATATTTTTGTACAGTAATGAAGCTAAGCTGGTACTACTTCAAACTAATTGGTACAAATTTAAGATGTTTATTTATTCTTTAATCACTTTTGGTAGTTTGTATCTAGAAATTTGTCTATTTCATCTAGGTTATCTAATTTGTAGGCAAACAATTTTTCATAATATTTTCCTATAAGTTTTTTTTTCTGTAAGGTATAGTAGCAATGTCCCCACTTTCGCCTATGATTTTAGAAATTTAGTTCTTTCTCTCTTCTTTGTCTCTCCCTCTCTCTCTTTGGTAAGTATAGATAAATGTTAGTCAGTTTTAATAATCTCTAAAAAAACAACTTTTAGTTTCATTGACTGTCTCTATTATGTTTTTATTCTCTATTTTGTTATTCTCAGCTCCATTCTTTATTATTTCTTTCTTTCTGATAATTTTTTGTTTAATTTGCTCTTCTTTTTTTTACTTCCTTAAGGTATGAAGATAAGTTGCTTATTTGAGATTTCTTTTCATTTTTAATGTAGACATTTACAGCTATAAAATTCCATCTGAGCATGGCTTTCATTTCATCTTGTAAGTTTTGGTATATTGTGTTTTTAATTTTAACTTGTATCAGAGTATTTTCTGATTTCCCTTCTGAATTTTTTCTTTCATTCATTGGCTATTTAATGTATGGTTTTATTTCCACATATTTGGAATTTTCCAGTTCTCCTAATGTTATTGATTTCTAGTTTCATTTCTTTGTGTTCAGAGCATATCCTTTGTATGGTTTCAGTCTTTTTGAATTTATTAACACCTGATTTGTGGCCTAACATATGTTCTGTTGTGAAGAATGTCCTACCTGCAATTGGAAGAAAAATATGCATTCTGCTGTTGTTGGTTGGAGGATTTGTGTATGTCTGTTAGGCCTAGTTGGTTTATAGTGTTGCTTAAATTCTCTATCTCCATAATGATCTTCTATCTGATTGTCCTATCATTATTAAAAGTAGGGTATTGAGGGACTTCCCTGGTGGCACAGTGGTTAAGGATCTGCCTGCCAATGCAGGGGACACAGATTTGATCTCTGGTCTGGGAAGATAGCACATGCCGCAGAGCCCACGTGACACAACTACTGAGCCTGTGCTCTAGAGCCCGTGAGCCACAACTACTGAGCCTGCGTGCCACAACTACTGAAGCCCACACACCTAGAGCCCATGATCCGCAACAAGAGAAGCCACCGCAATGAGAAACCTGCGCACCACAACAAAGAGTAACCCCTGCTTGCTGCAACTAAAGAAAGCCTGTGCACAGCAACAAAGACCAAGTGCAGCCAAAAATAAATAAATAGATAAATTTATAAAAAAATAAAAGCAGGGTATTGAAATCTCCAACTATTATTATAGAATTGTTTATTCTTCCCTTTGATTCTGTCAATTTTTGCTTCATATATTTGGGGATCTGTTGTTGGGTGCATATATGTTCATAATTGTTATAGCTTATTGAAAATCTGATTAGAGCAATAACGAATAAAGACATTGAATCAGTAATCAAAAACTTCCCAAGCAAGAAAAGCTCAGGACCAAATGGCTCCACTAGTTATTTCTGCCAAACACCTAAAAATAAGTTAACACCAATTCTCAAAATCTTCCTAAAGAAGATGAGAGAACACTTCCTAAGTCATTCTATGAGGCCACCATTACCCTGATACTAAGGATAGACAAATATATCACATTAAAAGAGAGCCACAGATCAATATCACTTGTGGATATATATCCAAAAATTCTCAACAAGGCACCAGCAAACTGAATTCAGCAGTATATTAAAAGTATTATACACCAAGACCAAGAGTGATTTATGCCAGGAATGCAAGGGTCTTTCAACATATAAAAATCAATCAATATAATACACCAGCATGGGCACATGCACTCCTGGGCACACAGAGAACAGGGCATGTGCCACGGAGCAGCGGTTAGCTGAGTTGGAGGTAGGGCCCAGAAACCAGCCAGGTTGGCGGCAGAACCCAGCACTTCAGAGCTACTGTGCACAAACCTCGGGAGAGAAGGCGGAAGCAGCTGCAACTCCAAAGGCAGCCCTAGGCTGGCTAAAACAGTTCTTGGTGTGGAAACCGAGGCCCTTGAGTGCCCAGGCCCAGCCCAGCCTTGCTCAGGGAGCAGCTTAGCCTGTAGACTGCATGTCACAGCCACCGCGGAATCCAGCCAAGCCACCACCTCTGCCGCCCTTGCCCTAGGGGGGCCAGTCTCCCCTGACCGACATCACCTTCTTGAAGGTGCTCCTCTGGTTGGTCCTGCTGGGACTGTTTGTGGAACTGGAATTTGGTCTGGCCTATTTTGTCCTGTCCCTCTTCTACTGGATGCATGTGGGGAAATGAGGCCCTGAGGAGAAGACAGAGGGGGGAAAAGCGGGTACTCCGTGTTCAACCCAGGCTGTGGGGCCATCCAGGGCACCCTGATTGCCCAGCAGCTGGAACGCGAGCTGCACCTGAGACCTCTGCAGGGGAGATAGGGCCAGCCTTGCTGTTGGCTGGCCCCCAGGGCCCTCACACCCCTGGGGTATCGATCTGTGGGTTTGGCTGAGGGTAGCTCGCAGGTCAGTTCTATGACCCTGCAGTTCCACACACTTTCCCTGATTTCCTGCTGCAGTTTTATATCAGAACTTCTTCTTGGTTTTGGTGAAACTCCCAGAAAGACACTCACTGCGGGTCTGATGCAATTTATAAAAATTACACACTCAAGAAAGGAGACCTATTTGTCTCTTTATTTAAGAGAGGTGATTTTTAGAACAGTAGGAGGGCACTGGGGAGATAACTGTTTAAAATATCCAGCTGTTTGAAGTAATGGTTTGGTACATCAGGACTATATGTTAAAAGTAAGTATTCTCTTTAAGTATTTTTTTAATTAATTAATTTTTAAAATTGACATATATTTGATTTACAATGTTGTGTTAGTTTCAGGTATATAACAAAGTGATTCATTTATACATATATATATTCTTTTCTTATACAGGTTACTACAAAATATTAAGTATTTTGTAGTTCCTGTGTTATACAATAGGTCCTTGTTGTTTGTTTTATATATGGTGGTGTGTATCTGCTAATCCCAGGTTCCTAGTTTATCCCTCCCCCTCACCTTTCCGCTTTGGTAGCCATAAATTTGTTTTCTATGTCAAAAAAAATTATAATATACCATGTTAATGGAATGAAGGAAAAATCCACATGATCATCTCAATTGATGCTGAGAAAGAATTTGACAAAATCCAGCACCATTTCATGATAAAGAAAACCTTAACATACATACTAGGAATATATATATATATATATATATATATATATATATATATATATATATATAGAGAGAGAGAGAGAGAGAGAGAGAGAGAGAGAGAGAGAGGGAGAGAGAAAGAGAGAGAGAGAGAGAGAGAACATTCCATCCAAAAGCAGCAGATTACACATCTTTTCAAGTTCACATGGAACATTCTCCAAGATTTTAAATCACATGCTAAGCCATGAAACAAGTCTTAGTAAATTTAAGAAGATTAAAATCATATTAAGCATCTATTCTGACCAGAAGGCTATAAGACTAGAAATCAACTATAAGAACTGTATAAAACATAAAAATGTGGAGGCTAAAATATATGCTGCTAAACAATCAATGGATCACTGAAGAAATCAGAGGAAATAAGAAAAATACCTGGAGACAAAGGAAAACAAAAATGCAACAATTAAAAATCTATGGGACATAGCAAAAGCAGTTCTAAGAGGAAAGTTTTTAGTGATACAAGCCTACCTCAGGAAACAAGAGAAATCTCAAATCAACAGCCTAACCATACACCTAAAGAAAATAGAAAAAGAAGAACAAACAAAACCCAAAGTTAGTAGAAGGAAAGAAATAATAAATATCAGGGCAGAAGTAAATAAAATAGAGAATAAAAAATATAAAAGGTCAAAAAAAATATAAAAGGTCAATGAAACTAATAGTTCTTTTAAAAGATTTTAAAAATTGATAAAATTTTATCCAGAAACATCAAGAAAAAAAAAGAGAGGATCCAAATAAACAGAAACAGAAATGAAAGAGGAAAAGTTACAACTGATACCACAGAAATACAAAAGATCATAAGAGATGGCTATAAATAATTATGCACCAATAAAATGGACAACCTAGAAGAAATGGACAAATTTCTAGAAACATATAATCTCTCAAGGCTGAACCAGGAAGAAATATAAAATATGAACAGACTGATTACCAGGAATGAAATTGAATCATTAAAAACAAACAAAACAAACAAAAAAATCACCAACAAACAAAAGTCTATGACCAGATGGTTTTACAGGTGAATTCTACCAAACATTCAGAGAAGAGTTAACACCTGTCCTTCTCAAACTATTTCAAAAAATTGCAGAGGAAGGAACCCTTCCAAACTCATACTATGAGGCCAGCATCACCCTGATACCAAAACCTGACGAAGATATCACAAAAAAAGAAAATTACAGACCAGTATCTCTGATGAACATAGATGCAAAAATCCTAAACAAAATATTACAAACCAAATACAAAATGATCACACACCATGATCAAGTGGTATTTATCCCAGGTTTGACATCCACAAATCAATCAATATGATATACCACATTAAAAAATTGAAGAGGGCTTCCCTCGTGGCGCAGTGGTTGAGAGTCTGCCTGCCGATGCAGGGGACACGGGTTCATGCCCCGGTCCGGGAAGATCCCGCATGCTGCGGAGCGGCTGGGCCCGTGAGCTGTGGCCACTGGGCCTGCGCGTCCAGAGCCTGTGCTCCGCGACGGGAGGGGCCACAACAGTGAGAGGCCCATGTACCGCAAAAAAAAAAAAAATTGAAGAATAAAAAATCATGCGATCATCTCAATAGATGCAGAAAAAGCATTTGACAAAATTCAACATCCATTTATGATAAAGTCTCTCAACAAGGTGGTTATAGAGGGAACATACCTCAACATAATAAAGGCCATTTATGACAAGTCTATAGGCAACATCATACTCAATGGTGAAAAGCTCAAAGCATTTCCTGTAAGATCAGGAAGAAGACAAGGATGCCCACTCTCACCACATTTTTTTGGTTTGTTTTTTTAAATTATCTTAATTCCACTCTCATCACTTTTATTGAACATAGTATTAGAAGTCCTAGCCCCAGCATTCAGACAAGAAAAAGAAATAAAAGGGATCCAAATTGGAAAGGAAGAAGTTAAACAGTCACTATTTGCAGATGACATGATACTCTACATAGAAAATCCTAAAGATGTCACCAAAAAACTACTAGAGCTCATCAATGAATTCATAAAGCTGCAGAATACAAAACGAATATACAGAAACCTGTAGTGTTTCTATACACTAACAATTAATTATCAGAAATAGAAATTAGGAAAACAATACCATTTATAATCACATCAAAAAGAATAAATCTAACTAAGGAGATGAAAGACCTGTACTTGGAAAAATATTAGACACTGATGAAAGAAATTGAAGACAACATAGACAGATGGAGAGATATACTGTGCTCATGGATTGGGAGAATTAATATTGATAAAATGACCATTCCCCCCAAGGAAATCTACAGATTCAATGCAATCCCTGTCAAAATACCAATGGCATTTTTCACAGAACTAGAACAAATAATTCTAAAATTTGTATGGAAACACAAAAGACCTTGAATAGCTAAAACAATCTTAAGAAAAAAGAACAGAGCTGGCAACATCATGCACCCTCACTTCAGACTATGCTACAAAGCTACAGTAATCAAAACCAGTATGATATTGGCACAAAAATAGTCACATAGATCAATGGAACAGAATAGAGAGTCCAGAAATGAGCCCACCTTTATATGGTCAATTAATCTATGACAAAGGAAGCAAGAATATACAATGGGGGAAAGACAGTCTCTTCAATCAATGGTGTTGGGAAAACTGGATAGCTACATGCAAAGGAATCAAACTGGACTACTTTTTCACACCATATACAAAAATAAACTCATAATGGATTCGAGGGATAAATGTAACACCTGAAACCATAAAATTCCTAGAAGAAAGCACAGGCAGTATTCTCTTTGACATTGGTCTTAGCAATATATTTTGGATATGTTTTCCCAAGCAAGGAAAATGAAAGCAAAAATAAACTAATGGGACTACATCAAACTAAAAAGCTTTTGCATGATGAAGGAAACTATCCAAAAACTGTGAAGACCACCTACTGAATGGGAGAAGATATTTGCAAATGATATATCCAATAAGGGGTTAATATCCCCAATACACAAAGAACTCATATAACTTTGTATCAAAAAACAAACAACCCAATTAAAAAATGGACAGAGGATCTGAATAAACATTTTTGCAAAGAAGACATACAGGTGACCAACATGAAAAGATGCTCAATATCACTAACCATCAGGGAAATGCAAATCAAAACCACGATGGGATATCTCCTTACACCTGTCAGAATGGCTATCATCAAAAAGACAACAAATAACAAATTGTTGAAGAGGATGTGGAGAGAAGAGAACCCTTGTACACTGTTGGTAGGAATGTAAATGGGTTCAACCAGTATGAAAAACAGTATAGCAGTTCCTCAAAAAACTAAAAATAGAACTACCATATGATCCAGCAATTCCACTATTGGGTATTTATCGAAACAAAACGGAATCACTAATTTGAAAAGATATATGCACCCCTATGTTCACTGCAGTATTACTTACAATAGTCAAGATGTGGAAGCAAACTAAATGCACACTGATAGATGAATGGATAAAGAAGATGTGGTGTACATACACAATGGAACATTACTCAGCCATAAAAAATGAAATCTTGCTACTTATGACAAAATGGATGGACCTAGAGGGTATTATGATAAGTCAGTCAGGGAAAGACAAATACTCTGCAATTTCACTTATATGTATAATCTAAAAAACTAAGCAAATGAACAAATACAACAAAACAGAAACAGAGTCATAGAAACAGAAAATAAACAAGTGGTTGCCAGAGGGAAGGGGTTAGGGAATGAAAAATAGGTGAGGGAGATTAAGAGGTACAAACTTCCAGTTACAAAATAAATGAGTCATGGGTATGAAATGTACAGTGTAGGGAATACAGTCAATAATTATGTAATATATTTGTATGGTGACAGTGGTAACTAGACTTATCGTGATGAGCATTTTGAAATGTATAGAAATATAGAATCACTGTATCATGCACCAGGAGCTAACATAGTGTTGTAGGTCAATTATACTTCAAACACAAACAAACTCATAGAAAAAGAGATCAGATTTGTGGTGACCAGAGGTGGTTAATGGGGCAGGTTGGGGGTGGGGGAGAATTGGATGAAGGTGGTCAAATGGTACAAACTTCCAGTTATAAGATAAATTAAGTACTAGGGATGTAATGTATGACATGATTAATATAATTAACACTGCCGTATGTTATATATGAAACTTGTTAAGAGGGTAAATTCTAAAAGTTCTCTTCACAAGGAAAAAAACATTCCTATTTCTTTAATTTTGTGTCTGTATTAGATGATGGGTATTCGCTAAACTTATTGTGGTAATTGTTTCATGATGCATGTAAGTCAAATCATTATACTCTACACCTTAAACTTATACAGTGCTGTATGTCAGTTATATCTCAATAAAACTGGAAGAAAAATAAAGAAATAGCAGCTTATGTATATAAATTAGGAATAAATGAGGAAACTAATTACCAGGAGAAACCACTAAAAGAGAAGGTCTGGCATGGGAAAGGATGGGGCAAGGGATGGTTGGTTGTTATATTGAACACTTCTGCTCTTTGATTTTTAACCATATACATGTGTAATATTTTGATTTCAAAAGTACTTTTTAAACTCTGTAATTCTAACTCTGTCCCCTCCTGGCCTCAAATCCTTCTAAGGCTCCCCCCTTCAAATGATACATGTTAAACTATAAATTATTTCCTTGTCACTAAAAGCCCTTCAACATCTGGCCCCGACCTACATTACCAGCATCATTACTGCTCTTTTCCTTAAAGTACCTGGGCCGCTAGTCACATCAATCTATTTGCAGCATCTTGGGTACCATTTTCTTTCATGCTTCCATGCTTTTGCACGTTTTGTTGCCTCTGCTTGACTTTCCCCTCTCCCTCCCCCTCTCCTTCTCCTCCTCTTCTTCCTCCTCATCTCCCTGATGAAGCCACACTCATCTTCCCAGAGTCTGCAAATGTCACCTTCCCTAGGAGGCCTTCCCTACCACCCCACAGGAAGATTTTTGCCCTTTCCCCTGTGCTGTCCAAGCATTTAGTACATTGCTCTACTATAGCACAGATCACATGGGATTTAACTTGTTGAGTCTGCTTTCCCCACTAGATTGTGGGCTGCTTGATGGCAGTGGCCAGCTTTTATTCGTGTTTATATTCCCAGGGCTTATCCCATGCCTTATTGAATTGAATGTGTTTTTAAAGGACATTTGAAAAAATATTTCACTAAGAAACTAGGGAAAATCAAATAGTCTCAGAAAGCTAGTATAGGTGATTGTATTACAGCATCACCATAACTGTGAAGAAAGAAATGTTGATAGTGTGATAGTTCCTCAAACTATTAAACATAGAGTTACATATGACCCAGCAGGCCCACTCCTAGGTATATATCCACTCTTAGGTATATATCCAAATATATATCCACACAAAAACTGGTATATGAATGTTCATAGCAGCATCATTCATAACAGCCAAAAATGAAAATAACCTAAATGCCCATCAACTGAAGAATGGATAAAAAATGTGCTATATACATAAAATGAAATATTATTTGGCCATGAAAAGGAATGAAGTACTGATACATACTACAACTTGGATGAACATTGAAATCATGCTAAGTGAAGCCAGACACAAAAGGCCACATATTGTATGACTTCATTTTTATGAAATTCTCAGAATAGGCAAATCTATAGAGACAGAAAGTATGTGAATGGTTACTTAGGGCAGGAGGTGAGGTGGAGGTGAATGGGAGTGACTGCTAATGGGTATAAAGTTTCTTTTTGGGGTGATTAAATGTTCTAAAATTAGTTAGTGATGACGGTCACACAACTTTGGGAATATGCTAAAATACATTATATTGTACACTTTAAAACAGTGAACTTTATGATTTGCATGATATCTCAATAGAGTTGTTTAAAAAAAAAAGGAACGTATAAAAAATCCTGGAAGGAAACACACCAAAAATTTAACAAGTGGTTGTTAACTTTGAGTTGTGGGGTTTTGTGAGGGAGATCGTTTCATATTTTTCTTTTCTTCTGCTTTACAGCTCTTTCCATACACTCTATGATGAACATGTAATTAACGTCAGACACTTCATGCTTTAAAATATCAAGAAAGAGGAGAGAGAGAATTAACATATTCTGAGTACATGCTATGTACTCGTAAGGTAATCCCCACAGCATTCCTGTCAGGTTGCTATTCCTTATTTTCAATTTCACCAGGGTGACAGGGGAAAAAATGAGACTTAAGGATTCACTGTCTTTCCCCATTCTCCTCCCACTTCTAAAAAGCTTCTTGGGTTTTCTGGCTTGATTTGGGGCCTTTTGGTTTGTTGAACTGGTAGTAATGACTAAAGGAAAATTGAAAGAGGCCTTGAAAGTCAGGGCCGATTTACAGTAAAAAGAGTAGAGAGTGACCAGAGAAAGCAAAGAAAGCTCTGGGGAAAGATCAGAAGAAGGCAGAGAAAGAGAAGACGTAGCAGGGGCTGATTGTGGGGGGAATTAGCCCCATGTGTAAAAGGATGGATTGGATTCTGGATGCCTGACCCTTTTAATCATGCTGATTTCAGCTCAGACATGGCCACTTCAAAGGTCCCGTGATGATGTGATACCCACTTCTGAAGGAACCCCTGCCACTTCTATCTCGACCTCTTTCCATCCCATTACCCTGCATTATCCTCTCCATAGTATTGATTATGATCTGAACGTGTCCTGTCTTCTCTTGCTGGGATGCGAGTACCATTCCAGAAGCAGAGCCTCCTCTGGCTTGTTCACTGCTCTATTGCAGGACTGGGAACCAGGTCTGGTAACTTGTGGTGTTCGGAAAATGAGAATTGCGTTTTCTGTTGTCATTCATCGACTCCTCTCCCCTCACTTATCTCCACTTTTTCCAACGCTATTCATCCTTCAAAGCCTCGCTCAAGACCCAACAACTCCTGGAACTCATATCTCTTGGCTAGAAGTGAGCCCCTGTCCTTGACACATGAGCCCTCAACTACTCCCATACCGATCTCATAAGCTCTTTGATGCTAGGGTCCATTTCTTATACATCACAGCAACACATTTTACTGAGATTATTTGTGTGTGTGTGTATGCCAGAAAATCAACACATAAGAAAAATAGTCATTTTAGACTGAGAACTTATGAAGAAAATAAAATAAATTAACGGCCTAGGTGAAGACAAGGGTTGGGGGAACGGCACTAATTTCATCTGGATGGTTGGAGAAATTTCCCTGAGGAAGTGGCAATTGAGCTGAGACCTGACTGATCAAATCTGGATCTTTCTGTATCTCCCACAATGCCCTACATATCGCATTTGCTGACTGACAGACCATGGAGTGTCAGGAGTAGAATGTTCCTAAAGGTTATCTAGTCCAGGTCCAATCTTACATAGGTTTCACCTCCTGACAGTAAGCTGCTGCCCCCAGGTAGGACAACCTGCCTCAAAGTTTCCCATTTCAGTTGGTTCTCAAGACTCCCTTATGGATAGCTGCAGAACCAGCATTTTCTAGGCACCAGCTGTGTGCCAGACACTTTCATACCCAGTATCTTACTTAACTCTTACCTAGTAGTACTATTATTATTATTCCTATTTGAAAGATGAAGGAAGCTCAGAGAGTTTATGTAACTTGCCCAAGGCCACACTGCCAGCAAGTGCGTAGTGAGTGTGCCTGACACCGAGGCTGGCGCATCTTGCTACCATCCCTTGCTCTCCCTTCATTCTGAAGTTTAAACCATCCTGCTCAGGCTTTAGAAGTTCTTTGAGATTCCTAACCTTGGGACTGGCTTGATTTCATTGGACCTTTCTCAGTAGAGATATCAAGTTAGCCTTTCCCACGAACTGACCCTTTAGAGACACAAAGTTTTGCTCGCTTTATTTTTCATAATCACTGCATGAAGACTGAGATCGTGTCTGACCCCAAATGCCCCTGGCTGGACAATCTCATGCCTCACTCAGGCTCCTTTCTCCAAATCTGGGACTGCCTCATAACACCTGTGTGTGTGTGTGTGTGTGTGTGTGTGTGTGTGTGTGTGTGTGTGTGTTTATGTGTGTGTGTGTGTGTGTGTGAAAGAGAGAGACAGAGAGAAACAGAGAATAACAGACTGATGCTGTTTACTTGCCTGGTCCCCAGGCTAAGAGGTCATTCTGATCTCCTGTATTGTGACTTCTTTCCCCCCTCAACCTTCAGATCTGCTGAGTCTGTTCTACTTCCCCTTTTATTCTCTTCAGGGGGTCGACACCCTGTATCTGCTCTTTTGTGCCCCAGAGAGGACCTTGTTAATCTCCTATGTCTCCTCCCTCCCTCAGCCTCCTTCTCAGTCTCAGAGCCAGGGCCAGCTGCCCTAGAGGTGAAAACAGGGAGCAGGAGCCCTGGCTTCTGTGAGTCTCTGAACCAGCCCATTTTGAGGGGCGCATGCCCTCGTGTGTTCGCCTTGTGTAAATTCAGCCTGAGATTACAGCCTAAGGCCCTGCTGGCAGAGCCTTCTTCTACTAACCTGGCCAAGGATCCTAGCCTTTCTCCGCCTGCCTGTGCCATTGCCTCCCTGGCGTTTGAATCAGCCTAGGTCTTGGGGACTGCCTCTGGTCTCACTCCAAATGGGACACCTCCTGGTCATTTCCCCCTTTGTCTCTTTCTCTCCAACAACTGCAACTATACAACAATAATAATAGCCACTATTTGGCAAGCATGTAGTATGGGCCAGGGGATTTATATATATATATATCAGCTAGTTCAAGATGCACAGCACCCCCATAAGTAAGTGTTATTTTCTTGGCACATGGTAGGCACTTATGAATGAAGGAACGGTTTTTCCCCAATTCATCATAGAGCAAACAGAAGCTCAGGGAGGTTGCAAAAGTAATAAGGGTCAGAAACAGAATTGAAACCCAAGCCTATTTGATCTCAAAGCCTGGGCTCTGAACAGTCATATCAGGATGCTTCTAAAACCACTGCAGCACCTTGAATCCCAATCCCCGGGACTGTGTGAGGGAGAAGCTGATGGATGTGGTTAGGGATACTGGATTTGAAGTCATATAGCTAGTAAGCAGGCACCACCACTTCCTGGTTCTGTGAGTGTGGGCAAGTTGCTTAACTTCTCTGTACCACAGCTTCCTTATTGGCAAATGGCGATAATAATAGTAACAGCTCAGAGGGTTGGGCCACTTTAATGAGATAATATCCATAAAGGGCTTAGCATGGAGCTTGGCATATGGTAATCACTCAAAAAATGTTTGTGATGGTGATGACGGTTCAGCTATGTGCTAGGTGGCAGCATGTGAGCTCATCTTCCCTAATGAGCTCCTGTAGTACAGATATTCTGTATGGTGGGGTCCATGCACACCAATCAGCCTTAGCAATCAGCTAGCCTGGGAGGGAGGTTGTCAGCTACTGATGAAAGGTGGGTTGCTTGGCTAAGGCACGTCTGCTTCTAGAGGAAGACCGCTGTGCTTCTGCCCAGAAGTGGGCCCTGGGAGGCCCTTCTGGCAGGGCTGAGATTTCTTGCAGGAAGCAGTTCTATTCTGCACCAACATGAGGAAAAATGTGTAATCAGAGTCACAGAAGCCTGTGCCTTATTACCTGGCTCTGGTCATTTCGGTCTGGACCTTTTTAAAAACAGGTGTTACCGATCCACTTTAGCCATAAAATCCCTTCATGAAGTGCCCCTGGGAAAGTCCAACCTGAAACCTGCAAGCTCTTCTCCTTGGAGAATGTGCCTGGGAAATGGAATAGGCTGCCTGCTTTCCAGAGCTGTCAACTCCAAGCCAGGGCCTTGTGAGAACCCTAGTGGTGGGCGCAGGTAAGGGAGTGTGGGTTGAATTACCTCAGATCCCCTCAACAGGTTATTTTCCTTTTCAGTCCGGGCAGGCATTCTTCACACCAAGAACCAAGTGACTGAAAGAGAGTCTCAGGTGAGTGGCTTACCTGGGGAAGGGGAGAGGAAAGAGTGCCTCGATTTCCACCAAGGTCACCAGGCTGGAGAAAGGCGAAATGACTCAGGGAGGCCACGGACAAGAGTAAGGCTCAGGTCGATGGGCCCTCTACTCAATGGTGCGTATTGACCTGGGGCAGTTTGCTCTCAGATTCCAGCACCTGGCTGGCTCCCAGGGGAGGCCCAGCAGTGTTCGTAAACTGAACTGACCCATGTTGGTTCCTGGGAGGGTCTGGGTATTTCATGAGTAGCAACCTCTGATGGACCCTCCTTCTGTGATCCTGGATTCTTGACTTTTTCAGGTGTCCATTGTCTATAGGAGTCTCCTAGTTGGCCACAGCCTCCTTAGGTGACAGGACCTGAGAGACTGCCCATCTGGGGTGAGCTATCTGTCCTTCTGCCAAATGAGCAAACTAGAGAAGAAGTACCCTGAGATGAGAAAGAGGACAAGGAGGACGGATGCAAAGCTAGTCCCTCTGTGCTCCATGGAGCTATGGTCTTTGCTGTGGCCCACACCGTGCCATGTTGTCAGGACCTGTGTCATTGTCATCCCTGTGTCCCTTCCAGGGGTAAAGGCAGTGTCTAGCACGTAGGTCTGCCACTTACTAGACATGAGATGTTATTTGGGTCACTTGACTTCTGAGAACGCCAGTTTTCTCATCTGTGCATAAAATGACTTTGAATGAGAGAATGGATACAAAGTACCTGGAACGTAGTAGGTGCTCAGCAGATGGTACCTGTCACCACCATCACCACCATCATCAACTCCAACACCATTAGCATTTATTGTTCACCTCTTGTATGCCCATCCTGATGCTTGGCTTTGATGCAGAAGATAAAGGAGAAGCAGTCAGTGGTTTCTGCTCCAGGTTAGCATGTAGTGGGAGAGCTCAGATACACACAAATATTGAAAATCCAAGTGCCAGTAAGAGGTATACGGTCAGGATATGGAGATCAAAGGAGGGAACAGATCTGTGGGCTAGGGCCTTCTAGGAAGGCTGCCCAGAAGAGGTGGGTGCTACGGTAGACCTGGATAGATTGAATTTCTAGTACTGGGAGGAGGAGGGGGAGGAGGATAAAGGGTGTTCCTGGCTTAGCTCAGCGCAGGCCAGCACCCGAAGCTGGGAGTGTCCCTCATCTCCCTTTGGGCTGTTGGGGGTCAGGCTCAGTGCTGGGTCAGCTTTTGGAATGCAAATACTGGGCTGGCCACTGGGGGTCGACAGAGATTGAGAAATATGGAGGCTACTGGGGCCAGATTTCCTTGGAGATTCTACCCCTTTGATTGAACAACCTGCCTAATGTCTCATTTCCCTACCTCTGAAATTCCCTCCTCCTTCCTCCACCGTCTATAGAGCCCTAATCCCCCCGAGAGAGACACTCTTAGCTCTCCAGAGCTTCCTGACTTCCCCACCCCTGCCCAGAACACCAGTCTAAGGAGGAAAATTCCCTCCCTCTCCACATCCCCACCCCCAGCCCCACCTCTCATGGCTAAAGCCAGAGGCTGCCATAGTCTCTGGTTTGTGTCCAGGAGAGCAGCTGTGAAAGAAAAACAAGCCAGGCCAGGGAAATTTATGTTCTTCTGAGGGGGTTGGCTTCCTCATGAGGAAGATGATGGGTGGTTTGTCAATTGAGGTCTCACCCCAGTTCCAACTTGGGCAGCGCTGGGGAGGCGGGGGTATGGCAGGGGCGCGGTGGGAGAGGTTGGTGGGGAGACTAAAGGCTTAGAAAGAAACTGGGCACTGGGAGGTACATTGAGCTCAGGCACTGGGACCTTGATGATAAAAGGTGGGAAGGAAGGTCTCTAAACCAAGCTGGACTAAGTCGTGCGTGTGGGGAGCAGAGGTTTCAATGTCAGAGATCCTGGCTCCGTTGGCTCAGGGGCAGCTGGAGGGTGGCGAGCCTGGGTACCATATATCTGCCATTGGTTATCTGGCCAGCTGGGTCCAGCCCCTTATCTATCCTCAGGATGCCCCCAGGGGTTTATGACCTTTGTAACAGTAGGCTTGGGTTTATCAGTCGAGAAAGCCCAGAACCTGACCCTTTAGCATTTATGGTAGGTTGGAAGGCAGGAAGTTATCTCATAGGCTAGTGAGGGGTCAGAGCTAGGAGGGCTGGAGAGAGGAAGAAGCACTGCCCCTTCCCTCAGCTCCTCGTGTTGTTCAAATATTTGGTCTGCTTGGGGTGTTCCTCCAGGGGAACTTTATTCCCTGTGTTTATGGGGCCTGACAAGTCCAGTGTGTTCTCTAAGGAGCCAAGAGCAGAATTGGGCAAAGATGTCATTTCTGCAGCCAGTGTCATCCTTCCCTGGGCTTACTGGCTCTCCGAGATGGGGAGCTAGGCTGGGGTCAGAGACAGGTGGTGACAACGGCTGCCCCCCACCCCTGAATTCCTGAGCCCCTGACAGTGATGAATGGCCCAGTCCCTCTTTGCACACTCCCCAGGTAACCAGAGTTGAGGGAGTGACAGGTGGGCCGGGCTGGAGTGCTGCAGGATTTCCCCCATAGCTGTCCCCCACAGGGCTGGAGAGTGAGAACAGGAGGGACTGCTAGAGGAAGTTGAGCCCAGATCAGTGATACACAGCAGGGCACGGATATCCAAAGATGAAGCCTCTAAGGAGCCGAGGGTCCCGGCTGCAGTCCAGAGCCTGTGCCACCTGCTATGCCACACTGAGCCATGCGCTGGCCCTCAGATGCTCTGCTCTAGGCTCTTTTGAGGAGCAGGGGCAGAGGCCATTTGCCTGTGTGGGGCCCATGGGCTTGGGACAGATTTCTAGGAGTCCAGGGAAGCGTAACGAGGTATAAGGAGGGGATAAAGAGAGAGGGAGGGACGGGGCAGGCCCACCTCAGGAAGAGAAGGGCTCCTCCTATCTCTGGTGACTGACACTTGGAAGATCAAGGTGATCTCAGTGCAAACACCCATAAACCAGGCATGAAGCTGGGGCAAGGACAAGGGAGGGGTGGGGGGGTTGAACGTTTGGTTGAACCCTTGGCCTTTGGGACCAGCCCCTCTTTCCCCAGCCACTGAGAATCTCCATGGCTGCAGTGAAACTAGACTAGCAGGGCTTACCCACCTGGGGCTTGATCTGGGATGTGGTGCAGCCAGCAGGCAGGAGGAGGAGTAGGAGGGCTCAGGTCCCACCCTGGGCTTGTCCTGAGCCTGACCCAGAGATAGAGTGACTTGGGAAGAGCAAGGTATTCGTGGGGGAGGGAGGACAGCCTGGGCTCAACACAGACCCCAACTGGTCTCAGCTAGAGGGCAGTGAAGGCAGAGGGAGAGAAGGAGAGAAGCGGGCGGCGGGACAAATCTGGCTGGGCAAGAGAGGACTTTGCAGGCTGAGGTTGGCGGGGGCAGGGGATGCAGGCAGATTGAGCCTGGAGCCTCAGTTTCCTCTTCTCTAAAATAGGCCTATCAATATCAACCTCAGGGATGTTCTGTGAATTAAGCAAAGATAGCATAGGACCAAGGGTGAGAGTACCTGGCTACAGTGCCTGGCATACAGAAGTTGTTCAAGAAACATGGCTCTCCCTTGCCCTGTAGGGAGTGGTCGTGTGTATCTGTGAGGAGGATGCAGGCAGAGGTTGTGGGTCTTCGAAGGGACAGACAGGAGGCTTAGGACAGGCCAGAGATGATTGTAGGTAGGAGAGAGGGCTGCTAGCCTCATGGAGTGGTCCCAGCTGGCATCGCCCCGGGCCTTGGGGCAGGCTTCCTGCCCTCAGTGTGCAAGGTCCACCCTTTGGCACACATTCCTTTCCAGAGCCCTGGGGTGTCCGAGTAGAGTCATGTGTAGAAGCTCAAGTCGTGCAGCTCAATGGCCCAGGTTTGGATCCTGACTCTTCTGCTTCCTGGCTGTGTGACCTTAGGTGAGGGAGTTCACTTCTCTTATCTGAGAGTACAAGGCAGGCAAGGAGAGGTCAAGGACAAGGGCCACAGTAATAGAGAGGGGGTGTGAATGTCCATGCACGTGAGCAGGACAGTGACTTGAGGAAATGTGGGGACTATGCTCCACGTCCCGTGAAGGCAGGAACCAAGCCTGTCAGCTGGTGCTGCGTGAACTGATAGGGGAGGAAGACGGCAAGTTCATGTATGAATATGTACACGTGTGAGAAAACGAGAGGAGCTAAAAAATGTGTGCATGGCACACAAAGCATGTGTGAACGGGTGAGAACATGTGTGACCGGGAATGAGGATGTCTCTGTGGGAGGCTCTGCGGAGGTATAATAGTTTCCATTTAGTAAGCACCGTGGTGGGCCAGCCATGAAGCTAAGCCCTTTCTGTGCATATCTCACTCCCCACTCAGCACAGCTCCGTGAAGAAGAGATGATCTTCAGGTTACAGAAGAGTTAACTGAAGCACACAGGGGAAGCGACTTGCCCAAAGAGACACAACTGATAAGCAGTGAACTCTATGGCTCTGAAGTTCATACTCCCCCTGCCTCCCATTGGTGTGGGAGGCTGAGCTCTCCGGGGGCTGTTATGGTACCCGAGGCCTCCCGCAGCTGCTAGATGTTGTTCTGCATCCCTGGGTCCAGGAGGCCCCCACATACTGATTTCCATCTGCTTGGAGCTCCTTGAAGGCAGGGCTTGGTGGGCTCCTCTTTGGATCCCAGCTCAGAGGCAAGCACAGGATCAGTGCTCAGGAAACGCTGGTGGACTTGAACCCTGAGGGATGTGTGTGTTCGGTGACACTGATCTGGGAGGCTTGGGGAGGGGTGTGACTCCCACTGGAATAGGGAGAGCTTGGATAAGAGAGGGCCAACATCCCCCACAGATCCTGACTTCCTCTCTGGCTTCCCTGAGGAGTAATTTTTCCCTACCTCAGGGGCATGAATCACTACATCAGAAGCCCTGCTAGGGTGGGGCAGGAGGTGGGAGCCTGGAGTCATTGGCCCTGGCTGCAGCAGGGAGTAGGCCCAGCCCTGCTACTGAGGCTCCGGTAGGCAGGTTGAGGCAGAAAGGCTATGTCGTGACCAGGGGTGACCAGCTTGTGGGGCAGGCCTAGACACAGAGTCCTCTCTTCTTTCCTCTGTGCCCTCCCCACCCAGGATGAGGCGTTGGCACACTCAGGAGCTGCTGCTGTCTTCCCAGGCTTCCCAAGTCTGGCAGCATAGCTTCATCGGCCCCATTTCCCACCTGGTCTTGGGCTCACCTCCCGAGGGGCACTGGACATGTTGGCAGTGGAATCTGAGGCTGATTCTGGGCTTGGTGGTGGTGACTCTAGCTGGGAACTTGGGGGCATGGCCAGGGACACAGATGAACTTTCCTAGGCCTAGAAACCTCTCAGAGGACTGTGAGTGAAGAGTGGAGTCCTGGCCGTCCTGAAGGTTGCTGCTTTCCAGGCATGAACGAGCTTTTAACCAGGAATTAATTAAGTAAGCAAGTAAGCAAGAAGGTGCTGGAAATGTGGCGAGTCAGTAGGGTATAGGGAACTGGGCACAGGCTTAGGAGACAGAGAAGTCTGGGGCCAAATCCTGCTTCTACCACCGATCAGCTCCATGACCTCAGATGAGTCACTTCCCCCTGAGCCTTAGTTTTCCCTCTTACATAAAATAGGGATTGTGGAACTCATCTCAAAGGATTGTGAAGGGAAATGCCTCTACCATGGTTCCTGGCACATAGTAGGCACTCAGTAAGTGGCAGGCTGTTTTCCATTCTCAGGTTTTGCTGTCCTGCCATGCACTTCGGGCAATCCTAGTCTCCAAGCTGGACTATTGGTGTGTCCCTGCACCTTGTTCTTGTCTCTCCTTGCTCACACCCCAATAAGGGGTCCAGCTGGGAGCTGAGAGACCCTAAACAGCTCCTCTTCTTCTCTTTCTACACAGATCCTTCTCATCCTCCGGGCTCTGTCCCTGAAAGTGGGAGGAACACACTTCTCCCTCTTTATTTCCCCCCAAACAGAGGTCCACTCTATGAACCAAAGAGATCATCAGAGGATCCAGTGAGGAACTCAGTAGATCAGCCTCCTACTTAAGTGAGAGACGGACAGGAAACTGTGTAAATGGCGAGCACTTTGGGAATGTCGCTCACCGAATTATCTCCATAAAGAAGCAGCGAGGAGACTTTATGTCCTCGGCAGTCGCCGAGCCAACCCCAAACCCAGATCTTACTCCTAGTGCTCCCGCCTCCTCCCCATACCGGGCCGCGGTTCTAGCCAAGGTCACCACCCCTGTCCCGGGTCTTGTGCTCGAGCGCGTGTGCCAGGCTCGTGTGTGCCACGCTCCCGTTGGAGTGGGCGCTCTCAGTCTGTCCCAGGCACCCGCGGTGCTATAGAAGACCAGTAGGGGGAGACATTAGCACGTGGGTACATCTGCCGAGGTCCAACTGGGGAGAGCGGGTCGGACCGGGAGGGTCTGCGCTATGGGCTGGAGCCAAAGTTATAAGCAAGGAAGCAAGGAGGGGCGGGGAGAAGGGGCTGGGAGACAAAGACCCAGATGGCGAGGCCGGGAGGTGCTGGAGTCCGGCGTCTTGGGACCAGGGCGCCAACTTTTACTTTTTCGAAAGGCTCCTCTGCCCTACGCCCTTCCCTCTTTGCCCTCGAGGTGTCTTTCTTTATCGAGGTGCCCTCTCATCCCCACTGGCCTATCCCAGGGCCTTGCCCGCGCCTTCAGACAGGACAAGACTCGAAATCTGGGCCCCTGGTGTCCCACAAGTCTCTTCCCCAAAGTTGAGATTCCCAAGGCCTGCTCCCCAGGGGCCAAGAACTCATCTTCCCAACTTTCCCGTACTTGACCCCTCTGAGACGCCACCGCCCACCGCTATCCGTTTGTTCAGGACTCCGGGTCCGGGTCCATGTGCAAGCGGACACTGCACGGCGAGGGCGGAAGGAGGAAAGCCCACCAGAGCCCTATGCGAGATGGGACCAGGAGTAAACAAGCTATCCTTGTCACGGAGGTGGGCACCGAGCAAGGACTTCAGGGCTCGCGTGTGTAACAAAAAGAATGGTAGTACTTTCCCGGGAAAAGTACTGAGCCTGTTTGGCCCAGGTCAGTGGGCCGGAGTGTCGACCAGGCGCTCGGGGAGGAGAGCAGGCCGATAGCTCTAGAGGAGCGCCAACTTCCCACGGGCTGAGCGCTCTGGGAACAGGACTAGGCAGGATCCATCCATAACCGCAGGAGCCGCACACTCAGATTGGTGCCATCGAGAGCGCGGCGTCCTTAAGAGCTCCCTAAAACCCCGCCTCCTTCCTGTTCTGGGGGCGTGGTGCAGGGCAAGGACCCCGTGACGGAGCTTGCTATTGGCTAAGATGCGTAGGGTTGGCCTTGCGTACGCCTGAGCAGGGGAGTAGACAGCTCAGCGGCGGCGGAGGGAGTGTATGCGCGCTGGTCAGCAGTGGGAGGTGTGTGAGCCTCGCACTGACCGTAGAGCCTCGGGCGCAATCGCCAGGGAGCTAGGACTCGGCGACTGGGCTGCCGGGCCACCCGGCCTAGGCTTCAGAGGCGCAAACTGATGGGACTAGCTCGCTCGGCAGTGTCTCCGCGCTCTTCTAAGTACACTGAGCGGGCCCCGCGCTGAAGTCGAAGCTGTCGGGGGGCGCGCAGCCCGGAGTCCCAGTGTGGCCTGGAGGAACGGAGCCCGTGCTAGGGCGGCCCGGTCGGGAGCCCCCAGACCGAGCTCGTGTGGTGGGGAGACTCCCACTTCTTCCCAGGGGTGCCGATCCCGGGGCGGTCGAGGCGTCCGGGCGGCCACCGAGTCCCCAGCGGTGAGACCCCGTCGGGGAGAGGTCGCACAGTCCCAAACAGTCTCGGGGAGCCGAGCGGAATCGGACGGGATCACCCGGGGGCGCAGAGCCCCCGTCGTGCTTCGTGCGGCGGAGAGGCCAGTGGAGCGAGCCCTCGGAGGCCACAGCTCATGCTCGGGTTGGGGGCGGCTGCCCAGTGAGTCCTCCTGGCCGGCGGGGCGGAGAAGAGCGACACCGAAGCCGGCGGGAGGGGAGCACTTCAAGGCCGGCGGCTGCGGAGGATGGGCGCCTGAGCTTCTCGGAGCGCAGCGCGGCACGGGAAGGCGAGGCCAGCTTTGCTGAGGAGGCGCCAGGGCATCCCGAAGTGCAGCCTGCCCCAGGGAAGATGGCCCGGCCTGGCCAGCGTTGGCTCGGCAAGTGGCTTGTGGCGATGGTCGTGTTGGCGCTGTGCCGGCTCGCCACCCCGCTGGCCAAGAATCTAGAGCCCGTGTCCTGGAGCTCCCTCAACCCCAAGTGAGTAACTTATCTGCTCTGGTCCCTGGGGGTGAGGCCGCGCGCCCCCGAGCGCCTGTGGGAAGGTGTTCGGAGGAGGAGCGGCGCCCCATTTTGTCTATGGCTTTTTCGAGTGTGTTTCCCTGCGGCCGGGCGGGGAAGGGTGCGGTGGGGTTGGGTGGGGGCACTTGGCTGGGTTGTGACCCCTCAGCTTCCCGGCCCTCTCCTCCGCACGTCCCGGATCAAGTCGAGGTGGTCGCGCCGGGCGGAGCTGGGAGTCTGAGCGCCTTTGAGCGCACCGGAGAGCTGGGTCGGGGAGAGAAAGCAGCCCCCTCTGGGGCCCCTGGGAACGTGGCGGTTTTCGCCAAGAGCCGCTGGGGGCGGGGGGTGGGCGAGCTTGACCTGGGCGGGGGAAGAGGCCGGAACACAGGTTCCCCGTTTGTTTAGCTGTGAAGGGACCGTGGCGTGGGACTTCGCGCTTGGGGCGGGTGGCAGTGCCTGTATCTCCATTCGGGCTTCTCTCATTTTCATTTCTCTTTCTTCCCAGTTTGCTTCCCTAGCTTTTCGCTTTGCCGTCTCTCCTAGCCTCCCCCCACCCCCGACTTTCTCCCTGCTGGGTCCGTGGAAGGGCGGGCGCCGCTCCCAGGCTCACAAAGGCGGCGGGTGGAGAGGGGCGGAGTGGGAGAGAGGTTTTGTTGGGGGGGGGGTGTCGATCCAGCGCTCGTCGGGGGTCCAATGGAGCCGGTGGCAGAGCTTCCAGGGCTGGCCGGGGTGGAGAGTGGCGGCCGAGGTGGCTAGGGAAGTGGGTGGCAAGCAAAGGATTCCTGCCCAGGCGGGTCCCACTGGCCCCCCCACCTTCTGTCCTCAGATTGGGGAGTTGTGCTTAGCTTTCCCAAAGGGGTTGGGGAGGCAGCTATGTAGAGGAGATCCTTTCTTTTCTCCCTCCTCCTTACCCTTCACAATCCTCCCCCACCTCCCAACAACACACACACCTTTCAGGGCGGTGGCTCAGTGGTTTCTGGGCTGTTAGTGGGGAGTCGCTGGATTGTGTAGTGACCTCTGGACCTTTTTTCTCTTTTGGCATCCAGGACTCAGGTTGGAACCCAGGGTCAAAATTGCTCTTCCTTCTTGTTTTCTGGAGGTCCCAGCAGTGTGCGGACACCCCACTTAGTGGGAAACTGGGGGCCCTTGGCCTGTCCTCTGTGCTCTATGATTCCTGTACCTGGAATCTCTTCCTGTCCACTCTTATGGGCTCCCCGCTAACTTCCCGAGCTCCTGCCTGTCTTGACCTCTTAGGTTCCAGGGGTCATGCACCTCTCAGCCCTGGAGTGGGAGAGGGCAGCTTCTTTACTTCTCTTCTCCTTAGGTTAAGGTACGGTCCTATTTATTGGTTAGTGGGATGTCTAAACCAGGGTCAGGGTACAAGGAAAGGGATTGACAACGATTTTTCCTTAACCCAGAAGCCAAACTGGGCCCAGTGCTCTCCTAACAGCAGGGACTCAAAATGGTCTGGGGGCCTCGGGCTGCTCACACCAAGGAGAAAGGCTGTGAAGTGCCCAGTTCCCTCCTGTAAAGGTGGAGGCTGGAAATGCTCTCTCTTGAGCCAGGAGAGCTGAAATCAGCCTGGGGTAGCCCATCCTAGGGGCTCATGGGAGTGACCTAATTGCTCTCTCGGGTCTCTAACCAGAGATAGCAGGCAGCTCCACAGCTGGAAAGGAGCCCTCCTGCAGAGTGAGGTCGGGGGTGGCTGGGAGAAACAAGATCTCCCTGAGCTTCACCCTTTTTGTGTCTTGAGGCCTGAGTGCTCTGGAACGGTTTGCAGGTTTTTGAGATCTGCCCCATTCCCCGATCCACTTCAGGCTGAGGGTAGGCATCCTGGGGGTGGTGGGAGTGGTGGCTGAGGCCTCAATAGGACTTGCACGAATTCCATCCTGTAATTGAGCAGATCCTGGGAATGGTGGGGGACTCATACTGGTGCCCCTGCGCGCAGCACCCCCTCCAGAGTTCCGTCTATGCTCAGGGGTCTGGAATGCAGCCTGTCTGTGTGTGTTGGCACGGGTTTGGGGGGGCAGGAGGACAGGAGGAAGGCACTGCCCTCAGCTTCACTCTGAGCTCGGGGAGGCTGTCTCTGCCACTGCGCCCAGCCTGGGACTGCCACAGCCTTTCAAATCAACGGTCTTTTCCTGTCCGTCTCTCCCTCTTTTCCTCCTGCCTGACTTCTCCCTCTCAGGCCCTTGTCGGTTCGCCCTCTCACATCCTGTGTGAGCCGCGTTCACCTCCCCTCTCCAGCTCTGCTTGCCCGCTCTCCCTCTTTCTCACACTCCCTCTCACTCTTAGTCACTCTCTGCCTCTTTTTCTCGAGTCCTTTTGTTTCTCGCACATGCCCGTGCTCTCCCTCACAGGCTCATTTTCTCTCTTCCCTCCCCTCTTCCTCCCAGCTTTTGGTCTCTCGCCTCAGTCCTGTCAGGAGCTGGCAACCCCCCCCCCCCGAAATCTCCCAGCGCCTATAAACCCTGCTTAATTGCTTCCTCCTTGGTAAAAAATCAAAATAAAGAAGTGGTGGGGCTGGGGGTATGTTTCCAGGTTCCAGGATACGGGCAGCCCCAGCCCTGACCGGGAGAGGGGAGCCGGAAGGGCTGACTCCAGACTCCCAGCCTCTTTCCCAAATTGGTGCTGTGGCCTTCCAGGGTGGTAGTCCCTGGGTGGCAAGAGCTTGGCCCCTTGTCAGATTTGCCCGATAAGTGTAGGGTGGGAAGGTGGGTCTGGGCCCGTTAGAGGTTGGGAGGAACCAGAGTACATGGGCATGCTTGTGTGGGGTGGGGGGGCTGTGATGGAAGGTCCCAGGGCAGACCCCTCCTCCAGCCTCCTCCCCTGAGAACTTGGGGCAGCCGGCAGGCCTCATACTTGAGTCCTCAGCCAAGTCCAGCTGCTGCAGTTCAGTCTCTCAGTCCCATTCTGACCCCTTCCTGCCCCCCACTCAGGTTCCTCCACCTCCAGAGAGTGGGAATGTGCCTGAGATCATATTACACCTTCCCTGCAAGGGGCGGGGGTGGGGGCTTCAGCTTGGCATCCAGGACCCTTGACTCCATCCAGCATGGGTGGGGGCAGCTGCAGACCCCAACCCAGGCTTGCCTGTTACAAGCCAAAGTGTAGGTCCCAGCCCCCTCACAGCTGTTCCAGCTCACAGTCCTGGGGAGGCCAGCTCAGGGGGCCCCTTTCCGGGGTGGCTAGGGACCTGACCTCTTCTACTCTGTGGCTGATTGGCCACAGGTGGGGGCCTGGAAGTGATGGGAAGCCAGCAGCTCCTCTAAAGTTCCCTGTTCCCCTCCCTCCCTCCCCCACCCCCAGGCAGCCAGACCTGGGGCAAGAAGGGCCTGGTGAGGCTGGACTGGAGGCTGAATCCAGGGTTTCCTTTCTCCCCTCAGGCTCTCCACTGCCTCACCAACTATGAGGGATGGGGATGAGTGGGCCCTGGATACCACTGCGCATCACTGTTTCCTGGTGTTGGGAGTATGGAGTGGGTGGGCCAGCCAGGAGGCCGCTGGTTGCCATGGGAACAGTAGGTTTGCGGGGAGGGTCCACCCTGTGATTATTAGGGGAGCTGAGGTAAGGGAATGCTCACCAGCCATGTTCTGGGTTCCTTGCCCTGGGCTCTGTAGCAGCCCCTCCTGGGTGGGTTCTCGTTGTAGCTGTTTTGGGTGGCGGTGCTAGCAGCCAGGAGTGTAGTCAGCTCGTTCAGCTTCTTCTAAATGGTACTGTGCTTGGTGTGCTAACTAACAGTTGGGCAGTACCTTGCTACCTCCAAAGCATTCTCAGATATGAACTCACTGGATGTTCCCAACAGCCCTGGGAAGTTGGAATTGCCCATTTTCCAGACGAGGAGGCATTTGCCCAGAAAAGGAAAATGACTTGTTTAAAGTCAGTCAGCTCGTAGTGGGGAGAGCTGTGCCTTGTGCCATTCTTTCCACACCATCCCACTGCCTTGGAATCTGGGAGAGACTGGGTTTCGGAGGAGGCGCTGGCTTTTGCCCCCGGCTTTCGCTCTCACCTCACAGGTGTGTGTGCATCTGTCCTTGTGACTCAGGCCCTGCCCACGTGGGATGAGCAGTGCTCCAGCTTCCTCATTTGATTTTACTAGGCCTACGTCTGAGGGCCGCTTGCTCGGGGTGACCTGATCTAGAGGCAGCCAGCTCGATGCCTGGCACTCTCCCTCCCGGGCTCTGAATAGCAGCCTTGGTTCCTCTCTGGGCCAGGAATCTCACTGCCTCTCAGGGACCCCACAGAAAGCAGACAACAAGGAAGGGGCTGTTAAGCCCTCAGTGGGCCCTAGCATTGGCCAGGTGGGGCAGAGGGGAGGCATAGTTCAGTGTAGGTGTGGGGGGGACTTCCTCTGGGGCTCTCCTGGCTTCCCTGCCTCCGACAGTGCTGTGTGTGTGCCAGGACCCAGCTGCTGTTCCTGCCCACCCACGCCTGGGCGGGCACTGCTGGGACATGCCAGGCCTGCTCCTGCTGCCTCGGGGGCTGGGTGGAGCTGGGGGAGTGAAAGAGGAGCCTTTAATTTGGGGTCTCCCCACCCTTGCTGGGATGAGAGCACACTTGAGCTCCAGCTTGGGTTCTGTCCTCCGCTGGTCCTGCCACCCTGGGGTGCAGGCGCAGTGGTGCCGGAGTCACTGAATCAAAGCTGTGGCTAGAGTCTTCTACCAAACCTGGGCTGGCATGGCCTAGGACCAGGCTCTCCCTTTGGCCACTCTCTGACCGCAAGTCCCTAGAGCCTGAGGGAAGGATGAGAGGGAAGGAAGTGTGGTGGAACGTGGGCAGCTTTCTAGGCATGACCCCCATAGCTCCAAACTCTCTCTGCTATAGATTGTCTGTGTATGGGTGGATAGGGGCTTAACTGGACAAAGAAGCGGGGGGGGGGCAGTTGGCCTCTGACCAGCACTGGCCACTACCCCAGACCCTCAGGCTTCTTCTCTCCCAGGATTCTTTTCAGCAGTCATGGTGATACTTCTAAGCTCAGTAGGCAGGCTGGGGGAGAGACTTGGGCTAGGGTAGAGGGGAAGAGGCAGGCCACAGACAGAGACTGAATGGCAGGCTGCCTCCCTAAGTCCTTTTACTCCCTGGGGTGGCTCCCTGGGGTCCCAGGAGCTATCAGAGGCTAAGGAGGGAAGGCCTCAGGGGTTACCATGGCGACCTGCTGCAGGCTTCCTGCTGGGCCATGTCAATCCCCTTATTTTCCAGAAAAGGGCTTTGTCTGGGGGTGGCCCCAGGCAGGAAAGCTTGGTTTGATAATGGGGGGAGTAGTAGTTTTTGAAAACTGGGGGGTAAAGAGTTTAACTAGGTACTCTCTTCCTCCTCCTGTCGGCCCCTACTCCTAACCTGGTGGGTACGAGGGGAGACCAGCAGGGTCCCCGCTGTACAGGATGACTAGCGTCATACCTGACCTTGGGCTTCACTCTCACGGGCTGCATACCCACACCTCGTGGCCTCTCACCACTTTCTGGGGCTTCTCACAGGCCCAGAGGCACTTTTCACAGTGGTGGGGAAGAAGCTGAGAAGGTACCATCATGGGGGACCAGGGTCAGGGAAGGTGGGTCTCATCAGGCTCCTCTCCCTTCTGCACTTTAGGGGAAGGTGAGTTTCCCTCTGCCAGCTGCTATGCAAATTAACTCATGAATATTTATGAATTCTGTTCTCTGAGGTTGACGAGAGTCTGAGGGGTGTTGGGGGCAATAGTCCTCTCTCCTCCCCCTCCCCCACCCACTATGTAGACATCTGTTTCCTCGGTTGTCTCTGGGTTCCAGGGCTCCAGAACCTGAATGGTGATGGGAGACTGCTCAGGGTAGACAAGACTCCCTGGTGAGTAAGGCGGGCCAAGTGGTTAGAAAAGTGAGCTGGCCTGTACCCCTTTGCGTGCCCTCTACCTGCTGTCATCTCCAGTTACGGTCTTATGGAGGTGCAGCTCTATAAGGATTCAGCCAATGTTTAAGGTACTCTTAGACCCCTAGGAGTTAACATCCTGGGTGAGTTTAGGCTCCTCGGGTTGGCTTTGAGCACCCCTCTTCAACAGGAACATTCACCTGGTTACTCATTCCCTCACATGAGGAGCCTGGACTCAGTAGGTCTCGAAGGTTCCTTCTATCTCTAAGATGTTAGAAGTTGTCTAATCCTACTGCCTGGATGGAACCAGTATGAAGATTGGAAAGTGAAAAATGCCTTAGGAATTATAGAGGCTTTGGTGAAACTTCTTGGCTTTCTGTAGCGCATGGAGTTGGGGGTGTTTTCTCTCAAATGTTTGTGTGGGCCTCCATCCCATGCCTGCTTCCTTTCTGGCCTTCTGGAGTGTGGTAAAGCTAGGTACTAAGGTGGGTGAGACCTCCTTGTTGTTGCTTTTAGCCTCCTGCACAGAAGGATGGCAGGTCCCAGCTTAGTGGAGCTTCCCTGGACGTGGAGAGAGGGCTGCTGTTCTTCATCCACTCCATCTACTTGGTCTAGTTCCCTTAGTCACCTCCTTGGGTATCATTTCCCTCCATCCGGTGAGGATACTGGGCTCCCAGGAGGCCCTTGTGCCTTGTAGCCCCCACTGTGGAATGGGCCCTCAGGGAGTAGAACCATGTTCTTCCACCGTTAGCTTCATTCCCTTGAAGCACTGCCTTCGGCCCTTCATTGTCCCTTCTGCTAGAGAGTCTGTCCCCCACTGGATGAAACCCACACTGCTTCTTGTGACCCTGGCCTTTCAGTCTGGCCCCAGCTGAGCTTTACCCCCTCTTCTTCTGCTCCTCTCTACCCATCACTGGGCCAGTCACTGGCCTGGGTTTTTTGTCCCAACCACTGCTGTCTGCTCTTGCTGGATGTTGACTTCTTATTCCTCCCCCAGGATCTGCTTTCATCCCACTCTTTCTGTGGGACCATTTCTGACTGTCCTGTCCGATGAGCTGTCTCCTTCCTCTCTCTGCGTCCAGCCCTTGCCTTTTGAGCCACCATCCTCTCACACAGCCTCCAGATAGCCTGGTGCTATCCATTGCTGCGGCATGGGCCATTTACTTTTCTGAACCACACCGGACAATAGAGTCCTTGAGGATGGAGCTGTATCATCTTTTCCTCTTTCCCACCCAAGAAACGAGACTGGGCTCATAGGTCCTTGGTGTTAGTGTCTGGCCTCCTGCCTCTTGGCAGACCACGCTATTTCTAAGCAGGAATCACGGTTGAGTGCCAACTATGTGCTCTATACATGCCATCATGCCTCCCCTCCACCATCCTTGGAGGAGGGCCTCTTCCCATCCCCAGTTTATAAGTGAGGACACTGAAAGATAGGGAGATCAGGCAGCTCATCCAAGGTCACAGAGCTAGTAAGGGCCACCATCCATCTGATTCCAAAGTCTGTCTTCTTTCTCCTACATTGTACCGACTTGCTCCCAGGCTCAGAAATGGCCGAGAGCGCTTACTGTGCTTAGGCAAGGACAGGATGATGTGAATCGGTGGCCCCAGGCAGCTGCCCTCCCCCTGCTATTTCCCAGTGCCTGGCCTTCTGGATTAGAAGATGAACCTGGCTCGGGAGGCATTTGTCCATCTCCTCTCAGGATGGGGAGCAGAGGCTGTGTGTGTGTGTGTGTGTGTGTGTGTGTGTGTGTGTGTGTGTGTGTGTGTGTGTGTGTGTGTGTGGTGGGAGTGGATTAGAAGGCAGATGAGCGAGGTTCCTGGGGCTCTGTCTTGTATGATCTGTTGTTCCTGCTCAGGCCTCTTCTCCCCTTTCTCTGTTATCCTTTGCAGTGAGACTGGCCAGATTTGGGGATTCAGGCTTTTGCATTATGGGGGTGGGATGAGTCCTGGTAGGATGCCAGGCAGTGGGAGTGGGGAGTGGAGAGAGCTGTGTGGAGCTGTACCTGGCTGGAGACTGTGCCCATTATCCCTTGGCTCTAGGCAAGGCCTGTTCCTATCTCCCCATCATGCCCAAGATTAGCAAGGATGGGGGAGAAGGCATGGGGCCAAGATAGGTTGTGCATCCCCAGCCGTTGGCTGGGAGCTGTGGGGGTGGTTTCTAGGGCTCATTGTGTGTGTGCTTCTTTGTGTGTGTCTGTGCGCATGAGCGCATGTACACGCGTGTGTGCTGGAGGGCCGGTAGCAGAGGCTGTGAAGGAATGTGAGTATGTTGGGAGTGCGAGGAGGACAGGGCCGCCACATCCAGGCAACCCAAGCCTGACATCTAGGTGCCCAGCCCATCTGCCACGTCAGCCCCCCTGCGGAAATGCCACATTAGGACAAAGGGCTCCCCCAGCCAGGCAGTGCCCCACCCTGCCGAGCAGTCAAAGCCTGGCAGCCTTGCCCATGGGCCACCCCTTCCACACCCTGCTGGCAGCATGGTTCTCTTTCCCCACCCCCAGCATAAGGATGGAAAAAGGACAGAATGCCTGTCCTCGCCATCTCCACCCAGTGTGCCCAGCCTGGCCCTCATTGTCTGCTCCCCTGGTTCTGGGGATGGCCTGAGACCCCCAACCCTGAGGCTAACCATCTCTTCCTTCTTGGGCAGGTTTCTGAGTGGGAAGGGCCTGGTGATCTACCCAAAGATTGGAGACAAGCTGGACATCATCTGCCCCCGAGCAGAAGCTGGGCGGCCCTATGAGTACTACAAGCTGTACCTGGTGCGGCCTGAGCAGGCAGCTGCCTGCAGCACCGTGCTCGACCCCAACGTGCTGGTCACCTGCAATAGGCCAGAGCAGGAAATCCGTTTCACCATCAAGTTCCAGGAGTTCAGCCCCAACTACATGGGCCTGGAGTTCAAGAAGCACCACGATTACTATATTACCTGTGAGTCCCTGCCCACCGCATGGTTCTTTCCTGTCCTGTAGCAGTGGGAACTTCTGAGTAGCGCACTGAGACCGCACACAGTTCAGGCCCAGCCTGATCCAGTCCCCTTTGAAGAGTGGCGTGCTCTCCTCGTAGTGTGGCCTTGGAATTCCGGCCCCAGCGTTTACCAAGGGGCCTCCGCTGCCAGCTCGCCCTGGCTCTAGGAGCTGGGTGGGAGACGACTCTGATTCGTGGTGCTCTCTCTCTTATTTTCTTTGCCCACCTAAGATCTAACCTTGGGAATGGCAGAATTGGCAAAGCTTCAGCCTTTCTCTTCATGGGAAATGGAGGCCCCAAGAGGTGAAGGGGCTTCTTGCCCTAGATCACACAGAGAGTTAGGGAGCGGGTTGGGTTTCCAACCCAGTTCTCCTGACACCTAATCTAGGATTCCTTCTAGTCTGTGGAGAAGTCTTCCTCACCATGCCAGTTCTGATTGCTTGGCCTCTGAGCAACGTCACCCAATGAGGAGACACATGTAGCTTCCACTGAGAAAGAAGGGCCTGTGGCCTTGGTCATGGTAGGGGAGCAGCATCCTCATGGGAGGGGCTAGTTCCTGGACTCTGTTCCTAGTGGGAGGAGAGAAGTAGAAAGGTTCACGGGTGGGTGGGAGCTGCCTGCAACTCCCTGGTTCCCAGTTCTATTCTTAAGGGCTTAGACGTCACTAGGGCTTCTGGGTAATGCTGGCAGACCTCTTCCTCCTCCTGACTGCTCTGGCCTCTTGCTGCAGCTACATCCAATGGGAGCCTGGAGGGACTGGAGAACCGGGAGGGAGGTGTGTGCCGCACACGCACCATGAAGATTGTCATGAAGGTTGGGCAAGGTGAGCACCCAGGCCGAGGGCTCCTCAGCTAGGCTTTTGCGACAGATGCTCCTCACTGGGTGGCGGGGGGTGGCGTGGGGAGTAGTGGCAGAGGGGGCAGTAGGGATAGGGGATCTGAGGTCCAGTATCCGGGCCATTCTTGGCCGGTGGGAGCTATGTAACTGAGGCACCTACGCTGCCGGAGTTCCCCCTTCACTTGTTCTCTCCCCACCCCCAGACCCCAATGCTGTGACGCCCGAGCAGCTGACTACCAGCCGGCCCAGCAAGGAGGCAGACAACACTATCAAGATGGCTACACAGGCCCCCAGTGGTCGGGGCTCCCTGGGTGACTCTGACGGCAAGCACGGTGAGTGTATGGGAGTCTCCCAGAGGGCAGAAGCCATTGCTCGGCTGCCCTTTCAGGCCCTAGCTCTGAAGGAAGGCAGGGCGTGGCCCGAGATCTGCTATGTGTCCCTGGGACCCCTGGCTGACCTTCTTCCCCTCCCTTGCCTCCCTCCCCCGTCCACAGAGACTGTGAACCAGGATGAGAAAAGCGGCTCCGGTGGGAGTGGAGGCAGCAGCGGGGACCCCGACAGCTTCTTCAACTCCAAGGTGGCATTGTTTGCGGCCGTGGGCGCCGGCTGCGTCATCTTCCTGCTCATCATCATCTTCCTGACCATCCTGCTGCTGAAGCTGCGCAAGCGGCACCGCAAGCACACGCAGCAGCGGGCGCCCGCCCTCTCGCTCAGCACCCTGGCCAGTCCTAAGGGGGGCAGTGGCACGGCGGGCACCGAGCCCAGCGACATCATCATCCCCTTACGGACTACAGAGAACAACTACTGCCCCCACTATGAGAAGGTGAGTGGGGACTACGGGCACCCTGTCTACATCGTCCAGGAGATGCCGCCCCAGAGCCCCGCGAACATCTACTACAAGGTCTGAGGGCCCTGGCAGCCTCGGCCCTGAGGGACAGTCAGCCGGGACTGCACCTCTCCATCCTCACCCACGTCCCTCCCCTTGCCAGCTGTGCCCATCTTTGTATTTAGTTTTGTAGTTTCTTGGCTTTTATAATCCCCCTTTTGCCCCGCCCCCTGGGCTTCAGAGGGGGGTGCTTGTGCCCCCAGCCCCCATGCTCTTGTGCCTTCCCCCTCTGGCCAGGCCTTTGGGCTCTGCGGGGGCACCCCTTCTTGGAGGGCAGGGTCGGACGCTGATGGACAGCAGGCAGGGAGACGCCCCCCCTGGCCCTGTGCCCCCTCGCCCCCTTTCTCCCTTCCCAGGACTTCTTGTCCGCTATCATCACTGTTTTTAATGTTTTTGTGTTCATTTTTTTAGCTGTCAACTCATTTTCATCTGTTCTCTTTTTTTTTTTTTTAAGAAAAATGGAAAAATGGAAAAGACAGCCCCTCCCCAGGTTTTCTGAGCCCAGCCTTCCGCAGTATCAGGGGCCTGGGGCAGGATGTGGCCAGCCGGGAAGCATAGGATGGCATTTCTTTTATAAACTTGTTGGCGTATTTTTTGTGGGGAGGGGACAGGCCAGGGCTGTGCTTGCCCACGAGGGAAGACAAGAGTGCCATTGGGCAAGGTGTCTCACCCTCCCCCACTGACTCTCCTTCTACAGTGCTGATCTTGGCAATGGGGTAGTGGCTGCCACCCTTCCACCAAAAAAAAAAAAAAAAAAACTTCCTGTGGGATACTTGGGCATATCCTGCCTCCCTCACTCTCACGGTTATTAATGTCTTAATTGGCTGTTGCCTGGGGAACAGGAGAGCTGCTGCAGGCAGATGACCTCATGGGGGGTGGAGGGAGGTGAGGTACCCAGGTGGCTATTTGCCCTGCAGAGCTGGGAGTTCCCCCTTCTCCGCTCTGCCCTGTTCTCCCCTCACCTTTGGCACCCTTCGGCCTGGTGGGGAAACAGAGGCCCAGGGCGGAGAACTAAGCGGGTATAAGGCCAGGTAGCCTGCTTCTTTTCTGGGCTCTAGCTCAGGTGGGTGCCCCCCTAACCCAGCTCCCGCTAGCCCCCCAGTCTTGGGCTGGGGCTTGGAAAGAGGAAGAGGCTTGCCTAGGGCTGGGCCAGCACGCCGTGCACTTTGACCCCGGCTCCTTGCCAGCACGGCTGCTAACAGACTGCCACTAGCAAGCGCCTTGCAGGCACTCCCAGAGTGGCCATGGAAGGAGCTGGGCCTCCCACCATCCACTTCCACACTGCCTCCTGGCCAGGTGCCCACCCCACTGCCAGGTGGGAGAGGGAGCGGAACAGCCAGTCCCTTCCAGGTGGCAGTCGAAAGGTTTTTTTTGTTTTTGTTTCTGTTGCCATTTGTGTAAATACTAGTCTTTTTTGGAAAAAAAATAATGTAAAGATGTTTTGTATAAACTCTGAATTATTTTCTTGTTGCTTTTTTCTTAGAAAAAATGAGAACTAAAAAAAAAAAATTAACCACATGGAGAAATGGGTGTAAAATGGTGTCGTGATGTTGGGGAATGACGTGTGAGTGTATGAGTGAGTATATGAGTGAGAGAGAGAGAGAGAGAGGGAGAGAGAGAGAGAGAGAGACAGAGAGAGAGAGAGAGACAGAGAGAGAGAGAGAGAGAGAGAGAGAGAGAGAGCGTGTGTGTGATTTTCATGTGCCCAAAACACTGGTGATCTGGTCTGGTATGGGAAGATGGTGGCTGTCCTAGTGGAGCAAGATGTTGAAAATGCTCTGTGCCCTTCTTCGTCACAAGTTCTTCTACCCTCTTGTTCTGCTGGACCCTGTGACCATAGCCCCCTGTCTATCCTATCACCACTGTGGCATAGGCCATGGGCATCTGCCCCGTCTGGCACTAGACTCAGCTAGAGAGAGTAGATGGGGGAGGAGGTGTTTCCATGGGGACCTGGGTGTGTCCGCAAGTACTGCCACCACCTCACTGGGGCTAGATCTGGGACCTGCTGGCAGGCCCAGCCCTGCCCTGCCTCAAGACACCTGGAGGTGGCTAGAAATAACTTCCCAAGAGCTGGGCCTCAGCTGTGGCCCGCTGGGTAACGAGGCTGCTTCAGGCTGTCCAGTTCGCTTCTTAGCCAGAAGAGCCTTCCTTCTCCTGCACACCAGAGCTCTCACCATGGCACACTCGGGGACTTCCGGCTGACAAAGCCCTCGAGCTAGAGCAGCCCCGAGCACCCAAGCATCTGAGCATCTCCCTCCTGCAGGCTGATGGTCTGAGAGTGGAGTGAGGGCCCTGAAGAGGGTTTGGCCTCATTGCCACAGCAGAGACACAGGCTGGCAAGGCCCGGAGCAGCCCGCAGGTCTTCTGGGCGGGGGACTCCCTCCTTATGGAGATGGCTGAGACAGATGTCAGGAGAGGAGGACAAGTGGGATCCCAGCAGCTAAAAATGGGTAAGAAGGCACTAGAGGAAAGGAGGAGGAGGAAGGAAGGGGAGGGTTGGTTAGCGATCCAGAGCAGGAAGCCCCAGCGCACCAGCCAAGGAGCAGGCAGGGCTGTGAGGGAAGTGGGAAGCGCACGGAGGAGGCAAGGGAGGAAAGTCACGGGACCTGCAGGGTGAAAGGGAGGGAGGCTGGCTGGAGCAGGCAGGGCTGGGCCCGGCTGGGGTGCTCCCGAAGCCAGCTGGGGCAGAGGCTGTTTATTTGGTTTCTCATTAACCAAAGGAAGTGCCTGGATCAGATGGGGCCTCTGCTGCTTGACTGCCTGCCCAGAGCGGGGGCCCCTGCCTGGGCCAGGGGTCTCTACTCAGGGCTGGTTCAGGCCAGATTGATGTCTCTAACTGAGGGGGAGCCTGATCTGGGTTGGGTAGAGCCCTTCCCACACATCACCAATGAGTGTCCTTGGGTGGTCCCCCGCCCAGCCCAGGACACGGCTGCCCCCACCCTCTCAGTGGAGGATCGAGTTTCTGGGGGCCCCTTGGGAGTAGCTGTGAGGAGTGTGAAGTAAAATCTCTGGGAGACAGCAAAGCAGAGTATAAGGCAGCCTCTCCAACAGCCCAGAAGGTTTGTGACTGCTGTTGTCACGTGCCCTGGCCTGGGCACCGTGGCCGCTGCTCGTCTGAGCTCCGTGTCTGCTGTGCCGGCCACACAGCACTGCTCAGTAGCCCCTTGTGGCAGTGTCCTTCACCCGGCCAGTGCCTGCCACTTAAAAATAAAAACACTTACACATGTTATCTCATTGACTTTCATAAGCTTCCCTGTGAGGGTGGACGGTGGGGAATTCTTTGCCCCATATTTGAGGTGAGGAAACAGACCCTCTGCAAGGGGCAGTGACTTGCCCAAGAACACACATCAAGTGAACGCAAGCACGCGGCTTTAAGTCCAGGTGTTTTTACTCTACCATGAGCAAACAGAAGTTGCTAGAAGGTGATTCTCCTCCGGCCCACCGCCCTGCTCCTTGCCCCGTCTTGGGTGGGACTGAGCAAGCGTGCTTCCTTGGGGCTCTTGAAGAACGGGAACCATCCCCCCGCCGTTCCCTTAGCCTCTGTGTGGGTCAGGAACGGAACAAGCTTAGCTAGCTGGAGGCAGGGGTTGTGAGCCTCCTGTGGTAGGGCCCCAGACTGGCCCCACCCTCAGCTCTCCTTCCTGTCCCAGCTGGGCCCAAACTCCTGGTGAGTCAGGGATAGAGGATGCTTCCCAGGTGAGGGTGGAGCTGCCTCGCTTCCTCCACAGGCTGAGCCCAGATCACCAACGAAGCCAAGTTGAGCAGGTGCTAACCAGGCCTCAGTTTCCCCGAAGGGATGGGCCTTGTGGAGCTGGAAGGCCAGGGCTCTTGGGACTTATTGCGCTGATCCATTTTAAGCTCCCAGGAGGCCTCCCGGAGGCACCAGGGATGTGGATGGCCTGGCACCCTCTAGGCAGGGGCATGAGGGTGAGCTGAAGAACCCAAGAAAAGACCTGGCTCTACTGGGACCATCCTAAGTTGGTCCCTGCTGAGCCAGCGGCCCTTTGGCCACCTGGCATCAATCACTCTCGGAAATCCGGCCCGCCTGCCTGGCCTCCTGTCCTGCCCGGGCACGTCACAGTCCCACTGACACCCCAGCTGAGTCAGCCCCAGCCTGCCAGGGGACCCTCCTCGCCCATCTGCTGCCGGCCTCCTGTACAGCTGGCCATTGGATCTGGGGGGCTGGGGCCTCAGCTGGTGCTTGTTAGGTTGACTCCCCCTTTGGGAGGCTGCTAAGGGGGAGACCAACCCCCACCCAGGACGGGGGTCATGGAGCCCAAACTGAAAGCAATTTAAGGGCATGGGGAGGACAGTAATTACAGGTTTTGTTTCCAGTGGTTAATTATCCAGCTGGCAAAGAGAAAGGAAAGAGGGAAAGCTGGGGGTGCGGGGAATAAGGAATTCGTGAAGGGATAGGGAAGGGCAGGAGGAGTTTGCCACGGGGGCCTTTTGGTACAGGGGAAAGAGCCCTGTGCTGAGAGGCTGGAGCCCAGGGCCTGTCCCAGGTCTACCGTGACTTTTTGACCAGCTGCAAGCAGGTCCCTGCCTCTTTGGGCCTCGACTTCCCTGTCTGGGTAATGAGGAGTGGGATTAGATTTCTTCAATTATCCAGAGAATATTTACTGAGCACCTACTATACGCCAGTCAGCAATCTGGGCACTAGGGTACAGTGATGAACAGGATAGTCAAGGTCCCTGCTCCCAGGGACCTCACATTCTAGACTGGCCTTTAAGTGCCTGATTAGCTCTTAAAGTTCTTGTGTGGTGATGTGAGAGGCAGAATGGAGGATACACAGATTAAAAGCTTGGGTACTAAACTTAGCCTTCCATTTGTTCATTCATCCATAGTTTTTAAACAAGTGTTGCATGCCTGGCACCAATAAGTGATAGCTGTTGCTTCTCTCACGAGGTGTGGAGTGGGCAGTTGGACTCTGGGGCTGGGCTTCCCAGGGATCCTTCTTGCTTTGAGAGTGGCCCCCAAGCCCTGGCTGTTCCCATCATCCCTGACCAAAGCCGGCCTCTTACAGAGTTCCTAAACATCCTCATCAGAAGTTATCTTGAGGCCTCAATCCCAGTCTGCCTCCCCCAGCCCCAGTCCCACCTGGACTGGGGGCTGGGCAAAATATACCCATGATAAACACCTCCCAAAGCCGAAGTAGAAGAGGTGTGTGTCCTCAGCCCTTACCTACCCCTGTGGCCCCGTGGGCTGGTCTCTCTCAGCCTCCGCAGGAGCAGTGGGTAAAGACCTGGCTTCTGACCAGGGCCCTAGGGAGGAGCTCCAGGTGGCTCCTTTGCTTCCAGGGTACCAGGAGCAGCCGAGACCGTGGAAGCCACCCTGCACCAGGGCCTTTCCACCAGCTGGATTCTGCGGGGAAGAGCCCTTGTTCTCAGGGGGGACTGGCTGGTGGCCTCCCTTGCTGCCCTCATGCCTGTTCAGTAGAATCTGAGAGGTCAGAGGCCAGGAAATGGCAGAGCTAGGACTTTCCTGAGAGCTCCTTTCCAGATCAAACCCCTTATGGGGAAACTGAGACCCAGATACCGGAAGGGACTTAAAGGCACACAGGGAGTGCTGACAGAGCCACCTCTCTTTCCTCACAGGCCACAGCTGTGAGCCCTTTTTGCACACAGCTGCTTTGTTCTCCCAGAATCCCCAGGAGTTTGTGTGAGTGAACCTAACAAACATATATATACACACACACACACACACACACACACACACACAGAGTATTTATATTGACAAACTATGTAAGTTTATACAAAGCAATTACCAAAAGGTCACATTATAAACCTGAGGAAAATATGGTCCTGGGAGGTTTAGGCCTGGTAAGAGCAGACCCGGAAAAGCAAATGCACTAATAGTTTGTCCCCCTCCCTGGGGGCCCCTCTCCTGTGGCACCTCACGCAGCTCTGAAGTCACTCCTCGACACGACAGCTTGGAGGTCCCTGTAGGGGCCAGACCCAGGATTGGGCATCTCGAGCTTGGGTCCCTAAAGGTCTCGGGATTCACCCTTCCCTGGGAACCCAAGGTGGTGGTCCAGCCTCCCTTGCACACCTCCAGGGCCTCCCTCCCTCCCTCCCTCCCCCACCCAGGCAGCGGGCCTTTCTGGACAGCCTGACAGTTAGCTGTCCTTGCCCTGTCTTCAGCCCCCCTGCACACACTAATAGCCATGGCAGTAACATGCTTTCACATGCAAATTGCTATGGAATTCTCAGCCCCTGCCGGTGCCCCAGCCCCCAACGCCTCCCCCTGGGCAGATTCAGAGAAGAGAATGGAATCTTTCAAGCTGTTAGGGCGTTTAGAGACCTTCTAGTCCAGCCCCCTAGTTGGATGGATGGGAAAACTGAGGCCCAGAGAAGGGAAGAAGGAACTGCCCAGAGTCACACAGAGAGTTTACCGGGACTGGCCCTCACCCAGGTCTTGTGACTTTCAGCCCATTGCCTCTTCACATTACCTCACAGCCTCCCAATCCCCCTTCTCCCACCCCACCCCCACACCCATCCAGGGCTGTTGATTGTGGGCTCTGGGATCCCTCCCTCTAGCACAGACACTCATCCAAGACACCCCTCAGTGGAGCCTGGGAGCGTGGAATCCAGAAAAGAAAAGGCCAGAGGTGTCCATGACTTAGGGGCACTGCCCAGGGAAGGGAGCCTTTCTCCTTTCAAAGAGGCAACAGGCAGGATTTGCTCGCTTCTCTCTCTGTGCACAGCCCCCTCCAGTCCCCCGATCCTGGCTAAACTGCTCTCATCCCCCACAGCAGTCCTGCCAAGCCATGCCAAGCCTTCTCCTGGGCTCTAGCCCCACAGATCTTCCCAGCTTTGTGTAACATCACCCTGCTGGAGTTGCCACCAGCAAAGCCTGGGCCCTGGGAGGCCCTGGGAGGCCCTGGGAGGCCCCAGGAACCCAGATCCCATCTGGGGTATGGAAAAACCTTCCTTCTCTTCAGTTCAGCTGAAACAAGATCGGAATTTTCTGAATTGAACTTTACAAGGAAATGAAAATAAACACCAAAGGGGGAAAAGAGACCAGTTTACAGAGCACAGGTGTCTGCTCCCAGCTCAGCTGAGGTCTTGCCACAGATGGGCCTGAGCTAGAAACTTCTGGGTTATCCTTCAGTTCTGCCTCTGCAGCATCTCTTGACTCTGCCCACTTCTGACCACCCCCAGTGCCAACACTCCGGTCCTCCTGCCGGGACTATGGCAATCGCCTCCCAACTTCTCTCCCCGCCTCCATCTGTCCGTCTCTCTTGCAAAACAGCAGCCAAAGTGATTTTTCCCAAACTCCATCCTGATCTTGTCATCTCAGTTTCCATTTCACATTGTCAGTCATCCCTCAATTCCTCATCATGGCAGTCAGGGCCCTGGTTGATCTGGCCCCTGCCCACCTCTTAAGTGTCTCACCTCAACCCCTCCAACACCACATTCAACTTACACCCCAATCACACAAGCCTATTCACGGGTCCCTGACCAGCACAGGCACCCTTAAGCCTCTGAGTCTTTCGATTTGCACTTCCATCAGCCAGAAATGCCCATCCCCTTGCCCCTGGCCTGCAAACTCCTGTGCATCCTTCATGGACACTTCTGACCCTCAAATCCAGGCAAAGTTGCTACTCTTCTCAGCTCTCGCAGTGCTTCTGCTTATACTGTGTGCCTGTGTCTGTTTCCCCCAATAGGTTGGGAGTTTCTGGAGAGCAGGAACTGTGCCCCACCTCTGTGTCTTACCTAGAGTGGGGCCCAGAACAGACCTGAGCACAGAGCAATATCAATGAACCTTTGAAACATCTGTCCACTTGAATGGGCTTAGCTGGGCTGGAACCTCATCCCAGGGCTCTGTCTCTGCCCTCTACCTACTCACATTACTGTCCAGCCAATCGGCAGAGTCAACGCCTTATTATATTACCCTACAATGAAAGCAAACATTTATTGAGTACTTACTACGGGCCAGGCACCGTGCTCAAAACTTAGTCACATGCATTGTTCCATGGACACCGCAAGTCTCATGAGCCTCATAAGGGAGGTCCTTATCTGAGGTAGAACCACTATTAGCCCTGTTTTACAGATGAGGAAATGGAGGCTCGGAGAGGGAAAGTACCTTGCCCATGGGCACACGGCTAGGAAGTTGTAGAGCAAGGATTTGAAATCAAGAAGCCTGAATCCAGAGTCCAAACGCTTAGGTGCTTGAGGGGCGTGAGGTGGTGGTACCAGCATGGGGAGAGAGTGAGGTGGGGTCCTGTGGCCTGCACCCTCGATGTCAGACACATGGCTTCAGGGGCTGTCTAATACGGTAGTGCAGAGCCCAGACTCTGGGATCAGGCTGCCAGGGTTTACATCCCAGCTTTACCACTGTCTAGCTATGAATTCTTGAGCAAGTCGTTTAAACCCCTCTGTGTTCCTGGTTTCTTCTTCCGTAAGATGGGGCTGAGAGTAGCAGCCATCTCATGAGACTGAAGTGAGAATGAAGTGAATGCACACACAGAAAGCCCTGAGAACAGGGCCCTGGTGATTGCTCAGTACATGGCATCGGCTAGCTTCTGAGTCCGGAGGCAGCCTTTCTTCCTGTCACCCAGCCATAGGCAGCCAAGACCATTCCAGGCTGGTCTCTGAGTGGCCACTTTAATCAGAGGCTCAGTGACCAGAGATTCTCTGGGCCTCAGCCTCGGCCTCAGCCTCGGCCTGGGTCGCTATGGCCCCCAGTGAAAGTCCAGCGGTGAGGGGGGGCAGCCTCCTTGATTCCTGGAGCTGAACTGCCTGGGCTCTTTCCATGCTTTCTGTCTGGGGTCCCTGTGGTCAGGTGATCTTCAGAGCCAGGGCAGTTGTGCTGCCCCTCCTCTCCATTCTTTCCCTCATTCCCTGCATCTCAAGCTCAAGGCCCCAGGGCTTGGCTGGCCTGGCCTTGACTCCTGTAAACCAAAGGGGAGGAACACCCAGTCAGCTGTGCCCCCACAGGAGCTTGGAGTCAGAGTCAGAAGCCCTGCATTTGAGGCCTGACTCTGCCACTCATACTTGAGGCCTGGGTTTCTTCTTCATTTATTGGGAACGGAATGATGTAAGCAAAACTGCTTTGTAAAAAGCAGCAAGTATACCTTGATGCAAAGAGCTACCACTTCCCATCAGAATGTGTGTTCCTTTGGGGCAGTGAACCTGGCACTCAGTAAAGAGCTGATAAACACATGAATAAGTGAGTGTCTCTCCCACCCAGAATCCATGCTCAACCCCAGCCAGGCTCCAGCAGCCAGAGGCCCAGATCCGAAGCAGAGACACTGGAGTTTCCAGGTACTGTTGGAAAGAAAGATGCTACACTAACTGGCTTCTTTCTACACTCATTAGCCTGGTGATGTTTAAGCTGGTACAGCCTTTCTGGAAGGCCACTTAGGTAACAATATATATGTATATATGTAAATTATATATCACATATATATGATATATGATTTATTATATATAATATACAATATATAGCATATATATAAAATTATATTTGTGTGTGTGTGTGTATATATATATATATATCTCAAGAGTCTAAAATGGTACCCTTTTACTGGGTTCTTCACCTCTCAGTAACTCAGTTTCCTCATCTGTAAAATGGGGCTGCTGATACTACCAATGACGTTGGGTCATTGAGAAGATGCCACGAGATAAGACATGGAAACGCTTAGCACAGGGCCCAGCATGTCATGACTGTTCAGTCAACACTATTGTAGTATTGTAATTACAATTACTATCTCCATGTGCGATAGTTACATGACTGCCTCTGTCATTACCATGATGTCTTGAAGGGTAAGGACTATGTTCTCTTTTTTTTTTTTCTTTCTGAACCTCCAGGGCCCGGTACAGAGCTTGGCACATAGTAGCTGCTGAGTGAGTCTGGTGAAAAGAAATTTAGTCCAAAGTCCTCAACATGGGGAAGAGGCAGCCGAGGCCCAGGAGAGGGCAAGGCAAGATTTGGACCTAGAACTCAGGTCTTCTGTCTTCAAACTGTGGTCCCTTGGGGACTTGGGGGTACAGTTGAGGATTGGGGCAACTACCCGGATTCCTTGAGCTGAACTGCCTGGGCTGTTTCTGTACTTTGGGTCTGGGGTCCCTGTGGTCAGAGGATCTCCAGGGCTCGGGCAGTTGTGCTGCCCCTCCTCCCCATTCTTGCCCTCATTTCCTCCATCTCAAACTCTAGCCTGGCCCAGCCAAACAGGAAGATTCATTAACCGTCTAAATATACAGAGCCCAGGGGCCATGTGCAGCCTGCAACAGAGCTGGGGTCCCAGCAGGACCAGAGGCTGAGGCAGCGGTGCTGGCTGCTGCGGGCTGACTGGGAGGGGTCCTGGCGAGGGAGAAGCCCCAGGAACAGCTAATGTGATGATTGATGGGGAGGTGAGTGAAGCCACGCCAGCGCCAGGCCCCAGATCCCTCAGTCTCTAGTCCCCTTCATAGCCACCTATCCCTGCACCCCCCTCTCCCCACCCGCCAGGTCCAATCCTGGTCCCCACAACCAGTTTTGGTTCCACCCCCCTTCCTGCACTCCCCAACTCTTCACTCTGGGTCCCTGAGCCCTCAGAAGTATGGAGCCTAAGAGGTGGGCGACCAGGAGTGGGGGTGGGTTTCCCCAAGCTCCTGCCTGCTTATTATTGTAAGGGCTATTTCTCTAATCAAAACTCCCCAATTACCCAAGGGCCCCTCTGATTAATATTCCACGATAACAGGAACAGGTCACATCTGGCTGCAGGAGCTGGAATTCGACACTCCAGGAGCCCCATGATTGGTCTGCAGGAAGAATAATAAACTTCCTCTCTCCTGCCCCCCTTTCCCTTCCTTCCCACTCAGAGGCTCCCCTTTTCTTCCATCTCCCCTTCCCCAGACCCTGTCTGCCCCTCTCCATCCCCATCCAAGCTCCCTGCTTTGCCCTCTGCCCACCTCCCCAGTCTTGGTCAGCCTCCTGGCCATCACCAGCCCCTGCTTTGCTAGGCTGGCTCTTTGGCCCAGGAACATTTTACGCTGCGATGTGGCAGGCTGAGCAGGGAGGGCGATTTCTGAGGCATTGTGGGCTCTCTGAATGTATCACCTCATCAAATCCTCATTACCATCATCCTATGAGGAGGTGGTATTATCCCTGTTTTTTGATGGGCGTGGTATGTCTGAGAAGCCACAGGACTCGCCCAGCGTCACAGGCTTTAAGTGACAGCTCTGGGGTTTCAAACTCGGCTTTCTGCTTCCAAGGGTCTTCTTCTCTCCACTCCTCACCTTGATCTGCCAAGGACAGTGTCAGTCCCTGGATGCTTGGATGGGGATGTGACCCACTGATAGGCACAGTGTGATGGATTTTTAGGCAGAAATGAGCTGAGACCTTTTAGTTGAATCTCACAGTCCAGAGAGGAGAAAAGGCTTACCCACATCCATATGGGAAAGTGGCGGTGAATATGGGACTTGGCCGCAGGTCTTCTGACCCTCAGATGAAAACCCCTTCCATTTGCCATCTTGCGGACAGCTCCGAGTAAGAGCGGTTTCCCACCACAGCTACATGCAAGGGACTGCTGGATGCCACCCCCCTCTGACCTGACCCGCAGACACCCACACATGGCACAGCTGCTTGCGTTTGTTCAGTCTTTACCCGGGATCCTGGGCAGCAAGAGCTCTCTGCCAGGAGCTGGGGTGGGGACGGCAGGGATAGGGGTTGGGGTCAATGCTGGGGGCCAGAAAGGATTTGCCTTCAGCCAGCCCTACCCTAGGGAAAGGTGTGTGGACCTCTGGCAGCTGCTTCCTCCTTTGCCACTGTGATTCTCAGTAGCCAGGAGGAGGGGAAGGCCCTTGGGTGTCAGGGACACAATCCTCCCCCGTCCTCTGTCCCTCCTCCCAGCGGCGGGACGCAGGCTTGATCAGTGCCTGACAGCAGTCTGGCTTTGCTGAGGAGGGGCAGGCCGGTGAAGTGTGTCCCTCTCCCCTCACTCTCCCACCTGGCCCTTTCCTCCCCCTCTCCCCTCTCTCCTAGATCCTCTGGCATGCACCTTGGCTTGACGCTGTTCAGAAACACCCTGGAGCCAACTTTCCAATTCATCACTGGGTAAACCGAGGGCCCTGGATAAGGAGACTAAGGCTTTGATTCAGTCAGTGGCCCCTGGCTCCGACAGCTCTTCCCATCCCCTCCATCTCCTGGCTGGACAGTCCTGGCCAGAGGGCTAACATGTGGGGCTACTCCGTCTTCGCATCCAGCCCCATGGTGGGGTCTGAGACCCACTGTATTTTATAGGGAGTCATGAGGCTTCTGGGACACAACTACCTCAAGACTAATGGATGCCTAGACAGGACTTGTGAGATCTTGAGCCCTCCCTGTACAGCAGGGGCCCCTGTCATCCCTCCGTCTCTGCTATCTCCCTGTCGCTGTTCTTAGTGCCCTAGTCCCCCAGCCTCTCACTCAGTCCCCTGCCTCTGCCTCCTCCCTAGTCCCACATTGCCTTCATCTTCTACACTGAAGCCAGCCTGACCTTCAGTTCCAGATCCAGTTACAGAGCTTCTCTATGCCTCAGCTTCCTCTGTAAGATGGGGATAAAAATCAGACCTGTCTCGTGGGGTTGTGAGGAAGAGCTGAGAGCATGCACATAGAGCACATAGGACCATGCCTGGAGCAGAGGAAGCCCTCTGTCATCATCCAATCTGCTAATAATGAAAAAAGCTAACACCAAGTGAGGGGTTGCTGTGTGCCAGGCACTGTTCTAAGCATTTCATGTGTGAGAGTTTATTTAATCTCCAGTGCAGTTTTCCACGGTAAGTATTGCTACTATCATTTCCATTTCACAGATGGATATGCTGAGGCACACCGACGTTATGCAACTTGCCAAAGCTCCCATTTGCCAGTACCCTGTTGAGCAAGCATTTGAACCCATATAGTCTGACTCCAGAGTTTGACCTCACCCACTTGGCCATTTTGCCTCCCTAGAAACAGTCTGTGACTCCCCAGTACCTACAGGATAAAGTCTAAATTCCTTAAGCCGCCACTCGAGGCTCTCCCACCCCTCCTCCTCCTCACACTACAAATCACCTTGAGAATGGAACACCATGAGAATTCACCTGCTTCCAAGCCCTGGCTTAGGCAGTTTCCCCCACTTGGAATGACCTCTCCCCACAGCAACCAAAAAAACACAAAAACAAAAAAAAATCCCTGCATGTCCATACACACAAATCCCACCTCTCCAGGTGTTTAACTCATCTCCAAAGCCAATGGGTTCAAAGTAAGCACCTGGAGGGGCGGGGTTTGTGTGTGTATGTGCGGGGTGGAGTTGTGGGGGAGAAGGTTTAGAGGGACATTTCAGGTCTGACCACCCTCATGAGGCTAAATGGGGCCTTAGAGGTGCCCTGAGCCACTGGTCCTTAACCATTTCACCATCTAGGACTGTCCTTTTGAATTATTCCTCCCCACTCCTCTCTTCCCCCCGTGCTCAATCTGAAGGCTTGGAAAGACCTTGTCTACCATACACTCTGCATTTAAAAAATATACAACAGAACCAGCAGGGAAGGCTGGTCTCCTGGGAAATCAGATACCACATTTGAGAGGTGTATGGATTTTACCTTCTCTCCTGACCCCGCTTTTTCTGAACCTGAGTTTGAATGACTCGATGCGACTTCTGGGCAAACCAGATGCCAGGGCTCGGCACCCTGCAAATGAGAACAGAAAGATCAGTCTTTTTCTCTCTGCTGTTGGTATGGTTTTATTGTCATGGCCTAGGACTGACTGCAACAGACAATTGATCCTACTGTTCAATTATTTTCAGAAAGCAGGCCTAAAGATCAACTACCCGAAAACCCAGATCATCAGCATTGGCAGACAGCCCCTGGCATCCAATTGGTTTCTCTCCAACAATGTAATACAACAGGTCAAATCATTCAGTTACCTGGGGGTGCAATTTGCAACTAATTCATCTTGGAGGGTTCACCAGGAAGCTATATTGCCTAAATTAGATGTTCTCAGGGTGTTTTATTGAGAGTTTTTAAATGGCCACAGAGGCAATTGGTAACGCCTGCTTTGAAAACGTTCCAGACAGAGACGGCTGCAGGCCTGGCTCCATGGCGGAGAACTTTGCACACTGGAGGAGATTCAGAACTCTTTTCAGGGGAACGCTGCCCTCACCCGTAGGAACCTTCTGGGCCTTTCTGTGAGAATCGCTCTTAGGCCCTCTTGATCCGTCTAAGCCCTCCCATCTGCTGGGCTCTCTGAACAAGCATGGGGCTCTGCCCAGCATCAGCGACTCACCACTGTGGCACTCTGGGATCCCTCCAGATAACTCAGCCTCGAAGCCCCTGATGCCCCAGCCTTATCAAGAGCTCATTCCAGAGAACTAATATTTATGGTCGGCTGTCTACAGAGCAGACTGTCCACCTATCTCCTGGAGTCTTTTATTATCCTTAGCTTAAGGCAGCTCATCAGAGGGCTGGGTATTGGGAGAGCAACACTGGGGTCTTTCCGGAGGGAGGAGAGTATAGTGATCATGAATTTGGTTCTGGTAACGGACAGACCTGGGTTTGCGTCTAGCCCTACCACTTCCCGCCTGTGCGTCCTTGGGCCAGTGATTTCACCTGACGCTCAGTTTCCTCATCTGTAAAGTGGGGATAATAACAATGCTCACCTCCTGAGTTGATTTAGGGGGGATTCTATGCCTGGCACATAGTAAATTGTGGCTATTATTGTTTATTTTTATTCTTGGAGAGTTGCCCTGCGTCCTCATAACAGGTAGCTGGAGGGAGCATTGTGAGAAAGTCAGCCTGGTCCTCGTTGGCTTCAGGGATGTTGTTGAGGACACAGGGTGGTCGCTTCTCCCAGGGTCCTCTTTGTGAAGGGCCAAGGGAAAGATGTGATTTCTTTTCTGACCAGGAAAAGCCATGCTTCCCTGGAACACTTGGTTCATTTTTATGTTACAGATGCTGTGAAGCTTATAGCTGATGATGTTTCCCTCTTTCATGTGGCTACCAGGGGAGCTGAGAGCCAAATGCAGACTCTAGTAACTATAGAACTTTAGAGAAGGCATTTTGTGTGTGTGTTAATCTTACTTCTGGCTTTACTATTTTCCTGCCTCATTTTTCTTTATCTTGATTTCTCTCAAGTACACATTTTATCATTTTCTATTTTATGGCATTTGTTCAGCTGTCCCAAATTCTTTGATGAATAACTTGTGATATAAATTACGGTTGTAAGAGGCATCATCATTTAGTGAATGTTTTCTGTTACCAGTGCTTACCAAGAATTAGCTTACTTAATCTCACAATCACCCTATAAGAAAGGGACCATTATTATCATCTCTCTTTTACAGATGAGAGAACTGAGGTTCAGAAAGGCTAAGTTACTCACCCTAGGTCATACACCTTGGTAGACCTGGGAAGGAACCTCTACCATCCGAGTCCGGATCTATACCCTCACTCCACTGTGTGCCTCTCTCTGATAGATAGGCAGGTATCTAGGGGATATAATATATATATGACAGATTAGATAAATAAATATAGGCAGGTAAGATAGACATAGGTGGCAGACGGAGAGTGAGATGAAAGATATGATTGGTTTTTCCGTAAGATAACCAAGGTTGCCTCATGGAGGTGATATAATTCTAGCCCAAGGCAAAAAGAACTTGATATCTTAGCCTGAGCAATCCTACCATAAGGAAATGTTCATTTTCCCTTAGGGCTTTTGAAAATTGAGATACTCATGGCTGTTCATTAATGCCTTTGCAGACCCCTCTTCATTCATGCGCGCATCCTTCGTGCAGCTACTCTGTGGCTGGGCACTGGGGACACAGAGATAACTAAGGCACAATGGGTCCCCAACCATCAAGGGGCTCCTGACTCACTGAGCGAGACATACATGAAGACTAGAAATCACGGGTACAGATCCTGGAGCCCAGGCCTCTCCAGGGTGTTTGGGAAGTACAGAGGCAGCCAGGGGTGGGAAGCAGGAGGTCAGTGAGAGTCAGGAAATGATTTAAGTCATCATCTCATTGAGAAATGCTTCCAAGATGAGGAGTTGAGCTAGGGGTAGAGGATGATTAAGAGTTTGCTAGGCTGTAGAGGTGCCAGAGGGCAGACGGAATCACATGGGCAAAGGCACAAAGGCAGGTGAGACCAGGGCACTCTGGAGAAGCTACAAATAATCTATTCGGGTTGGAAGGCAGAGGTATGTCAGGTGGCCTAAGAGATGAAGCTGGAGGGGTCAGAAGGCCAAATCATGAAGGGTCCAGGTGTTTGGAGTTCACCTCAGGACTGATGAGGAGTCCTGGAAAGGTTGGAAGCAGGGGAGGGACCTGATCAGCTTTGGTGTTTTGGAAAGTCATCCACATCTTCAGAGCAGTGTGCGGGGCCAAGGCCAGGAGACCAGCTAAGACTCAGTTTCCACTGCCCCATTCTGAGCCACTACTCAGAATGTGCTGCTCTCTCAGCCAATATTTTTTTTTTTTTTTTTTTTTTTTTTTTGCGGTACGCGGGCCTCTCACTGCTGTGGCTTCTCCCGTTGCGGAGCACAGGCTCCAGACGCGCAGGCTCAGCGGCCATGGCTCACGGGCCCAGCCGCTCCGCGGCATGTGGGATCTTCCCGGACCGGGGCACGAACCCGTGTCCCCTGCATCGGCAGGCGGACTCTCAACCGCTGCGCCACCAGGGAAGCCCTCAGCCAATATTTATTGAGCACCTATTAAGTTCCGGACACTGTTGTAAGCACTGGAGATATCTCAATAAACAACATAGACAAAGCTCCCTGCCCTTGGAGCCACACAATAAACACTAGACATAATAAATAAAGAATTTATATATTATGTTAGAAGGTGATTTGAGCTACAGAAGAAGAGAAAATAGAGCACAATTAGGAGGGTCAGGATTGTCAGGGTGGGGCTGGCTTGAGACCTTATTGAGAATGTTGACATTTCACTAAAAACGTGAAGGCAGAAAGCAGAGGTTATATGGGGATTCTTCCCATGTCTGATTCCCACAGCCTTTCATAGCCCAGGCCAGTGGACTTGGGCTTTAGTAGTCCTGGGTTCAAATCCTGGTACCTTGGGCAGGAAACCACCTCTCGGAGCCTCCATTTTTTCCTGTGCTCCTTGCCTCCTGCGGCCATGGTGAGATGATGGGCACAACAGTGTTTGTAGTCTGACAGGCAGGGCCCAGAGTTAAAGGGGTTATCACGAATCTTCTCTCTGGCATCCCTTCCCAGGCCTCTGGCAGCCCTAAGGCTCTTTGCGCCTGAGAAGCCAGTGGAAGAGATGGCTGTGGGAGAGTTGCTGACAGTCTCCTGCTCCGGGGAGGGCGAGCAGCTTCTCTCAGCTCCAGAAAGGCTGAAACTGGGCCATGGGCTGGGCCTGTGGCATTGCGGCTGTTGCCTCTGCCATGCACCACTGGGCATGAACCCACCATGTGGCAGAGCTGGAAGAAAGCCCTGACAAATGATCCAGCTTAGCCCCTATGGGACAGATGGGGATGCTGAGGCCAGAGAGGGCAAAGGGATTGACTCACGGGCACACAGGGAGTGACTTAGAAACACCTGGGGTCTAGGTCTCCTGGCTTCCAAGGGGGTTGTGGTGGAGCCAGGAGGCTGCTTTGACCCGAGTGGGTTTGTTCATGGTTATGGACTGCCCTGGATTTTTTGTTTTGCTACTGAGGCTTCCTTTGGGGGCTTGGAGCCCACTGCTAAAAATAGCTAACATTTAACATTCTTCCAAGAGATTTCCATTTGTTATCTCATTGAGTCTCTCAACAACCCTATGAGGCATTCTTATTACCCCTCTCTTTACTGATGAGACTGAAGCACAGCCAGGTTAAATGATTTGTCCAAGGTCACACATTAGGAAGCGGGGGAGCTGGCTGATTTGGGCAGTTTTGTTCAGTCTTTGTTATGTAGCCATTAGGTTATACAGGTGTGAGATGAGTGTGTGTACATTGTGGTTATACGTGTGAATATGTTTGAATGTGTGTTGGGAGGGGTTCCTGGCTAACTCTTGACTGCTCATTCGTGCTCTGCACAGGGGCTGCCTGGGGAACAGGGCAAGCTAGCTAAGTGATTTCTCCCTGGCAGGCCCCTGTGAGAGCTGGAGGGGGGTGCCTGTGGTTCACGGGAACTGTGACCTAGAGCAACACACACAGCAAGGACATGCACAGATAGCATTTGCACGTGACACCCTCTGCACATGGATCTCCAACTGTGGTCTCAGGACCAGCAGCCTCAGCATCACCTGGGAACTTGTCAGAAATGCAAATTCCTGGGCCCCACCCCAGCTCTACTGAATCACTCAGGGTGGGGCCCAGCAATCTGTGTTTTAACAAGCCCTCCAGGTGATTCTGATGCACATTCAAGTGTGAGCATTAGGACAGACGGGAGGGGCCCAAAGCATGCTGGGATGCAGGCTTCCGTGTACATGTATGCATGTGCTCAGGGCACAGCAATTTACAGCCTGCAGAGGACTTTCTCACCCATAACCTCCTCTGATCCTCTCAACGATGGAGATCCCGCCCACCTCCCAGATGAGTAAACTGACATCCAGGGAGGTTAGTTCATACAGCAGCCAGTCCCTGACAGATGCCAAGCCTGGCGGTCTTATCCCCATGCCCAACGCCTACCTTAGATCCTCCCACCCCTACCCCCTGTGCTGGTCTAGGGCTCCCCCTGCCCACAGCAGCCTCTCAGAGGAAAGAGGGAATAGAGAGATGGCCGTTCTTGGCTTCCTGCCCATCTCGCCCCACCCCCTCTCGCTCCAGTCTGCAGCACCTGTAGAACAAGTTCCTTCTTTCCCAGGTGAGTTCACCTGGCAAGGAAGGAAAGAGGTGTCCACGGAAGGAGAAGACGCTCCAGGGACCCAACGGCTGTTCTCTAGGAGATACCTAGAGGTGGATCTGGGTCAGCAGAAGTCCCTGCCTTCCCCCAACTCCTGCACTGTGTCGGGAGACATATATAAAAGTGACAATGCCTCACAAGTCTCCAAAGCGGACTTTTCCATCCATAGTGATAACAGACATTTATTGAACATTTACTATATGCCAGGCACTTTACATGTAAGATGTCAAGATGTCATTGAGGAAGGTGTGGCCCCATTCTGTAGATGGGGAAAATCAGGCCCAGGAAGTTTAAGTAAATTGCTTCTAGGTGGCAGAGCCAGGCAGACCGATTCCTGAGCACACTTTCTTAACACTCCCCTATCTCGTGTGGTCCCTGTAATAGCCCTGGAAATGAGCCTGGATGGGTCATTTCTCCCCATTTCACAGAAAAGGAAGCTGTGGCTCAGAGAGGGGGAGTGGTTGGCTCACAGGGTATGAAGCCCGGAAGTGTACTGTCTGCTTCCTCATTGCAGGCCTGAGACCAGGAGCCCTTCGAGGATTTGCTAGCATGTCAGAGACAAACTTGTCAAACAACTTTGCGGTGACAATGGCAAATGAGTTGAAATTATAAATTGGTTGAAAAGAAATATTTCCAGTCACTGGTTTTCCATGTAATAGTAATTTCCAGGCACCGTGGGGAAGTTTTTTGTAGTCTTTGAGAATGTTTGCCTGTTTTCTGGAATCTTCCATTTTTATCTTTGGGGAGAATAATTTGGGAATTCATTTTCAACTCGTCTTCCTGCTCTGTTGGTTCAGAAGTATTTCCCTGAACTTTGAAATCTTACCTCTGATTCTAAGTAAATTGCCCCCAAAAGCCAACAAGTTGAAACTGAAGTTTCCATCTGCTGCTTCCGGCTTCCCTAAGTTTGTGCAACTGAGGATGGATATATAACCTTTAAATGCAATATAATCTGCTTTCCAAGTGATCTGCCTTTAAGTTTTTCAAATAAGTGTTTTTGCCAGTAATGCCAACTTTCTCTGCAGCCCATATTCTCACCAATTTCAATGTCCACCCCTTTTCAGTGTAAGCGGCTTTCGCTTACTATCTTCTCGACTGTTCTGTGGTAATCGTTTGCTCCCACTGGGAATGCTGCTCGCTGTCAGAATTGAAGTGCTATGTGGTTTCTGGGACAGGGACAGGCTTAGGCTGAGCTTTGTTTGTGTAATGGTGCTTGAAAATATTGGCAAGGAAAATGCCAGTGGACCTAATGTCCACACACACGGCACACCAGGTGGGGTGTGAGGTGAAGGAGGCATCTGAAGCCCTTGGAAGGAATCAGGGCATATGGTTCATTGCAGCCCACATACTGCCACCTCAGTGTTGGTCTATGTTGTCCTAGCCACTTGGTGCTTCCAACACGGGCCCTCCCTCAAAAACTGGTTTGGGCCCCTCTCCTGGGTGGCAGCAGTATAGATTCCAGGCTCAGAGTAGTTGCTCCAGTGGCCCTGCACACACTGATCTTTGCAACAAAATGAGATAACGTCCCCAATGCAGCTGGCCAGGAAGAATAGGAGTTTAAATGAGCCAGAGATAACACCCCACGACTAAAAACCAAACTCCTCCCCTCAGCATGGACAATACACTGAAAGCGCTTTACGTTGTCAAAGAATCTGTTAAAGTATCTCCCAGTAAGTCAAAATGATCAATATGTGGAAAACCAGTGACTGGGAGTATGAATTTCTCTCTAGTTTATCATTTAAAACCAGCCTTTTTGTCATTTCACTTGGAGCCAGACCAGATGGGTTGGAACAAAGGTCCTCATCTCCTTCTCCCTGGAGTTGCCCAGAGCGCCGCTGGGTCCATGGTTGAATTGAATTCAGCTGGGCCTTATGTCGCCTTTGTCTACACACATTCACCACAATATCCATACTGAATCAGAATTCAGAGAATTCTGAATTCTCACAGTTGTGTGTGGACCAACTGAGGTCAAATCAACCCTATAGCTGTTATGGATTCAAAGTAGATTTCTTCTTTCAGAGGTCTGCCAAAATTTTCCAAAGTTTCCAAATTTCCTACAATGACCACGCATTACTTTTGAAATCCCGCAATAGAAAGTATGAAAGTACATACTCTAAATGCAGAACCAAACTTACATATCTGACACTGTGATAGGCACTTTGTGGTTGGGATTGTGGGTCCCTGTCCTGGGCTGTCTGGTCCTACTGGGGGCTTACTCTCCCAGCTAGTAACTGGGCTTCTCCCATCCCTCCCCTTTCCACACTGGCTATATCTGCCAAGAGAGCCAGGGAAGGAGGTAGGGGTCTTCGGTCTCCATCACCGGAAGAGTAAAGTGATTCGTCTAAGGGGACACATAGTAAATTAAGGCTAGGTTGGGATAAGACAGCAAAATCGAAGATGGTGGGAGAGATTATTCAGCACAGGTTTTCTGACTGCCAGCTATGTGCCAGCTGTGGGGAGTGCTCAAGAAGGCAGAATTCTACCCTTTGAGAGGCAGTATGATGTGCGGCTCAACCGTTTAGCGGCCATGAAACTTTGAATGTCAGCCCTTAAGCTCCTAGAGACTCAGCCTCATCATCTGTGAGATGTGTAATGTGTACCATTACCATTAATAATCATACCATTACCATAAGTAATCATACCATTACCATAAGTAATCATACCATTACCATAAGTACGTATCTAGGGCTTACTGAGTGTTAGATAGGTATGTGCACTTGACATATGTGATCTCATTGCGTCTCCGTAGCAACCCTGCAAGGCAGGTACTCCTTCCCCCATTTGACATGTGGGAAAACTGAGGCCCAGAGAGATTAAGTGATTGGCCAAGCATCACACAGCAAGCAAACAATGTCAGAATTTGAAGCCAGGCGGGCTGACTCTGGAGTCTTTGCTCTTTGTCACTCTGTTTTACTGTCTCCCATGACTGAGCTGGTGTCATGAGCCAATGGGGCATCTGTACATCAAATGTGCCCCTAGGCCCCGGGGCGGAACAAAGGGGTGGTTATAGCAGCCCACTTCATTGCCCTGTCATACAGTAGGTGTTCAACATGAGCTGGTCCACTTCCCTTGCAGATCTCCCGGCCCAAGGTGGGGAGGAGAGGGAAAAGGACAGAGTTGTGTCCCACCTGGGAAAGTATTTCCACCCCAGAAACTAATCTCTTCTGCTTCCCGCTTCCCTGACCCTCAGGCAAGCCTAGAGCCCCCTTTCTCCCTCCTCCCACCCCGACTCCAGGTCAGACCTCTTCTGCCCCCTCCCCATGGTCTGTCTGGGCCAGTCTGTCTCCCCGACCCCAGCAAAGCATTAAAAATTGAAAGCTCCTTTGAAGAGAAAACAGTTTAATAAAAGCTCCATCCATTTTTCATGAGAAGATCAGGAGAAGGATGGTGGAGAGAGGAGAGTCAGGATGGGAGAGACATGGTATGGCGGGCAGGGAGGGCAGTGAGGGGCTTAGGGAATCCCTGGTTGGGGCTCAGTAGAGCAGGGGTCAGGAAGTGCAGCCGACCCTTTACCTGAAGCTCTGCTGGCTGCAATGGCCTCTTTTCCACTTCCTCTTAGCAGGATCCACGCTGGGCCTGTTGATACTGGGAAGTATGGCTTCCTCCTTGAGGGAACCTCCTGCTTTCTCTTTGGGGAAGGCCTCTGGGCTGCATTCTCTCAGGAAGGGGAGCGCAAGATGACCTCTGGCCTGGAGGGGTCTTCCTCCACAACTGAGCAGCCTCCCAGGCTGGGCATGAGAAGGCCAGTCTCTTAAGCCCTGGGCACATGGTTGGACCCCAGAGGACCGTGCGGGGCAGGGCCAGGCCAGAACACCAGGCTGGGCACTGGGCAGGCAGCTGAGTTTCGGGAATAAGTCCAACACAGAGGTTGGGGCATGGGGGGCTGGGGGGAGTTAGGTCCAAACACTGGCTCATTTTCTTTGGACCCTAGAACCTTTTCCAACCACAAGAGACACAATTATACCCGCAGGTATACACAATTATACCTGCCCGGCCTCTACGTTTTCTTATCTCTTCCACCTCAACACAGATGGGTCCACCCAGGAAAGAAACCTCACAGACTGGCCCTGGCAGGAGAGGTGTATACCTAGGTCTACTCAAATGTGTGTCTATCTTTGGTACAAGCCTGTATGTGTTCATGGTTATCTACACATGCCAGTATGTGTGTGTAGTGACATAGGCGTGAGTGTGAATAACCAGGGCAGTGTGTGTGCCTGTGAGTGTGTGTGCGCAAGGTTGTGGGCTGGTGCCCATGTGTGAGGACTTGTTCCTACTGCTCTCTGCTTCTGAGCAGAAATGTGCTCCCCTGGAGCACATGCTGGAGGGCAGGTGAAACAGGTAAGGTGAGTGAGAGGGTGATGGGAAGAGTGGGAAAGAGAGTGGGCCCTAGAGAATTGAGCGGGCCTGGGGGTCTGATAGACAGGAAGACCAGATGTGTCAGCCCCAGCCACAAAGCTGTTCCCTGTGTGCCCCGGGAACTGAGAAGGGGGTTGCTTTATTAGCGCCCAACTCGGGAGGGCAGTGGGCTGTGTGTGTTTGTATAGGGGCAAGGGCTTCTGCTTCATCAGCAGGATCAAGGAGGGCTTCAGAAGGGGTTCCTTGAATGATGGTGGGAAAGGAGGCCGAGGGATGCACTGATGGTGACTCTTCAGGCTTTTCAATCAAAACCCCAGGCCAGTTTTTGTCAGAGCTTCCTCCCCACGCCTCTCCAGCTCAGGCGGAGTCGGATCCCTGGGTTCCGGCCTCCAGATAGTGGGGTGGGGAGTGAGGTCTTGGCTCCGGGAGAGGATTCAGGACCGGTGTGGAGTATCCTGGCTGGGCCTTCCTCTGGGTTTGTTCCGGACATGTATCCACCTAGCCATTCTTCCATCCATCTATCCCACATACATTCACTGAGCCGTGACTCTCACGCCAAGCATTTTATCAGGACACCAAACAGGCAGATATGTCCCTGGCCTCCAAGACTACTGAACCTAGTGCGTTCTTGGGTGTCCTTCTCCATGGTTTCACAGATCCTGCCTCCTCCATGGCCCTGTTGGGCTGGTGGCTGGCCCTGGTGCTGCCGGTTCACTCTGGTAGCTCAACAGGCCAGGTAGCTGAGAGACACAGAGCCTGACTTCCATTCACCACGTGACCTTCGCAAATCGCTCTCCCTGCCAGGTCCTCCGTTCTCCCGTTTGTCCTGGGACTTTTTGTCCTAAGGTGAGCTCAGAGGGCCTTTCCTGCTTCAGTGACTGTTGTCCCCAATTCCGGGGGACTTTTCCCCTTGGTTAATGGCTGTGGGTAACCTTAGGCAATTGATGGCATCTCTTTAGGCTCGGTTCCCTCAACTGTAAAACAAGCATAATAAAACTACCTTGCTCGTAAGATCTTTGGGGGCATTAACTGTGGGTGCTCATGTATGCAAAAGTCCTGGCACAGAGCCTGTGGGCCTAGAATAGCATGAGACCATTGGGCTGGGGCTGGTAGCGTCATCCCCGAAAGTGTCCCTAGTCTCAGGACCAGTCTTAGCTCCCCCTGCACGTTCAGGCAGGGGTGTGAGTTAAGGTGATAGGCGTGGGGATTGGTGAAGGTACTGGTCTGGGACTTGGAAATCTGACAAAGGAGCCAGGGAGAAAGGCCACACCAGGTATGGGTTCCACTTGTCTTGGTCACCTGAGCCAACTCTGCCCATAGGCCCCGGGGCAGAACAAAGGGGTGGTTTTAGCACCCCACTTCATTGCCCGGCACCCCGCCCCCTGTCATCCCTTAAATGTAAATGCCAGAGCTGGAACTGCTGGCTGGCATTGCCCTTGGTGGTTAAAGCCTGGCAGGGCAAGGAAACGAAGGGATACACAGGAGGCTGTTGGCCACGAGCTTGAGCCCCCTTTCCCCCCTTCCCCCTTCCCAACTGCCCTCTTCCCCTCCTTCTCCTGAGTCTAACCAGCCCATTCCCCAGGGGACCACACGCCAGTAATTTTCTCTCTGTTGCTGGCTCCCTGCCCTCAGCCTGCAAATATGTTCCAGTTTTCCCCTGAAAAAATCCTGTCCTCCATGCTCCTCCAGCTCCCGCCCTCCTGCTTGCCTCCTCTTGCACAGCTGAGTATCCACGTTCACTGTCTTCTGGTCTGGCTTGCCTTACATTCCCTTCTCACTGCAAAAGCCGAGGATGTCTGGATGACTAAAGGTCATCTCCTCCCCACTTGGGCTTGGACAACACCCCCTTGCCAGTTTGGACACAGTTGTCAGGCCCCTTCTTACTGGGCTTCTTCAGAACTGCCCTCTGTGTCCTCCTTTCTCTCTGCTAGACCTTCTCAGGCTTCTCCTTCTTTTTACCCACCACCTCACATCTTCTGAGTGATTATTCTAAGAGCTTTGTCATGTTGGAGGGCTCAGCAAGAAGGAGGTCAGTGGGGTTGGAGGTGAACAGACAAGGGAGGCAGTAGTAAGGGTTGAGTGGGAGACACAGGCAGGGCCAGGGCCCTGTAGGCTAGGGGTGGGGGACTCGGGGTTTTCTTCTAAGTCAGATTGAGAGGCCAGCGGTAAGCAAGAGAGTAACTTGATCTGATCTGCATTTTTAAAAGACACTCTGGTCTCTGCGTTGAGAATAGACTGTGGGGGTGAGGGGAGATCTCTTGGGGTGAGTGAGCATGGTGGTTTGAGACGGGTTGGTGGAGGGGGAGGTGCTGAGGAGTGGATGGATTAGGATATATTTTGGGAGTAGAGTGGCTGGACTTGCTGATGGATTGGATGTAGGAGGTGAGAAAAACAGATTCAAGGGTAACTCCCAGGTTTGGGGCTAAAGCATCTGGACAAAGAGTGATGATACCATTTACTGAGCTGGGGTGCACTGTGGGAAGGAAGGTTTGGGGGAACTCAGGATCTCTGTTCTGGCCGTGTCAACTTTAAGATCCTATTAGACATCTAAGCAGGGGTGACTGGTAGGCACTTGTCTGGAGCTCAGTACAACCGTCAGGGCACGAGATATAAACGTGGAGGAGATCTGAGGTTTTACCTTGGGCCTTTGAACCTGCTCTTCCGACACTGCCCAGCACTCAGTCCTCATTCAGCTCAAACATCGCCTCAGTCTAAAGTCACCTCCCGCTTCCGTTCCAGGTGTGCTCTATCCCATAGCACTGTTTTATCTCCTTTCCAACACTCATCACTACCAGAAGTTATCTTGTTCACTTGCTTCTTCACACGCTTCTCTACTGTGCGAGACTGTAAGTAAGTTCCGTGAAAGCAGGGCTTGTCTGTTTTTTGTTTACTGCTATATCTCTGGGGCCTAGAGCAGTGCCTGGCATATAGTAGATGCTCACTAAATCTTTGTGGACGGAATGAATAAGCACTTTACAATGTATCAGCTCCCTTCATCCTGACGACAACCCCATGAGAGTGGTAGCTGTAACCCCCGGTTTTCAGAGGAGGAAACTGAGGCTTTGGGAAAGTCCAAGTCCTCACCCTTGGAGGTGGTGTAACTGGAACTCAATCCCACATTTGTATGGCTCCAAAGCCCATGCTGTTAACCCTCCCTTGTGTGAGAAAGTGCCTTTGAGACAAGGCTTGGGTTGGAGGCCACATCTGCCACATCTTTGCTCTGAGATCCTGGGTAAGTTCTTAGGCAGTTCTGACTCTCAATCTCCTCTTCTCTGAGTTGGGCATGTGAATCATCCCTTACTTACAGGATTGTTCCAAGGATGCCATGTGGGAATGCACGTGAAAGAGCTTTGTCCACCCTACCAGTGTGGACCTAAATAAGGGACTAATAACCTCTTTGGGCTTCAGTCTCCTTATCTGAATAATGTGTGGGAGCTGGGGGGAGGGGAGAGGGGATTAGATGATCTCTGATCATCTTTCTAGCATTGACATTCCAAGAATCCTGGGTCTCCAAAGTTTGTAGAAATGAATGGAGTTTAACCATTCCAACTGTGAGCACTGCGAACACAGGGTCCTCTACTTGGCCCATTGAAGCTTCAGCCCTGTGCACGTGGGAGGCCTCTTTGAAGTCTGAGGGAGGTAAATTGAGGACAAATCAAAGGAAGTCCTTCCTCACCCCAACTTAATGAGCTTATGGCTTTCATTACACACGGGAGTGGTCCAGGCAGGAAACAGGAATGGCTTTGGATGGAATGATAAATGCCAGAGGCTCTGAGCAGAAGCTGGCGGTGCTGACCTCTAAGGTCAATGGGAGGGAAGTGGCCCCTTAGGGCCCAATCAGCGACTAGCCCTGGGCTTCCAGAGTGGCAGTCCTGGGTGGTGGGAATTCGGGGTGGGGAGGTCACCGAGACCATCTACCTGTATTCCCTCCTTTCAACTCCCTTCAATTAGCCCCTGGAGGGAGATTGGTGTGTAGAGAAGGGGCGGGAATTGCAGGAGAGGCAGTAGGATGCAAAGTTTCCAGCTCCCCACCTCCACCCACCTTCCCAGGAAGTCTCGGGCTGGCTGTGCCAACACTCACCAGCTGCTGTGGGGAATGTCTGGCATATGATCTCCCTATCCTTCTGCCTCACACCCCCCCACACACACCTGGTGACATCGGCTGGAAGGAAGGACTCCATCCCTTCCATACGCTACAGGGCAGGACAAGATTGGTAGTTTGGTGGGGTTTGGCCCTGGTGCCCTCCTCTCCACCCTCTCCAAGCCCCTCTATTTCTACTATCCCTGTCCTCCTTCTTCCAAAATCCAGTCCTGCAGGGTCTTACTCTCAGCTGGCTGTCAACTAAGGTGTTAGCTGTCAACTAAGGTGTTAGCTGCCAACTAAGGTGTTAACTGATATCTAAGGTGTTAGCTGATAACTAAGGTGTTAGATGACAACTAAGGTGTTAGTTGATAAGGCTTAACACCCCCCAAGGGGTATGTGCATTTTAATAGGAGATTGTTGAAAAGAACTGGCCTTCAAGACTCAGACGATATATACTATATTGGTGGAATTTCGGGCAATGGTGTTGATTAAGGGTGGAGGTGTGGGTAGTCCCTTCTAAATCATACCACTTCGGTAATCACTTATTCATAAGGTCACATGTGCACATGTGTGAGAGCACACACACACACACACACACACACACACACACACATGCACACATGCACACATCTCTCTCATTCTCACAAAAAGGTTCTGAATTGTGTGGATATAGGTATATATTTTTATGACAGGTAATAATAATAACAACAAACACTTATATAACGCTCCATGACAGGTACTGTTCTGAGCACTTTACGTATTTATACATACTTATTTCCTCTGCACAACAGCTTTCTGAGGTAGGCATTACTATTATTCCGATTCTACAGTTGAGTAGGCTCAGCGAGGTGATGTAACCTGCCGCCAGGCCACACACTAGTAAGAGTACAGGTAGCTGGTGTGGCCCCGCATCCCAGCTCTTACTACCACACTGAACGGTTCTCACCTGGTATGCAGCGGGGTCCATCCACTGTAGGGTGGGCAGATCCTAGGGTGTGAGGTTGTGTGCTTGTTTCCAGGTGTGCACCCCAAGTCTTTAACCCCTGAAAGATAGGGCTGGGGAGAGGCTTCTTTGAATGGAGAAAATGTGCACATTCTGTGTTGGGGGTGTGCGTGTGGGTAGAGGCTGTGGGAGGTGCATGTTGGTGGACTTACTGCCGAGTATGAGAGCTCCCTGCACTGGGGGAGGCACGGGCCGGCTACTACGAGGGAGAGTGCAGACTGTGCAGGGCTGCGTGTGCATATGTATTCTGAGCTCTACAGTCCCATGAGACAGTCCCACGGTCCTCTTTGCCCCACACCCAGCCCCTACTTTGTGACTCACCTTGCTGCGCTTTGGAATTGCCTCCATCAGGAGGCTGGGCTCTAGTAGAGTCTACTGCTGAACCACAAGAATCAGCCTCTGGCTGGCCAGGGAAGATGAACCCAGTGCCCAAATGAGGGCAGACAGAAGAAATGGATTGGGAGTTGAATAAAGGGCATGTGTGTAGGGAGGGTGGCACAGGGAGAGTCTTGGTAGGGCTTTTGCCAAGTAGGAGCAAAGGTGGGAAGTGTGTGTGTGTGTGTGTGTGTGTGTGTGTGTGTGTGTGTGTGTGTTCCTCCTCTTTTGGGGACAGGAACCTTGGAAATGAGGTTTGCAAAGAAGCTGCAGGCCCATAGGTCCTTTCCTATGGGCACTTTGCAGGTGGGAGAGACGTGATTGCAGAGGCTGCAGTAGCCCCGCCTGGGTGTGGCTGTGGGGAAGCTGGGAAGGGCTTAGGGTGGGGACAGCTAAAGGGACAGCTAATGTTGATAAGCCATAGGAGGGAGAGGAGCCTGCGGCCCCATGTTCTGACTCTAGCTGGTGGGACAACCAACAGTGGGTTTTGGAGCCTGGAGGTCAGGAGAGAAGTCTGAGCTGGAGATGAAGGTTCTAAAAAGTACTTTACATGTAACATTTTACTGCTTTTTCTCATTGCAAAAGTAATACATGCTTATTAAAGAAAACATGGCAAATGTAGACAAGCCAAAAGAAGACAGCAATAATTTCCAATATCCTTGTCAGAGATAACAAGTGTTAACATTTTGGTGTATTTCCTGTTTCTGGTCCTTTTTTTTCCCCCTGCATGTATTTAATGGTTTGGTTTTATAAACTGGTCTTTAAAGTGTACTGTAAACATTTTCTGATACTAAATTTAATCTATAAGTGCTTTTTGTTACAAAGCATTCAACACTATAGGTAAACTAGAATTTGTATACTCAATCCCCTATTGTTGGATATTCAAGTTATTTTTAAAATATCCCTATTATACTGATTATTGTAATGAATATCTATGTGGCCAGTGAGACAGAGATTTGGAGGCTGTCAGCCCTATGCCTGTCCACCCCTTGGGTGTTTGGAACCCTGCCAGGGACAGGCTGTGGGGTCTTGGGCAAGTCCCTTTCTCTCTCTGGGGCCTGAATCTACCCATCTGTACAGTGGAGGAAATCAGACTTGGTGAAGTTCTTGGGTTTTCCCTGGCAATGTAAACACTGTTCTCTCTGAGTGTTTTCTTTGCTTTCATTCTCTTTAGTGTCTTTCTCTGGCCTCCATCTCCTTCCCTCCCTAGACTCCCTATTTCCCTTTTTCATTTCCTCACTTCTGCCTGCCCCTCCTCTGGTCTGCTTCTCCTTGGTTCTCTTACTGGGTCAGTCAGACTGCCAGTGAGCTGTGGCCTTGACTGCAAGGTGGAGTGCTCCAGCAGAGATCTGCCATGGACACCAGGGCTTGGGGCAGTTCTTGCTGCCCCAGAGGCTACAGTGATACTGGGCTTTCGTGGCACTGGCTGTCAGGTAACTGAGTGGGCAGGCAAGGCGCTCCTGAAGTAAAAACTGAGGCTCTGGGAAGAGGCAGGGAAGGTTGAGGATTTCTTGACCTCATCCTGAAGGGGTGATCTTTCCTGAGAGAGAGTGGCACTATTCTGGGAAGAGCCATTGGATCAGAGTTTCTGGATCCAAGTTTATGGCCAGGATCTCTGGACAGTTTCCAGGGGTCTGGGGACCAATTCTTTGAAATGAATTGCAAACGGGTGTGGATGTGTCTTTCTCCAGTCCAGTTCTTCTATCAAGATGCTCAATAGTCATGTGACTTCAGGAAAAGATTAAGGAGCCTTGTCCTAGAGGTCTTTTTGTCCCTCCCCTTGTCTCCAGGCAGGATCCATTCTCCAGTCCCCAACCACACATACACACACACAAATCCAGGCACTGTGGATTGACTCCAAATGAAGTCACATCCCTGGAATGGTGACCTCAGTGTTGCCTAGGGAGGTGCTGCCTACACATTGCTCTTGGGAATCACTGCCTTTCTAGCCACCATTCAGTGCCCCTTCCAAAATTTTCTGTGATGAGCAGAACCTGCTCAGCCAGGGGGCCAGGAGGAGGGCATCTACATGAGAGGTAGCAAGGGCTGGAGCATCTGTTGCCTGGGGCCTCTGAAAATGCCTGAGGATGCGAGTGTGTGGAGCAATGCAGAGCTGGATTGGAGAGGATTAGATAATTGACCTCATAATTGACCTAATTAGTGAGTGGCTGTGTGGAGAGCCCTTGGGGACGCTGGGCCTGCAGGTGGCACAAAGGCCAGGCAGAAACACATAGAGGCTATGAGAGCCAAAGCCTGGGTGTTTGCCAGTAAGCGGGGAGGGAGAGCATTGCAGGGAGAGGGCTGGATTTGGGGGCACCAAGCAGAGAAGGGCAGGGATAACGGGGGTTGCTGAAAGGACAACCCTGAGAGCAGAGGCACACAGGCTGGGGCGGGGGATGAGGGGAAGGACCAAGATCTAGGCACACCAAGGGCTGAGGCACTGGGGCTATGGGGACAAGTAAGGGGAGGGGGTAAGGCCTGGGGACACAGAGGGAGGGTCAGAGGAGGAACAAGGAAGACCTAGAGGGCAGACAGACAGAGGCTAGGGGGCCTGGAGAGGAAAAGGGAGTCGTTGGGGAAACAAGAGCAGCAGCTGAGAGAAACTTGGGAGGGGAAGGGCAGGACCTGGGGGCTCTCTGGAGTTCTGTCGGCCAGCAATGGAAGCAAAGAACCTGACTTCAGTGGCCATACCTGGGCAATGTGTGTGTGCTCGCGCCCACACATACGTGCATTTGTGTGTATCATCACTCTAATCCCATTTGGGGCTTCAAGCAATCTAATGGCATCTCGGTGGGAGGAGAAGGGGTTGGGTAGTATTGGGAATGAAGACTGGAACTCCTGGAGCTCAGAGCAAGCTTTGGGAAGAACTTGACCCTTGGGGCTTCTCCCACAGGAGGCATTCTTTCAAGAAGTGTTCATTGTGTGCTTACTAGATGCCAGAAAATGTTTTAGGAGCTGGGAGACATCAGTGATTAGCTCTGACAAAGATCTCATGGAGCTTACATTCTAGTGAGGGGAGACAGACAAATACTAAACATAATAAATGAGTAAATCATGCAGTGTGTTTGAATGTGATAAGTGCTGTGGAGAGGAAAAGGACCAGATTACAGAGAATAGGGAGCGCCAGGATGGGGTAGGTGGTGATCTGCAATTTTAGATAGAGTGGTCCTGGCGGGCCTCATTGAGAGGGTGACATGAGGCATATGAGCAAAAAACGAAGGAGAGGCAGTGAGCCTTGTTTATATCTGAGGGAAGAGTCCTCCGGGCAGAAGGAGCAGCAGGTGCAAAGGCCCTGAGGCAGGAGAAGGCCTGGTTGCTGGAGGACAAGTGTGTGGCTGGAGGGCAGTGAGCAAGAGGGTTAGGAGAAGAGGTCAGAGAAGTGATGGCGGGCGGGGAGGGCACATCTTGTAGTGTTGTGGTAAGGGCCTTGGAAGGAATGGTGGCTTCTATTCTGAGTGAGGTGGGAGCCACTGCAGGGCTTGCAACAGAGGAATGACAGGATCTTAGTTTTAATGGACCCTCCCCCCACCCCAAACTGTTATATGGATACTAGACTTTGGCAGGGTCAAGCTGGAGAGCAGTGAGGAGCAACCTTGGTGAGACATGAAGGGAGCTTAGCCAGGGTGGCAGTGGAGAGGCGGGTTTAAGACCCCATCACTGCCAGCCTCCCAGGCTTGCCTGGCCCCGGCTATTGTTAGTCAGGGCAGAGTGAAGGGCCCTGTCTAAGAAGGGAGTATGAATCCAGGTCTGGAAGTTCCTACCCATCAGGAATCTGGCATATTTGATGAAGATTTAGATCTAGTGATGCTCTGTTGGAAACTACGAGTCCTTGGCGTTCGGTGGGCAAGTAATTTATAGAAGTGGCATCCGCAGTCCTGTCCCCGGGGTGCTGGGAGTGTGGTTGAGGAAACCAAACACACACACTCACACATCAGCAAAGGAAGAGCCTTCAGATACACATTCAGATACGAAAGTCCATCGCCAAAGTGGTCATCATTGTACATGCCCACAAGCTGAGATGCACACTCATGTCTACAGCAATGTGCACACATGGACACCGATGCATGGCTCACACCATCTTATACCTACACGTGCAGAGCCTTCACCATGGGCCACAGCCCACTCCCAGACTCATCTTCCACCAGGCTTTGCCTCTCCATCCCCATCCCAACTGAGCCACCTTCCTCAAAAAGGCTGTGTGTTACACACCAGTCATTGTGCTTTTGCACACATTTCCCCTGCCTAGAGTGACCCTCTTCTTTTCTCTGACCTCCTTCAACAACAGTTGCTGGGCCCCCTGCTGCAGCATGGAGCACATGAGACTGTCAGCACCCGTGCATTTCTCTCTCTCCTCTCCTGCACTGGGGGCCCCTGGGGCCTTGTCTGTCTTCTTTACCACTAGACCCCAAGATCAGTGCCTAGCACATACTAAGTGCTCAACCAATTGTTGAATGAATGCAGAACTTTAAGGAGTAGAGGGTCTGATGTGGGTTGCAGGGGAAGACGGACCAAAGGTAAGGTGGCCGGAGAAGCTCGGGCCCCCTTCTCTGAGGGGCAGCAGTGATGGCAACCGAGGGAGGTTGTCTAGTGCCCCTGATGCAGCTCCACAAGCCCCAGGGGCTGGCCTCCCTCCCCCTCCAGACTGTAATGAACTTCTTGGGGCTGGGGGTGCAGGGGTGTGGTGGAGATGCGGGCACAGGGTCAAGGAGCAGATTAATCTGGGGATTAATTGAAGGACTTGGCGGCCTGGCAGCACGTGCTTGGGGCAGAGACTCTAATGGCTTAATCAGATTACAGGCCTTGGCACATGGTCAGTCCCAGCAGTGCCCAGCTCCCCCTCGAGAACATCCCCATTCCAGGGCTCTCCAGGATGGAGCCCACACCCTCTGGTCAGGACCCACTCTGAAACCTGGCATCTTGAGCCTCCACCGTGGAGACCCCCTGCCTGTCCAGCTTAGCCAGGTCCAGGCCCACAAAGTGAGCTGATTGGAAGGGCATGGATTTGCGGTTGAGACAGCACTTCTTAGCTGTGTAACCTCAGGTAAGTTATCTATAACCTCTCTGAGCCCGAGTGTTCAGGCTCCTGTCTATGCCCTGCCTTTTCCCCTCCATCCTAGCCCAAGTCTCTTCCCCAGCCTGCCTACTGAGCTTAGAAGTATTGCCGTGATGCTGAAAGGAATCCTGGGAGAGGACCTAAAGTGTCTGGGGCAGTAGCCAATACTGGTCAGAGGCCAACTGCCCACCTGATGGTTTCGTGAAAGGGGATAGTAACTCCTCCCTTGAGGCACTGATGTGAGGATTAGACAAAATGTAAGTGAAAGCGCTTTGCAAGTGTTCCTTATTGATGGGAGGGTCCATCATCCGTTTCCTCCCAGTGGTCCAGTCCAACTACGGGAAGAAGTGAAGAATACAGAAGGGGCAAGAACTAATAACAGTCATAATCAACAGCCATTCCAACAACCAACCCGTGTGTGGCACTTTAAAACTGAGGCAGTGCTTTCTTGTCCATGATCTTACTTAATGCCTAGGATAGCCCTCGGAGGGCTATCTGGGGCCTTGGGGGATTTACAGCCTTCATGTGAAAGACAAGAAAGACAGCAAGTCCAAGAGAAGAGATGATTTGCCTCAGCCAGTGGCCAGAGCTGGATCCGCAAAGGGAATCCTGTCCACACACATGCTGGTAGAACGGTCAGGTACCGATAAGCTGGGGGCCTCCAACCTGAGGCCCTGGACCCGACAGTCTGGGGGTGGGAGCCCTTGGCCTTGCTACCTCTCCTTCTGTGCCCAGCAGAGTGGGCCTGAGGCCCGGGGCTTCAGTTAAGGTGAGAAGCCTCTCTGACTTGGGGGAGCCCCATGGTTCTGAGGCCTGGGGAACCACAGATCCCAGGGTTGGGGCTGGTCAGGGTGGGAGTGGCTGGAGAGGTTGCCTGTGTAGGCCTCCCTGCAAGAAAGCCTCTGGTTGTCCTGGGAGTCGCGAGGCCCGCTAGGGCACAGATGGAGGTGCCGTTTGGGAGCAGGCTGGCTTCCGGCCTCCCCTCCTCTTTCCCCCAGTAGTTTATTAGGAGTAATTTGTTAAGCTGTTCCAACTTGTCAGCAGCCACTTCAATGCCTCTGCCTCCTGCTTGCTTTTTTTTGGGGGGGGGGGGTGTCCAAAAGTGTCAGGAGTTGAGGGACAAGCTAGACAGGTGGAGGTCATCTGAGAAACAGGAGATGCCCAGGCCTCTCTCCACCTTGAAGCCTTACCTCCATAGGGTGTCACATCTGAAGGAAAGAGAGACGGCCTAATTTGTCCCCTGCCCTCACACCCCTGCCCCTTCCAATTTGCTCCAGTCTCAGGGAAAAGAGAGAGGTATCCAGGCAGGAATTAGTGGTTGGGGTGGGTTTGGACAGTCAGGGTGACCTCTGGTGGATAGGGGTAGAGTCTGAGCCTGGAAAGGAGGTGGAGGTGGCTGTAAGGGGGTGGGGCCAGTTGTTCTGTGGCACTCGGCGTCAGATGGGATGTCAAGAACCTGCATGAAGAGGACACTAGATAGGGTCACATGGTGCCAGGCACTAGGTTTCACTCACTGGAATTAACTCATGTTATCCTCGTAACCTTGTCATTTTATAGGTGGGGAAACTGGGGCTCAGAAAGGTAAAGTGACTTGCCCAAAGTCACACAGCTCGAAAGTGAAAGGGCTAAATTTGAACATAGAGGGACTTCCCTGGTGGTCCAGTGGTTAAGGCTCTGCACTCCCAATGCAGGGGGCCCGGGTTCGATCCCTGGTCAGGGAGCTAGATCCTGCATGCCACAACTGAAAAAAAAAAAAAGAGATCCTGCATGCCGCAACTAAACATCCTGCATGCTGCAACTGAAGATCCCGCATGCGGCAACGAAGATCCCATGTGCCGCGACTAAGACCTGGTGCAACCAAATACATAAATATTAAAAAAGAAAATTGAACATAGAAATGGCCGACCGCACGGCCTTCAGAGTACCTAGGACTACTTTGAATGAAAAAGAAATAAGAAGCCCAGTCGGGTGGGCCTGAGAGTAGCTCACCAGCTCGCCAGGGCTCTGGCTGATCTGAGCTTTGGTTTCCCACCCCTGTGAGAAGCAGGAGCTGGACTGAGGGATCCTGGTGGATCCTGCCAGCTCTGATGGTCAAGGATTTCCCAGACCTGTCTTTTACTCCTTGTCACGGCCAGTCTGCCAGCCAGTCGGGGCCAGGGGCGGAAGGCAAGCCTGGAAGAGCTTGAGCCATCCTGGGGTGAGGGAGGCGTGTGGGGGGGCATTTCTCCTTAGAGAGCAGGCCCATAGCACCCAACCAGGTGCGTCTTTGAGCAAGACTTGGCAAGAGGAGACAGGCCTAAGGTGAGCTTTTGCTCGTAATCACTGCTTGCCTCCCTCCTGCGCTCCCTGCCACCCTCCAGGGAGCTGGGCACCATGGGGGGCTGGGAATGGGAAGGGCCTGCATGCCACATCCCCTCACCCTGGCCCTGCTCCATGGACTGTGGGGGAAGCTCATTAGCTTGGGGGGCACCCTGGCCCTCCCCTCACAGCTTGTCACACAATTAGCCACCCTCTCTGTACAAGTTGATGTGTAATTATTGGGTCTTGGCGGGCTTGGGGCCATGTAATTAGCCTGCCCCAGCCTCCAACCAGCTCTCAAGGTCATTATAGGCCCACTGGGGGTGGGCAGCCCAGAAAAGCATCTGCATGACAATGCATATATTATGCCCTGCACCCGGGGCAGAGGGGCAGCTGGCGGCACTGTGCAGCCCCGCTCCTGGGCACATGCCCCTACCCCAGCTGCCTGCTCACAAGCACCTCCAACCTAGCTAGTCAGTCATAGATTACAAACCCTTTCCCATCCAATCTCTTCTGGGAGCTTCACTGCAGCCCTGGCAGTAGGGATTCTGCTTAACCCCATTTCACAGATGAGACAACTGAGGCTTAGAGAGGGTCCAGGACTCCCCTAAGGTCGCTCAGCTCACAAGTGGTGGAGCCAAGATCGGCACTCGGCTCTGTCTCACTCACTCACTTTCTCCCCGGGGGAGGCCTGGGGGAAGCCTGACTTGCTCCTGAGGGTAAGTGGTTGATGTTGAGCCAGAGGCTGCCCCAAAGAGACTTGCTCGCTCCCAGGGACCCCTGGGTGGTCTTTTTCCCCCAGCCCTGAAGCCCCCTGTCGGCCTGCTCCTGAGCCACTGGACCCTCCTTCAGGAGCTCTCAGAATTTTCCCCCAAGCCAGCAAGAAGGCAACTTTCCTAAGCATTGGCCTTCCAAGGGAAGAGCTTCCAAGACCCTCTTGATACCTCTGACTGTCTGGAAATATCTCTTCTATCTGTAGCCAGCTGCATCCTTGGAGGGCTAACAGTGGGCACCCCCAGTTTCACAAGGATATTCCTTCACTGAGACGCTGTTTCCTGTGCCCCTTCCAACGTCCTTCTCCCTGCCTCGAAAGATCTTTCACCATCTCCCAGGCTAACCTGCTGTCTAGGAGCCTGGACTGTGCTGCCCTCCATTAGAATCCTCTGTCCAGTTGGTGGTGGTGAGGAGGGAGGTGGCTAGGGCTCCTGGATGCTTAGGCCACTGTCTCTGCTTTACAGGGGTCTTAGGGAACATTTACCGTGGACCTTGGCAGGTCAATACCTTGTTACTCTGGCCGTTTATAGCTGTTCCATCTTGAGCAGGTTCCCTAACCTCTCTGAGCTGCGCAGGAGTTGTACAAACTGAATGGCATAACTGGCAAGTGCCCGGCTCTGCTAGCTCAGGGCACAAAGTGAGAAAGTGAGTTCCCATTCCAGTTCCCAGCAGCTCTTGGCCCCTGAAGCCAATCCCAGCTTCCATTTCTCCCAGGGCCCCAAACAAAGTCCCCACAGAGCCCCAGTGTTCTGCACTTTGCCCCCTCCCCAGCTGCCTGCCCCTGGTGACCCCCAGACACCTTCTAACTCCCCCTGCACCCTTTCCCCATTTTGAAGGCTGCATTATCCTGGCTGCAGGGAAATTAGTTGTTCCCTTGAAACCCCCTGCCCCGCCCTCCCTGCCCCCCTTCCCAGGGCTGGTGACAAGTATGTGGGACTTAATTGGCTGGCATGAAAGGCAGCACTGACATTAATTGGCTACATTTGGCAGGCAGGCCCCCAGCCTCCCCCCTTCTCTCTCCAAACCCCTACTGCTTCCCAGGAACCTTATCAATCCCACCACGGGGACCAAGAGCTTCGAGGCCCCTGCCAATTAGGCACTTTTTGCTCCTTTTCTTCCCCTGATGGGGTTTCGTTAGAATTTATGACACTCTATAGTGCTGGGGGTGAGGGGGGTGGGAAGCAGGAGATGGGAAGGCTGAGGGAGGCCCATTCCTATGGAGAACAGGCTGGGAGAGGGGAGGGGTGCAGATGTGAAAAGGACACTTTGGGATTAGGCCCTGAAGCTGGAGGGGAGGGGGTCTGTGAGGCAGGATGGAGGGCCCGGAGGAAGGGGGAGGAGGGCTTTGGCCAGGCCAAGAAGACTGATTTAATAGGCACTGCGTGCACAGTTGGAGGTAGGTTTGAGAAAGTTTGAGGCAGTCCGGTAACATGGCTATAAGAGCCGGAAGGCCCAAGACCTGGCTTTTCTTCCCAGAAATCCCTGTACACCCTTAGGTTAGTCCCTGGCCATTTTGGGGATGTGAAGGGATGGGGCAGGATCCATGGTTCCCATCCCAAGCCAGCATCCGTGAAGAGAAGAGCTGGAGAGGCATCTGAAAGTCAGCTGCAGCACTTCAGGTGGCCTGTCCCGGGTCTGGGCTGTCATTCCAATGGCAGCTCGGTGTGCTCTTGGCCAATCTCATGCTGGCCAGAAGCTTCGATTGGCAGCCCAGGATGTCTGTATGATAAAACCAGGAAGACAAATAAATTGTTATGCCTCCAATTCTGAGTGTTTGGGAGAATGAATCTTTCAAAGCCTGAAGAAGCTGGTGAAAGAGATTCCCAGTGATGCTAATTGGGAGACCCACTGGCCTGGACGGGCTGGCACAGGTGAGAGAGGAGGTGGGGACCAGGTTATCACTCCCTGAAACCGCCTTTGCAGCCAACTTTTGTGTCCTGGTGGGGATGGAATGGGAACTGTTCAGCTGATTCACGGCTCCCAAGTACATCTGAATGCAGGTGTGCTCTTTTGAAAAAGGAAGGCCTTGGGTATTTGGGATCTATGCTAGCATTTTGGTGTTGACTAGTGGGTCAGACACTATTCTTATAGGCCCACAGCAGTCTGGAGAGGGAACACCGAGCTCCAACTCTTATTGCTGTTCTGTTTTAACAACTTTCAACTAGGAGAAGAGATGGAAATAGGACCTGTGTCCCCAAGGTTTTCAGTTCCATTACTGGGGTTTTTGGGTCCCTCAGGACAATTCTGGGTTTTGTCTGATGGTCTCACTGGACCCCATGTGACTTGGCAGGACTGGGCAGTGGGTGGTGGCCCTGAGAAATCTTGGCAGGCTCCTTTCAGACACATCTTGAACACAACTCACCTCTCACGTCTGCCCCTTTGTCTCCTTGAACAGATGTTTCCCATTGCCCAAACTCATCTCTGTTTCTACTGAGATGGTGCTATTAATATGATAAGGACTACTATTAGATAATTATAGTAACCATGATTTTTGAGAGCACACTAGGTCCCAGGCATATTCTAAGCATCTTGTTTATATTAACTCATTTAGTTCTCATAACAGCCCTATAAGGTAGAAACTATTATTATTCCCATTTTACAGATTAAGAAACCAAGGCTGAGAATAGAAAGTTCATTCGTCCTGGGTCATACAGCTAAGAAGAGGTGGAACTGGGCTTCACGTGCTGGTCAATGTGACTTGGAATCCTTGGCCTCTTTGCCTTTGGGAGGGCTGGGGGTACTTCTCATGGTACAGGGGAGCAAGCTGCTGGTGTGGGAGGCTGCTGATTGGAATGTCCACGGGGAACCTGTGCCCTTCCTTTGTTCCTTGATTCAGTGACATTGATGCCTCTCTAGGCCCTTGGACCCTCTTTATTCTGGTGTGACATCTGGTGCCCCATCTACAAATCCTGAATCCCCTTTGATGATGACTTGTATTCCATCTAAGAAAGTTGAATCTCCTCTGCAGTTCCTGGGGGAGAAGTGAGGGACAGCCAGCAGAACACACACTTGGCCACAACCTTACGCCCCAAAGCTCAGGGACAGAGACTTCAGTGGCCACCAGGGTTGGGTTTTAAGAACTTTCGAGGCTTTAAGCTCTGAACAGACTGCACACCCCCTGCCCCCCACTGTCCATAAATAATTAAACTTAAAAACAATACTAGCCTATAAAGTACATGTAAAGAAGTCCAACAAAGTTTTGATTTTTCCCAAGATACTACTTTGATGCTTGAAAAACAAATATCAAATTATTTCAAAATTTTGTGCTTTCTCTCTCGTGTGTGCACACGGATGAGCACACGCCACTGTTAGCGCCTTAAACGCAGGCTGCCCGCCATTCCTGGAATCAAGCCCTGTTGCCCTCAGTGTTGTTCTCACCTTGCCAGCAAAGCTCTCCATTGTCACCTCCTCTCTGATACTGCCTTTCGGCTGAACTTCTGACTGTGAGCCCTGCACTCCCCTCCCCGGGTCTGTTTGCCTCTGCTAACCTGCTAGCCTCTCGGTTGGGAAGGGCCGGTGATGAACTAAGTGTCAAGCACTCCTCTGAGCCTAGCTACCCAAAGTGTGGTCAGTGGAGCAGCAGCAGTAGCACCTGGGAGCTTCTTAGAAATACAGAATCCCAGGCTCCACCCCAGATCCACTCAGTCAGAATTCACGGCTGCACAACTTCCCCAGGTGCTCTGTCTGCACATCACAGTTGCTGTTCTAAGGCAATGATGCTCAAAGTGTGCTCCCCGGACCAGCAACATCAGCAGTTCCGGAACTTGTTAGAAATACAAATTCTTAGGCCCCACCCTGGTTCTACTAAATCAAAAACTCTAGGGGTAGGGCCAGCAATCTGTGTTTCCATAAGTCCTCCAGGGGGTTCCGATAGGCTCTAGAGTTTGAGAAGCACTGTTGCTCTAAGACACACGAAGCAGGAAGCACTTGCAGAAAAGTCTCAGGCCCTTGAATTGCCCCAACCCCTGCAAAGATAGGTACCAGGCGGGCCGCAGCGTCTAAAAGGGATCCTGCATTGTACTGGTGATTACACATCTGGGATAGTCTCTGGGAAATGGTGCTAGGTGTTTGGGAGATTTCAGGAGGCTGTCGTTTACTCAGCACTTACTAAGGGCTGGGGATGGCCAGACACAACTATAGGCATTTCTTCATCTGATCTATAGTCTGTCCTGTGGGCTAAGAGTTAGTCCACCACCTCCTTTAAAGATGAGGAATCTGAGGCTCAGAGAGGTCAAGTGAGATATGGAGGGTTTGCACCCAGATCTGTCAGAATCCAAGTCTAATGCTTTTTCCATAGAACCTCTGCTGCCCAGACTCTAGTGTTCTAGAAACATTAAGAGTGTTGGGCTTCCCTGGTGGCGCAGTGGTTGAGAGTCTGCCTGCCGATGCAGGGGACACGGGTTCGTGCCCCGGTCCGGGAGGATCCCACATGTTGTGGAGCGGCTGGGCCCGTGAGCCATGGCCGCTGAGCCTGCGCGTCCGGAGCGCCTGTGCTCCACAATGGGAGAGGCCACAGCAGTGAGAGGCCCGCATACCGAAAAAAAAAAAAAAAAAAAGAGTGCTTACTCTGTGCCAGATACCATTCTAACTGCTTTACCAATATTAAATCATTTAATCCCACAACACCCCATTTTACAGATAAGGAACAGAGAGGTTAACTTACCTGTCCAAGGTCTCACAGCTAGTAAGTGGTAGAGCCGGGATTCCAACCCGGGTGGAGTGGTACCAGAGGCCTTGCCTCAAAACCAGAGTTAATTTGCTGTGCCTTTATAAGCCAAGTACAGGTCATGCAATGGGAACAAAGGAGGGAGTTTGTTGGCCTTGACAGGTTTATTGAGGTGGTTTATGTTTGATTTCCCCAATTTCCAGCTCAGCTGTTTTACTCACATCCCCTCCCTCCCGGGCAGGATGAGTCTGGGGCTGCAGGCCCCTCCCTGCTCAGTCTAGGGCTCTCCCACTGCATTCTCTAGGTCCCCGAGGGTCCCCTGTAGAAATGCCCCCCAGCTCAGGCTGGTCCGCTGGGCTTCCTGCCCAGCATCCAGTTGGCCAGCCTGAGGTCCCAACTAGCCAGAAAGGCAAGAAATAGGAATCAAATAGGTCCTGGTGTCTCTAGGGAACAGGGTTAGATGGCAGCCAGTTGAATGCCTCCTCTTGATCCTCCCATGCTTCCCTCTCCCCGCATTCTGGTGTCCCATCCCTTTCTCCACTGGACTCCTACCTGCCCAGGAGCAGCAGGTGCCTAGGTTGGTACAGGTCCTTAACGGCCAGCTTCCTGTACTGACAAGTGGGAAGATGGGCTGCTGGACAGCCAGACAAACTAATGGGTCCGCTGGCCTTCATCAGAGTGCCTCGGGCCCACAGCCCTCCTCCCAGTGGTAATGAGATGCTTCCAACTGATATCTCTGCAGTGACTAAAGGTTTACAAAAACTTATCAGAGCATTCTCTCAGTTAATTGTCATAACCGTCTTGTGAGGAAAGCAATGTTACCCTGGTTTTTCAGGTGAGGAAACTGATGAAGTGCAGAGAACAAAGCAGCAGAATAGAACTTACGCAGGCCTGCTTACTGTCCTGGGCCAATACAGTGCTCTGTCTACACCACCAAACACCTGACCTCAATTCTGTTCAGGAGATATTAGGGCCAACTTCTTGACAAGTGAAGTGGAGTTGGCTGGTTGAGCTGAGAAACCTCCAGGAAAAGGCAGGAGGCTTGCCACACTTTGTGCTGATCAGCCTCAGGGACCCAGGCAGCCTTACTCTTTGTTGCCTCTTGCACATGGTTCTGCTGGGAGGAGTAGAGGGTGGACCAGCTGCTGTGGTCATGCTCCCAGAGGCCAGTCTCATCTCCCTGGCTGCCCCATTCCCTGACCCCGGGTCCTGCCACCTGTGATGACATTCCAAGGACAAAGGGTTCTCTCAGGAATCGCCCAGTCACTCGTCCTTCTCTCCAGGTCTGATCTTACCCCATCAACACCCTGAGTGCTCTCCATGGAAACCGTTCTATTGGCCACAAAGCCACCTGCCTCCATCTTTCCTCCAAAATCATCCCCCCTTTACCCTCAGATCAGAACTGAAACCTGTGTCTGCCTTCAGCAACTCTCTCCAGTGAACGCCCTGCTTTTACCTTTGCCCAGCTTGGCTTCTAGAAGCAGTAGGGAGACTGCTGTAGTCCAGGTTTGCAATTGCTGTTTATGGCCCAGGGCTCCCATGCCTACTTCCAACACCCGCTCTTCCATAGAAAGCCATGCTATCGACCAGAAACCCCTCTCCCCTTTCTCAGCCCCACTGCCCACCAGAAAATATTGGTTGCTCTTCAGTTCCCACAGCACTAGGCCCCTGGCCTTTCTCTCCACTCTGGCTACTGCTGCCTTCTCCACTGCCTTCAGCATCTTCATGGACATCCCCTCAGCCCGACCCCCAGCCATCCTACAATGCTCATGACCTCATCTACACATCCTCTCTATAGAAGCTTCCCACTGACTTGGCTACATCTTCAGCCTTGTCATTACTTGGGAAGACTTCAGGCCCAAGATTTCCGATCCTCCACTCCTCTACCCCCACCCCTCAGATGACTGGCTCCTTCATTCCTCCTAAACCTGGTCTTGGTTCCAGTGCTTGGCACTGGGCTAAGTAACCATTTGTTGGATTAATGAAAAAAAATGAACTGGTCCCCCCACTCCTGAGCATTTCAGTCTCTCATTGCAATTCCCTACCCCGTTCTACCAGCCCTCAGTCCTCTTCAGGCCTCCCTCACCTCCCTGCGTTGTCTACTCTAGACCCTGATGCCAGCCATGACCTTCGTGGCTTAAAGCCATTCAAGCTTTGCACACCCTCTGCTGGTTCTGCTGCTGCCCCCAGCCCTGGTCGGTTAGCTCCTAGAACTTACAAGTTTGCCAGCCTCAACAGGAGGCCCTTACTGATACTGATGTTCCACAATCCTTTAACTCATCCCATGGGGACTGCCATTCCCATCTTCCACTTTTCTTACATTCCAGCCTCACGGCTACACACCTCCTAATATTTGGCTTCCAATTTTGCTAAGACAAAGGCTGTCCATCTCAGAAATTTTCTGTATGTCCTCCCTCCCAGTCTCTCTCTCTCCTCCTTCTCCCTCCCTCCTTCCCTCTCTCCCTCCCTCCCTCTCTTTCTCCCTCTCCCTTTTGTCTCCTAGGAAGACATGTCTACCCTCTGCTCCATACCTAACCTCTAACTCCATCAATTATTCTCTTTATCTCATATCTCCATCTCTCCCCCTCGTTTGAGTGCTATTTCCTCCTCAGCCTACAAGGATTTTCAGCTCTCCCCCATCCTTCAAAGAAACCCTCCCTTGACCCTGCCTCCCTCTTAAGTTATCATCTTCTCTCTTGCCTTCCCTTCTCAGCCAAACTTCTTGGAAGCATTGTCTCCCCTCATTACCTCTGCATCCTCACCTCCCACTCTCTCCTCAGTCTACTGCATTATGGTCCTCTGTCCCCCTTGCCTGAAATTGCTCTTTAAAGATCACCAATGGCTTCCTTGTCACCAAATCGAGTGGGCTTTTTCCATCCTCACATCTGACCCTACCACGCGCCCCTTCCTGCCTGCCATTCTCTCTTCCCTTGGCTTTGGAGACACCGAATGGCTTCAGGTCTCTTGCATCTTGCAGCTCCTTTACTCTCTACTCTTGCCATACATGGGCCAGTTTTGCTCTACTTTTGTCTTTGTCTTCTTCTCTCTCTATGCTCTCTCCAGAGCAGTCATGTCCATCCTCCTGCTTCCAGCCATTCTCATCACATTCCATTATTTATCATCACTAGCCCTGATCATTCATTCAGTTCCAGACTCAATTCAAGCCCCAAGGTACCTACTGGGCATGTTCATTTTATGTCAGACAGGGACTTCAAACTCAATGCCTCAAGCTGAAGGTATCATCTTTTCCTCCAAACTGGTCTTTTTTCTTATTGTCCAGTTTCATAAATGGTACAACCATCCACTCAGTTAATAAAGCCAGAAACCTGGGAGTCGTCGCTGCCTCCTTCCTTCCTCTCACCCCCCACATCCAATCCATCACCAAGTTTTATCATGTCTACTTCCTCAATATCTCTCCAGTTTGTCCCCTTCTCTCCAGGCCTATTTTCTGTTTTGCTTCATTTATCCATTCATTCAGCAGTCATTGAATTCTCTGTGACAGTCACTGTGTCAGATTCTGGGGAATCCATGGTGAACAAGACAGTCGAGGTGTCTGTCCTCATGACACATTCATTCTAGTGAGGGAAACAGGTAGTGAAGAAACAAATGAATAAATACATAAGGAGCTAGGAAGGCAGTAAATGCATGGCTGTGATAGAGAACAACAGGGCCACCTATTTTAGGTATGCTGTTCAGAGGAAGCCTTTTTAAGGAGGCCTTATTTAAGCTAAGACCTGGAGGCTGACGAAGAGCCAGCAATGTGAAGAGCTAAGGAGTCAACTTTCCAGGCAGAGGAACCAACAGCTGCAAAGATCCAGAGGCCAGAAAGAGCTCAAGTGTGTTGTGGAGAAGAAAGAATGCCACTGCGGCTGAAGTGAAGAGAAAGAGGGGGTCAATGGGACAAGATGTGGTCAGAGGGGGAGGCAGGGACCACACCTTGCGGGGCCCTGTAAACCAGAGAAAGAAGCTTACCTTTGATTCCAAGTACAATCCAAAACCACCGCAAGGTTTTAAGTTAGGGAGAGGAGGAGTCTCCTAACACATTTCGAAAACCAATGACTAGACTGCCACAGGCTAAGAGAGGAGCAAGAGAGCAGCGAGGAGGCCTATGCAGCTGTCCAGGAGAGAGACATGGTTATGGTGGGGCAGGTGGAGAGACGTGGATGGATGAGATATACTTGAGGTAGAACACAATCTGTCGATAGATTGAACGCGGGGAGTGAGGGGAAGGAAAGAACCAAGGAAGACTCCTGGGGTTTGGGCCTGAGCAACTCGTAAATGGTACCATTTACTAAGATGGGAAGACTGCGGGAGGAACAGGCTTCCTGCTGAATTCAGATTTTTCCTTTGGACCTGTTTAATTTGGAGTTTTCTTTAAGCGTTCAAGTGAGGATATCAAGTAGGTGGTTGGTTAAATGAGGCTGGAGATCAGGGGGGTTTGGGATGGACATGAACATTTGGGAGTGACAAGCATATACATGGCATTTGAAGCCACAGGAATGGATGAGCTCACCTCGAGAGAGAGTGCAAAGAGGAGAGGAGAGTTTGGATAGAGGAGGAGTGAATGGAGGGGCCAGTGAGGTAGGAGAAAAAACAGGAGAGCGTGTTCTCCCAGGATTGAGAGAAGAGACTTTTCACAGAAGGAAGAAGTCAATCAGCGCTGGGACACCTGCTGAGAGGTCAGGTCAGATGGAGCCTGGATGGAACAAACCCATGTGGAGCACCTGCTGTGTGCCAAGTGCTGGGCACAGGGGGTTAGGTATTACCTCACTGACTCCTCACATCAACTCTATGAGATAGGAGCTATGATTATCACCTCCAATTTAGAGGTTAGGATATTGAGTCTCAGAGAGGTTAAGTATTTTTCTCAAGGTCCTCCAGTTGGGTAGTGTTAGAGCCAGGGTTCAAATGCAAGCAGGCTCTCTCCAGAAGCCCTGTCTTAACCACCACACTGTCCTGCCTGTCATAATATCGGCTCCTAGAAGTGTCTGCTGGATTTGGCCATCCGGCAGTTGTTGGTGATCTTGACAAGAGTGATTTTAGTGAAGGGGCAAGGGTAGAAGCCAGAATGCAGTGGTTGACAGATGAATGGACGCTAAGGAAGCAGAGATGGAGTGTAGATGGCTCTTTTGAGAAATTCCCCTGTGAAGGAAAGCATAGATGTGGGGCCATAACTAGAGGGAGATGTGGATCAAAGGAAAGTCTAGTCTTTAAAAAGTGTCCCCTTTTCCCCTTCCCTCCCCTTCTGTCCTCTTCCTTCCCTTCCCCTCCCCTCTCCCGCCTGTTTTTGTTAAGAAGGAAGTTACAGAACTTGTGTCTTTGTTAAAGGGAATGAGACAGAGAGTGGAAGGGGCTACCCAAAAACGCCTTGGGAAGGTGAGAAGGGTGGGCAGTTTGAAAGGTTGGTCTGAGATAGGAGGAAGGCCTCCTTCTCCATTGTGATGGGGGAAGAAGGAGCAATGGGACTATAGAATTTGTGGGGAGAAAAGGAAGTTCCTGTCTGATGGCGCTCATTTTCTCAATACATAATGAGGCGAGGTTATCAACAGTGAGGGGTGGGGACTGGGGAAGAAACAGAAGGACTGAATCATATCCTCATCAATTGTCCCCTGAGCTAGAGCAGTGGTCCCCTCCCTACTTCTACGTTTTCCTCCATCCTCCACGCAGAAGCTAAGTTATTCTTTGGAAAGATTAGAAAGATTAACCCTGCTCCAAAACCTTCAGTGTCTTCACCCATGTCTTTTCCTTTGCCTGGAATGCCTTCTCCATGGCCCACCTTTGGCTGTTGAAGCCTTCTCTGGAATTCTCCAACTGGATACAACTTCTCTGTCTAGGTGGAACTGATCGCTTCCCATCCTTTGTGATTAACAGATCTACAAGCCTGGCTCTGAGCCCTTTGAGAGCAGGGACTCTGCCATATTCACCTCTGTGCTCCTTCCATGCCAACACAATTCCTGCTTCATAGTAGATGCCCTACTGTGTGTTTACCTACATAGTAGATAAACGTACATTGACCTGAGCACACACATGAGAGTCGAGACACCAGCTTTCTGGTCTCTTTCCCTTCCTGCACCTTGGTTTCCATTTTTGTAACATGAGTGAATGGTTTCTAATGCCTCAGTCCTGATACTTTATTCCTCCACCATTGATGAATTTGCCCGTCTCTTCTGGGACGCCATTGACATTGCCAACCTGTAACCCAAGTTTACAGGCCTCTGGATGAAGAGGGAATGACTTTTCCACCTACGTGTCAGCCTCTGCCGGAATCAGCCCTTTCGGCTAATAATAATAATAGCCAACATCGTTTGAGTATTTCCTGTGTACCATGCTAAGATCTTTGTGTGTATTTTCTTGTGTAATACTCACAACAATCATGGAGGTCCGATTTTACAGATGAGGAAACTGAGGTTTGATGAGGTTGGGTAATCTGCCACACAAGGAAGCGGCAGGGTTGGGATTCTGACTCAGGCTCTCTGCTTTCTGAGCTCCCGTTCTTAACCGCTCTGCTTCTGCTGGGCCCTTGCCTCTAACAGTGGTCTCCACTTAGGCTGCATATTGGACTCACCTGGCGGGCTTTAAACTTATTGATGGCTGGATCCTACCCCCAGAGATCCCGACTCAGTTGGTCTGGGGTATAGCCTGGTCCTTGGGGATTTTTCGAAGCTCCCTAGGTAATTCAATAGTGCAGCCAGGATTGAGACCACTGACCTAGAGACCCAGCCCTCAGGTCTGAAGCTAATCCTGACCTGGGCCACCTCAGTCCCACTGGGTTTTTGGGATAGGAGTGGGGAATGGAGGTTGGGATAGAGTCAGGACACAGGGGCAGGAGTAGGGGAGGAGTGGTGCGATGGGAAAGGATATGGAATTCCTCTTATTATATAGGCTGTAGTGCCTGGGGCTAGGCAGACACTACAGCAGAATCCTGGGCCAAACTTGTGTCCGGCGTGGCTTCCCTTCCGCCCCACCCCGCAGGCATACATGGGTCCAAACCCTATGATTTGTTGTCCAGGGGAGCACATCTCTTCCTCCCAGGGTTGATGCTCTTCCCAAAGCGCCCTCCCCACCCAAAGCCTTGGATGCTATTTCCAGTGTGCTCAGACCCTGGCTAGAATGCTGTTGTCAGTGCAGAGTATCTAGAATCCTCTGACTCTGCTACCAACAGACGCACCCACCCCCTGGCTTCTTGTCGCTGGACATGCCCCAATACTGAGTCTGACCAAGTTAAGGGTCTACACCCCACTGGACCAAGCTTCCTGCTCAGGAATCAGGTTCCTGGCTTCAGCTTCCCCAGGGTCTGGCCTCCTTCTTCCCCACCAGTCCTGATGGCCAAGGTCACAGCAAGCCTTATACACAAGCCCACCCAACTTATGACATGACAGGGTCAAACGACCTCTTTCCAGAGGACCAGGGTGCTCTTCTGAAGACAGTGCCAGGCGGGAGCAGTCCTCCGCCCCTAGAAGCTGGCCTCTGCACGCATGCATGCCAGGGTGGGGTACCCCTGAGGTGGAAAGGGCCTGCATGGGGGAGGAAGGCTGGGAGTTGCTGGGTGGGCCAGGTGGGTGTGGAGGAATTCTCTGTCCAGCTGCACATCTTTATTCATAATGCTTGATTGTTCCTGGCTAGGGAGCCGATCATGCTGTGTGTGTTGGGGTTGGGGGAGCCCTGGGCAGGCCGGCAGGCGGTGGGCTCACTCCACTCCCTTCTTCTGTAACTGCAGTGGGAGTGGGGGTGGCCACGAGCCCGGGGCTCTCAGGCTGCTCACAGCTGGTCCCGATTTGTGGACAATGGGAACTCAGCTCACAGTGCATATCCCATCCGAGCCCCCAGCTCAGTCTGGGACTGCTGGAAGGCTTGCACAGGAATGCGGGCGGAAAGGCTCGGAGGGCGCGCTGCAGAAGAGCCTTCGAGAAAAAGCTTTGCCAGGGAGGGGAGAGGAGCAGTGCGGGGGCAGGGGCGGACAGTGGGAATGGGACATGCCAGCTGACCTCTGCCGACTGACCGCACTGAGCGGGGCAAGGCCTTAGCAGTGACCTCCAGTTCTGCAGCCTTGGAGATCTTGCTGCCTCACCGCTGGGGAAGGGGTGCCAGCTGACACCCCTATAGAAGCGGGGACTCGGCCAAGGGCACACGGAGTCCCCGGCACATCTGGGACGGGCAGCCAGGCTACCAGACCCCAGGCCACAAAATTCCTGCTCCTAGAGCCGGCTACTCCTGGTGCTGAAGCCCCAGTCCCTGAGCTCACTGCCTGGGCCAGCCTGAGTCCCCGTGAACCCGGCTCCCCCAGGCCTGCTGTGGAGCACAGGGAGGAGCCCCGGGGGTGACATGGACCCCTGCAGTCCCGGCCCAGCTCCCCCGGGGCGGGGACTCCCTCCACGCCCTCTGCCCCACCAGGCACGGGAGCATCTGGGCTGCTCTGGGGGGATTTGGATCTGGGCTAGGCCAGATGGGGTGGGGGAGATATGGGGAAATGGAGGCAAGAGGAGTGATAATAATAGCCCAACATGTTCTCATCGTAAGGAAAAAAAATTGTAACTGTGGTGATGGATGTTAACTAAACTTATTGTGGTAGTCATTTTACAATATATATGTCTGTAAATAAATCATTATGTTGTGCACCTAAAACGAGTGCAATGTTATATGTCAATTATATCTCAATTTAAAAATAGTCCAATATATTGAGCATCTAGCACGTGCCAGGCACGGTTTCTAAATGCTGTGTACACGTGATCTCGTGTCATCCTCGCAGGCATACCACGAGGCAGCTGTGGTCATTAACACCATTTTACAGAGGAGGACACTAAGGCTCAGAAAGGAGAGTTAAGTTGCTCAAGGTCTCATGGCCAGTGATTTGCAGAGCAGAGATCTGAATCCAGGACCATCTGACTCCCAGATGAAGATTCTTGCCACTAAGCTGTTCTTATGAATGCTTCGGGCTCTGAGAGCTTTTGAAATGGCATCTAATTCATGCCTCCGAACTTAGGAGGAGTGTCAATGCCAGCCCCAAAGGCAAAGATTGAAGTTAAATCTTTTTTAAACTTTTTATTTTATACTGGAATATAGTTGATTAACCATGTTGTGTTAGTTTCCGGTGTACAGCAAAGTGATTCAGTTATACATATACATGTATGTATTCTTTTTGAAATTCTTTTCCCATTTAGGTTGTTACCTAATATTGAGCAGAGTTCCGTGTGTTATACAGGAGGTCCTTGTTGGTTACCATTTTAAATACAGCAGTGTGTACATGTCAATCCCAAACTCCCTAACTATCCCTTCACCCCACACTTCCCCCCTGGTAACCGTAAGTTCGTTCTCTAAGACTGTGAGTCTGTTTCTGTTTTGTAAATAAGTGAATTTGTATCATTTCTTTTTAGATTCCACATATAGGATATAGTCAGACAGAGAAAGAGGAATATTGTATGAAGTTAAATCTTCAAAAGACTTGCTGGGAGCTGGCAAACGTCCCGTGAAGTACTCTTCTGCCTGGAGATGGCAGCCCCTGCCCCCGGGTGGGCAGGGGAGCGCAGGTCACATGTCTTGCAGATGGGAAGGCTGAGGTCAGCCAGTGAGGAGGAATGGGGTAGACATTCTGAACATCCCCCCCAAGGCTGGGCTGGAGTAGTGTGAAAGGCGAGCTTGGCACAGAGCTGGGCTCCTGTTTTGGGAGAGGTAAGTTACTAAGAGACCAAGAATTCTGAGAGAAAGTGAGTGAGCTAGAGTTAGTTCATTAGGAATATTTGGGACCTTTGTAAAGACACGGGGGGCCGACGTGCCCCGGGCAGCTTTGTCTGTTGCCCAAGCAATAGTCCATTAAGGCTGCCTGTGCTGGTGATGGGGCACAGGCCAGCAGGCCCCCAGGTCCCGTGCAGTGCTCTGGGAATAGTTCAGCCGGGTCTGAGTCTGGGAGGACATTGGCCAGAGGCAGAGGCTGGTGGTAGAGGAGCCCATCTGTGCCCAGGTTCTGCACAGAGTTCTCCCGATTCATCCCACCAGCCTTGCAAAGTGGGCCTAAGGATTCACCTCATGTGTCGCATGTGATCCCAAGAGGGGATTAGCCCAAGGCCACAGAGCTCCTGAATTGCCTAGCCAGGACTGGAAGCTGGGCTGAACTTGGTCCTTAGCCCTGCAACCCTGGGCACTAGAAGGGAGGCTCGGGTTTCTGTGCCTACCTCTGACCTGGCCAGGTTGGGCCAAGGCAGGGCTGAGCACGGAGAAGATGGTTGCAGGCTGCCAGGAGGGAGAGCTGTGTGTGTTTGTGTGTCTTTTTGTGGGCATGTGTGTGCCTGTGCATTTCTGTGTGTGTGTCTCTCCCGGCGGCTGTTCTGCTTCCTCAGCAGCCTTTCCCTCCCCCCTCCACTTCGTTTCTCTTTCTTCTTCTCCTATTCCTCATTGTTGCCTTCTTTTTTTTAAATGAGACTTAATTAGCGTCGAGTTCCTCCTCCGGCTCCCTCTCCGCCCCCTCCCCGCCCCTGCCCTCCCCTCCCTCCTCTCCCTCCTTCCCGAGGTACAGGCCAAGCGATCTGACAAATGCACTTGAGAACAAAGAGCCAGGCTAATTCGGGGCCTGCTCAGGAAGCAGGAGCTGAGCTGAGATAATGGGTCTGAAATAGCCCAGCATGATTATGCTTCCTCAGCCTGTGGCCAGGCGGGTGCAGGCTCGGGCAGGCAGGCGGGTGGCGGGTGGACTGGCGGGCGCCGGACACCGCTCGCCTAAGTCCCGCCCGTGGGACCATCCATGCCCAGTCCTGCTCTCTTCCTTAAAAGCCCTTCAGATGCCCCTGGGGGGGTGAGAGCCATGTTTCTGCAGCAAAGTCAATTCTCCACTGGGCTTCCTAGGAGCCGCTATCCCTCCTGGGGACCTTCAGACCCCAGCAGGGACAATCCTGGGTCAGCAGGGGCCAGACATGGGACCACAGTCACCCGACAGGTTGATGGCAAAGCCACATCAAGAATCCAAGAGGCCAGGTCCCCCTGGCCTCAGTTCACCTGGCTTGGTAGTGCTGTCCCCATCCCAGCTTGGCGGGAAGGGAGTGGGAGGGGTCATATAGAGCAGGGATTGAGCCCCCGGTGAGGGCGCTCTAGGAACTTGAGTAGTGGGAGAGATGGAGCCCTCCCAGATGGCCAGAGAAGAAGGGGCGGCTGGGTGTGTTCTGACATCCCAAGCAAGACAGGACATTGGCGTGGTGCCCACCAGAAGGGTTGGTCAGATGTCACTTGGATATCCTCTGCCTTGGCTTCCTGGAGCTTGTCCAGAGCTTGAGGCCAGGTTGAGGGAGGAATAGTCAGGAGGATGGGACAGTGATGAGCAGGAATCACCCTCCATGGCCCCCGCCCCATCCCATCCCCCTGCCCCTGCTGCATGCTTTCATTCTGATCCACACACGGCCTGGAGGCCTGCAATGAGAACAGTCACGGATCTTTACTCCCTGGCCCAGTTGTTGAGTTCACTGTCCTTCCCAGACCCGGCGACCAGTGACCTGTGTGTGACGTGTATCCATTTTGCTTCATTCATCCTCCCAATATGCATTTCTTAAGCTCCTCCCAGCACCAGGATCAGTGCCAGGCCCTGGGGACTCAAAGGCAAATTGGACAGAGGCCCTGCTCTCAGGGGCCCTTAGTCTGGTGGGGGTGACAGACAAAAAACTGAGAGAATACAGTACAATGAGATCCATGTGGTGACAGTTGGAGTCCAAGAAGTTGCGAGAGCTGAGAGGATCTCAGGGCAGGGGCTCAGAGGAGGCTTCACAGAGGCAGTGACATTTGAACTAGGCTTGAAAGATGAATAGGGCTCTGCCAGGGTAAAGATGGAGGGGGCTAGACATTTGCTCCCTTCAAGGCACAGAGGAACTGGAATGCGAAAGCGCTAAACCAATGCGTTTTAATGTCCTAATGCTTGTTTACAACCCTGGGATCCTGGGGCTAGAAGGAGGCAGATGAATGGGAACTGCTGGGCTGGGCAAATGGGCCCCGCTCACACGCAGACCTGCTGGGCCACCGCCCACTGCCCCTACCCTGATAGTGATCTGACCTGACACAGGACTGCAGGTTCGCTCTCTCCTCAGATCTGCAGCACTGACCTCTCCATTCCTCCATCAATCCTCAGCCCTAACTGCACTGCTGGAACCTGGACCTCAGCCCTCGACTCCTGTTCTCCAAACGGAACTCCAGGCCTTAGCCCTTTGGTTTTCATTGTGCACTTTATTTATGAGCCTGCTGTGCCAGCATGCCCTCAGTCCTGCGTCCCCTCTCTAACCACCAGAGTCCCAGAGATGCCCTTGCCATCTGCACATTTGCTTCAGACGTGGCTGCCTTTGGAGTGAGCAGATCACCTCCCTTTGGTGCTTTTCCATCTCTTGAACGGCTCCAGGACTTAATATAACCTTCCTGGCTTTTCCTGAAGCAAGGTCTCTAAAAGAGCCCAGTCCAGGCTCTCTGAGCATGCGTTAGAAGGCTCAGGCTATCTCCCAGAGCCACTATGTATGGTTGTACAGGTTGCAAACTGCACAAGGGTGTCTGGCCAAGGGTGTGAGTGGGGGCTGACAGCCAGCCTGCCTTCTCTTTACCAATCATGTGAGCACTGGTGCAGGCTGCATCTGCCTAAAGGGATGCCCTTTTCTAATTAGCACAGAGGTGCTGAATGGGTGGGAGGGGGTCCCAGCTCTCCTCCCACCACCTCCACCACGTCCTGTCCCAGTCTTTGCGTTGAAGGAAGGGGACGAGAGATGATGAACTCAGCAAGGCCCTTCCAGCTGAGAAACCTAGGTTTGTGAGTTGCAACAAATATCTGGTGAGCGGGGCCAGCTCTGGGACAGAGGCTGTTCTGGGCTGTGCAAAGGGACTGTGAGTGAGGATTAGTGAAAGGAAATGAAAATTGGGATGGCCCTGAGGGGAATTGACTGCAGACGATGTCAGAGAGGAGGCTGTCTCCTGGAGCGCAAGGGACCCGAACGCAAGGCTGCAGAGATGGGGGTGGGGGCAGGAAGGTGTGGGAAGGAGGGGGCTATCTCCACTGTCCTCAGCAGTTAGGCAGGCAGCCACCTTCAAGGCCCAGGCCCTGGTAGGCCCACCTGGCTTCCTGACCCCTAGCCGCCTCCTAGCTCTCCTGGAGCCTTGGGAGCTGAGGGGGTGTATTCCTGTGGTGGCCTCCAAGGACACTGGGTAGAGGGCAGGGAGGAGGGGATCATGGGGAGAGGGTCCTACCTCCTGGAAGCACATTTCCCAGCTTGCGAAAGGACTCACTCTTCCAAACATGTTCACTATAGGTTCTCTCAGCCGTGTTACAAGGTGGGTATTATCATTCCTATATTTTTCCCATTTCACCTCACTGCCAGCCACGGACACAAGCTGAGGGCCAGGTGTTACCCGTTAATGATTTCCAAAGCTCAAAGCATTCTGTTTTGGAAGGATTGCTCCATTTTGCAGATGAGGAAAACTGAGGTCACATTTGGCTAATAAGTGGCAGAGTTGTCAACGATGTCCTTGGAGTGGGGCAGGGAGGGAGGAATGTTTTGAAAGAAAGTGAAAATGCATGTGTGCCTGCCTGTGGGTGCGTGTGCACGTGCATGTCAGACGAGGGGCCAGGATGCATCACAGAGCACCCATGCCATCTGGGCAGAGGAACAGAGACGGGAGGGCCCAGCTGGAAGTGGCTTTGGGATGGGTGGGGAGGGGAGTGGGTAGTATGGGGCTCTGGTAGTGTGGCTAGAAGGTTGTGCCATGGAGAATGGCAGGCTCCATTTATCAAGATTTTCCCCTGAGTTTGAGAAGAGCTCTTTCTTCTTTTTCAGGGAGGCTGGGCTTCCTCTCCAAGGCTCTGATACTGCCTGCCCTGCTGCCCCCTCTCTGGGGGCTCCACCTGCTCCCACGTGCCCAGCTGGCGCCCCCAGCCCTGGTCCCTAATTCCAGCGGGGCAGGCAGCGTGCCCGCATGCCCAATTGATTCTCCTAGCACACACAGATAATTCATCTCAGACTCCTTTCCAGGCCCCCACCCCCAGATGTGCAGTCTTCCCAGCAGCCAGAGTCCAGCTCACCCCGCCCATATCGCCGGCCAGCTGCAGCCCCTCATTTTCCGGGAAGAGAGAACTAATAAAGGACCGTCTCTGAGCCACAGCACCCCCCCCCCCAATTCTTTCTTGCCACAGCCACCCCATAAAACTGAGGGGAGAGATATAAAGGGAGCAAGTGTGAGTGGAGATAGAGTTTCCATCTGAGGAGGGGAGTGGGAAGGTGGGATGTGTGGCTAGGGCTGGGACAAGAGTGGGGCCCGAAAAAAACGGAAGTCCCTATTCACAGCCACTTTGGCCCCTATGCCAGCTCCTAAGGAAAGGCGAAAGGTGATGTGGGTCTGAAATAGAGGGTGATGAATATGCCAAAGATGGTGGGTCCGACATGGGCACCCAGGATGGGGAGTCTTGAGGGCATCCTTCCTACCTTCCCCTTCCCTTCCCAGATCCCTCCCAGAGTCCAGCAGGAGAGTCAGGAGCCCTGGCCTCTGAGCCTATCTCCACACCGACCCAGAGTGACCTTGGTCTGCTCCTTTACTCTTCTCTGCAGGCCGCAGTCTCCCCAACTGTGGAATGGGCTCGGGCAGCCAGACACCTTACAAGTCTATGAGTTAGGACAGGGTGTGCTGTTGGCTGCGTTCTGGGGGAACATGTGGGAAGCCCTTGTTCCTCTCCTCTCAGGCCTGGCTGAGTCCTCAGGAGAAAGTGGGGTGTTACAGGGGTCTGTGCCAGGTGCTCTGGGATAAGCAGAGTCTGAACTCTGCAGAAGGGATGCCCTCTCCCGTTCTGCCCAGGAGAAGGAGGTGGGCAAATCTTCTAGGCCATGCAATCCTCCCCCTCCCCGTTTACGGGGTATAACATTCATTCATTTATTCACTCAATATTCATTTATTCACGCAATAATTACTCAGTGATTTATTGAGTGCATGCTATGTGCCAGCCACTGTTGTAAGGCACTGGGGATGGAGCAGTGGACAAAATGCAAAAACCCCTGCCCTCATGGAGCTGACATTATAGTGAGGGTAGAGAGAGACAGTAAGCAGGTATAAATCATAAACCAGAGTTTGAGGATGGGGGCCGGAAGGAAGGCCAGGGTTCTCTGGGCCATGCCAGGACCTCTCCTCCCTGACATTGCTCTCAGAGAGGAGCCCTATGCCCTTCTCTCACAGCAGCTCCTCAGCCAGCTCTAGGCCACCTTGGGCTTGGTTCAGAATTTCAGGCTAGAATGCAGTGACCAATTCTTCGGGTCTGGTTCCTGGACTGGGAATGCTGTCCTACCTTGACTACTGGGCTCTGCCTGCTTGAGGTGGACCGAGATTTGCCCTGTGAGTACAGCCTGAGCTGGCCCTGGTGTAGCCCCATCCATGGCCAACACCAACCTTCCCAGTTGTAGGGGCTTGGGCCCCCTGCTGCCAAGAGGGGCATGGTAGACAGAGCCCCGGAGTAGGGGGTGTACACTAGGCTCTGACCCTCTGTCTGTCATCTACTCCTTAGCCGACAGTGGGCATAAGGTTAATCACCACTTACCTTGGTTATTAGGAAGGTGGCAAATGAGAGAGTACTTCAGAAATAGTCAAGCTCTCTCCAGAGATTAGTTTATTCGTGTCTGCCTTTGCATTTCCCTGGGTCCTTGCTCAAAGTGGGTCTTCAGTGTCAGAGCCTTTGCATTAGAGAGCGCCTGCTCACTCCTTTGCCCAGCACGCCCACGGTTCCGGGAGCAGAGTTGGGTGGGACATCCAGAGCTGTTGAGCTTTGCTTGGCAGTTTTTACCCTTGCTCTAGATCTGTCATGGGCCGTATGTCCTGGGCCAAGTCCTTTGACTTCTTGGGACTCAGGGGTCTTGTCTATGAAGCAGACAGAGGAACCTCTTGCTCTGCCCCCCCAGAGGTTTCCAGTGATGATCAACTCAGAGGCTATCAGAGTACTCGGCCGGTTGTAAAGTGGGGAGTGGATGGCACTAACTCCCAGGCCCCCAGGGCCGACTGGGTGCCAGGCCCATTCCTCCCTCTCAACTGGCCCTAGGGTTTAATTGGGGTGGTTGTTCCCAGGACTTGACTCAGGAAGGGCCTGGCATGGGGGGAGGGGTTTCCCAAGCAGAGCCGGGCCTGCTGCCCCCAGTCCCCACCCCGCCACTGCTCAGCTTGGCCCTGGGCGGGTCGGGAGTCTGGGGCTCTGAAAGCATCACCTGCACCTGTTCCACGTGCCCTCGCTCACTCTGGGGAGGGGGCAAGGTGATGGTCATCCTCGGCACTCATCGAGGGATGGAGAGAGAGAGAGAAACACAAAGAGGGTGTGTGATCCAGAGATCCAGACACAGAGAGAGAAACCTCCACCAGCTGACAGAGACCGGGAAAGTGGGAGAAAGGGAAACAGTGTCAGATACAGAGAGGCAGAGGGTACCAAGGCAGAGGAACTGAGAATTGGGAGAGACTGGCAGCATGTGTGAGAGACAGAGACAGGGGGACTGAGCGACAGATGAGGGCAAGAGCAAGATTTGTGAGACGACTGAGACAGAGAGAGATGGAGAGAGCCCTCAAGGTGTCTGTGAGCTAGAGAGAGGGCGAGTGTGAGTGCCGCTGTAAACCAGAGGTGGAGAGCAACTCACTTTTCCTTCTGCTACTTCCCCACCAAGGCATGGGATGCAGGACTGGGGGAAGAAGGCCTGCGCTGGGCAAGGCTGAGCCCCTTGGGGTACAGGAGATGGGTGAGGTGGGGTCAGAACTTCAGAGTCCCTGACTTCCTCGGTCAGAAGCCCCTGGGGCTTGTCCCACTCCCCTGCTGCTTCAGAGGGGGGCTAAGAGTGTGCTAGAAGGGGGGCCCTAGGGCTGGCGTAGCCACCCAGGCTGAGGAAAGGGCCCTGACTTAGGAGCTCTGGATTCTGGGTCCAGCTCTACCACCACTTAGCTTCGAACCTGGGTTTGGGCATTTCTCCTTTTGGGGCCTCAGTAGGTCTTTCTGTAAAATGGGTGTGTCTGGGAGGGTTAGGGCCAGGGAGTTGAATTTAACAATCTCTTCCACATCTAATGTTCTAGAATTCGTCTAAGGAAAGGCAGGAGAAAATGAGATCCCTCAACGTGCAGAAATGCACAGGCTGAGAATTTCCAGTCTCTGTATGGATATTTATTTTTTCTGTAGAGAAGGCTAAAAAGTTAGATTCTCAGTCTCTGGGGGAAAGCGCAACTGGATGTCTGAGAGTCGGGGGGTGGAAGAAAGCTCTGCAGGAGGACTGCTTTGTCCTGAGCAGAGGAAGGATCCAGTGGGCAGAGGAGAACTGGGCTTACCTAGGATCACTGCAGAGCCCCCACTAGTCTGCTTACAGGCATTTGGACGGTTGCCGGGTAGGGGTTGGGTACCCCAATGGCTGTGCCTCCCCTAGACAGCCTGGAGTCCTGGCCACTGTGAGACACAGTCTTGTACCCTGCTCGAGCAACTGAAAGCTCCATCAGAAGGTAAAGGAAGGGCTTCCCTGGTGGCACAGTGGTTGAGAGTCTGCCTGCCGATGCAGGGGACACGGGTTCGTGCCCCGGTCCGGGAAGATCCCACATGCCGCGGAGTGGTTGGGCCCGTGAGCCATGGCCGCTGAGCCTGCGCGTCCGGAGCCTGTGCTCCGCAACGGGAGAGGCCACAACAGTGAGAGGCCCGCGTACCAAAAAAAAAAAAAAAAAAAAAAAAAGGTAAAGGAAGGTGGTGGGGGCCAGCGCTGCTTCCCAACAGTAGGCCAGCTTGGGGAGGGCTAACAGAGCCCTGTCATCCTGCTGTGCTGCTGGAGTGGGGACCCACAGAGATTACACAGCCACCGCCCCAAGCGCCAGAGACCTGGAGTGTGGCAACAAAGATGACAGAGCATCTGTCTGGCTGGCAAGTTGCGGCAGAAGCGAGGGTCTCCCCATGCAGGTCCTCTCCAGTGTGCTCTGTGCTTCCTCCCTCCACCTCATCTTGCAGGCCCGCCCGCCCCTCCCACTCCCAGTCCCGCAGGGTGCAGGTCTTGTTCTCAGTGGGGCTCTTGTGGCCTGGTGAGGAAGGCTTTGCCCAACCCAGGAGCATTCCCCTCCCCAGCTCCAAGCACGGGGTTCGGACCTGCGCAAAGTGCTCTCATTTTCCATGTTGATAAACTGAGACCACAAAGAGGTCCCAGCCACATCCTCCCCTTTCTCTTAATTTGGCAGGAGAAAGCGGTTCTGGTTGAGACTGAGGGCCACATCAGCACTTGCTTGCATCCTGGTGACTTTGTCTGGGGATAAGGATGCCAGTTTCTCCACCTTTGTTCTTGATCTCCCTTGAGGGATCAAAAGAAAAGATAAGTTGACTCTACAGCAAAGACAAGGAAATGCGAGATCACAGCGCTCATCTCAGAGGGGAGGCAGCTGAGACTCAGAGAGCCTGGGTGCTTGTCCACAGTCCCCCAGCTGGTGGAGGCACGGCCACGACCCTCTGTGTGTCAGGCTTCAAAGCATCTGCCAATTTTCCTGTTTCTTTTAGTCTTTCTCATTTTGAGGAAGGAGAGGAGGGTGATAAAAGCCATACGTATGCACTGTAGATAATTTGAGAACCACAGAGAGTATTACCAAGAAAACGTCACCTAGAATCCCAGTAACCAGGGAGAAATATTATTAACTTGGGGTATCTTTCTTTCTAGTTGTTTTCTTTTTTCCTCTGCACATACACACAATCCCTGTTTTTACCCAAGAGATCATATTGGCTATTCTGGGTTTTTTTTCCCTTAATTGTGGTAAAAAACACATACATTATTGCTAACATAGGCATGTTGTACAGCAGATTTCTAGAACTTTTCCATCTTGCATAACTGAAACTTTATACCCGTTGAACAGTATCCTCATTTCCCTCTCACCCCTGTCCCTGGCAACCACCATTCTACTTTCCATTTCTAAGGGTTTGACTACTTTAGCTATTTCATACAGGTGGAATCATGTAGTATTTGTCTTTCTGTGTCTGGCTTACTTCACTCAGCATAATGTCCTCCAGGTTCATCCATGTTGTTGCAAATGGCAGGATTTCCTTCTTTTTTTTTTTTTTAATTTATTTATTTTTAATTTTTTTTTTTTTTTTTTTTTGGCTGTGTTGGGTCTTTGTTGCTGTGCGTGGGCTTTCTCTAGTTGTGGCGAGTGGTAGCTACTCTTCGTTGAGGTGCGCGGGCTTCTCATTGCGGTGGCTTCTCTTGTTGCAGAGCACGGGCTCTAGGGGCGTGGACTTCAGTAGTTGGGGCATGCGGGCTCTAGAGTGCGGGCTCAGTAGTTGTGGCGCACGGGCTTAGTTGCTCCGCGGCAGGTGGGATCTTCCTGGACCAGGGCTTGGACCCATATCCCCTGCATTGGCAGGTGGATTCTTAACCACTGCGCCACCAGGGAAGCCCCTCCTTCTTTTTTTAAGGCAGAATAATATTCCATTGTGTGCATGGTGCCACATTTTCTTTATCCATTTATCTGTTGATGTATACTTAGGTTGTTTCCATGTCTTGGCTATTGTGAATAATGCTGCTATGAACATGGGGGTGCAAATATTTCTTCAGGATCCTGATTTCAATTCTTTTGGATAAATACCTAAAAGTGGAATTACCGGATCATATGTTAGTTTTATTTTTAATATTTTGAGGAACTTCCATACTGCTTTCTACAGCAGCTACACCATTTCACATTCCCACCAACAGTGCACAAGGGTTCCAATTTCTTCACATCCTCATCAACACTTGTTATTTTCTGTCGCTCTTGTTGTTATAATGGCCATCCTCACAGGTGTGAGTTGATATCTCATTGTGGTTTTGATTTGCATTTCCCTGATGATGAGGGATGTTGAGCACTTTTCATGTACCTGTTGGCCATTTGGATGTCTTCTTTTGGCCATTCTGTTTTGTTCCCCGAGTTTCCCATATATCATTAAACCGTAAGCATCTCTCTATATCATTAAGTAGTCTTTGCACTGCTCTTTACTTTACCCTGAAGGCAGGGATCTGAACTTGGAGAGCTTCGAGTTTCTGCCAGGCTTCTCTTTGTACCTGGTGCATCAGCAGGTCCACGGCCTCACAGGTGTAGGTGTGGGGATAGATCCAGGAGGGGCCCTGGAACAACAATGGCTAAGAGCGTAAGTAGGCAGCAGACAGCCTTAGGCTCAAAGCCAGATTTTGCCACTTCCAGGCTGCCTGGATTTGGGCCAGCCAGTTCCTCTCTGAGTCCTGGCTTCCCCATCCATAAAATGGGGATAATAGTAGAATCTATTTTATCACCCTTTTGTGTGGCCTCACTGAGCACATTGGGGTTCAGTGCACACGCCAGGACTTTAGCCACGGGAAGTCCCCCGTGAACATCAGCTATTATTATTGCAGGAATGTCGAGAGGCCAGAGCAAGTCCCTTCCCCTGTTTCTGGCCTTACTTTCTTCTCCTGTACTATGGGGGACTGTACAAGATATCCTCTTTCAGCTCTGATTGTCTTGAGGTCTCTATGAATACAGGTGGAAGGAAGGTGGATACTACCCATGGAGGAGCTGGGAACTCCTCCTGTGACTTCTTTGTCTTTGTGGTCCTCAACCCTTTCCTCCAGCAGACCCTCCCCCCTGGGGCTGAGGCCCAGATGGGTTCTCGTGTGGCGCTGGCTTGGTGGGGCCTCTGGCCATAGTAGGGCTAGGCTGGGCTGCATTGCACAGAGAGCCCTCTGTGGGCCTGGGTTGCATCTATCAACACCCTGGAGAATGTGAGCATTTGATTTTGGCACCTGCTGGGAGAGTCACAGGGAGCAGAGACTGGCCCGCCAGAGCCTGGCACTGGGCAGAACTAGTTTCACCTTATTCTGGCTCAGAACCAGCTACTCAGTTTAGCTTTATAAAGACAGAACCAGCACCTAATATGGGGTTCCTGCCAGTCCTCGAGACTGGCTCTCTTCTTGCCTGCAGGAGGAACTCAGTCGTGGTAGGGCCTTCAGAAAATATCGAATCCAATTCTTCCTATTGTACAGATGGAGACACAGAGGCCAGGAGGGAAGAAAGGATTAGTTCACATTGCCCATCTCTTCCACATTACTGGGTGGGATGCAATGATCAATTGGTTCTATTCTAGTTTTTCTGGAGATTATGGGTGAGTAGAATCAGAGGCTGCATGGGATAGAGTTTAGATAAGTAGATGAACTTCCTGGCAAGGCCCTAAGCTCATCAAATCTTAGAGTGTCAGAGCAGAAAGGCACCAGGAGAGGTTATTCTAAGTCAAAGGTTTGAAAACATTTTTAGCCACATCAACTGTATAGTTGGAGGCCTAGATGGGGAGCCCAACCCCTGCCCCTCCTCCAGCAGCACCACCAGATACACCTGCAAAGAAGCCTGGAGCTGAGCTCACAAAGAGGGAGTGGCTGGCTTGAGGGCCAATGGGGAGGCCTTGATTTGCCCACATCGGTGTCCTTCCCAGGATGCATACTGTCCTTCAGTTAGATTCCTTTGGCCTGCCCTCTGCCAAAATGCAAGCTCTCTGGGGACCCCAGCTTACAGTTTCTGTAGCATCTCTGCTTGTCTCCTGCATATGTCACATCAGGGGCACAGCTTTGTGTCAGAATCTGTGTGGACCAAGGGGTACCAGACAGGGAGGGGCATGGGCAGAGCAAGCAGGCAGAGCCATGGCCCGGAGCCCACAGCTGTGGCCCTCTGTGTTCCAACACTGGAGGAGCTCTTCCCCAGTGGTGGCGACCAGGGTCCTTTCCTAGGCAGCCCCTGTGCACCCAGGAGTTGCCCAGAGGGCTGTGCGCATAGGCCTTAGGCCACAGGATGCACTGGAAGGGGAGAGGTTGGTCCATCCAGCCCTCACCTCTGGAGCCAATAGCCCCTTCTGAAGTCCAGGCAGGTGGCAGTGGGAACTGCTAACATTAAAAGCCAAAGCTGGGGGTGGGGTGACAGGCCTGGTCAGGAAGATTTTCATTTCTCACCCAACTTCATTCAGCTTCCACTTTTGATAATTCCTTCTTGGAGGCCAAGAATGGCTGGCCCCTGTCTCTGGATGATATTAGAGGAGAAGAAGGAGATAAGGTTCATGAACTGAGCACCAATTATGTGTCAGGCATTAGGGTAGGGGCTTCTCTTACATGATTTTATTTAATCCTCGTACAACCCCATGAGGCAGGCATGACGGTCTCCATTTCACAGCTGGATTAACCAAAGCCCAGAGAGGTTGTGTTATTCCCTTAAAGCCATGCAAGAGACAAGAGGCTGAGCTGGGATGGAGCCTAGTTAGGTTGGCCTCACCCCGTAGCTAGTGCTCTATCCATTGCCCCTATGAGCCTCTCGGAGAGACTTAGAAAGCTGCTTGCCGTTGGGGTGGTGCAGGGAAAAGAGAGAGCTGAGCTTGGGAGCCCTCATCTGGGGCCCCTGGAGCCCTGGCTGTCTTTGATCGCCTCTTCTCCCCTCTCCCTTGGAGCTTTCCGACCTGGCAAGCGGCAAGGAGGACAGGGGCTGGGAGGGGCTGAAAGGGGATGGGGGATAGGAGAAGCAGGGCTGAAGGATGCAAAGAGCTGCCCCCAGCCCCAGGAACTCCCTGCTTGGCTCCCTGCCAGTGAGGCGGCTCCAGAGAGACCTTCTGGGAATAGAGAGAAATTCATTAGCGGATGTGCAATCCCAAACCGATTAGCGATTTATACTCTGGGCTCAAACGGCAGGTGGCTTACGTTTATTATCTGACTTAGCCCAAAGGCCACCGAGTTCCACCCCTCCCTCCTTCTTTCCCTTCTCCCCGAGATCCTCAGGAACGGATTCTCAGCCTGACTTGTCCTAGACACTTCCTTTAGTCCCTGTAGCCTAGGCCAGTTCCCAGGAGGGAATGTGCTGGGGATGGGAGTGGTGGGGAATGACAGGTGGCAGGGTGCCAGGATGACCTCCTGAACAGCAGGAGGTTTTCTAATTTGAGCTTTGTCCATTCAGGAACCGAAGAGGACTTCATTTCCATTTGGGGGCAGGGCAAAAGGAAAGAGAGCTGGGTACTGAAGCAGGAAGGATGAAGGATAGATATCAAGGGGAACTAGAGTGCTTGAACTTCGATTCCGGGGCTGGGATACATCTACCTTTTGGCTGTGGAGAAGGGGTTGGGATGGAAATGGCACAGGCTGGGCCTATAGCCAAGGGGAACTTCCCCACAGAAGATGCCACTTAAAAGTGTTATTAAACCCTCTGGACTTCTAAAGCAGAGAGCAAGGTAACTATGAACACCCTTTAAAGAGCTATTGAGAATTCCCAAGGGAGCTCTGTGTCTTTCTCGGTCCCCTCTGCCTTAGGATGGAGACATGTGGTTCCCCCATCCGCCGCTTCCACCACCCCTGACCCCCCTCCCACACTGTGTCTACAGTCATGGCTGCCGTTCCCTTCTTTATCCTCCAGCCTAGCCACATTTTGGGCTCTCAGCCAAGGGGCCACCATTGATTTCTGGGCTTCTCTGTAGTGAAGACAGACGATGGGGCCTGGGTCTGTCTGCCTCAGCTGGGTTCTTGGATGGCTTATGGGGAGAAAGAGGCTGTGGTGGCCTCGAGCTTCCACCTGTAATCAGCAGCCTCAGAGCTAGACTGGGAGCATTCCTAGGTGCCATTAGCTCATGACTAGTGATAGGAAATGAGGTGAATTGATTCCCCTGCCCCGATCTGGGGAGCTCCCCCGACCTGTCAACGCTGAGCTCTAGGCTGAGGGATACAAGTGGAAAAGTCACTCAGCCAGCCTTTGCCCAGTTCTGAATGTTACTCCCCCCCCCCCGCCACCTATTGCACTTCCTATTCAGGTCAGGAGACTCCAGAGTCCACCTGGATTGCTGTTTCTCAGGGGTTCCACCTTCAGGAAGTTCTTCCTGGTGTCTGACCTTAAGCCTTCCTGTTGTAACCAACTCATTTTTTTCCTGATTCTGTGCAGAGAATCATGAGGGGAAGTTTTCTTATTTAAAAATCATACTATGAGTGGAGCTTAGAAGACTGGGAAGCACTGGCTGGACCAGGAAGCCTGAAGGGGCTCAGAGTCTGCTGAAGTGGGAGCTGAGGTGGCTGGCTTCTTCCTCCTGGCTGCTCTTGAAGTCCCTGCTCTAGTCCTGCGAAAAGAAGCATCATGGGAAAGTGCTCAGTGCAGCTTCTTCCTAGCCCTGTGACCTTGAACGGAGTCAGTCCTAGAGCTCCGGTCATTTGCCTCCTGGTTCAGGGTCTTGTCACTCATGATCTCTCCTGGTACTACGAGTCCTGCCTGTTAGTCAATTATTCAGCCAAGGTCTGTGTGCCCACCTCAGAGTGAAGCGCGGCTGGGGGTGGGGGTGGCACTGACAGGAATGTGACCCGAGTGGCCAGGTCCTACCCTTCGGGAGGCTCCCAGCCTAGCAGCTCTTTCCAGCTTTCCCTCCTCCTAGGTAAACAACCTGGGTTGGGGGTGTTTCCAACCCAGCTGAATTGAGTAATTAAAATCTCTCCTCTTCCCCTGACAGATGACCTCCAAGGTCCGTTCCAGCCCTATGATTCTATGATTCCAGCTGTGGGTATCCAATTAACCCTTGTCATGCTTGGCTGGGCTTCAGGGACTGTGGAGTGGGAAGGGGCGGGGCCGCATACACCAGGACGCTCCACCCCCTTCCCCCCCTCCCCGCTTCCCCCTCTCCATCTTCCCCAATCCCTGGCCTGGGTGGTGCTTACCAAGCCCGGGCCCTGGAGTCAGAGTGGCAGAGGAAGGACACACCTGCATCTGGGGAACTGCCTCTCTTCAGCCTGGTCCTGAGGGCTTTACATAGTACCTTGCCTGGTCCTTGGTTCAGGTGCAGGCAGGATGTGTTCTCAGAGGAAGGCCTTGAAGGGCTCAGCTGAGGTAGGGAGAGGTGGGGGCTTTGGAAGCAAATCACCAGCCAGTAAACAGGTCATCTAGAAGCCTAGCTTCTCGGGTCATGTCTCCCCCCACCACCCAATGCCAGGGCACGGCAGCCTCCTCCTCGTGTTACGTCTGGCCGCTCTCCAAGACCATGAGATTTGGGTGAGGTTTGGACTCCACTCAGGATGGTGGTGGAGTCACAGATGTGGCAATTGTCAGAGCTGGTGTGTGCCTTTGAGGTACCTGTACATAAACAGGTACCTTATGGGCCACTTAAGACCCTCAGAGTGTTTTCTTTGGCTCATGCAGTACCTACATTGAGAAGAAATTAGCTGCCATCATTTAAAATTCAGGAGAGCTTTACATAGAAATCCAGATTTATAACGTCTAAAAAATCTGAAGATCTAGTAACACCAGGTCCACATTCTCACAAGGCTACAGCTGGAGGTGAGTGGCAGCTGCCCTCTTAGCCAGGGCACATACGCTGCTTCTCCACGGTCCACACCTGCCCGAGTTGGTCCTTCATGGGGACAAATGGGGAAACTGAGGTCCAGAGAGGAAGGAGGGCACTTGCCCAAGGTCACCCAGCCAGGGTTGGAGAGTGAGTCAAGATTAGAACCCAGGCCTTCTTCCTGCTGGCCAGCCCTGGCCCTTTCCCATGCACCCTCCTCCCCAGAGCTCTGCAGAGGCTGCAAGGCCTCTCTGCCATTGCCATTCCCTCTATTCCTGAGGCCTGGTAGCCTCAGCGGCCAGGCTTTGTCTGGTTGCCTTCCTGCACAGCCCCTACCGCCTCTCGGGCCCCAGCCCCGGCCCAGGCTCCCTTCGGGTGAGAGCAGAGGCGCTGCGGGGCCTCTGTGGCCCGGCCCCATCTCCCGCAGTTCCGAACAAGAATCTCATTAAGTGCAGGGGGCGGCTGCCGCCGGGCCTGGGGCGCCCTGACCACAGAGCTGGCTTCCTTCTGCAAACAGCCCTGGCTGGGGCTGGGCTGGCCGTATGTCTGTGCGTGGAGGGGGCACTGTGGCCGCCCCCATCCAGCCCACCCCGCCGCCTCCAGTGCTGCATTTTGCTCCCCTCCCTGCCTAGCCCTCTGACCACCGCAGTCCTGTTTCTGTCTTCCCACCACTCCTTCTGTTCCCATCCCCTTTATTTCCCTCTCCCTTCTCCTCCTTTTTTTTTTTTTTGCTCTACACCTGGCTCCGTTTCTGTTGCCGTCTTGGTTTTGTCATCATCTCTCTCTCTTGCACAGCCCCCGTTCTCCCTCACAGTCTGGTTTCCCATCTCAGCCCCTGAGTCCTGCCTGTTTCTCCATCTTGCTGCATCACCATCTTGCTGCCCCAGAGGGGTGCCCTCTTAGCTTATGTCTCTTGCCCTCCATCTCTGAGCTTCACTCTCTTGTCTCTTTCTCAGCTTCTCCCTCGGGCCTCCCTCCCTCATGCTCTTGGGCCTGCTCTGAGTCTGGGTTTCTGAGGCTGCCACAAGACACTTCTGGGGAGGTTTGCTATACTGGATAAACATGGCCCCAGCAGCAGGATGTGAGGAATTCTGCTGACAGCGCTTTCCTCGGGGGCTGAGGAGGGGCAGTGTGAGCTGGCGGCCAGGGGCCCCAAGGAGACGGCAGTGTCCTTTCCATGCTCATGCTCCTGCCTTCCCAGACCCTCAGCCAGCGCACAGTGTCTCCCTAGCTGGAAAAAAGGAACAGACCACAAGGGACTGCTCACCCAGCTTTGCCTACTCACCACCGACTCCCCCCACCACACACACACACACACACACACACACACACACAATGCACACACTTCCCTGCAGTATCTACAGCCTGGAGCGAACTAAGTGGAATTCAGTTCTGTTTCTCCTGGCCTGGCCTGCGTAGGCCTCAAGGGCAGGGGCTTTGGGAACGGGAACAACCCCAGGGACCTTGGAAACAAGGCAGTAGATGCAAGAACCCATTAGAGATCATCGCAGCCGTGCCTCTGTATCCAGACAACACCCAGCCCTGTGCAATTGTTCTATATTTAAAATCCCTACCCTCAGGGGAAAAGTTTATCGACCTCCCCCTCTCAGCTCCTCTGAGGCCTTATCCCACTGTCAAAAGGTTCCTAAATCAACCTGAAATCCTTCGTACTGAGACTCAGACAGCGTGGGTGTCCTGGGATGTGTATGGTGTACGGTGCTTGTGTGTGGCGGTATGGGTGGGGCTGGGAGCCTCAACAAAGTGGAAAAGAGATCATTTGTCTGAGGGTGGGTGTTGGGGGCGGGGACGAGATGGGATGCGGGGGGCTTGGAGGGGAAGCTGGTACAAGAGTCCAGAGGAGAGACAATGGGTTCCGGTGGCAGAGGGGCTGGAGGAGAGAAGGCCCGATAGCATGGGAGAGGCTGTGGACGCAACTGCTGAGGAAGGGGAAGCAGAAGACGGTGCTGAATGACGTGAGTCCGGGAGGCTTCCTGAAGAAGCATCAGGGCAGATCTGGGAGAAGACGCTTTGAGGAATATCAAGTGCCGTGGAGTTATTTGGAGAAGCGAGAGGGTCTTCAGAGGTAAGCGGTGGGGTCTGCTTTCAGGAACGAACATTCACCTAACACCTGCTCTGAGGGTGACCAGCCCATCCTGGCTTGCTCAGGACTGTGGAGACTTTAGCACTAAAAGTTCTACATCCTGAGAAACGCCTCAGTCCCAGGTAAACCAGTTGGTCACCCTCCCCACCCACCCCACCTACCAAGCAGTGTGCACAGGATGGCTCCCGTCAACCTCACAACAATCCTGGGCAGGGGGTAGAGTGTATCAGCCCCATTTTCCAGAGGAGAAAATGGAAGCTAAGAAAATGTAAATAACTCGCCTTAATGTCACACAGCGAGGGGCAGGTTTGAAGCCCAGGTCTATTATTTCACTGCGTTGAGTTGTTGTATCCTAGACTCAGAGACCTTCAGGGTCAAACTTAGTAACCCTCCCCCCGCCAACCTCCTCCCCTACACACATTCCAACCTCAACAGAGTTTCAAAGTCTAGATGTGAGGTGGTGTCACTGGGACCTAATGTCCAAGTCCCTCTGGGCAGGGGCTGCAAGTGGGGGTGGGCTAGGGCAAGGGGGGCTTCGTCCCCTTCAGCCCAAGTCCTACCAGGGCTTCACCCTGGACCGCCACCTGTTGATTTTTTGGCTTCTCCCCCAGCTGGGGGCAGGACCAGCTGCTGGGGGGCGGGGGCGGGCTGCGGAAGCTGGGGGAAGTGCTGAGGGAGGGTGTCTCCAGGGCCTTGCTGGGTTCCTGGGCTCCAGGTGGTGGGTCTGGGGAGGGCTGGCCCAACATCTGAGAGCTGGCTGGGGGCCTGGCCCCAGGAGTCCTGCACTGCTGGTCAGCGCCTCCGGTGTGCTGGGGTGTGAGGAAGCAGCCACAGAGCAAACAAACAGAGCCTGTGAGGACAGGAAGCAATTACGGACCACCCGGCCTAGGCTGCCGAAGAGCTCAGAGTGGAGGGAGGGCAGGCGGAGGCAGGGATAGGCCACCAGCTAGGTGTGGCCTGGGGCAAGTCCAGCAAAGTGAAATGAAGAGGTCCTAAGCTGGCAGGATTCTGGGCAAGCCATAGCAGGTGTCCTCCTGCCTTTGGGGGACATCTCTCACATTTAGAAAGAACTCCAGAGAAGGGGCTACCTTGGTGGGCATGGGGTGTTGGAGTCTGGTCAGGAGACCTTGCCTCTGGATTAAGATGCAACACTCATGTACTTTGTTTGAGGCCTATCACTTCCGCTCACTGAGCCTCGGTTTTCCCATCTGTATAATGAAGTGGTTAGAATAATGAATATTCAACGGTTCCTCCAGGTTTGATAGTCCATTATGCCATAAAATGGCTGAGAGCTAAGGACTTCTTAGCTAACACGGGTTTATCGAGTACCAGATCGAGTATACTGGGGCTAAATGGTGAGGTTGGAGACAGAAATTTAGACGTTGAAGATCTGGGTTCTGTCCTTGAGGAATAATATTATCTTAAAAAATAATATGTATTGAATGTTTACATGGGTTGCGAAGTGTATTGAAATGATCTCAGTGAATTTCCTCACAAATCCCGTAAAGTAGGCACTATTATTATTCCCATTTTACGGATGAGGAAACTGAGACCAAGGAAAGTTAAGTGATCTGCCTAAGACTATATATCTAGGAAGGGGAGACGCAGACTTTTACCTAAATCAGTCTTACTCTAAAGCCAAGGCTCTGAACCCTGATTCTAAATTGATTCTTCCATAGATGATAAACCGAAAACTGCCCACATTCTGTATGATGTGGTTTTCTGTTCATTAGCTTATTTCAGCTTCACAGTAACCCTGTGGTGCCTGGTGGTATTATCCCCACTTTACAGTTAAGGGGATTGAGGCTCAGAGATGTGAGGCTCCTGGCTGCCCTCATTCCAATGCCTGATAGGCACTGGGGTGCGGCCAAACCTCCTTCTCCCTCACCACACTGGCTCCGACAGAAGCCCAGCAACGCTCCTGCAGTACCTGGGGTGTGTCCCATCTTCTCACCCCCTATGGAGCTGGTGGATGGACAGGAAGCACTGGGCTCTCTGCTGCGGCCTAGGCGTCTGCACCCTCCTCTTTTCTCCCGTCCCCAAGGGTTTCTTGAGTACCTGTGACGCTCCAAGTGTTATGCTGGGGGTTCTCTGCATTATTCCCTTAATCTCACAGCTACTCCATGAAGTAATTTGAACCCTCATTTTGCAGATGAGGAAACTGAGGCTGAGGAGGTGCCAGGGAGCCCCTGGGCATTCCAGCCTCCTTCTCTCCCTCCCAGGACCGGATTCAGGGACTGCAGGGGCCTTGGGAACCTGTGCTTACAGTTCCATTGCCCTCTGTGAACTGCCTAGCCAAGGCCAGATCTTCCTATCAGCCCCTGAAAATGAGGCCATGTTCAGGCTCTCTCACAGCACTTTCCTTCCCTCCCTCCACCTCCAGCTCCATTTTCTGACTTGCATGGAGTTGCGGCTGAGACCCACTCAGGCTGAGGCCTCTTTGGGGCCTGAGCCACAAGTGCTCTATCGCTGCTGGTGCCTCAGCTCATAGGTACTGTCCAGAGCTCTGTTATCTGTATTACCTCATTTACTCCTCCCTCCAATCCCAGGAGGTAGATACTGTCATTATCATCAGCATTTTCTAGATAAGGAAACTGAGGCACAGAGAGGTAAATGGATTGGCCGAGATCATCAGCTGGTAAGTGGCAGAGCCAGGATTCATACCCAAGCCAGCTAGTGCCACGGTCCTTAAGTGCCACCCTTGAGCATGGCCTTGATCCTGAGGCAAAAGGCAGTAACTGAGGGGCTTAGCCTAGGAGGGACATGCCTCTGCTTTGCCTGAGAACAATCTGTCTGGCAGCAGTGAGGAGGGGACTTGGAGGGGCAGATGTGAGACAGGGACACTAGTGAGAAGGCTAGGGCAGCTGGAATCCCAGGGAGGGGTGGTGGGAGCCTGACTTAGGGCAGTGACAGTGGCTGTGGACAGAAAGGGGCAGAGATGGGGGAAGCCCCAAAGGACATGAAGACAGAGCCAGTGCTCTGCTCCTGCTCTTCCTGCCAAGCTGTGTGTCCCGGCGTAGAGTGGTGTCTGCCCTCAGTAGGGGGCACCCATTTCTAAACTGTCTACCCAGAGGGGCACCTTTTTCAAATTGTCACCAAGCACCATATGGGCTACCTGGGGGCCTTGATTAGATGCCTGCATGAAGGAGAGGCAATCATTCTCCAGGAGGCTTCTGAGGAGGGTCCCTCCATGACCTTTCCCTGCTATGCCCTGGAGTTCCCGTCAAGGTGGGGCAGATTATAACAGTAGGGGGAAATGCAACCTGCGTGTGTGTGTGTGTGTGTGTGTGTGTGTGTGTGTGTGTGTGTGTGTGTGTGTGCGTGCGCGCGCACACACACGCACAGGTGTGTGAAGTCTAGAGATAGATGGCAAACTGTCAACAGTGGTTGTGCTGGGGAGAGATAGGGGATGAGGAGAACTTTAGTGTTTGCCATATACACAGGCATGGTGTGAATTTTCCTACAATGACTATGTTTTGTTGAAAAAATAATAGAAGTATTTTTAAAAGGAAGAAAACCTTAATGCTCAGTGTTGATGTGAATATCAATGAGATAATAGGCAGCACTTTGCAAATTGAGAGGTTAGGATAACTGATTAGTGATATTTCCACCCCTCCTGTGAAAGAGGAAAAAGTGAAATGTCTCAGCGCTGATTATTCCCAGGTGCGGAGCCCTGGTCGGGCCGAACCCTGGGAAGTAGGTGGTCAAACTCAGCTGCCCTGGGCTCCTCAATGGTTGTCCTTATCCTATCAACCCCCTGGAGCCAGGCAGAATTTGCACAAAAGGGGGCTTTAGTTGTAGGCCTTTGCTGGGGCCCTGAGAATCAGTGACAAATTGAATGGGATAATAAGTTAATTATAGCTGTCCCATATGTGAGGCATCCCAGGTTAGAGGAAAGAGGCTTGGCCAGGGAGTCACACAGAGCACCTGGACTCCTGAGTCACAGACTCCCTGAGGAACCCTAGGCCAGTCCCTCCCCCTCTCCGGGCCTCAGTTTCCCCATTTATACAATAAGGAGACTGACATGCCTGGTCTCTTAAGGCCGTGCCAGCTCTAACGTTCCAGGAGTCTCTAATTAAAACTGTCCCCTGCGTATTAATCTTCTTGTCAAGTTTTAATTAATGGCTGATGGAGCCAGAACAGGCACCAGCTGCCACCCCCCTGCTGGGAGGCAGGGGACACCCACAGGATGCTTGACCTGATAATCACTGCTAAGTGGCCTCTATCCCCATCTCTCCACCCCAGGCCTCCTCTCATAGCTCAATGCGTTTTCCAATATACTACACCACCTAGGGTTTGAGGGCTGGGGTGTGTGTGTGTGTGTGTGTGTGTGTGTGTGTGTGTATTTGATAGTAGTAAAGGGTATAGCCTTCATCTGGCTCTGCTACTAACTAGCTCTGTGATCTTGGTTTGTAACTTAATCTCTCTGATCTTCAGTTTCCTCTCCCATGAAATGGGGATAGCATTTGGCTGCAAGTAACAGAATACACACTCAAAATGGCTTACACAATAAGCACTTTTATTATCCCACAGGGGAAGTCCTAAAGATGAGTGCTTTGATGGTTGATTTATTAAGAATCAAGAACTCCAGTTCTTCCCATCTTTCTGTTCCACCATTCTCACAGCCCTTGGCTTTTGTCTTTAGGTCTGCCTCCTCATGGTCATAAGGTGGTTGTGGCAGCTCTGAGTATCACACTCTAATTGAACAAAATCCAAAGACCGGAAGACATAACAACCTTCCCTTATGTCCTCTTTAGCAGCTCTCTGTCCATGCCTCTCATTGGCCAGAATTGTGTCACGTGCCCAAGCTGAACCCAACCACACAGTAGAAAGGTTGGAATTACCGTGACTGGCTTAGAGGAGTATTCTCAACTTTGGCTATACATGAGAATTTCCTGGGGTGCTTTTAAAAATTACCGGTACCCACACTGCACTCCCAGATCAATTTAATCTCTGGAGGTGGGGCCTGATTACCAATATTTTTTAAAAGCCCTCCAAGCGAGTCAAATAGGCTTAGACTAACCAAGATTCAACCCCTGTAGCCCAGCTTCCCATGCTCTGGCTCTGATAGAAAAGAGGAAATGGTGGCAAATTGCTGTCAGCTACCCAATATCCATACACACCCTTTTTTTCATATTAGCACCAGGAGTGGGGTTTAAACATGTGTCCTCCAGAGATTTCCGCCCTGCCCTTAGAACGTAAGGCTCTCCTAAAGCAGTTGCTTCCAATCCTGGCTACACGTCAGATTCTCCTGAGGTGTTTGTTAAAAATAAAGGGATTGACATATATACACTAATATGTATAAAATAGATAACTAATAAGAACCTGCTGTACAAAAAATAAATAAAATAAAATTCAAAAAAAAAAAAAGAACAATAGGGACTTCCCTGGTGGTCCAGTGGCTAAGACTCCACGCTCCCAAGGCAGGAGCTAGATAGCACATGCAACAGCAAAGATCCCACAAGCGGCAGGGAAGATCCTGCATGCCTAAACTAAGACCCGGCGCAGCCAAGTAAATAAATAAATATTCAAAAAACATAAAGAGCAATAAAACTAAAAAAAAAAAATAATAATTAAAAAAATAAAGGTTCCTGGGCATACCTAATGGCTATGGAATCAAAATCATTTAGAACAGAGCCCAAGAATACATATGTGCACACATGCATGCACACACAAAACCATATATTTGTTAATTCCTCAGGTGATTCTTAGGCTCTTATCTATAGGGTGGTGTTTTGGAATGACTGCTCCACACATCTCCCTCATGGGCCTGAAATGGTGCCTGAAAGTCCACTATTAGGGTCACTTTTCTAAGTCGTCATCCGTAGTACCTCCTCCCCCACAATTAACACGTGTTACATCATTGGTTGTTCATGAAAGGTAGCTGGAAAGTCACTGAGAGTCTCTTGGCTTCGGTTTCCTTTTTCTTAAAATGAAGGTAATCATGCTTACCTCATCTGTAAGTGCAAAGGACCCAGGAGGACACAGAAAGTAGTTTGTTAACCTGAACATGCTAAGGGATGGTGTGAGAATATCTTCAGAACAGGAGATGGGTGGTCAGTGTTCCATCCTGTCATTGGGTCACCTTGGCCAATCCCTTTCCACTCTCCAATCCCAAACCTCTGTTTTTTTAATTTTTGAAATGTGAAGGGTTGCATGCATGGGTAGATTCTTTTTTGGGAGGGCCCACAACATTCTTAATGACAAGAAGAAGAACCTCTTCCACAGATATAATTTCCTGGTTTAGCAAGTTGCCCTGCCATGTCCTGATGGGTAGGACAGAAGTCCTCTGTGTTTGGCAGGATGAAGGCAGAGGGAAAGGACTGAATTGTAGGGTTCTGTTCAAAGAAGAAAGGTCTGGGGGATATCCAGGGTGAGGTCTAGGGAAGCCTGAAATGAATGAGGAAAGTTTCCCATATCTTTGGAATTTCTACTGGGGTCTATGGGGCCCTTAGCATTGCCCACTGGACTTTCTAATGCCCCTGCTCCAGAAGACGCTCCCTGCCTCACTCAGCAACACCTAGGCATTGAAGGGTTGGCAAGGTCTGTGGGTCCCAGCCTGGCCCCCAGGCTCTAGTCTCCCTCCAGGCTCTGGATCTCCCGTTTCCCCATTTTCCTTCGCTCTACATCTGGCTCCGGGTCAAATGTGGATTTCCTTTCAGCTAGCCGGCCCGAGAGTGTCCACCTGTGGAACCGGAGCTGGAGCCAGAGGCAGTCAAACCAGGAGCTCATCCATCAGCTGAGCCCAGGCTGGAGCTGGGAAAGAAGACCACAGGGTATCAGGCCACCCAGGATGTGGGGTGGGGAGGGGAGCTTCCGGATCCTCCAAGGAAGTTTCTGAGGAGTGGGGGGGATCCAAGATGGGGAGTGAGGAATTCTGGGTCTAGTCCTCTGAGACCACTAATTCTTTGTGTGACCTTAAGCATAACCCTGCCTCTCTCTGGGCCTCAGTCTCCTCATCTGTAGCATAAAGGGGTTGGATTAGAATCCCAGAGACATGGGCTCCTGAGGTTGGAAGTACCCTTAGTGGCCATCTAGTCTGAACCCCCACCCAGAGCTTGAATCCCTCTGCAGCATCTTACACAGTGATCACCTAAATTCTGCTTGCATACTTCCAGTGATGGGAAGCTCGCTTCCTCTAATAACATTTTGTTTTATCTCAGCATAGCCATCTGTTAGAAGTTTCATCTGAAATCGGTCTCCCTATGGCTTCCATCAATGGGTCCTAGCTTTGTCTCCTGGGGCCATACACCTCATCTTCCCTGTGACAGCCCCTTGGAGGTCTGAACTCAGAGTTCAAGTTCCCCTGAGTCTAACCAAATAGCCCCTTCAGCTCTGACTGTTCTCAAAGAGCCTGGTCTGTGACCCCTTAGTGTGGGGTCCATAACTGGACACAGTCCCCTTGGTGGGGTCTTGGCAAGGCTGCAGAGGGCCAGAATATCACCTTGCTCCTTCCACACGCAATGGTTCTTGCAGTTGAACCTAAGTTCCCATCGGATTTATCACCTAGAGGGTCTTTCCTATCCTGTGAGCTCTGTGAGGGTGGGGGGGCTTTCCTGGTTCCTTTCTGTTACCCCAGGTCCCAGCCCAGGGCCTTGCCCAGAGTTGGCATCACAACTTGTGTGTTGAGGTAGCTGAGAGCAAGGGCGTGTGGGGATGTGTGTATGCACACATGGACCTGCAGCCCAAATTGGAAGAGTGGGCTGGGCCATGGAGGGGTCCGGATTATTCATATACATTCAGGCAGCCTCCTCCCTGCACTGGCTACAGTGGTCCACAGTGAGGACCCAGCGTGTGGGCCTGGTGGTAATTGTGTTCATCAGTGCACAAGCCCAAGGGAATCTGGTATCTTTATAGCCTCACAGGGTTCCTGGGAGCCCCGTGTGTCTCTCACAGCTCTGCATGCAAGCCCCCAATGTTGTGTACGTCTGTGTGTGGCTGCCAGAGGTATCCCTTGGTGCCTAACAGAAACAGGAGGAGGTGGCTATATCCCAGGGGTGACGTGGGGATCTGTCTAAGGCAGTAGGAAATGACTGTGCCCCATCAGTTGGCACGGGTGTTCCCGGCTGGTTGAGGGGGAGGAGGACAGTGGCTGAGCCCTGTCACTTGACAGGGGGTATTCCCAGCTGTCTGCATGAGGAGGGGAAGGCAGCTGCCCTGTCAGGAGGCTGGGATATCCTGGCCATGCCCACTTTGACGTGGCCCGTCTCTCTGTGTCCTCTTGCCACTCAGCTGTCATCAACACCAACACCACAAGGGAAGTTGGCTATGCCAGAGCTCAAGGTCATGGGAAGCACACTTCAATTATTCCACCGTCATCTGTCTGGGTCCTAGTGGAGTGGGCAGCCACTGGCCGCAGGGAGTGGCAGGCTGCAGGGAGTATGTGCCAGGGAAGGACAGGTCAGATGAAGGGAAGGAGAGGGAAGGCTTTGAGGGGAACCCGTGGACCATCTTGAGCAAAGGGAGTCAGCAGAGACTGCTCCAGACACACGGCCACAGATAAGGCCTTCCTAGAACTAATTCATGCAGTTGCTGGGGTGACAAGGGCAAGCATGGGTTTGGGAGTCAGGAAGACTGGGTTTCAGTCCTGGTCCCGCTGCTTCCTGGCTCCCTAGCCGTTTACTCAGCTGTGAAAAAGCACCAGGTCAGGTCCACGGTGGGCACCCAGGCAATGGAAGGCCCCTCCTGCTGTCTTCTCTCTCCAAGGCTACCCAAGTGAGGCAGATGGTGGCTGGCAAGGGTGGGAATAGAAAACGCCTTGGGAAGCCTCCATCAGGCTTGTCCTGAGCCCAGTACAGTCTCTTTTTCTCCTGGCTCCTTCCCGTAGGCTGGGAAACCTAGTTGTCATCAAAGACAGGAAGGGGCAGTAGGGGCAGGGCCAGGGTCCCCGTGAGTGACTCTGTGGCCAGATCTGGCTGCTGCCTGGAGTTTCTTGACATTCTCCATCTATGAGATCTTTCTAGAAAACCAGCTAGGGGTTGAAGACACACCAACTCCACAGCCTAAAAGGCTTTTCTTCCATCCTCTCCCCAGAGGGATGGGAAAGTGTTAGTGCAGATGAGGTTTAGTGACGTGTCCAAAGGTCACACAGCTGTGGGCTTGACACAGGCTTCAACTTCACAAGGTGCTCACTCTCCCTTCAGTCTTCTTTATCATCACCCTACCTCCTCCCACTCTCCCCCCAGCATCCTGGGTCCCCGCTGGGAGAGACTAGCCGCTCAGGATTTCCGCAGCAGTTTCTATGTGGTCCTGCCTCTGGGTGTTTTCCCACCCAGCTCCTTTGGCGTGGAATGTCTAGCCCACCCTGTCCGGCCCCACTCCTTCCACTTCCATCCCTTTTCACCTCCTGGGCCTGTGGAAAACCTCCTTATTCTTCAAAGTTGTGATGCCTCTTCTGGTTCCTGAAAGCTGAAGGGCTTCCTGTGCTCCCAGAAGACTTTGTCGCACTCTTGTCTTGTGTCCTTAGATGCTGTGCCCACAGAATGAGAGAGATCTTGGAGGTGAGTGAGGAGAACCCTTTCAGTGCTCTGAGGAGCAGTCTAGAAGAACCAGAGAGAGGAAGGGGCTCCAACACTCTCCAGCTTTTCTCCTCAACCCTTTGGCCACTGTTTCATAATCTCTTTCCTACTGGAGGCTCTCAGGACTTCAGACCCTCCCTGCCCCTCCCCTCTCTCTTCCACTTTTCTCACCCTAGGGGAGCTCATCTATGATAAGGCCTTAAAGACAGCATTTCTAATTGCCTACAGGTCATCTCCACCAGGATGTCCCCTACCTACATACCTCAAATTCAACATGTCCCAACTAAATCCAGCAGCCGCCATCCTCTTGAGCCTGCACTCCTTCCAGTGTCTCTTCTCTCAATGGATGGCATCACTACATCCCCACCAGAATCCTGGAGGCATCCTCCACACCTTTCTCCCCTGACGCCTATTACAACCAATCAACCAGCAAGTCCTTCCCACCCTACTTCCAACACAGGCTGAATTAATCCACTTTGCTCCATGGTTTCCACCTTGGTCTCGGCGTCACCATCTGTTGCCTGTGGTTGTCTCCTCCGCTCTTCCTGCTTCCACTCTGCCCCCCACCACCAGCCTGTTTACCCATAAGGTGGTCAGAAGGAGTGTTTGCCAAGACAAATCAGATCACATCACTGCCATGCTCAGAAATCCCAGGAGTCAACAATAAAATTCAAGAGCCTGTAGGATCTCACCTTGCTCTCCTCCTTCCCTGCCATGTTGAGTGTGCCAGGCCATCTTCTGCTCCTGAGCCTTGCCCAGACCCAAGCACTTGTCCTTTCACCCTTCACCTGGCTAACTCCTCCTCAACCTCTGGATCTCAGGTTATACATCAATCTATATGTGTCCTTTAGGATGTAACTCAGGTGTCACCTCTTCCCTGGGAGTCTTCCTGAATTTCTCTCCACCCCCCCACCCCAGTCTAGGTCAGATGCCCCTCCTGTGGGCTCTGATCCCCCCTCTACCACCGTCCTCCATTGCCCTGTGGATCTCTGTATCATATCATTCATCCTGGGTTGTACATACTTGGGTACTTATTTGTTTCTTCCACGAGACCAGGGGTTGGTGAACTACAGTCCACAGGCCAAGTCTGGCCTACTGCCTGGTTTTGTAAATAAAGTTTTATTGGAGCACAGCCATGGCTATTCCCTTACATAGTGTCTAAGGCTGCTTTCACACCACAGCGGCAGAGTTGACTGCAAAGCCCCAAATAAATACTATGTGGCCCTTATGGAAAAGGTTCCTGACCCCTGCTCGAGACCATGTGCCCCCACGAGGGCAAGGACAGCGTCTGTCTGGTTCACTGCTGGGCCCTCAGCACCCAGCACAATGGCCACTGGTTGGCAGGTGGTTGAGAAATGTTTGTCAAATTGCGTTCGAAGCATATATGGTCACAGAGGAAGTCTGAGGCCCCTCTAGGGTCCCTGGATCCCCAAGTAGGCTGTGACTTTTGGTTCCTAGTTCTGTCCCCAGGGGAAAAGAATGAGGTTAGATTCCAAGGGATCAGAGAGGCTGTGTCACCACTGACCTCCCGAGGGGCTCAGGGGAGGACAGCAGGACCCTGGGGCTGCTCTGAAGGAGGCTCCACCCTTGTAGAGGATGTTTGCTTCCACCTCAAAGCTGTCCCTGACGCTAAAGCAGTCGTTCTCGATCAAGGGCTACTTTGTTCCGCAGGGGATAATTTCCAATGCCTTGAGACATTCTTGCTTGTCACATATGAGGGACTGGGGAGGGAGGTTAACTGCTAGTGGCACCTAGTAAGTAGAGACCAGGGATTCTGCCAAGCACCCCACAAATGCACAGGACAGCCCCACACAACAAAAATGGTCCGGCCGAAAATGTCAGTAGTGTCAAGGTTGAGAAATTCTGCTCTGAAGCAAGGGTTCTCTGCCCTGCGTGCACCTTAGAAACACCCAAGTCTTGGGCTCCAGCCTAGATCAATTAGAACAGAACCTCTGGGCTGGGGCCCAGGCATCAGCATTTTAATAGTCTTCCCCAGGTGATTCTAATGTGAAGCCAGCCTTGGGAACCTTCTGACTAGAGCCTACTTTCTGGGGAAAGCTTCCGAAGCACTAGGCCCGAAATCACCCAGGATAGTCTTTGCCTCAAACATTTTGCCCCACAGCCAGGTCCCGGGGCCTGCTGGTCATTTTGGCCAATTTGGCTGCAGCGCTCATGAGGTATTTCAGAGCGCTGAGGGGACAGCAGAGCCCCTCTTCTCCCCCTTCCCTCCCCTGCCCATCTCTGAAGGGGGAGGGGCGCTGGTGAAGGAGAGGGGAGGGGCTGGGGAGCACAGCTGGGATTCCAATCACCTCCGACCACAAAAATCCATATCAAGCCATCTTTCCCCCTTCTCCCCCTTCCAAGCTGTGTTGTAGAGAGAAGCACCCCCTTCCTGAAAGCAACCCAGAGGCCCCAAGCTGATGTGGAAGGAGGGGCTCAGCGGTGTGGAAGTTGGGGAGGAGGGGCAGGAGCCCATAGCTTCCTGAGCTGGCCCTAGTTTGGGGAATGTGTGTGAAGGTCTCCACACCTCTTGAATCCGATCAACCCTGGGCCTAAGCAGGCCCCCTGTCCGGCGAAAGGAAGGAGCTGGGTAGGTGAGGAAAGATGGGTTTCTCTGCCATGGGACAAACTTAACCTCTCCCTCTAAAATGGTGACTTCAATGGGCAGACCCAGCCTGGCTCCCCCATTCCCTCCCCAAGATGGCCTTAGGTGTCCATAGCAGACTGTGGGCCTTCCTCGCCAGGGAGAGCCCCCGCCCACCTCCACTGCTCTCCAGGGCCACGCAAGCCCTGATCCCAGCCTAGGCAATGCCAGCCAATGCTGCTTAGCCACAGAACGCTAGGAAGAGGGGAGGCTGGAGAGAGCACGCTTCCATGGAACACCCTGACCAGGAAGACTTCTCCAGCCCAGGAGCTGCTGGGATTCAAGATGGGAGAGGCCACAGTTCAGCCAGGGTTTGACAGTAAGCCTGCAAGAAAGTGAGTAAGTTAGGCCAGATCTGGACTTCGGGGCCAATTCCTGAGGCCTAACTTGGGAAGCCATTTCCAGAGGGACAGAGCAGAGGCACCAACAGAATGAAGCTGAGAGGCAGATTCGTGCTGCACAGAGTTAACCCTGGAAGGAGCTCTCTGAAAATGACAGGTGAGGCTCCCGAGAGCACTGCAGCGAGATGCTGACTGCCCTGATTTGGTGAGGGCAAAGGAAGGGGGATGGGAAATGGCAGGCTGGTGACATTGGAGTAAGACCCTGAAGCACAAGGGAGAAATTGCAGAAGACAGAGAAGAGTAATCAAGTGAGGACAAGTGGAGGCAAATGCCCAGAGGTTTGCTGTTTTGGGGAGCTGGCACATTGGGCCTTGTGGATAGAACACATGGTGTGAGCAGGCCAAGGATGACAGAGCCGGGGCGGGGGGCGGGCCTGCTTGGAGTCGGAAGGTCTGTGTATTCACCCGGATGAGAAACCTGACTTTATCCTGAAATCCATGGGGAGCTATGGATGTACTTGAAGCAGGGTAAGTGATATGATCTGATTTGACAGATGTAATATTTTTTTCCCCTCACGGTTGGAGGCTGGATTGGGGCATGGGAGGGTCCAAGACCTGAAAACGAGGGGCCATATGGAGGCCAGTGCAATAGTCTGGGTGTAGGCCCATGAGGTTGATGACAGAAGGCATCAAAGGTGGCAGAGAGCCATTGTGGAGCTGTACTACTTGAATGTCAGCGTGAGGAAGACTGTAAGCAAGTGAGTGAAACTCCCATCAGAGTTTCACTCACTTGCTTAAAGCATTCTAACAGCTCCTGACGGCTCTCAGAATAAAGTCTAAACTTCCAGTGACCTACGAGGCCCAGGTGCCCTGGTGCTTAGCCATTTCTCCAACTCCATCTCCTCCCAGGTATGCTATATGCAGCTTCTCCCGGTCCCCCACTAGCTGCACACGCTCCCTTACCCTTGCCTTTGGCACATGCTCCTCTCCACCTGGAATACTCCAGTGTGCCCTCCCTGCCACCCCTCCCCCAGCCCGACAACCCCACATACTGGGCTCCGGCCTCCTCACTGATCAGGCCTCAGCTTTCTGGGAGGTCCTCCACAATCCCCACTCCTCTTACAGACTCCCTCAACCCCCTGGACAGCTCTTATCTCAGCCCTTAGTCACCTGGACAGGGATTTTTCTGTCAGCTGTAGACAGGCAGGGATTGCAATCACTTGTTCACCACTGTCTCCCAGCTCCGTGCCCAGCACTGGCATGTGGTCAATGAACACCGGAGGAAGGAAGGAGAGAGGCACGTCGAGAATGATGCATGGCTGACGGAAGGTGATATTACTCCTGGAGACAAAGGATGGATTTTATCTTCGGAGCTGGGGACAGATGAGTTTAGATTAGGCCCAGTTGAGCTGGAGGTATGGGAGGTCACCCCAGAGGACATATCGAGTCAGCTGTCAAGTCTGTGGGCCTGGAGCTCAAGGAGCAGTTTGGACTGGCCTGGTCTGATATGAGGTGAGAGCTGAAGCTGTGGGAATGAATTTGAAACTTGATGTTTCTGACTCCTAGGTAAACAGCCAGCCAAGAACCAGTAAGTTTTGAAACACTGCTGGCCAAGGACGGGACAGGAAGAGGTGGAGGGAGGCGGCGGGAGGTGGCACCCTCCCCTGGTGGGATTGAGGGGATCCCTCCTCTGGAAGGGTCCTGGCTGTCACACAGCTCCTCTGGGAGAGAGGGCCCTGGCTGGAGGTCCTGGCTTGGGAAGGAGGGCTGGACAGAATAAAGGTCTCCCTGGCCAATCTGTGCCTTGCCCCTGACAGGTGGCCCCAGTGCTCCCTGGGTCCTTTCCCTGGCTGGAGCCTGTGGACCTCAGTTTGCTGTGGGTGCCCCATCTCCACGGACTCACCGACATCCCTTCTACACTGCCTCCCCCTTGCCCTAGGCGGCCTCTGTAACTCAATGCTCCTGCTCCTTCCTTAGCTGGGCCTAGGAACCTTGCCAAACATTGTGCTTCCTGGCCTGAGGATAACTCAGGCTTCCCTCCCAGCACCACCCCCAGCCCCTGAGCCATGCCACAGGCAGAGCAGGGAGAGGAGCTAGGGGGCGGCCTGACTCGAGGAGCTGGGTAGGCAGGCCTAGGCCCCTGCTCCTAGTGCCAGCCAGGTAGCATCCACAGGGGCTGGGAGTACTGCAGACAAGGTGCCACGGCTGGGGATCAATGGGAGGCCTGGCAGGCTGGCATCAACAGTCGGACATGACAATACCCTAGGAAGCAGCCCATCAGTAAGTACCTATTCCATTTCAAGCTCAAACCCTGTTTGCAGCAGTTCAGACCTTCTCGCTTATAGCCTTAGAGTTTTCCTCTGGAAGTGGAGGGGCCACTCAAGTGTTCTACGGACCACAGATCTGATCTAAAATCCCGATGCCAACTCTTCCATGCTGAGTGGCCTTGGACAAGCAAGTCACTTTGCCTGAACGAGCCTCAGTTTGCTCATCTATACAATGGGGAGAAGAAGAATACCCTCCTCCCAGGGCTGTTGGGAGGATTAAATGGAGGAACAAGTTGAAAGCACTCTGGAAACAGCCAAGGGCTGTAACAGGAGGGGTGTTATATTTATCTACATGGTTAAGATGGAGAAGAAGAAACAGGTGGCTCTCTGCTTTTCTGTCATCCGGGGGCACATTCCCCAGTCCTTTCCACTTGATACCATGGGATTCCTTGAGGCCTCGGCCCATGGAAGGTCAGGACTTAGAACGGTGGTTGCATATTTTGCTGGAGGACCTTCAGCAAGTGACTTGACTTTTCTGAGCCTTAGTGAGCTGTGTACAGAGGGGCAGAGAAAGGGAGAATTTCTCTGCTCACTCCCCTCCCAAACTCTCTCTCTCTCCCTGTGGCTGGTGTGATCAAAGAAGAGGTTCACACAGAGGTGAGGCCCAAAGGCCCAGCACCCTTTCCAGATGTGCAGAAGAAATGTGGACATGTGGAAGGCAGGGCCAGGGCTGGCCTGTGTGTGTGATCAAAGGCACAACATTGGGTGGGGCAGGGGGTGGGGGGTGAGTTCTTTGCATTGCTGAGGGTTTAGTGCTTTCTCTTGGTTGCCTGGATGCCTCGATATTGCCCCCTCCCCAGTGTTCACCGGGGGCCTGTGCCTGTAGCCCCCACTCAGACCTAGTGTGAGCGAAGGGCAGGCTGCTTACCTGGCTAGTGAGCGCTTGGCGGATCACTTGCTGGGCCAGCTGTCAGAGCCCTTCCTAGCTGACTGCCACCTTACCTCGCTGTTGTGTGTGTACCCATGGGCCACGAGCTTCCTGGACTCACTGTTGGAGGACTGCCCTGCCGGCAAGCTGCCCGCGGCCTGGCTATGTGAGGCATCCCGCTGTCCCACCGCCTGGCACTCGCCAGCTTCCAGCGTGTGTGAGAAATGGCCTGTGCTGTGGGTGGGTCTGAATCTCTCAGACTCCTGGCTCAGGGCAGCAACTCCTGTGTGGCAGTGTGGGCGCGTGCAAGCCTGTGTCCTGGGCCAGAGGAGGTAGAGCTCAGCTCTGCAGCCCCTGCAGCCTCCTCCAAGAGCAGGAAGATGATCGTAGAAATAGTGGCTTTGTTCTGGAGGACAGGAGGAAAGATGTAGGCCCTCCTGAGCCCACTCCAGTACCCCAGGCACTCTGACTGCCGAGTCAGCCAGGAAACGTGCCTTCTAAACAATGCCCAGGCCAGCCTGTCCCGAACCCTACTTCCCATCCTTGGTGGGAGTCCTGGGGAAGACGCCTCTGAACCATTGTTCCCAAGGACAGCTCACCAGGGTCAGGTCTAGGCCAGGATGGTGTCTTGAGCCCTCACATCCTGGGATGAGGCACATGATGTCTCCTCCAGCCTTTGTTCTTGGCTGGGCAGACAGCCACTCAGGATGCCATGTTTTGCTGGGGTGAGGGCTTGGGGTAGACAGTGCTCCTTTTTCTTTCCCTTGGGAAGAGTTTATGGGGGTACACTGAGGAAGAGAGCAGACACTTGGCCCAGGATCATAGCGGAGCTGGAATGGTACCACAAAATGGGAGAAAGCCCAAAGTGTGCATAGTTGCCCTTCAGAGTTCTGGCTCCATGGGGACAGGGACTTTGTTTTGTTCTGAGCTGTATCCGCAGTGCCTAGAACAATGCCTGGCACATAGCAAGCTCTCAAGCAATATCTATGACTGCATGAACCCCTCTGCTTTCCCATCTGGTGCTCCACCCACATGACTGAAGTCTGCTGAGGCGCAGAGTACTCCGGACTCACAGCTCAGTCTACCACACTTTCCAGCCAGATGACCTCAAGACTCAATTTCTTTATCTGTAAAATGGAGATAGCTATTCTCACCTCCGAGTTGCCAGGAGGATTTTTTGAGATAGCTTTGGGAGCTTTCCTGGCCCACAGTATACGCTCCTTAAAGGTGAGTTCTCACCCCCTTTCTTCTCTCTGAGTTTTCACTCGTCCAGGCAAAACAACCCAGCAACCTCAGACATTCCTTATTATCTCATTTTTGAGCCTCCCAACAAGACCTGTCATGTGTGGTGGTGTCTATATCCCCATCTTACAGATATGGAAACTGAGGCCCAACGAGAGAGATTCTGGTCACATAAGTGCTAGAGGCAGGATTTGAACACCATTCTGTCTGGCTCCTTGCCTTTTTCTCTAATGTAATATTTGACTCTTACCGTTCACAATAGCGTATGTCTGACATTCTTACCTATGTGACCTCGGGCCCCTCGCTACATCTCCATAAGCCTCGGTTTCTTCAGCTGTCCAATGGGAATAATTATCCTGACTGCCTGAGCCTTGATGACGATCCAGGGCAGTTGGCCGTATCAGCCGTGCTTCGCCCGCCCCCTGCTTCTCTCCCAGTAACTGACAGATGCCGAGCCTCTGACCGCCATCCTCTCCAGGCATTCCTGGCAAGGCGGCTGGAACTCCAGCCCTTTCGCTCTTTCCAGGAAACATATCTGAATGCAAGTGAGCGAGAGGGACGTTATTAGAGGGATAACATTGGGTCAACTCTAGTTTATTAAAATAGCCGTAAATCATTTTTAAGGCTATTATTAGCAACAAATGACTTTCGACACACCGTGCAACTGATTGTGACACACCAGTGGGTCATGGTCACAGCGCCTCAGGGAGAATGGCTGGTGTTTCTGGTAGGTCTTTTGCAACCATTTAAGTCCTATGGAAATGCAAGTAATAATTAGTATTGTTATATTACCATTGTTCCTATCCTGGAAGGGCATGTGGTACAGATTAAGACCATGCGTTCAGGAGCCAAACTGATGGAGTTCAAAGACAGGCTCTGCCACTTTCCAGCTGTATGACATTGGGCTAGTTGCTTACGTTCTCTGCGCCTCATTTTCCCCATCTAACAAATGGGGATAATAAGAGTAGTGTCTACTTCCCAAGGTTGTTTGAGGATCAGATGAGATCATGTAAATATCTCATGCGGTTAGTACAGTGTTTAGTTCAAGGGTCAGCAAGCTACAACCTGCAGGCTACATCTGTCTCTCTGCTTGCTTTTTGTAAATAAAGTTTTATTGGAACCAGCCAGGTTAATTTGTTTACCCATTGTCTCTGGCTGCTTTTGTGCTACAACAACAGAGTTGAGTAGTTGCAACAGAGATTGTATTCCCTGGCCCCTTACAGAAAATATGTGCCAACCTCTGTGCTAGTTCATAGAGGAATTGCTCACTAAATGTGAGCTGTTATTATTTCAATACGTTTCCTTCTTCTATTTTTTTTAGCCAGGTGATCAAATGTTTATTTTAATTCTTACAAAATACTATAGAAATGAACCCAAACTAAACAAATATGTACATGTACGTATGTACAAAATTTTAAACTTCTGAAAAAGAATCTATAAAAGTAGATGGTTAAAATAAAAATAAACTTAAAAAAGATTTAAAACCAGTACTATGAAATTGATTTTCTTCTAAAAGCCCATTCGCTGTAATAAAAAATGGAGGTACAAGTCTAGAGAGGGTGTCTAAGGCCACATAGCTAGGATGGTACAGGATTGGGTGTGGAACCCAGGCCCATTGACTCCCAGTTCAGGGACCTTTCTAGTACATGACGTTGACTGACTAGAGATCCCCTATGCTTGGAGTCCTTGGGCTCAAAGTTCTTCCTTCAAGACATGGAAGGAACTGGCTTAGCTCCCAGACCAAAGGGATGCCAGCTACGAAGCCCACCTCTCTCCCTGTGTCAGAGGCTCTGCCAGGTCAGCTGGCACAGAGCAGCTTCTTTGCCCCATGCGAGCCCATCAAGATCCTTCTCTGACTTTCTATACTTGGGTCCATTGCCCTGGTAGGCTGGGCTGGGGTTGCAGCCTTGCTGGGTGATTAAATGTTTCTGTCCCATATGCTCAAGACTCTTATCTGCTTGCTGGCCTTGCCCTTTTGTTCTTGTAATGGGCTGGTTTAGGCCATTTACATTTCCCTTGGTCTGCTCTCCTGTCCAATAGCAACTATGACATAATTATGTTGCTTTCCCTTATCCTTAATCCTCTCAAACTGCCTAGTTATCTCTAATTTCCTGTCTGTTTCCCTTACTGGGGAGCTAAGTAGAGCGAAGTCATGCCAAAAGTGGTGGGATAGCACGAGAAAGCTGATAGATGCTCGCCCAGGGTCCCTGGAGCCCAGAGAGGTAGCTTGGGCTCCAGAGCCTGTGAAGGCTGGCAGGACACAGTACTTCCCAGTTTGGGCTGCCTTTGTTAACAAGTATAACTCATTGGTGGGGCAGGAATGGAAGACCTCTGAGGTCCTTTCCTCCTAGCTTGCGCAGTCTGGGAGTCTTCAGATTTCATTTCAGTGGGTTCAGTAACCACTAGCCTCTCCACCTCCCCTCGGTACCTATATCACGTTCTATTCCCGTCTCCTCTGTCTGCCTTGGGTCTCAGGGCCCCAGGAGTGGCAGGCCCAGGACTACTTCTAGCTAGAGCGAGCATGTGTGTGTGCATGTGTGCGTGCACACAGGTATATGCGGGCTCATGCATGTTCCTTTGACACCATGGACTCCCTTTGACACGGGGTCTGGCATATGGTAGGCGCTCAGGACTGCTCATTTTCTTCCTCTCTCGGGTGAGTGCAGTGCTTGATGTTGGGCAGAGCTACTTGGGTGGGCACGCAGTAGGTATTCAATCAGTGTTTATCAAATGAGTAGGTTGAACAGGTGTGTTCTTCCTGGGGGTGGGTTCTGTGTGTGTGTGTATAGTGTATGAAATGTGTGCACTTTGGGTATGGAGTGTGTGCTCTATGAGCATGTGTACCACATGTGTTTAACATGTGAGCAAGAGGATATGGCGTGCTGTTGTGTATGTCTACACAGGAGCGGATGCAGGCAGGAGAGTGCGGTAGTTTGGAGTTCAAGGCACAAACTCCGAAGTCAGACAGACCTGGGTTGGAATCCCAGCTCTACACTTTTTGTATGGTGGTACATGGGTCCCCGAATTTATCTAAGTCCCAGTTTCCTCTGTAGAAAGAGGGGGTACAAATGCCCAACTCACAGGGACATAGCAGGAAATGTGTGAAAGTAGATGAAAGTCCTAGTACATGACCTAGCCCATGGTGAGTGTACAAGATGATGATGATGATAATTGGTATGTGGAGAGCTTGGCTGTCAGGGTCACCTTTGCTGTTTGGGGAGCGTGAGTATGCGCATGTACGTGCCAGTGTGGGGCCGAGTGTGTGAAGGAAGACCCGATAGGAGAGGCTGGAGGTGTTGGGCAGACCCTGGGGATGTCCCCCTGGAAGGAAGCAGGAACAAAGGCCACATGCACAGAGAGAAGCCTAGACTTGGATGCATGGAGCTGATGACTTAAGAAGCCTCTTCCCCTCTCAGCATCAGGATTCATGGCATGAAAGTGGGCAAAGGACAGTTTATCCAGAGATTCAAGAAACAGCCCTCAACAGGGCAGCCTGTTAGCTTAAGAAACAGTCTCTTCCAGGATGCTATGTGGTCCTCACCCAATGCATTTCAAAGCCCTGCCTGTCCAGCAGAGGATAAGAGAAAGCTGGGAAGATGGAGAAGAAACAGCAGGGAACTAAGGAGCAGATGCTGGGAGGCAGGCTGGAGGGGAGACTGGGAATGGTGCCAGGTGTGCAGGCAGTAGTGGGAGAAGGGGTTGAGAGAGGAGGGGGTATTAGAAGAAGGGAGAGAACAGGAGGCTCTGGAAGGGAGGGGAGGGAAGAGGAAAGCAATGGCACTGGGAAAGCCACCTCCTCCCTCTCCTTGGGTCTAGTGGAATCTCCTTTAGGCTGGGTGTTGCAGCCTCTCAGTGAATCACAGAGGCTGGTCCTAGGGCCGTTCCATGCTCCAGTGACTGAGAACATGGAAGGTGACCAAAACTCCAGGGTGATCCAGGGACATCTGGATATGTTGAAGAAATGCTCCTCAACCAGGGACTGAGTCTAAGAGCCAACCAGTCTATATCTCCCTAGCGCCCTTCCATGGCATTTTTAGCCTACCCCTATGCCCTGGCCTTTGGCTTCTGTCTCTCAGGGCACCATCTTGCCTGGCCTGGCCCTGGTCATTTCTGAGGCTCAGCTGGGGCTGACTTTCCATGTACTCTGGGAGGTGGTGGCTGGCTGCCCTTACCATCTGCTACTGTAGGTCTGAAGTCCTGTCCTGCTTCCCTCACTCTCCAAGACAGAGCTTCACCCCTGAATGGGGACACTTCTCTGGCCACAGTTCAGATGGACATCTGGGGACTTCAAAATTCCCACACTTCTGTTCTCTGTCCTTATGCTCTTTACTTTCTGCCTGAGTACCTACTAATTGTCTATGGGTCCTTGAAGGCATGAACCACAACAATATATTTCATTAATGATAAAAATGGTGGTGGTGGTGATCATAATATTACTGCCAATGAATATAGTGACAGTGTCAATGGTGGCAAGGAAGGTGTTAACAATAATAGCGTTGACGGTGATGGCAGTGATGAAGGTAAAGGTGAGAAGGACAATAGAGGTGGTGATGATAGAGGTGATGATGGTGATGGCACATGTGGTAATGGCAATGGTGTTAATGGACTTGGTAATGGTGATTGAGGTAGTGATAATGATGAAGGTGGTGATGGTTGTTAGAGATAGAAATGGTGACGAGGAAGAGGATGAGGGTGATGATGGTTGAAGTGGTAATGTTAGTGATGATGATGGAAGTGGAGATAGTAATGTGGAGGTAGTGATAATGGTGGGGAAGGTGGTGATGATGGTAGATGTGGTGCTTGTGATATTAGAGGTGGTGATGGCGGTGATTGATGGAGGAGTTAGTGATGTTGAGACTAATGGTGGAAGCAGTGGTGGTGAAGGTGGTAGTGGAGGTGATGGTGAGGATGGTGATGTTGATGGCTGTGATAGCAATAAACGTGGCAATGGGGGTGGAGATGGTGGTGGCAGCGGTGATGGTGATGGTGATGAAGACTGGAGCAACTGACAATGATGACGGTGATGACATTTATGATAGCCAAGAGTCCAATAGGTCTACTCACAAGGTCTAATGTTTTTTACATTATTCTGGACTTTTCTTCCAATACCCTCCATCTTAGCTCTAGCTTATTTTCCATTGAAATTCTGGAGAATTTGAAAATTGGGCCAACCAGTAAAGATGCTGTACAGCCGTTGGTTTCAAGAAGAGTAGCTGGGTCTCCCAGTCTCGTTTGTCATTGGGAGAGTCATAATTCAGGCAGTGACTTTCCCCATTTCCACTAAATTCAAAACAGCAAGGACTTGGCATCATGGGCTAAAGTTAGGTATTATGAAGAACATCCTAACAGTGAGGAATGCCATGCTGAAAATTTACCCAAGGAAGCCTATAGAATGTCCTAGCTTTGAGATAGTGCAAAACAAGAGAGAGACCCCCCATTGGTATACACGAATCATGCCTAAAGGCGGGACGGAAGGGGTCTCTGTAGGTCAGGCCAACTTCAAGAGTCTGATTCTTTGGCTTACTAGGCAGGGAATGGAGGTGGATTTGTCTATTGAACCCTGGAGTTCCATCTCTGAAGCGAATGATTAGGAGATGAGAAGAGGAGGTTTGGGAAAGGAAGAAGCAATGTAATCTGGTGGTTTACAGAAATGTTGGCATTCTCGTCCAGATTCCTTGTGGTTCTGAGTGGGAGGTGACCCAGGATGTGGGCCTCTGTGGCACTGCCTTCAGCCTGCGACTGCCAAGAGGCCGCCCTTCAGGACCATGGTTCCCATACCCCAGCCAGGCTGTGGTAAGAAGGAGGGAGAGGAAGGAAAGAGGGAGGGACAATGCTCACAGTTCCCAGGAGGAATCTGCTTTCTCCCACAGACTCTTGGAGCTCTTACGTCCCCCACAGTTTTCCTTTCCCCTCCCTCCTCTCAGTTCCCTGATTTCTGAAGGCAGTTCACTGAAGCCCATCAGGGATAAGCTTCCTGTAGCAACTGGATGGGTACCAAGGCAATGGTCAATGCCAGGGTAAGAGGGCACAGAATGTTGCCCAAATAGCATGGGCTTTAGAATCAGAACAAGGGCCAAGTCATAACTTCATTACTTAATCACTGTGTGACTTTAGACCTAGTGGTGCCACTCTCTGAGCCTCACTGTAAAATGAGGACCTACCTCCCAGAGTTTTATAAGGATTAAATGAGATAATGTATGTAAGGTACCTAATATTCTACTTGGCACCTAGTGGATGTTCAAGAAGCATTTGTTTTCCTTGCCTGTTCCCTCATCCCTTTTCGAAGGGGAGAGAGTAGGCATGGCCTAATCCATTTCCAGGCTCCCTGAGCACAGACCCTTCTCATCTAGCTTTGCCATCTGAGCCTCCTCCTCACATTCCCCATGAGACTGGGAAAGTCTGCAGAAGGTTAAAGGGGCAGGCACCCCTTCCAGCCTGGGTGCTAGGTTTGGAGTCAGAGGACTTGCTAGTGGTGTGACTTTGATCATTGCTTAGCCTCTCTGGGCCTCAGTTTCCTCATCTGAAAATAGAGGTAATAATTCCTGCTCTGCTGGCCTCGCAGGGTTTTAATGAGACTCAGATGAGATCATGCTCTGGGAAATGCAAAGTGTTGGATACATGGGGGGCTTATTAGCTTAGTCTGGGATGGCAAGAGGAGAGGATTAGTCCCTAGAGACTGGGTTAGTGCCCAACTCACAGGTTTTTTTCCCCTTGGGGATACCAGGGCCAAAGTATTCAGGGGCTCAGGGGTGGCTGGGGACATAAAATTGGAATCTAGTCATGAGACCATCCGTGTTCAGCTTGGGTAAAGTGGGACAGGGGGCGTTCATTTATGTCCCTTGGCATAAGTCACAGGTAAATATGTCAATTATGGGGTTTGAGTCAACTGCCTGGGGACGTCTTGAGCCAGATGACAATCCCAAAAAGCCAAAGGCCTCCCTCCATTCCTTCCTCCCACCCTCTGGCTCTACTGAGGCCAGAACTTGACCAGTATCTGAAATTGCCAGTCCTTCCCCACCTGCCACAGGAAACCATGGGCCAGGCCTTTCGGAGTGGCCTAGAGTCAGAGTAGGGCTTTTTGGCTGCGTTGGGAGCTCTGATGGGGCCCAGTCCTTTGCGGTACCCTCTGCCTGCATGACTGTGAACCCAGTGTTGGTGGCATGACAGCCCTCACCATGGTCTCCTTTCTCCCATGTGTACTTCCCCCTGGCTTCCCTCATCAACAGCTCACTCTTCTTTCTCTCCATAGTGGCCGACTCCTTCACACTTTCCGCTCTCATCAGTGGGTCCTCTTCTTCCCGACCAATGTCTAATTCTCCACTCCCACTTCTGGGCAGCAAGGGTGCCCATGCCTGACACATGCCCCAGTCTGATGACACAGCCTCCAAGTACATCTCTACATTTCTCTATCCTTTGTTCCCTGTGTACCCCACCCTCAGCCTCTTGCTCTTCTCTGAAAGCCTCATTTCCAAGCCCCTGTACGAGCCTCTGGCTCTGGCTCCTCCTGCCTCGTTTCCCAGCCCCTGCCTGTCACTTCCCTGAGGGCGGGCTAGAGGGGCATGGAGGCTGTCCTTCCAACCCGTCTCCCCTCCACCAGTCTTCCTGTCTTTCCACCATAGCATCTCCTCTCACCTCCTGACTCAGCTTCTGTCTCAGGCCCCTGCTGCTGCAGAGGCATCCTTGCGCTCCTCCCACCACAAGCAGCCTGAACGCGGGACGCCCCCTCACCCCAAGTCAGCTTGGTTCCTGCCTGGCCCCCAACATCAAAGCTCAGTCCAGTTGGTCCCTCCCTGTGAGTGTCCCACGGCAGTCAGCTGCTGACTGCCGTTCATTGGTGCGGACCACTACCAGCCGCCCCTGGAGCCAGAGTTCACATGTGGACCTCCTAGCCTGTGTTTGATCAGCTGAGGCCAAATCCGCAGCCTTCTAGGAAATGGGGCCCACCAGCTCTCCTGTGTTCTGGAGCCAGGGTCCTAAGGCAGGCCTGACATGGCCCAGTGGCCAAGACATGGGGAGGGAGGGAGGGCGAGGGGAGAAAAGCTCTTTTTCTCTTTTCAGTGTGTGTGTGTGTGTGTGTGGAGATGAGCGGGGGTGGTGGTAATGTATGTATTGTGTCACTGTGTCAGAAAGTGCTGGGTGCCACAGGCGTGTTTGTTCGTTTGTCACTGTGCTGTACAAGCGCCAAGCACTTACTCCGTGTGTTGTGTGCCAGAGGTTGGAGGGCTGTCACGCTGTGGGTGTGCTGTGTGTGTCAGGTATCGTTATGTCCCGTGTGTGCTCATGCTGTGGCTCAGATGCGTGCTGGGCCAGTGGTCTGGGGTCCGGTGGGTGCTCTGATGGGTGTGTTATCTCACTAGGTGGCGGTGCTGTGGGGGGTTGCCTCACACTTGGCTTCTTGGAGACTTGGGTGTCACGGTGCTGGTGTGTAGTGGGGGATACGCTGTGTGTTACTAGGTGTATGTGTCTGTTGGGAGGCTGTGACCTGTGTGGCGTGAGGTTCGTAAACCCCAAACCCAGTTCCCAGTGCCTGTAGCTCAGATCCGGGAGTATCCAATTTCAGGTGAATTGGGGCCAAATTCTTGTATAAGTTGTCCCACTTCCCACTCCACCCCTGCCCTGTAGGTCAGGTCATCCTGCAGTTCCTGCAGTTTAATCCAAACCATCAACTGAAGTTCCCTGAATACTCGGCTTCTGATGACCAGAGTGGGAGGAGGTAGAGGAGAAGCAGTGGGAAGAGAAGGAGTGGGAGGGGGAGAAGGGGAGAGGGGAGAAGCAGGAGGAAAGGAGGAAAAAAAAGAAGGAGGGGAAAGAGGAAGAGAAAGAGGAGAAAGAGGAATAGGAGGAGAGGAAGCGTGGAGCATGGAGGGCCAATCGGAGGGCTTGCCTGAGTCCTGCGACACTCTTTTAGGCCCTGGAGATACAGTAAATCCAAGTGAGGTCAGCACTCAGAAGGCCAACTTCATGGGCTTGTGGGAGAGTCAATCAGGCGGACCTGGTTTAATCTGGGGGAGCAGGAAAGATGTTCAAGAGGAAGAGGTGTTTGGGCTGATGTCTGAAGCTGTGATGTGTGAAATCTGCTCTGGGTGTCTGATTCCAGCACTTGGGAACATTTCCACTTACTTTCTCGGTTACCCAGGCTCAAGCTAAGGGGGGTTTCTTTGGATGATTCCTCTTCCCCCACATCCAATCAAGTTGGCAGATGTTGCAATGGCTCGTGCATTTAACGGCTCACTCGACAAACAGTCATGGAGCCTGGACTCTGCTAGGCTCCATGCCCGGCCTCAGGAAGCCAGCCATGAGCAAACGGGACCAGGTTCCTGCCCACATGGGTCCCACCTTCTCGACGCGGCCCTCTCTGCCACTGCTCTGTGTCAGGCCCCAGGCAGGACTCTGGCAGCCTCTTCACTTCTCTCCTGCCTCTAGGTTCACCCATCTGGCCCACGTCCTCACTGCAGCCAAGGGAGCTTGAAAAAGCTGTGTTCATTCAAGGAAGTTCATTGTGGTCCTACTGCATGCCAGGTAGAGTTTTAGACACTTGGGATATATCGGTGAACACAACCAAGTTCCCTCAAAGAGCTAACAGTGGAGCAGGAAGAGATGAACAACAAGCACTAATATAATAAGTAAATTATATGGCATGTTATAAGCTGGTACACATTTTGGAAAAATCAAAGTAGAAAAGTACTAAGGATTGGGGATGCTAGAGTGAGGGGCAGGGTGCAGAATTACTTAAGGTGGTCATGGTAGGCCTCATCTAGAAGGTGAGATTTGAGCAAAGACTTCAAGGAGGTAAGAGAATTAGCCATCCAGCTATCTGGGAGAAGATCGTTTTGGACAGAGGGAACAGTCAGTGCAAAGGCTGTGAGGTGGGAGTGTGCCTGGCATGGTTCGGGAACAGCCAGGAGACCGGTGTGGCTGAAGTCCAGTGGACGAGGGGCTGGAGATGCCGAGGATAGGATTGCAGAAGGTTTGGAGGCCAGTGTAGGGAAGATAACTTTTACTCTGAGTGCGATGGGGAGCCTTGGGAGGATCTCAAGCTATGTTGTAAGGGGATCTTCATGGGCTCCTTAGTGGGGGAGTCTGGAGGGGGCAGGGGCATAGACAGGGAACCAGTCAGGAGGCTACCGCAGTGATCCTGGCAAGCTCAAACCGATCAAGTGGCAGAGGAGCTAGGATGATGGGTTTTGTGTGCTCTAAAAATCTGCGCGGGTAGGCAGGGGCCGTGGAGGTGTCATCATAGCTGGCAAGCAGAGGGGTGGCCACAGAAAGGTCAGACAGACGTGAGCTGGCCACCGAACACATGCAGGGGCAGGGGGAGCCCTAAGATGTGCATGGAGTCCTTTCTGCTCAGGCCAAGCATCTAGCCCCACCCCAGCCCTCAAATCAGCCAGTAATTCTGGGCCAGGTGCAGGCTGAACATATAGACTCATCCTAGAGCTTATGGAGCCCTTGCTAAGCGACTGTCTTACACAGTCCTCCCACAATGCTGTGCAGTAGATGTTTGCATCCCCGTTTTACAACAACAGTAGCAATAGCTGCAGCTTGCATGTTGCTTACTATAAAGCAGGCACTTATTCTCAGAGCTTTACGAGCATCATTTGACCCTCACGACCATCCTATGAGGTAGATATTGTTATCATCCCCCTTATACATGTGATGAAATCGAGGCACAGGAGAGGTCAAATAACTTTGCGCAAGGTCACACAGTTGATAACAGACAGAGCTGGCATTTAAACTGAAGCATCCTGGCTCCAGAGTTTGTGCTCTTAACCCCTATGCTGATAGGAAAACAAAACTCAGAGACATGAGCGACTTCCCAAACTTATACAGCAAGTTTGCGGTGAAGTTCGTATTTGCGCCAACACACCTGACTCATAGCCCAGCGATTCCTCTGACATGTCCCACATTTCCCCAGTTTCCACCCTAGCACTCCAAGCTCACACAGGCTCTGAAGGTCGGCCATTGTCTTTAGATTTTATCTTCATTTAAAAAAAATGTTCTTTTGCCTCATCCCCTCCCCCACTTGCATGTTTCCAAGTAGAAACTTGGCGCTTTCACACCAGCCCGTGTCCTGAATGGCAGAGGACAGGAAAGGAGGCTGAGCTGCCGACAAGTGGGTGGCATTTGCTGGAGGCATTTTTCCATTCAGTAAGTGTCTTCATCCCTCAAAGACTAAAGGAGAGATCTGAGCAAGGAGTGCTGTGGGCTGGGCTGGAACAATCCTTCCCAAGCCTCCCCGAAAGGTACACACATGTTTGTGGTTGTTCACACATATGTGTGCCTGTGTTCTCACACATACGTCTGGACGAACGAGGTGTGGGGAGGACAGCGTTTGTAGGAGCTTCTGTGTGTATCTGTCTGGACTCGTTTGTATTTACCGATGTCTGTGTGTGTGTAAAACTGCGGCGGGGCGGGGAGTGAGTACATGTGAGCATGCGTGTGCCTGATGCACGATGGGAGTGGGCTGGGTGTGTGCATGTGTCTGTGAGTGGGGATGGGTGTGTGAGGTTCTGGAGCACGGGCTAACCTCTGGGCCCTTCTGCTGATCCAGCTGACCTCAGCCTGCCCTACCCAAGTTGGGCACACCTGTTGGCCCAGTTCTGCAGCCCACATCAGAGATCGCCTGCCTCTCTGCTGCAGCTTCAGTCTCCTTGTCACTCCCACCCGGTTTGCAGCCTCTCCCTCAAGACCGTTGTAAGAGAGGTAAGCACGCGCTAGTCCAGGACCCCGAGACCTGGCATGATGGTGTTCCTGGGGGCCTGGGATCAGGCAGAGGCTGCTGCCATCAGAACAGGAAGGGATATTCATATCAAAGCACTCTGACAACTCCACTTTCCCCACAGCACGGATGGGGACTGTGTCTGTCGAAATGTAGTCAGGAAAACAGAAACCATCCTAGGTCTTTCCACAGAGGAAGTTTCATCCAGGGGTTAATCGGGTAGCACAGACTCAGGAGTCAGACAGCCCAGCTTCAGGTCCTGGCTTTGCTGTTTACTTGCTGTTTGACTTGAGTAAGTTACTTAACCTCTCTGTGCCTCAGTGTCCTCATCTGGAAGCTAGGGATGATAACAGTGGTATGTAGCTCACAGGCTCATGGGGAGATTAAATGAGCCCATGTATGTAAAAGTGTTCACAGCAGTGCCTGGCGCAGAGTAAGTGCTGCATAAGTGCCGGTTGTTATTGGTAGTAGGATGGTGGCTGAGGAGTTGAGATGGACTTTCTGGGTTCCTAGGATTTGCCCCACCTTAAGAGGGTACTTTCCTTTCTCTGGATCTCTGCCTGTCCCAGCATCTGGTCAGGAAATCCTTACACACTGCCAGTACGGTGGCAGAAAGAGGCAGTGGGCAGTATCTTGCCACTTGGATCTGAACTGGGGCTTCTCGCCCTCTTTTACCCAGAGTGCTCTTCATCAGCTTCCAGATGCACATGCACATCTGGATGCACATCAGAGGCTCAGCTCCGTTCCAGGCATGGCCCCAGCCCTTTAATCCCAGCCCCTTGGAACATCCACACACACCTGCACAGCTCGTGATTCACAAAGGACTCACCAGCCATTAGTTCATTTGGCAGGCATGACAATCCTGGGAGATGGATATTTTTAACCTTTTTCCTCCTTGACAGATGAAAGCTGAGTCTCAGAGAGGTTGAGCAACTTACCGAGGGGCACACAGCTAGTACATGGCAGATCCAGGACGTGAACTCACAGCTGTCTGACTTGAGGCCCACATTCATAACCGCTCTAAGCCATGGCCTCTGAGGGTCTGTGGACATGGTCTCTCCCACAGCAACCTAAGCTCCCTGAGACCTGTGTCTGTTTGTCAATCGGCGTCCAGCAGTGCCTGGCAGAGTCGAGTACCCAATGGGGTACAGCCCAGAGGCCAAACTCAGCCTAGATATAGGTTTTGCTTAGCTTGTACAATATTTCTAGGAAGTTTAAGATTAGTCATCAAGATTGCAAAATGGGATGATTTTATGTAAAGATCCCAATTTTCTGCTCCTCTCTAAAAATTCAGGAGATGGGGCACGTTGCCTCCATTTCACCCCAGCCCTGAGCACTCCCTGCTGGAGCTCCAGCTGCCATTCCGCAAACTGCTTGCCCCGTGGCTTCCTGTCACTTGAATGGGCATCTGAGCCAATGCCTCCTGGGGAAGAGTGGGAGCCCTAGGGAAGGGCTGGGGGCCAAGGTGGCTGTCTACCCACATGAGCTCTCCAACATTAGCTATGTATTCATCTATCCTCCAGCTCATTCACCCAGGCCTCTCTCTATCTCCACCCCATCTAGCACAGGACTTAAGACAGGGACACAGACAGGATTTTTGCTCATAAATCAAGGGCTTTGGGATGGTAGAGGACAGGGGCATTTCTTCTGGCCAGAGTGAAATCGGGGGAAGCTTCCAGGAAGAGGCTGCATTTGAGCCTGGAAGGATAGGCAGGCTTTTGGATGAATGGAGATGGGAGCGGAAGGGAGGGTACAGTTAGCAACACAAGTAACAAAGGCAAGGAGGTGGCCGTGTCCGTGTTGTGTGCTGGGACACTTGAATGGTTGAGTACAGCTGGGTCTTGGGGTGATGGAGGGGAGCAGTGGAAGAGGGGATGGGAACTAACATTTGCTGACCCTTCATCTCTGGAGATCCTAGTCCCTGCCTGGCACCCTGTGAAGGACATGCCTGCAGTAGCTCAGTTAGTTCTCACAGCAATCCTGTGAACCCGAGACTACAGAGGCAGTCATTATAAATGAGTGAATTGAGGTTCAGAGGTTGGGCCATTGCCCCAAACCGCACAACTAGTGGAAGAGCTGGAATTTTCCCCAGGTCCATGTTGAGAGACAGCGGGCTGGGGAGCCAGAGAAGGCTTTCAGCAGGGGAGTGGCCTGGTCTGTCATGCCCTCTGGGCCACAGGGAGGTGGCCCAGGGGATATGGGAGGGGAATTGCAGTCTCTTCCACCTCCTCCCCCCACAGCTTACACTCTCCAAGCCTGTTGATCCCACCTCCTAAATAGGTCTCCATCCCCACTGCCTTGCCTTTTATCCAGACTCCCTCCCATTCCTCTCAGCTGGACCATGGCAGGAATCTTCCACCTAAGTCTCCCTGCTCACTTTCTTTCTCTCTTCCCATCCACTCTCCGGCCGCAGCCAGAGTGAACTTCCAAAGGGTCAGAGCTGACTGTGTCACCCCCACCCCATGCTCACAGCCACTCATTTGCTGGGAACTCTCCAAACAACTCCCTGTCGCCTGAAGGGTCTGCTTTCCCATCAGCTTCTGCCTCTGTCCTTTCACTCTTCCACGCCTTTCAGTGCCCAGCTCACTCCTTACATCCTTTAGGACTCAGTTCACGTGCTACTTTCTCCTGGAAGCTTGTCCTGACTTCTCTCCTCCCATAGCTGGTTTAGGCGCCCCTGCCCTGGATTCTCAGAACTCTCTGGGCTCACCTCCACCATGGTCCTTTCCTGTGCACCCTGCAATAACAGTCCCTTCCTTCGCAGTCTCCTGCAAGACCGGCCTTCCTCCCTGGCAGGACCGAAGGCCGGTAGGGTGCAGTGGTTAAGAGCATGCACTCTGGACTCAGATTGCCTGGCTTTGAACACTGGAACTGCCATGTAGTAGATGTGGGCGCTTGACTAAGTCCCTTTGCCACTCTATGCCTCACTTTCCTTCTATAAAATACGGATTATAATAGCATCAACCTGGCTTTTGTGAGAAAGAAAGGAGAGGGTCCACATAAAGCACTTAGAACAGTGCTCAGCTTACAGTAAGTGCTCAATAAACACAGCTATTATTACTCATTTCTGTAGCCCCAGGGCTTGGCACCAAGTAGGAGTTTGGTGGCTTAATGGGGGGTCTGGAGACCATGGGTCAGGGGAGACTGGCCTTCTCAGAGAGAGGCCTTGCTGGAAGATGAGCCCCTTGCTAAGTGGCTGGAAAGGGGTTGGGGGCAGACGTGGCCCCCCGGGGGGCAACTTCAGAGCTAATGGCTGCTGCATGTGGCAGCTTCTATCTGGTCCAGTCGCCAGCCTCCCCCATCAATGTGGTTCTAATAGTCAGCTGACACCTCATTAGCCTAAGTCCAGGCCCAATTCTGCTGCTGCGCAGTGAGCGAGCAAGTCGCTGGGGGTCCAGAGGCTCGTTAGGGCCAGGCCTTCACCAGGGCCAGAGGGCCCACAACCGCTCAGGGCCCAGTCAATGTGTTTCCAATCAGCAATTAGTCTTTAATTAATGGGGCTGCAAAATGATTGTTTTCCCATCTGAATGGTGGAGTGGGCAGGGAGCCGGCAGGAATGGCCATCTGGGGAATGTTAAGCTGGAGTTACAAGAGGAGACATAAAGAAAGGAACCAAACACCCCAATTTGGGCCCAAATCATGGCCCTGGGCAAGCTGAATGGCACCCAGCCCAGTGGCAAATGAAAGCCAGGCCTGGGCTCCTGGTGCCACCTGCTCTTGCCCAGGGTCCAGCATCCCCAGTGGCTCTGGGGATGGCCAAGAAGACCTTAGTTTCCCCAGATGCACCACGAGGGGTTTCCTGGTGGTTCTCCAGGGGCCTTCACAGCTCTGGGGCACTGACAGAATTGCCCATGTCATACATCACTTAGTTTCTCCCTCTTTGACATCCTAGCCAGGCCTCATCTCTAAAATGGTCATCACCATTTCTACCTCCTAGGCTCATTGGGGTGAAAAATAATCCTGTAAACTGAGAAGTGCTGTGCTGGGCCCCTGGGGCTCGGGACTGGGAAGTCATCCATCAGCTCCTGGGGGTTCCTGTCCTGAGTGCCTCTGAGCCCGGTTCTCATATCCTCCACTCCCACCAGCCAGAGGAAGGAGAGCAAATGAGGAGAGAAGCCACTGTACATAGTAAGCGGCTGCTGAGTTTGTCTGCTGCACTATCCCACTGAAGCTTTGCTATAGCCCTCTGAGGCAGGGATTGTTTTTATTGCCCCAGTTTACAGAAGAGGAGCCTGGGCTACTGGGCAGTTTACTGAGTGAGCACTGAATCCAAAGAGGTCCCACTTTGGAGCCCAAGCACTTAACCACCAAATAAGCAGCAGCTTCTCTTTATTTTGAGAGGCCCCATCTTGGACAACAGTTTGACACACTTCCCTGACATCTAGAACCACAGGCAAAGGACATCAGCCCTGGCTAGGCTGTCAGTGATAAACATAGTCAGCCCTCCCACAGTGTGGATGAGGAAACTGAGACCCAGAGAGGGTAGGGATGTGTCCAGGACCATACTGTAGGCTCTTGACAGTTCTGGCCTTGAGACCCAGCTTACTGACTCCTAGGTCTGTTCAGCTGGAGCAAAATCCCATCCCTGGGGCTTCTCCCTCTCCCTCATCCCTGCTAGCCTGTTGATTCTGGCTCCTAGATACGCCGCTTATACATCAGCACCTCCGCATTCTCTCTGTGCCTTCCCTGGGGTCAAGTCTTCTACTCCCCCTACCCAGACTGGCTGCCTCAGCCCCCTCGATGGGTTTCAGATGAATCTTCCAAATGTACACCTCGGATCCTATTGCACACTTGCTCAGAAAGCCTCAGTGACTCCCTACCGTCTGCTGAATGAAGTACAAACTCCTCAGCCTGCCATACAGGGCTTTCTACATAAAGCTCGAATCCACTTTTCCAGCTTTGACTCCATTTTCCCACTAATAAATCTTATGCCTTAGTCAACCTGAACTCATCAAAGATTGGTTTCCTGCCCCATAGGATTATTGTGAGGATTAAATTAGTCACTCTACGTAAAGCCCTTGGAACAGTGCCTGGCACAGAGCAAGGGCCATATTAGCGTTGTTAAACAGATACAAAAACAATATGTGGACCTGCCTGATCTATGCCCATCTCCAGGCTTCTCTGCTCACTCGGTTCCCTAAACCCTAACCCTTACCCTAACCTTTCCACCACTCTCTCTGCATAGCCAAACCCTACCCAGCCTCCAAGGCTTTCAGCTGTCCCATGTTACTTCCTCCAGGCAGGCTTTCCTGATGTCCTCTGCCCTGGAATCCCACTGGCATTCTTTTCATCCTCTCCCATGGCTGCCTAGTCAGTCTTTATTTTTTTTATTTTTTATTTTATTTTTTTTTGCTGTACGCGAGCCTCTCACTGTTGTGGCCTCTCCCGTTGCTGAGCACAGGCTCCAGACGCGCAGGCCCAGTGGCTATGGCTCATGGGCCCAGCCGCTCCGCGGCATGTGGGATCTTCCCAGACCGGGGCACGAACCCGTGTCCCCTGCATCGGCAGGCGGACTCTCAACCACTGCGCCGCCAGGCAAGCCCCTAGTCAGTCTTTTATTAGTGATTGGTGTGTGCATATGCTCTTGAGTAGCCCCGAAGCAACTTAAGGGTAGGTGATAATGGTGTAGGGAACAGAGCACAGGTGTGGGCATCAGACTGACTACCATTTAAATCTCAGCCCTGCCAAGTTCCAGCTGTGTGACCTTGAACCTTAGCCTCTCTAAGCCTCAGTTTCCTCAGCGGTAAAATAGTCCTTACCTGACAGGGTGCTTTTGAAGGGTTTGGCCCAAGAGGGAGTGAACTCTCTGGCACACAGTGGGAGTTCAAATCTCATACCCTTTTGTGCTGAGGAACTAGAAAGGAGCCCTGGCAGTTATGGGCTGAGACTTGGCCGCTTCTGGCCTGGGAGTTATTTCATAGGTGACTTGACCTCTTCCCATATCCTGAGGCCCAGGTGACTGAGCCCTTCCCCAGTCCTCTTCCCTAGTCCAGCCTTCAGCACTTACAGCAGTGACCTGAGCTGGTCACAAAAGCCAGCTGCCCTTGTGTTTCTTAAAATGATATTTGCCATTGACCAGGGAGGGGTGGCCACCCTGAGTCAGTGCCTTCTGGCAATTTCTTTCCAATCACGTTCATGGGAATCAGAGGGCAAAAACCCTGGGAATTCTCCATGGGTTCCAGCCCACCTGCCAGCTCCCAATGGCCTTGCCCAGGCTGCTTCCTTGGTCAGACTGTGGGCCAGCCCCGCTTGCATTCCCTGCATCAAGGGAGCTGGAAAATGACCCCATGTCTGGCCTCACCTTCTGAGGATTCCCAGGTGGGCAGACTAGGAGCTGTGCAGAATGCCTAGGGAGGCAAGAGGCCTGGATGTTGTTCTCACACTGCCGATGACTGGCCATGAATACCGGGGCCAGTCCCTCCCTCTCTTTGACCTTCAGATTTTGAATTTCTACCATGACACAGTCCTGGCCTCCATGATCTCTTACCTGGATGACTTCACTAGCCCCTGACTCATCTCCCTGCTTCCACCCTTTCTCACCTCAGTCTACTCTCAATACAAAAGCCAGCAGGGTCCTGTTAAAACATATACCACATCCTGTCATGCCTCTGCTCAAAACCATCCCTTGGCTTCTCAACAGCCATAGTAAATGCCAAAGGTCTTATAGTGACTTATAGACACAAAATCATGGATTTTCAATCTTGGCTGCACATCAGAGCCATCTAGGGAGTTTTTAAAAAAAAAATACCAATACCTGAATCTCATCCCCAGAGGTTCTGGCTTAATTGGTCTGGGATGCAGTCTGGGTGTGGGAAGTTTAAAAAGCTCCCCAGATGAGTTTTGGTGAGAACCACTGCCCCTGTGATCGGTTTCCACCTCCCCCCTTACCTCTCTGACTTTAACTCTTACTCTCCCCCCATTCACCCTGCTCCAGAAACTGCCCTTGCTGTTCCTCAAACACTCAAGGAACACTCCCACCCAAGGGCCTTTGCACTTACTGCTCTGACTGCTTGAGTTGCTTTATCTCCAGCTACCTGTGGAGCTACCTATGTCCAGCTCCCTCACTTTATTCAGATTCCTGCTTAGATGTCACCTTCTCAGAGAAGCTTTCCCTATTCACCCAAGCTAAAATAGCACCATCCATCACCACTATTACTATCTGACCATTGCCCTGCCTCATTTTCCTTATAGCACTCATCACTATCAGGCATATTGTTTGTTTATTCATTTATTTATTTGTCTGTCTCCCTTCACTAAGGTATCAGCTCCATGAGGGATAGTGTTTTGTTTTGTTTATTGCTGTGTCTCCAGCATCTACAATAGTGCCTGGAACATAGTAGATGTTTTATAAATGTTTGTTAGATAAGTGAATGAATCAAAGCAGTAGAAAGGAAGCTTGAGAATTGGTCCCATATAGATTGGAATTTCCAGCTCAGTCTTTTCTAGCTCTGTAACCTTGGGCAAATCATTGAACCTCTCTGATCTTCAGTTTCTTCAGCTGTTAAATGGGCCTAGGAATGTCCACTTTATAGGGTTATCATATAGACTGATTGCTTAAGCCAGGTGACTGGTCATTTGGTATTTTACCTACCTCCTAGCTTTCCCCTAACAATTGTTTAGCTTTTTACTTTGAAATGATCATATAGTCGCATTACAAAGACAGTACAGAGACATTAGCAAGAATGGCAGAGTAAGGACTTCCAAAAAACCACTCCTCCATAGAAACAACAAAAACACTGGTCAAAACAGTCAGGATCAACTTTTTTACAACTCTGGAAATTAACCAAAGGTTTTCAGCAATCCAGGGAGTGTTAATTGAAGAAAAGAGACTGAATCTTGGTAAGAACAGTGAAGTTTTTGGTATTATAACTTGCTTCATTCCTACCCATGCTCCCCAGATCTACAGTAGCCTTGAAGATGAACAGCCTGAAATCACAGTGAAAACCAGCAACCTGGCAACCACTGGAGAAGGAAGAATAGGGTCGGAACCTCATTCTCCGAGAATTGTCATTGTTTGACCTATCTGGTGGTTCACATGAAGACACCGCTTGCAAGGCTTGTCATTATTTAACCAGACTAAGAGTTCACCCAGTGCAAACAGCTTTTTCCTCAGAAGTATTTGTTGAAAAAAATCAGTGGAAATCATTTAATTGTTTAATATCATGGCTATCTGAGGTAGTAGATAAGATCTGGAACAAATGATAGGCTAACCAAAAAACTTAAAAGGAAAAGCTAAATAATGATATGCCCATAAGGGTCTTGGAAGATCTCTCATATATTCTTGTAAATCTAGAAGGACACACAGGCTTTGCACCTGTTACTGAAATAATTGAGAAGGTCCTAAACATTCACTTCTGGCTGACTTTGAAGCTCTGCACAAGCAGGAAGTGAAGGATAAGGTCGAGTTGTAAACCGCCTGGCTGAATGTTGAAGATGTGCCCCCAACCTTGTGGCAAAGACTGGGAAATTTATTAGTTCCAGGCATTTAAGAAACTTTCTGTTTAATCATTATCTGACCACTAAACAAGCAGAAACTTCACTGGCCACACATGTCAAAGAATACATACTTTCTGGAATTAGTTCCAGAAAACTCACTAAACAAGTGAACAGCAACAGCAACAAACCCTGATGACAAGGGAGAGTCTGATTTTTCATAGTTGCCATATCATATTATTTAAAATGTTCAGTTTTGAGCAACAAAAAAAATGAAACATGCAAAGAAACAAGTATGGTCTATAAACAGGAAAAAAAGCAGTTCATAGAAACTGTCCCTGAGGAAGCCCAGACATTGCACTCACTAGACAAAGCCTTTTATAATATGTCCAAAGAACTAAGGGAAATGAAGTCTAAATAATTAGAGAAAAATATAATGACGATGTCTCACCACATAGAGAATATAAAAATAGATACATTATATACAAGGACCAAATATATGTTATAATAACTGAAATGAAATATTTACTAAGGGGTCAACATCAGATTTAAGCACGTAGAAGAAGGAATCAGCGAAGCTGAAGATAGGTGAATTAAGATTATTCAGTCTGAAGAAGAGAAAGAAAAAAGAATAATGAAAAGTGAACAGAGCCTCAGAGTTCTGTGGGAAACCAGCAAGCATATCAACATATTCATGATAGGAGTCCCAGAAAGACAATTGAGAGAGAAAGGGGCAGAAAGAATATTTGAAGAAATAATGGCTGAAATCTTCTCAAATTTGAGGAGAAACAATAATCTACACATCCAAGAAGCTTAATGAAGTCAAGTAGGATAAACTCAAAGGCATCCACACCTAGACACTTTGTAATCAGTCAAAAACCAAAGCCAAAGACAGAATCTCAAAAGCATCAAGAGAGAAGTGACTCATCACATAAAAGGAATTCTCAATAAAATTAAGAGCTGATGTCTCATTAGAAATAATGGAGGCCAAAAGGAAGTCGGATAACATATACAAAGTGCTGAAAGAAAAATGTTGCCAACCAAGAATTCTATATCCAACAAAACAATCCCTCAAAAAATGAAGTAAAAATTTAAATATTTTCAGATACACAAAAACTGAGAAAATCTATCTTTACCAGACATGCCCTGTAAGAAATACTAAAGAGAATAATACAGATGTTGATGAAAGGGCACTAGACAGTAACTTGAATCCACATGAAGAAATAAGGAACACCAGTATTTTTTGTTTGCAATGTTTCTTCTCTCCCATCTGACTTAAAAGACAACTGCAAAAAAACAATAATTATAAATCTGTGTTGATGGGTATACAATATATAATAGTGTAACTTGTATGACAATAAAAGCATAAAGGAGGGAGGAGGGAATGGAATTCTATAGAAGCAAAGATTTTGTATACTACTGAAATTAAGTTGTATTAATCTGAACTTGATTGTTATAACTAAGATGTTTATTATAATCCCCAGGGCAACCAATAAGAAAATAACTAAAAATATATATAGTAAAAAAAGACCAAAAAGAGGATTAAAATGATACACCAGAAAATACCTATTTAACACAAAAAAAGCCAGCAATGGAGGAATAAAGGAACAAAAAGACATTTTATATATATATATATATATATATATATATATATATGAAAAAGTGGCACGATGGCAGATATGAATCCTAGCATGTCAGTAATTACATTAAAACAAATGGATTAGATACTCTGATTAAAAGGGAGAGATTGGCAAAATGGATTTAAAAAAAAAAAACAGGATCCAGCTATATATGCTATATACAAGAGACAAACTTTAGAATCAGACAAAAATGGATTGAAAGTAAAAGAATGGAGAAAGATATACCATGCAAACAATAACCAAAAGAGAGCTGGAATGGCTATACTAATATAAGACAAAACAGACAAAACTTGTTACTAGAGATGAAGACTATTTTATAATGATAAAAGAGTGTCAACCCATCGAGAGAATATAACAATGATAAAAATATATGCACCTAAAAGGAGAACCCCAGAACACATGAATCAAAAACTGACAGAATTGAAGGGAAAAATAATAGTTGGAAACTTCAATACCTTACTTTCCATAATGGATAGAACAAGACAGGAGATCAACATGGAGATAGAAGACAACACTATAAAGCAACTAGACCTAAAGATATCTATAGAACACTCTGCCCAACAACAGCAGAATACACATTCTGCTCATGTCTATGAAACATTCTCAACATAGGCTCTATGTTGAGTCATAGAAGAAGTCTCAAGAAATTTAGAAAAATTTAGATCATGCAAATTATATTCTCCAACCATGATAAAATGAAATTAGAAATAAATAGCAGAAAGAAGTTTGATGATATCTCAAATATATGAAAATTAAACAGCACACTCCTAAATAACCAAAAAGTCAAAAGAAAAATTACAAGGTAAACTAGAAAATATTTTGAGATAAATAAAAACAAAAACACAACATACCAAAACTTATGAGGTGCAGCTTAAGGAAAAATTTATAAATGAAGATGGTTTTATATAAAAATAGTGATTTCAAATCAATAACCTAAACTTCCAACTTAAGAAACCAGAAAAAGGGATAAAACTAAATCCAAAGTAAGTGGAAAGAAGGAAATAATAAACACTAGAGTAGAAATAAATAAAATAGAGAGTAGAAAAATGACAGAGAAAATAAAAGGAACCAAAAATTGGTTCTTTGAGAAGATCAACAAAATTGTCCAAACTTTAGCTAGACTGACCAAGAAAAAAAGTTGGAAATCTCAAATTACTAAAATTGGGAATGAAAGAGTGTACATTACTACCAACCTTACAGAAATAAAAATGATTATATGGTAATACTATGGGCAATTGTATTATACCAAATTAGAAAACCTAGATGACAAATTGGACAAATTCCTACAAAGGCACAAACTACTGAAACTGACTCAAGAAAATCCTAAGGAACACACACATACACACACACACACACACACACACACACACACACACACAAAAGCTATTAGAGCTAATAATCAAGTTCAGCACAGTTGTAGTATACAAGATCAATATAAAAATTTTGTTTCTATGCACTTGGAGTAAAAATTAAAAATAGAATTAAGAAAATGGTACTGTTCACAATAACATCAAAAAGAATAAGATATTTAGGAATCAATTTAACAAAAGATGTGTAAGGTTGAACACTACAAAATATTGAATGAAATTAAGTCCTAAATAAATGGAAAGACATCCCATGTTCATGGATGGGAAGACTTAATATTGTTAAGATGCCAATACTTATCAAATTGATCTACAGATTCAATACAGTCCCTAACAAAATCCCAACTGCCTTTTTTGCAGAAGTTGACAGACTGATACTAAAATTCAAATGAAAATATGAGGGCCAAGAATAGCTAAAACAATCATGGTGGTTAACGTTATGTGTCAACTTAAGTGGACCATAGGATGCCCAGATAGCTGGTTAACATTATTTCTGGGTGTGTCTGTGAAGGTGTTTCTGGAAGAGATTAGCATTTGAAATGATGGACTGAATAAAGCAGACAGCTCTCTCCAATGTGGGCAGGCATTATCCAATCTGTTGAGTTCCTGAATAGAACAAAAAGTCAAAGGATGGCCAAATTCACTTTCTGCTTGACTGCTCAGCTGGAACATCGATTTCCTCCTACCTTCAGTGTTCCTGGTTCTCAGTCTTTTAGATTGGACTAGAAAGGACACCATTGGCTCTCCAGCTCTCAGACCTTTGGACTATACCACCAGCTTTCCTGGGTCTCCAGCTTGCAGATGGCAGATTGTGGGACTTCCTAACCTCTATAGTCATATGAGCCAATATGTATATGTATATGTATATCTATATGTATATCTATATCTATATCTATATCTATATCCTGTTAATTCTGTTTCTCTGAAGAACCCTGACAATCTTGAAAAAGAACAAAGTTGGTTCTTTGAAACTTCCTAATTTCAAAACTTGCTACAAAGCTACATTAAATCAAGTCTCTGTGGTACTGGCATAAAGATAGACATGTAGATGAACAGAAAAGAATAGAGAGTCTAGAAATAAACCCATAAATTTATGTTTAATTAATTTTCAATGAAGGCATCAAAACCATTCAACAGGGAAAAAGAATGGCCTTTTCAACAAATGGTTCTGGCACAAATGGATATCCACTTGCAAAAGAATAAATTTCGACCTCTACCTCATACCATATACAAAAAAATACCTCAAAATGGATCAAAGACCTACATTTAAGAACTAAAATAATAAAACTCTTAGAAGAAAACATAGGTGTAAAACTTCTTGAACTTCAATTAGACCGTGGTTTCTTAGATATGACACCAAAAGGGAAAGCAACAACAAGAAAGCATAAATTAGACTTGATCCAAATAAAGACTTCTGTGCCTCAAAGGACACTATCAAGAAAGTGAAAAGACAACCCACAGAATAGGAGAAAATATTTGTAAATCATATATCTGATAAGAGACTAACATCCAGAGTCTATAAAGAACATTTAAAAGTTAACTATAAAAAGAAAACACAATTTTAAGATGGGCAAAGAATTTGAATATCCATTTCTGCAAAGATGATATACAGATGACCAATAAGACATGAAAAGATGCTCTACATCATTAGTCATTAGTGAAATGCAAATCAAAACAATGAGATACCAATTCACACCCACTAGGATGACTAGAATCAAAAATTCAGATAACAAATATTGAAGAGGATATGGAAAAATTCAAGCCCTCATACTTTGCTAATGGGAATGTAAAATGGTGCAGCCTTTTCGGAAAACAGTCTAGCCATTCCTCAAAATGTTAAGTATAAGTTACCGTACAACCCAACAATTCTACTCCTAATGTAGATATCCAAGGAAATTGGAAACATATGTTCACACAAAACCTTGTACATAAATGTTCATAGCAGCATTATTTATAATAGCCAAAATGTGGAAACAGCCTATATGTCCATCAACTGATGAATGGATAGAAAAAAATGTGATATATTCATACAAGGGAATGTTATTCAGTCATAAAAAGGAATGAAGTACTGATACATGCTGCAACATGGATGAACCTTGAAAATATCATGCTAAGTGAAATAAGCCAGTCAAGAGGACCACAAATGATATGATTCCATTTATATGAAATGTCCAGAATAGGCAAATCCATAGAGACAGAAAGTAGATTAGTGATTTCCAGGCCCTGGGAATTTGGGAGGAAATGGGGAGTGACTGCTAATGGGTACTGAGTTTCCTTATGGGGTGATGAAAATGTTCTGGAATTAGATAGTGATGATATTTGTGCAACATTCTGAATATACTAAAAATACTGAATTGCACACTTTAAAGGGTGAATACTATGGTATATTAATCATATCTCAATAAAAATTGTATAAGAAAAACAGAGTCCAGAGAGGTTCCATGTGCCCTCCATCCAGTGACTATATCTTACGTAAATATAGTACAATATGAAATCCAGGAAACTGACATTGGTACGATGCATGCATATAGTTCTATGCTATTTTATCACATGTAGGTTTGTGTAACCACCGCCGTGATCAAGACACAGAACTCTTCCGTCACCACAAAGATCTTCATGCTACCTCTTTAGAGTCACACCCTCCTTCATTTACCCCACTATCCCTAACCCATGGCAGTCACTTATCTACTCCCCAACTCTGTAATTTTGTCCTTTTGAGAATGTTATATAAATGGAATCACATACCATGAGACCTTTGGTATTGGATTTATCAACATAATTCCCTAGAAATTCATCCATGCATCTATCAAGAATTTGTTTCTTTTGATGCCCGAGTAGTATTTAATGGTATAAATATACGTTTGTTAAACCACCTACCTATTTAGGGTCATTTTGGTTGTTTGAAGTTTTTGGCTATTACAAATAATGCTGCTGTGGATAATAATGCACAGGTTTTTGTGTGGACAAGTTTTCATTTCTCTGAGATGCAATCGATGAGTTGGATTGTAAGTATATGTTGAGCTTTTCAAGAAGCCACCATACTATTTTCCAGAGTGGCTGTACCATTACACATTCCTACCAGCAATGTATGGGATTTAGTTTATTTTCATCCTCTTCAGCATTTAGTATTGTCACTAATTTTTATCTTAGCCATTCTAATAGATGTGGAGTGATATCTCTCATCATGTCCTTAGTTTGTAATTCCGAATTCTTATTGATGTTGAACATCTTTTCATGTGCTTATTTGCCATCCACATATCTTCTTCAGTGAAATGTCTCATGTTTTTGCCCAGTTTCTAAATGGATTGTTTGAGTTTCACTATTGAGTTTTGAGACTTCTTTGTATATTCTAAATAGAAATTCTTTGTTAGATATGTGGTTTGCAAATATTTTTCTCCACAATGTAATTTGTCTTGTAATCCTCTTTACAGGGACCTTTGTAGAGCAAAAGATTTTAATTTTGATGAATTCCAAATTATCCATTTTTTTAATGTAATCAACTGTGCTTTTGCCGTTGTGTCTAAGAACTCTTCACCAAGCCTTAAATATTGCAGATTATCTCCTGTGTTTTATTTTAAAAGTTTTCTAGTTTCTAGTAAGTCTATGTACAAGCCTTTTAAGAGCAGGCTTTCCATTCTCCATGGCATTTTAGGCCTACTGAGTGTCAGCCCCATTGGTTTTCAAAGCTGGACATTTTGGGGGCTTGTGTCTCCAGTGCAGGTCCCAACAGTTGGGGTGTCTGATGTGGGACATGAACTCTTAGCTCCTCAGGGTTGAACTGCTTTTGCATCTTTGTCAAAAATCACTGGGATGTATTCGTGGGTCTAGTTCTGAGGTCTCTATTCTGTTCCATTGATCTATGTGTCTATTCCTCCACCAGCACCAGTCTTGATTACTGTTCATATATAAGTTTAAAATCATGTAGAGTGAGTCCTCCCACTATATTCTTCTTTTTCAAAATTATTTTAGCTATTCCAGTTCCTTGGCCTTCCCATATGGATTTTAAGGTAATCTTTTATATATCTACAAAAATATCTTGCTGGTATTTTGATAGGAATTGCATTAAATCTGTATTTCAGTTTGGAGAGAACTGACATCTTTACCATGTTGAGTCTTCCAATCTATGGACACACTGTGACTGTCCATTTATCTAGATCTTCTTTGGTTTCTTTCATGCACATTTTGTAGTTTTCAACGTATAAGTCCTATACATGTTTTGTTAGATTTATTCCTAGGTGTTTCATTTTTTGAGTGATTGTAAGCAGTACTATATTTTTAGTTTCTGTGTCATATGCTCATTAATTGTTCATAGAAATGCAATTGGATTTTTTGTATGTTGAGTTTTTATCCTGAGACCTTGACAAACTCACTTATTAGTTATAGAAGTTTGTTTCTGTATTTTTTTTAGGTTCCATGGCGTTTTCTATGTCAACCATAGGGTCACTTGCAAATAGGGACAGTTTTATTTCTTCCTTTCTGATTGACATACTTGTTATTTTTTTTCTTTGTCTTATTGTGCAGGCTAGAACTTCCAGTGCTATGTTGAGTAAGAATGGAGACAGTGGGCATCCTTGCCTTGTTTCTTATCACAGGAGGGAAGCATTCAGTATTTTACCATCAAGTATGATGTTAGCTATAGGGTTTTGGTAGATGTTCCTTATCAAGTTGAGGACATTCCCCTCTATTTTTAGTTGTCTGAGAGTTGTTATCATGAATGGGTATTGAGTTTTGCCAGATGCTTTTTCTGTATCAATTGATGTGACTATGTGATTTTTCTCCTTTTGCCTGTTAATGTGATAAATTTTACTGATTGATGTTCAAATTTTGAACCAGACTTGCCTCCCTGGAATAAACCCCACTTGGTAATTATATGTTTAAAAACATTGCTGAATTCTATTTGCTAATATTTTGTTAAAGATTTTGTTTCTATAGTATGAAGGATATTGATTTGTAGTTTTCTTTTTGTGCTTTCTTTGTCTGGTTTCGGGATCAAGGTAATATTGGCCTTGTTGGGTAAGAATCTTCTATTTTCAGGAAGAAATGGTATAGAATTTGGTGTTGATTTTTCTTAAAAGTTTGGTAGAACCCTCCAGTACAACCATTTTGGCCTGGAGACTTCTTTTGGGAGAAGTTTTTAATAACAAGTTCAGTTTCTTTGATAGTTTTGGGGCTAATTAAATTATCTGTTTCATATTGTGTGTATTGTTGTAGTCTGTGCTTTGCTAGGAATTGGCCCATTTCATCTAAGTTGTCAAACTTATGAGTTTAAAATTGTTCATAGTATTCTCTTTTCATCCTTTTGATTAGTTCAGGTTTTGTGGTAGTATCCCATATTGCATTTCTGATATGGGGTGATTTGTGTCTTTTCCCTTTTAATCATCAGTCTTGCTAGAGGTTAGTCAATTTTATTGATCTTTTCAAAGAACCAAATTTTTATTCCATTATTTTTCTCTGTTGTTTTTTTCTATTTTCAATTTTATTGTTTTCTGCTTATTTTATTATTTCCTTCCGTCTGTTTGTTTTTGGGTTTAGTTTGCTCTTCTTTTTCTAATTTCTTATGGTGAGAGTTTAGATAATTGATTTGATTTTTTCTCTTTTCCAATGTAAGCAGTTAGTGCTATAAAGTTCACTCTTAGCACTGCTTCAGCTGCATTATACAGATTTTGATTTATGTTGTGTTTTCGTTTTTCTTCAGTTCAATGTACTATATACACACATAACCTATCGTCATCAACTGGTGTGAACATTTCACCGTTTTGAGTAAAGTGTAGAAAACCTACCTCCTTTTATGTTCCTCAAAATTCTCCCATTCATCGTATAACTTTCTTAAATATTTCCTCTACCTACACTGAGAGCTACATTAGACATTTTATAATTTTTGCTTTAACTCTCAGATATAATTTAGAAAATTTAAGAGGAAAAAGAAAGGCCATTGTATTTACCCATATTTTTACTCTTTCAGTCATCCTTTCTTCTTTCCTGATATTCCAATATATCTGTTTTTTATCACTTCTTTTACATTTTAAGAGTTTCCTTTAGCCATTCTTTTACTGTGGACCTATTAGCAGCCAATTCTCTTAGTTTTCCTTCATCTGAGAATGTCTTCTTTTACTCTTCATTCCTGCATGATAATTTTGCTGGATATAGAACTCTGGGTTGACAGGTCTTTTCTTTCAGCTCTTGAAAATACTGTGCTACTTCCTTCTGGCTTCCATGGTTTCTGAAGAGAAACTCACTGCCATTTGAGTTGTTGTCTCCTATAACTAATGTGTCATTCCTCTCTTGTTACTTTTAACATTTTTTTTTCTTTGTCTTTAGTTTTCAGAAGTTGGACTAGATGTGTCTTGGTATGGATTTTTCTGGGTTTACCCCATTTGGGATTTACTCAGCTTGTTGATGTCTTTTGTCGAATTTGGGGGACTTGGGGCCATTAATTATTTTTTGTAGGTTTTCAGTCCCATCTGCATTCTCCTCTCCTTCCATGACATCGATTCCAGTGACATGAATGTTAGATTTTTTTTTTCGATACGTGGGCCTCTCACTGTTGTGGCCTCTCCCATCGCGAAGCACAGGCTCCAGACGCGCAGGCTCGGTGGCCATGGCTCACGGGCCTAGCCTCTCCGTGGCATGTGGGATCTTCCCGGATCGGGGCACGAACCTGTGTCCCCTGCATCGGCAGGCGGACTCTCAATCACTGCGCCACCAGGGAAGCCCAAATGTTAGATCTTTTGCTCTAGTCCCACAGGTCCCCGAACCTCTCTTCATTATTTTCAATATATTTTTCTCTCCATTGTTCAGATTGGATAATTTCTATTGCTCTGTCTTCAAGTTCAATTATTTCCTCTCTCTCTTCCATTGTTTTTAAGCCCATACATTGAATTTTTCATTTAATTGTATTTTTCCACTCAACAATTTCCATTTGGTTCTTTTTTATATCTTCTGTTTCTTTGCTAAGACTGTATTTTTTCATTTGTTTTAGGTATGTTTGTAATTCCTTGTTGAATGATTTTTACGAAGACTGCTTTAAAATTATTGTCAGATAATTTTAATATCAGTTTCAAGTCATTTTTTGCATCCAAGTTTTGATTTTCTTTTCTCATTCAAGTTGAAATTTTCCTGGTTCTTGGTATGCCAGGTGATTTTTTAAAATTAAAACCTGGACATTTTGTATATTATCTTATGGGACTCTGGATTTAGTTAAATATTCTTTATTAGCAGGAGTCCTCTAACACTGCACTAGTAGAGGAAGAAGAATACCACCTCCTTACTGCCAGGTTGGGGTGAAAGTCCAGTTTCCCCACTCTGCCTCCTTTGATACCCCAAGGTGGAAAGGAGTGCCTCATTACTGCTAGATAGATAATAGGATTTTAGGCTCCCCACTAGACCTCCACTGACAGTAGGAGCAGGAAAGGCCTCGTTACTGCCAGGTAGGGATAAAAGTCCTAGCTGCCCACTCAGCCTTCTCTGATACCGTCCCAGTCAGGGGTGAGGGGGCAGGACTAGGACATCTTGTTACAGTCTGGTAAAAGCTGTAGTCTAGGCTCCCTACTCAGCCTTTGCTGTCATAGTGGGGGTAGAGCCACAGCATTTTCTTTTTTAAAAAATACTTATTTATTTATTTGGCTGTGTCGTGTCTTGGTTGTGGCATGCGGGATCTTCATTGCCTCATGTAGGATCTTCGCTGCGGCATGCAAGATCTTTTTAGCTGTGGCATGCAGGATCTTTAGTTGTTGCATGCGGGATCTTTTAGTTGTGGCATGCAGGATCTTTAGTTGTGGCTAGCAAAATCTTTAGTTGCGGCATGAGGACTCTTTGTTGCGGCATGTGGGATCTAGTTCCCTGACCAGGGATCGAACCTGGGCCCCCTGCATTGGGAGCACGGAGTCTTAGCCACTGGACCACCAGGGAAGTCCCTCCACAGTTTCTTCTATAGTGTTAGGTTGGAGTAGAGTGGTTATTGTCTAAAAGTTTACTGTTTTGCTATACTGTCCTTTTCTTGTCCTTTGGCTAAAAGAGAACAGGCATTTGTTGGGTCTATGTTTTAATTTTTTTTTCTGTTGTTTTTTTTTTTGTTGTTGTTTGCTGTTGTTGTGCCCATTGGTATTTCTGTTTGCTGGCTTCCCTGGCATCCAGGGAACTCACCACCATGTTGTTCTTTGGTTCCTGAGTTCCTTAGCTGGCCTGCCTTCTTCTCGCCGCCTTTCAGAATCTTCTTATATTTGTTTTATGTATGACATCCAGAGTTTTTAGCTGTACTTAGCAGGAGGAATCAGGAGAAGGCTGTCTACTCCTCTCATCTGGAAGAAGTCCCCCTTTGTTACTACCTTTTTATCCCATTTAAGAAAGGCCATAGGGAGAACATGAATCTGCTCTAATTGGCTTTTACAAAAGGAAAGAGGAAAAGACAGGAAATAATTTACAATCTTCAACTCTTTAACTATGATTAGTGAGTGATAAATAGCTCATAACACCCAGAGTGTCTTGACAATGAGACCGAGAAGGACTAGACTGTAATTCTCAGAAAGGAGGAGGCTGGGACAGTGATTTCATTTTAATACCTGCAGAGATCAATCTCCTCCCACCTTCTAAAGTTGCTTCCAGCCTTTCCCCTTACCCATGCCTACCCCATTTCTGGTTGGGGACAGTCTTAGGGGTGTGCCCACAGAACCTTGGTATCTCGACCTCCTTTATCCTGTGAGTATGGGCACAGGGGACAGCGAAAAAGTCCAGGCCATCCTTCCTGGCCTTGCCCTGGGGCCACTGCCTATGGACTCCCACCCCCAGAGGCTTTGTCTCTTGGGATCATCTTTCTTCTTCTACAGCTTGTCTCTTTATTCTCAGCTCCTTCCCTGCAGGATCTCCCCCCACCCCATACTACCCACTCCCTAATGGCTCAGGGAAGCACATTCCACACTCTTTCTTGGGGCTGAGGCCAATGAAGTTGTGGCAGCTGTTCAAGAATGCAGGTTGTGTCTGTGTGTGTGTGTGTGGAAGGGAGGGCCTGCCTGCCTGGTTGGCCTGGAGCTGGCGGTGGAGGATCCCCCAAAGGGCCACAGTTCTGAGGGCTGTTGGGTGAGCTGTGGGCTGAGGCCAAAGAGAGGGCAGCAGCCTGTGGCATCTCTACCACTAGAGCCTTTGATCTGGGGTGGGAGCACAGATATATATTCTCTGTGTACTTCAGTCCTAGAATTAATTACTGAGGCCACCACAGTCCCTCTTAGGAGGATGTTTGACAAATGTCTTTTGGGGCCGACCCTACCACAGGGCTTGGTTGACTAGGCTCATTGGGACCAGCTCCTTGCCTGCACTGTAGCCTCAGTTTTTCCACTTGCAAAATGGGGGCAATATTCTTGGAGCTTTTATGTTCTAGTTTCAGGGGCTTCTTTGGAGACCTTTTCAAGTGCTGGCACAGCCCCAATTGCCAAATGGTCTGATGGCCCTTTGACTGAGTAAATAACTATTATTGTGAATGTGCGGAAAAGCTAGCTATTGTTGGTATTTTAAATACGAATTTGAATCTGCCATAGAAAATATACTTAAAAAAAAAAAACCCAAACACCCCACCACACATTTTTGCATGCCTTGAATTTTGGACTTGCCCATGGACCACTTACAGGCCCCACAGACCACCACTATTCCCTGGAGCACCCCTGGAGAGCTGCTGTCCCAAAGGAGGTCTGTGAATGGGCTTTAGAGAGTGAGGTGGGGCCTGGCAAAATGGCTTGGGGAGGGTGTTGTCCTGGGACAAGGAAGTGAGTCAGGGTGTTAAGAAGCAGAACTCTGGTGGGGGGAAGGGCAATAGCCCTAGGCCTGCTCAGATAAGCCTACTGGGAAATGGGTTGGGTAGCCCTGAATGGAGGTCAAACTCTGGGTGGAAGAAGGCAGCCCCCCCTGCCAATTGCTTATGGGAAAAACAGATACCCAAAAATCTGAGCTGTGGAGGGAGCCCAGAAAAGATCTGAGGTCAGGAATTCCCCACTCTTAGAGGAAAGCCCAGGTCTCCCAGAGGGGAACCAATCATCCATCCATCCATTCATTCATTCACTAATAATTCTACTATGTGCCCAGCCCTGTGCTAGGTGCCAGGGATACAACTGTGAGTAAAACAGGGCCCACCCTCAAGAGACTCCCTATCTAGTGGGGAAGACAGGTAAATAATGACAATACAGTTTGGTCAGAGAGCTATGGGAGCTCAGTGGAGAAGAACTAACCCAGATGTGAGGTCAGGAAGGCTTTCTGGAGGAGATGATATCTAAACTGGGAACAGAAAGGTGAGATGGCATTATCCAGGAGAAGACAGGGCAGAAAGGAACAGTGGTCTCGGCAGAGGGATCAGCATGCGTAAATTCTGTGGGCCGCAGCAGATGTGGCTAACGCTGTGGGATTATTGGCTCAGCCTGGCAGGGTTTGTCATGCCCTATCCCCAGGTCTTTGGGTTACCTTATGTCAGTGATGTCAGGGACCCTACCAACGCTTGATTGAACCTGATCCCACAGTAAAATAAAGCAGCACTGGGCTCAGGGACCTCTGGGTGCAGGTGGGAGGGGGCAGAGTCTCAGAGAGAGCAGGACTAAAGCATCCAGGGAACCAACCCAGGTGACCCTTGGCTGGGGGAAGATGTGGGCTAGAGAAAGTGACTGTGCCTACCCTGGGCCAGTGCCTGCTTCTGGCAAGGTGCTTTACAGTGTTCAAAGCCTGCATCCACCCCCATTGTCTGTGAGGCCTCCAGTGGTTCTGGAGGGTGCAGCTGAAGCAGGACTCACTACCACTGGGCATGGGGAGAGCACCTTGAGATGGATAATAACCTGCTTAAGATTCCTCAGAGGCAAGTGGTAGGGCAGGGCTTACCCCAAGGCTGTTTCTGCCTTTCACTGGAAGCCATGGTTTATGTACTCAGGGATCGCATGGCAGGAACTGGACATGTTGTAATCATGAGGCTACAAGGAAGAACAGTTTGGCTGCCTCTGGAAGCTGCAGGGAAGCTCATCCAACCCCCTGAGTACACCTGGGAGAAGTAGGCCCAGAGAGCAGAAAGACCTTGTCCAGGGTCATGCCGCAACCTCAGAGCTGGGGCTGGGAGTACGTGACCTGGGTTCTCTGGTTGAGTGGCCGGCTGTGGGCTACGGATGGGAGGAAATAGCAGGCCCTGGCTAAGCAGCAGCCTGGAAGGCAGACAGACCTCAGTTCAATTCCCAGCTTGGCCACCCCATCACCGACTTTGGACCTCAGTTTCCTATTCTGAAAAATGGGGATAATAAACAGAGCTAACATCCCAGGGCTGGGAAGTCCAAAGAAACCAATGGATAGGAGCTAGGTCAGGGAAGAGAGTGGTGGGAGGGAGGCTGGGCAGGACCTGAGAGCTGGTCCTGGCAGGTACAACAGCTCCTCGCAGGGCACCCTCTCTGCCCTCTTATACCCACCACAGAGAGAGGCCGCCAGAGCTTCCCTCCAGGCCTGTTAGCAGCACTCTTGAGGCCAGAGTGCTTTTTTTGACTAGTCCCCAGCTCCAGGTTGTACTGCTCCCCACCCAAAGGTTAGGGGACCTGTCTGATGTCTCCGGGACAGCTGGCCCTGGTGCTACCTACCCCAGGGCCTCCTGTAGGTACGGGCCACTGTCACCAACTTTCAACTGCCCTGATCAGTCCATCATCTCTGGGCACCTGCACCAGGACCTCTGCTCTCAGAGAATCTTGCTTTTTCTGAAATCCTGCCCCTGGCTTTCTGGGGTGGGCCTCTCTCTCTGAATTTCAGTCTCTGCTCTACGAACAGGGCCACTCTTTCCTGCATCCTCTGTGGTCTCTCTCTCATCTCAGCAGCTGCTAGGGGTCAAGAGGTAGTGAACATTTAATTGGAACAGCTACCATCATTTAAGGACATTATTTGGACCAGGCATGGGGCTGAGTGCTGTACACTTGCCACCTGGTTTGATCCTCATGGGGCACTGTAGTGCGGTGGTGGAGGACACGGACTCTGGTGCCAGACATCCAAGCTCAGCCTCAGTTGCTTCCTAGCTGGATGACCTCAGGTCAAGTAACTTCACATCTCTGTCCCTCAGTGTCTCCATCTGCACAACAGAATAGTAGGAATAATTACCTTGGTGGGTTGTTGAGAAGTTTAATCCAAGTAAAGCAATTCAGTAAGTACTCAGTGAGTGTAGCTATTATTCTTGCCATTTCATAGGTAGGGAAATACTGGTTCAAAAAAGGGCCAAGGGAGATGAAGTGGGGACCAGAACTCCCAGGAGTCTCTGCTGCACTGTGCCCAGGCTAGGGTGAGATTTGGCATCTTCGTCCCCCAATGCCCGCCCCCTGTCCAGGAAATGGATATTAGTTTTGTGGCTTGTTGCTAGAGGTGAAGCCCAGATCTGAACCCCACCAGGTGGGCCTCGCTCTCACTAGCTCCTCTCCCTCATCCCCTTCTCCCTAGTCCCCACCTGGGCTCTCGTTCTCTCAGCAGAAGAACCATTCAGAATGGGTGCCAATGGCCTGACATGAAACATCGTCTCAGCCTCGAGACCTCCGTTCGTCTTCTCAGCCTCTGCCTTGCCAGCCCACCTTGCCCTCCCCTTCTAAACCACTATGATTCAGTCGGCTTTTACCGTTCTCAAGAGATGTCCCTCAGCAACACTCACTTTTGGCCCTCTCTCCATCCCACTGGCTGGAACCATTTTGCCCCCAGCCTGCTTTGAGGATTGGCCCACTGGACACCTTCCCCTCTCTTCCTTCTCATACTCTCTAGGTCTGAAATATTTTCTCACATCCTCATAGCTAAGTTGCTTCCTCCCCACTTCTAAATCCTCCTGGGTGAAGCCTCTTTCAGGTAGCCCAGAGGCCTGAGGGGTCAGAAGATGGGATGATTTCAAAAGCATCATCATTGGTTCACAAGGAGCTGCCCCTACAGTCAAAAACTGACCCACCAAGGGCTCGGTTGGCATTTGACTCTTGCCCTCTGTTTCAGGGATGGTTTGTCTCAGAAAGTGAGCTCCCTGAACACTGGGGCTTGGTTGGCTCCTGGGAGACACCCACAGGGACAGCTCTGCTCTGTATGTGTAGAAGCAGTGGCAATCTGGTGCTAGCTCCCAGGAATGACAGGGTCCAGTCTCTGTGTCCTTGGGTGACTCAAGTGTGTGCAAGCTGGAGGTCAGGAGCATGGACTACTTGACACTTCAAATCTCCCGTCAGCCAGTCATCAGAATGTATGAAAACTTATGATATAGTGGAAAGAACAATAGACAGGAAGTCGGTCTGAGCTGATTGAGACCCACTCCCCAGCTTATTTGGTCATGTTATTTGGCCGTTGGGAGCCTTGCCATGAGATCATGTGTGCAAAGCACCGTGCCTGGAGCATAGTAGATGCTCAATACATTGGGCTATTATTATTACTCCTCCCGCCTCCATTTCCCCATATCTCCCCCGCCCCATCTGGCCTAGCCCAGATCCAAATCCCCCCAGAGCAGCCCAGATGCTCCCGTGCCTGGGGGGGCAGAGGGGGTGGAGGGAGTCCCCGCCCCGGGGGAGCTGGGCCGGGACTGCAGGGGTCCATGTCACCCCCGGGGCTCCTCCCTGTGCTCCACAGCAGGCCTGGGGGAGCCGGGTTCACGGGGGCTCAGGCTGGCCCAGGCAGTGAGCTCAGGGACTGGGGCTTCAGCACCAGGAGTAGCCGGCTCTAGGAGCAGGAATTTTGTGGCCTGGGGCCTGGTAGCCTGGCTGCCCGTCCCAGATGTGCCGGGGACTCCGTGTGCCCTTGGCTGAGTCCCTGATCCTGTCTGTGGTGTGGAAGTGGGGCTGGAGGTGGCTGTGCCAATGGTCTTTGAGGTACCTCTCAGCTTGGCCACTTCGTGGGTGCAAGAAGATGGAGGAGCAGTAGCAGGGGGAGCAAAAGCCTCCATATTTGACGCTCCAGCAAGGGGCAATGCAGCCAGGGCCTGGCTCCGGGCCCTCTAGGGAATGAGTTACCACAGCGGCCTCGCAGGTGGGGCAAGTGTGGAGCAGGAAGCTGCCCTGTTGGCTGGCAGATCAGATTGGGAGCCAGGGGCAACCAGTGACAAATCACTCTCTTGTGTCTCCATCCAGAACAGCTTCCCCTTGGCAGGAGTGAGAGTCAACAAACAAGGCCAGGGCAGCCCCAGCCCTGTGCGGGCTGCCAGGGCCAGGCAGTGCCCCTGGGGACCCTGGGTGAGCCGAGGTAGATTCTGGGCAACTGCTGAGGCCCCTTGCCCCCAACTTTGCCCTTCTCCCTTCAAAGACCTGGGCCTCGATGTAAGGGAAAGCCATGCTGGCGTCTACCTCTGGTCTCCGGGCCAGGCCTGGGGACGAGGCCTGTCTCTAGCTGATGCAGACAGGGCCCAGCCCTTGTCCTCTCTCCCTTGGATGACCACTCCAGCCAGGACCCAGAACCTGACTTTTTCTGACATTTCTGAGCCTGGATGTCTCCAACCTACTGTCTGACCCCCTTGCCTTCTCTGGGCCTCTGTTTCCTCATCAATAATCTGATGGAGGGTGGTCTTGGTGAACTCCAAGAATGCTTCCAATTGTGAAATTCCAGCAGTTGGAGATTATATTCCAGGTTCTGGTTTTCTTTGCCCAGATTCCAGGAGAACGCTGATCCTAAGTCACTCTCCCACCTCTGGGCTTTTGGGCCAATCGTTCTGCTGCCCGCACTGGCCTCCCTCCCTGTGAAGTAACTCTCTTCGACTGTACAAATTTGAACCAACTCTCACCTTTCGTAGAACCTCCTCCACTTCTGGGGGAGCCTGGGCCACTTAAGTGTGTGTGTTGTGTGTGCGCCCATGCATATCTCCACCTCTACCCATATTCTTATCTGTGCCAGGAGAGGGAAAGTCACTTCCTGACCCCCTCCTCCCACACGGTTTATCTGAAGCAGTTGTAAGCACATTCCTGTGACCGAAAGCCACAGGCATCAGGCCGACTCTGCATGGAACTTACCTTTCTTAGTCTCAGTTTCCCCATCTGTAATAATCCTCACTTCGTAGAGTTTTATGAGGCTTCACTTATTCATTCAGCGAATACGTACAAAAGAATTTTTATGGGCCAGGCACAGTACTAAGTGCTGGAACTAAATGAGATGATAAGGTGAAGTGCTAAGTTCCACGCCCGGCATGTGGCAAGAGCCCGGTCAGTGTGAATTTTCTCTCCCTCATCCGCACAGTAATAGCTAACAACTACGGATCACTTACGACGTACCATGCACTGCCGGAAGCATTTGTATTCTTATATTTCTCACAGCCAGCCTTTGACGGAGGCATTATTATTACCACCTTCATACTACAGACGAGGAAACTGAAGTACAGAAAGGTGAAGTTATTGTTTTAAGGTCGTGCAGCTACTAAACGGCCATCCAGCCCAAGGTCCATGCTCTGGACCCCTTTAACATACTGCCTGTCTGACTAGAGCTTGCAGCTTCTTCCACAATCAGGGCTGAGCTCACAGCCCCACAGCCACGAGAGAGATGTACGTGCTCATACACACACATCCAGCACATACACACTTAGGCCACAAGTATCAGTGCTCGTGTTCAGTGGCCCAGGCCCAGTGCCAGCCCCACCAACATGAAAGGACACACCCTCCACATATTTGCAATGCTTCCTCTCCACCAGAGCCCAGATGCACATCCCCTACCCGGCGTGGTTCTGACCCAGCCCTGCTGGACACACAGGCACACAGACACAGTCTCACACACGCACCCCTTCCTCAGCGTTCATGGCCAGGACGAGGGGGAAGAGAGAAGGAATTTTATCTGCCGTTTGAGGCTGTGCAGTGGGTTCAACCGAGGTAGGCAAGGCCAGCAGGCAGGGAGGGGGGAGCTGAAGGGGATTGCCTTGGCCAGAGACAAAGGGCCAGGGGAGGGAGGCGGCAGCAGCAGGAGGAGGAGGAGAAGGTGGAGGGGAACACAGTATCTTGATAAACCATGCAAGGTTGAACGGGGGGGATGCAGGGATTGGACTTGCAAGAACTTTCTCAAGCCATAAATTTTCACTGGCTGCTTGAAGCCCGGAGCCTGGAGGCCAGAGGCCGGAAACCTGAGCGAGTCCCAAGACAGCCAATCGCAGGAGCAGCAGGTTCAGGGCCCGGGCCTTGGGTAGGGGGACGGGCACGGGGCTGCCGAACCTCTGGGCTCCAGCCCTGTTTCCCCCCATGCACGGAGGTGAGAGTGGTGCCCTGCTCTGGAGGTTGTTTCTAGGTTACCCCGCAGGGCCAGTTCCCTGTATGTCTCCGTGCACGTCTGTGGATGCGGGCGCTTGTGCGTCTGTGTCCGTGCGGGTGCTTGCGTGGAGCAGTAGAGTGGTTAAAGAACATGAGCTTCGGAGTCAGATGGCACAAGTGTCCAAGTCTGAGACTCCACAGCCCAGCTGCATGACCTTGGGCGCTTGAGTCACTCTCGGAGCCTCTGTTTCCTCATGTATACATGGAGATCATTGTAGCTACCTTGCAGGGTTGGAAGGATGAACTGATATAACACAGGCAACAGGCTGAGTGCAGGGCCTGACACATAGTAAGTGCTCAATAACTTTAAAGATTATTATTATGTTGGACTCACCAACCCCAGAGCCCCCTGAATTCCACCCCAGGGGCCATGGATCCTCAACTCCCAATGAACGTGGTCGCAACCCCCAGATTCCTTCGTGAATCCTATGTCTTCATCAGTGGGCACGGCTGGTTGTGCCCTTCTTGCACACTCAGCCTCCCAAGAGCCCACCGAGGGCACAGTTAGTAGCTCAGGAGCCAACCTAAGGTAACAGACACACAGGGTGCATGTATACACCTGCATGCACACGTGCCAGCACAAACCTGTGCACCTGCGTGGTGCAGGCATGTTTTCACATGTTATTGCATGGGTGCAGATGCCCACACACGCTCTTAGGAACACATGCATTAGCTGAAACACACACATGGGTAGCTGTGATCTTGAACAAATTGCTATGCCTCACTTTTCTTACTTTTAGAACAGGGACACTTGACAGGGACCTTGAGTAGATTAAAGGAAATAATGCCATGGAAGTGTGGGGTAACCTGGAAAGTGCTATGCAAACATTACCATTTGTGCTGTCAATCCTGCCTCCAGAATCACTCCCAAACCCATCTTCCTGGTCCCCGTTCTGCTGCCACCGCTCTAGCCCAAGCCACACCCATGTTTCATCTGGATCATTGCAGTGGCCTTCTCACTGGACACCCTGTTTCCACTCCTTCCACCCTACAGACCACTGCCCACACTGCCAGGGGTGCTTTTATCGGCATATCACTGATGAGACCTCTGCCCCTGCTTAAAGCCTTCGGTGGCAACCATTGCTTCTAGTTCCCCCCTGTTTCAGGAAGTGTCTGGCACAGAGATCAGGCTCTGTAGCCAGACTGGCTGGACTCCTGCTTCTGCACCTTCTGTGACATTGCACCATGACCTTGGGTAAGCAGTTTTACTTCTCTGAACCTCAGTGTCCTCATCTAAGAAATGGGGTTAATAATACGGTAGTTGAGAACATTAAATGAGTTGTAAGACACTGAATTGGGGCTTGGCACAAAACTGTACTATTAGGACACAGGGCTAATTCTAGAACCCTTCTCAGTCTGGCCTCTGCTGACTTTTCTAGCCTCAGCTTGAATAGTACCTCCTCTAGGAAGCCACCTCTCAGCCTTAGCCTAGGACAGGCCTCTCAGTCTCAATACCAGGGCACTCTGGTCATGCTCTAGTGAAATGCTCATCCAGGTGTAACTTTTTGTCCAATGTCTGTCTCCCCCACTGGACAGGAAGCTCCATGAGGGCAGAGCCATGGTTATTTCTGCCCATGGGTCCTGACGCAGAGCGGATGCCCCTTAAATCCCTGTGGAATGGATGAACTTTCTAACACGTGTTCTCAGAAGAGGGCAAGGGCTTCCAAGGAAGGAGAGAAGGATGGATAAAGTAAAGGCCAGTGATCTATGTCCAGGGATGGCCATGTGCAAAAGGAAGCCAAGAGGGCTTCCCTGGTGGTGCAGTGGTTAAGAATCCACCTGCCAATGCAGGGGACACAGGTTCGATCCCTGGTCTGGGAAGATCCCACATGCCGCGGAGCAACTAAGCCCGTGTGCCACAACTACTGAGCCTGCCCTCTAGAGCCTGTGAAACGCAACTACTGAGCCCACGTGCCACAACTACTGAAGCCTGCGCGCCTAGAGCCAATGCTCCGCAGCAAGAGAAGCCGCCGCAATGAGAAACCCCGCACCACAACGAAGACCCAACGCAGCCAAAAATAAACAAATAAATAAATAAATTTAAAGTTCAAGAACTTCTACAAGGTGCCGATGATATTAAAAAGAAAAAAAAAAGGAAACCAAGAGTTTGGTGGAGAGAGAGCAAGGGCCCTTGTTCTCCCAATCTTGGCTCAGAGCTGAGACTTTTTTTAAATCATGACTCTCTGCCTTTCATCTCACCCCATCTCCTGCAGGGAGAAGCTGGGTGGCAGCTGAACAGACAAGTTCAAAGAGTCTGATGCCCTAAAAACTGCCCTGCCTGCCCCTGAGATTTTTGACTAAAGGTGAGTCCTCAGATTTTCCAAGCCTGAGCCTAGTTCAGGGACCAAAATACCAGAAAAGGAAGGCTTAAGAAGGAAGGTAGGAATGGAACTCACATCTCTTGAGCACGTCCTCTGTACCATGAAGAAAGTTGTGCGTATTTGTTTTTCTCATGCTGTCCTTTGGAGTCTGTGAGCCCCTGAAACTCCTGCTACCCAGAATGCTGGCCCAGCATCTGGCACTGGTCCTGCTGCCCGGAGCAGGACTGGCTCCACTTCCCACGTGTTTACTCTGAGGGAAGGCCAGGTACAGACATGGAAGGCTAGGGGCTAAAGAAAACCCAGACGGGCCAAAGTCAAGACAAAGACAAGCAGGTACAGATCATGCAGAGAGGGAGGCAGAGTGCAGAGAAGAAAGACAGATGGGAGAGGAAGAAAGAGTAAAAAGGGGGAGGGAGGGGGAGGGAATGAGAGTGAGTGAGAGAGAAGGACGTGGGAGGAAAAGAATCAAGTGTTTGCATACGGCCAGCGCCCTTGGTCCCCTCTGTCTCCTTCTCTGCTTGTGCCCACCCTGGTGATGAGATGGCGAGGCTGAAGCTTGCTCCAGCCAAACCGTGGGCCATCTGCATGCAGAGCAAAATGAGAAGGCCAGAAGTCTGAGGCCTGGGGCATCATTTCCTCTTTGGTCCCAGGCCTGGTGAGGCAGGGCTGTGGGCACTGGCTAGAGGCCACTTGGGGGCAGGCCCTCATCCTCTGGTGAGCAGCAAGAGGCAGACACTGCTGCCTGGGGGAGACCTTGCTGCCTTTACACTTTCTACGGAAGCGAGCTCTTTCCCAGGCCTGACACAGGGCTGCCCCATGCCTCAGGAGGGTGGGGGGTGGTGATGCCCCCTAAGCTCCTACCTCCAGGAGCCTCTTCTTTGCCCGGCACTGATTTAGCTACTCCACACGTGGCTCCCTTTCATTCTCAAAACCACTCAAGAGAGCTTCAGTGGCTTCATTTTAGAGTGGAGGAAGTGACCCTCAGAGAGGAAAAGTGACTTTCCCGCAGTCACACGTCCAGGAAACTGCCAGTGGGACTTCAGTCCAGGTCTGTCTGGTTACAGGGCTGATGACTCTAATCCCCGACCTACTGGAGAGAAAGGGCTGAGGGGTCAGAGGTCCCATGCCTGGCAAGTCCCAAGTAATGTCTGACAGGGAGTGTGATAGCCAGGAGCGGCCTCAAGGGCAGTCGGGTTCTAACCTAGTTCCTCAGTCGAAAGATGAGGAAAATGGTGTCTGAGAGGGAAAAGGGCTTGACTTGTCCGGGGCCACAAAACCTCGTAAGTGACAGGACAGAGACTGGAACAGAGAAATAACTCAGATGGGGGCTTCACAGAGGGAGTTCAGGGGCACCAGAAAGGCCTTCAACATTTTAATTCCCCAAATCCTGGCCTCCGAGGAAGGCCTTTCTGGGATTGTCTCAGAAGATTCCTCCTGCATAACTGCTACGTTGACCCTTGAAAGCTGCCAGTCCTAGGGTCTGGGGATGAAGGGGAATCAGCGACCTTGGTCACTGACATCTCAGGCTCAAGGTGCCTCCCCAAGCTTCATCCAGGAGCAGTGTCTCACCGGGCAGCAGGAAGACCAGGAGTTTATGCCGTGCCTCTCACAGAGGAGACAAAGGGCTGCCTGAGCGTGCCAACCAGCACCACAGTCCAGTGCCTTGGTCCCCACCGACACAGGCAGATGAACCCAAGATGGCAGTCCTGGTTGGGGCAACCCCTGCCTTACGCCTTTGGACTTGTGAGTGCTGGGCCTCCTGGGAGCTTTCCTTTGAACTCCACTAATAAGGCCAAGCTGTCCTGAAGCCCCTGCAAATTTTTGTCAGATGTCCCCGGTTCTCCCACACCCAGGGAGAGATATGTCCCGCTGGGTGCTGGGAAAAGGGTGGGCAGGAGGGCCCACGTGGGACCCCGGGGCTTACCCCGCTAGGCATCTCCCATTTCTCAGGGCCTGCCGAGGGGGAAGTTGGCACTCACAGCCTCTCTGCCCCAGAGCAGAGCCCAACCAGGAGATTTTCCCGGTTAGGCCAGTCCATGCTCACTCCAACTCTACACAGGCCTGAAGAGGTGACAACCCTATCGACCAGCTCCTCCTGGCCCCCCATTTACATCTTGATTACATTCCTTGGGAAACCGTCCAGGCCACATTCCGCCTGGCAGGCTGCTGGGAAGACCCACAGAGCACTATGGCAACGCTGGAGAGGCCAGGCCTGCTGGCCAGCCGAGCAACAGCCACTAGGCTGGGGAACCTCCCTTCAAGGGCTAGCCTGGATTCCTCAACCCCGCCAACTCCAGGCAGCCCCCACTTATCCACGTGCTCCTACCCCATCCCCCCTCGCCCCACTCCCATTTCCAGCCAAATGTCCAATGCCCAGCTCTCCTTGCCCAAAGTCTCAGGCAGGGCTGCTGTATTTCTACAAAGCCACTTCCCCAGGCACCACTATTCAGACCCCAGGTGCAGGAAGGGGCAGTGGAGGGTGCGGAATCCAGTGCGACCTTGGTGCTGCCTCTCATGAGCTGTTCACCGAGAGCGCTGGGCCGCAGCTGTAGCTTTCAAGCTTTTTTCTTTCCCTTTTTCAAAACATAGTTCTGAATTAAGACTCCAGTAAGTCAAAGAGTCAAAAACAAAACAATTGATTAGTTCCTCAGACTATTTATGTCTTCATAGTGTGGTAGAAAATATTTCTTTTTGGGTGGAACCCTAGAAGCATCTCCCTAGACCCTCCAGAGCTCCTTAGAATATCAGGTAAAGCTTCCTTCTCCAGCAACTCTCCCCAAAACCTCCCCAAGAGAAGCAATGCACCTTCTTTTCTCCTGTTCCTTTGGCTGCCCACAGTCTTTTAGGAGAGGCCAGGGCCAGAAGGGAGGGGAGCGGAGGCCTTCCTCTCCAGCCCCTCACTCAGCTCCCTGTTTGAGCACAGAGGATGGACGAGTAGCCAACCCTCATACCCCAAGTCGTCCTCCTTTCCCCCCTCCCCTCCCTTCCTTTCTTCCTTCCTCCCTCCCTCCCTTCCTTCCTTCCTTCCTCTTTCTCCTTCCCTCCCTCCCTCCCTCCCTTCCTTCCTTCCTTCCTCTTTCTCCTTCCCTCCCTCCCTCCCTCCCTTCCTTCCTTCCTTCCTCTTTCTCCTTCCTTCCCTCCCTCCCTCCCTTCCTTCCTTCCTTCCTCTTTCTCCTTCCCTCCCTCCCTCCCTTCCTTCCTGTATTCGCAGCAGAAACTTTTCAGCAAGCAAAACCTTACGTGAAAGCCCAATGTTGGGTTAGGTAATGGAGGCCTTGTTCTGGTCAGAGGCAACAGAATCCTATAGTCCCACCCACTGGGCTCCCACTTGTGCCCCAGAGGTCCTGGAGGCATCTTGGAGCCTCCAAGGAACAGAGTTTGAAAACCACTGGCATTGTCAGGTCCGGCAATCTCTGAATAGACGCCTCTGCTTCCTCTTCACATACCCCCCTTTCTGCCTCATCTTCCCTCCCTTCCTTCTCCCTCTCTTTGGCCTTCTCCTCTCTCCTTTCCTTCCTCCATGGAAGAGCCCTGGGTCCAGTCTGGCGCTGCTTTTCCTGCCTGGGGGCGAGTGGGCACAGGCCTCATTCCAACACTGGGCAGTAATTTTGGGTCCCTGACTTGGCCAGACAGTGTTTGTCAGTCATGTGAGCAGAGGCCCTGGAGCCAGGCATTCCTGCCCAGCCCTTTCAACTGTAATCAAGGCGGGGGGCTGGTGGCGGCACCAACTCCAAAGGGGGGCTGGAGACGTTTTGTTGTTGTCCCGGACGGTGCGGGGGCGAGGGAAGGTCAGGAACAATGTCAGGTGCAGACACATCCTGGGATAGAAAACCCCTCCCCTCCTGCTGAAGGGTGTGGGACCAGACAGTTGACGCTGCTGTCGGTTGGGATCCTGCTTAAGAAGCCAGAGCCCTCTGAAGTGCCGTGCTGCTGCGGAACTCTGCAGAAAGGACACATGAGAGGGCCCTGTTCAGCCACAGACAGGGGAAGCGAGGGCAGTTAGGGGCTGGGTGCCAAGGTCTGAGCCCGAAGCCTACTCCCAGCCGGGTTACAATCACCTGGGCCATTGCCTTGGCGGGGCTACTATGTTCCAGGCACTGGGGATGTGGTTGCAAAGAAACAGACACAAATCCCTACCCTCATGGAGCTGACATCTCAGTCAGGGAGACAGATAATAAACAGAAGTGTTATGTAGAATAGACAGAGAGTGAGAAGGGCAAAGGGGAAAAATAAATCAGGGAAGGGGCATAGTGAAGGGAGGGGTGGAGGAGGAGAGAGGTTTGAAATAGGGTAGTAAGGGATCTCACAGAGGCAGTAACACTTCAGCAAGGGACTGAAGGAGGTGTGGGAGTGACCGATGCACGTATCCGGTGGAAGAACATTCCAGGTGAAAGGAACTTCAAGTGCACGAGCCCTGGGGTGGTGATATACTGGCATGTTTGAGGAGCAGCAAGGAGGTGGGTCTGGCTGGATAGAGCAATGAGGAGAGTGGTGGGCTATTCTAAGAACTTTAGCTTTTTCTCTGAGTCATATGGGAGCCAGTGCGGGATTTGGAGGCAGGAGAGGGGCACGACCTGATGGAACCATGTTAAGACATCGTCTAGGCTGCTGAGCTGAGAATAGACTACGGGCAAGGGGAAAAGCCGGATGGTGGCCCAGGTGAGGGATGGTGTTGGCACAGACCAGGGTGGAGGGCTTCTGGATACGCTTGGAAAGTAGAGCTAACAGGACTCGATGTGGGAGTGAGAGCTCTCTGTGTGCCAGGTCCTGAATCCAGGGCCCACCCCTTCAGGAGCTCCCCATCGGGGGTGGGGGGCGGTGTACGGCTCGCACAGGATGGCCCTGTGTGCAGGCGATTCCAGGGGGCTACAGAAGCCCAGGGGGAGGCTCTAACCCTGAAATGCTAAAGGGACAGAGAAACTGATCTCTATATAGAGTTTGGGAAGTAGGTCAAAATATGGTCAGAGTCCTGAAGAATCTCAGAATAAAGGTAAAAGAGGTGGAGTGCCTGGGCTGTGGGGAGCAGCCTGATTTCCACGTCAAAGTCATACACTCCTCTTCTCTCGGGGCTGGAGGAAAACTGGAGGCCTTCGGAGCCGGTCTCTGGTAGTACTCCCTCATGGAGCAGTCCCCCAGCCGTTCCCTTATTTGCTGAGTCAGTCAAGGAACATGGATTAGCCACTCCCTGAGCTGTGCTGGGCTGGCAGGCTGAGCTGGCCGGCTGACCTCTCTTATCCCGTAGGACTTACAAGACTTCCTGGGTAGCAAGACAAAAGAGAGAAGTTGCAGCAGTAGGTGAGTTAGTCCCTGAGAGTCAGGGCGGGTGGGCACTGGGACCTGGGCTGCCACCAAAGGCGTGGTTAGTTTTCTCATCAAACCCATTTCCCAAACCGGGCTCCTCCTTCCCTTTGCCCTGGCCACGTCCAGGGGCTTGAGCCCCCTACTCCTGGTTCTCTGGAAGGCGGGAGTGCAGGGTGCAGGGCTATGTCAAGCCAAGCCAGGGCTCATAAGCTCGAGAGAGGGCAGTTGGAGCAGGCACTAAGCTGCCCCAGCTGAGGGACACAGCCCCCCCAAGCCCTGTGAGAGGAAAGGGCCAAAGTCCCCTGGCCAATGTCTGGTGCAGGACCCTAGCTCTATGTTTCTCAGACCAGAGGGATACGGATAGTTCATGAGTCATACATTATTTAACCTACTGATAGAAGGCAGAGAGCCCATGGAACACTGCCCGCTACCCTCTGTCTTCTCACTTCACGTCCTCGTCAGTGAAGCGAGTCGCTGGTTCCAGATTCCAGAAGGTCCAGTAACAACAAAACAACAACAGTAGCTGTTGTTGAGCGAGTCTCTCTGCAGAGTAAAGATCTGGACACTTTACACACACGTTTTGTCTCATTTAAAACCCTACCTCGAGCCAATGAGATGCCAGCTATTAGTGTGATCTTGTTAGAGATGAGAAGACTTAGGCTCAGAAAACTCGAGTTCCCCGTCCAGCACACACGGCTCAGAAGAAGCAGAGCTGGCATTTGAAACAATCCAGGAGCACATGCTCATTTTGGTTAAGGGTGAGCCCAGAGTCACAAAACCAAAGTTCCCTGGCTGCTCCTGGTGGGGAGGAGTAGAGGAGGACGGGAGCCCTTCTTACTGGAGCTGTCCTCCCCTCTCCTCCCCCACCCACCTCCCTCAGCTTCCCTCGTCCTTATTTTTCTCTTCCCCCTTTGCTGGTTATGCCGAGGTTGTAGAGGCTGGGGCAAGGGCCCCTCCATCTTCCAGATCTAGAGATGCAAGGCCTGGGGCTGGGGATTCAGGAGGGGAAATGTTTTGGCTAGAAGATCCAGGGCAGAGTGGGGGATTGGAGGAGTGGGGGGTGTCCCAGGGAAGGAGGATCATGCTTACAGATTTGGGCAAAGCCCCCCAAAGCTACAATGAGGGTCTGACCTGCCTCCAAACCACTGTGGTCTGGCTCCTTCTTGCTAGTAAGGAATGATGAATTTGAGAAATTACTGGAAGGATTGGGGGAAACAATGAATTTCCTCAGCCACACTTGGGGTGGGTTTGAGGAGTAAGGAGGCCTTCCCAAAGGCCCGGAGCCCCATTCCTCAAAATTCTTCTCAAATGCTTCACGGGGTGGGTACTATCACTGTATCTGCTTTTAAAATGAGGAAACTGAGGCATAGGGATGTTTAGGAGCTTACCCAAAGTTGTACCATAAGTGGCAGATCCTGACTTGAACCCAGATAATTTTGTTTTGCAGCCATCTGGGTGACTAGCTGAGGTGCTTCCTGAGTTTCTCCTCTGATGGACCGAGGGACAGAGCAGAGCTCCAGGAAGCCCAGCCCTGCCACTCACTGGTTATATGTGGAACCCTGGGCAAGCTATTTCATCCCTCTGAGCCTCAGTCTCCTCATCTATAAAACGGGGCAATAAGAAAACTCCAGCAAGGTTGTATACGAAAGTACCTCTTCCCTACAACCAGGAACAACCCCTGCTCAGTCTCACATGGTAGGGCCTTGACTGGGTCTGACTGTCGGGCCTGCTTTGTGAATCCCCCAGAGGTCTTGATCCTCCTGTGGCCAGCACCACAGGTTGGCTGGACTGGGAGAGGTGAGGCTAGCGGCTGTGGACCTGGGGTCTGACCTTGATCTCCTACCCTGGTTCTGAGCTCTGATTGGTAACAGTGTCCCAGTCCCAACCTTGCTCACCCCTGCTCTGGTCCCTGGGTACCCTTTCTAATGCCTTGGTGACCTGCCCAGTCCCCTAAAGCCCTGAGGAAGCTCTGCCTTGCCCTGGCTGCTCCTCTCAAGGACTAGAATTCAGCCTCCCGGCCCCTATTGGGGTCCTGCCACTCCCTCCTCACCTGCCCTTGGACGTTTTACCATTGGTCATGTCCTCCTCCGACTTCCTGTGGGACTGCAGATCCCATGGCCCCCTGCAGGTCCCCTACTACTGACTGGGGCCACCGTCCTTCAGAGAGCCTGTCGGGCCCAGGAAAGACCTGGTTCCTCTGCTCTCCTCTCTGTTGGGTAGGTAAGGCACCGCACCATGAGAAAAAAGAAATAAGGAGTTTCCTACACCCAAGTACAATGGCTGAGTGCTTAGGCTGAGCCAGGAAAGCCTTCTGCCCACCACTGGCATGCCCTCCAACCTCCCCCTCCCAGCCTAGCGGGTGGAAGGAGTGTGGGGAGGAGCGCTGGGAGCTGCTCCTCGGCCCTGCAGACCCGATCTACTTTGTGCCTGGCTCCAGGAGGTAGAGGTCAAATCGCAGCCACGAAGGAGCAGAGGAGAGGAGAGAAGAGGGAGGAGGAGGAAATACGATGAGTCCGGTGGTGGAGAGCTGGGGCCAGGGGGGGCCGGGGAGGGAGGGGGAGCTGGGCCCAGGGCTATTTCTGTACAATAATACAGGGGAAGAGGGCCAAGCTGACAGGACAGTGATTAGTCTTCAGGGAGCAAAGGCGAAGACTCTGCCGGCAAGCCTGGGGCTGGAGGAGCTGGCCTGGGGCCCAGTCCGGTGGGCTGGAGCAATGATTTCAGAGGCCTGGAATCTGAGGCGAGCTGGGCCCATGGACTAGGGAGCAGGAAAGGTGGGAGCAGGGAGAGGGGAGCCAGCCATCCTCCAGGCCCCACCTCCAAGGCAGGAGGCTGGGAAGGGGGTGTGAGTTGGCCTGCCCCGTCGGCCCAGTCTGCCACCACGGGGTTATCTGGCTGCTGGTAGGGGCAGAGTTTCTGCAATCCAAGCTTCCTGGGCTCTGGCCTGTGGGGGAGATGTCGTGAGAAAGAGCCAGGAACACAAGGCTCGGAAACCTCAGGGGAAGAGTCAAGCTTGCTTTTTCTTTCCCACGGGATTTCCAGTCATGGGGGCCGGGAGAGGAGGTGTGAGAGGTCAGGGAGTGGGGAGGGATTGCAGCTCATTTCTGCAGCACTGACTCTGTGCTGTGCCTCTTGTACGTTTCCACACTGACGCCTCCTACATACCAGGTGAGGTGGGAATGCTCACACTTGGTTTACACTGAGAAAGCCGAGGCTCAGAGAGTGAAGTACTTTGCCTAATAGCATGCAGCTAGGACGCCCAGAGCCGTATTGGGACCCAGGTCCATCGTACACGAAAGCCCTGGCTTTGGAGACAGTATAGCAAAGTGAGGGGTTAAGAGTCTAAGTTCTCCGCGACAACCGGCTTTGAATCTCTCCCTGGTTCCCTGCCAGCCACGTGAGCTTGGGCAAGTTACTTCCCCTCTCTTAGCCGCAGTTTCCTCATCTGGAAAGTGGAGCTGCTAATAGTACATACCTCCTAAGATTATTCTGAGGATTCAAGGAGTTGATATATGTGAAGCGCCTAGAACACCACACAGTATACAATAACTCATGCGGAAGGAGTATTATGTGAGTATTATGTGCCCTCCGTGGGCACCAATTAGAGAACAGAGTGTGAGAGAGGTGAGGGAGTTGTGTGGGGGAAATACAGGGCAGAGGGTTGCCCCAATCCCTTTAGAACTGGCGTCCTCCCACATGTGGACAATAGTATCAGGAATCTTCCAATATGGGGAGCCCTTGTGACCCAGAAATTTCACTTCTGGGAATTCATCCTAAGGAAATAATGGGTCAAGAAAGCAAAGATGTATGTACCAGGATGTTCATTTTCAGGCTGTTCATTATAGTGAAAAACAGGGGCTTGCTTAAATGAATTATGGCATATTCATACACAGCAGCCATTAAAAACAATGATGTCACTCTTTAGGTATTGATATGGAAAGAGATTCCTGATACAGTTGTTAAGGGAATCAAAGCAGTTTGCCACACTGCAGGTATGTGGGCTCTGGGAGAGGAGGTCTTGGAGGGTCAGGATTGGGGAGGGGAACTCATTCATATTTGAAATTTGTTTACTGTGAACATTTATTACTTTAATAATTAGAAGAAAACAGCAATGAAACTATTGCCATTTTGAAAAAATAACCTCAAAGGCTCAGAGACTTCCAGCTGGAAAGTGGTTGTGTGTCTGTGTCCTCTGGACATTCAGATGAGGGGTTCCCCGGGCACGAGTGATCTCCCCACTCAGGAGCAGGCCTGTTGTTTCACCCCCTCCCAGTTCTCCCCACCAAGTGGAAGGGCACAGCAAAAGGGCCTGGTGGGATCAGACAACCCTGGCATCTGCTGCTGAAACAAAGTTTCAAAGTGACCAACCAAGGCCAACGTGACCTTCCACCTCAATTCATTCATTCGTGTATTCATTCATTCAAATACCAAACGAGCACCTACTATGTGGCTAGACTAAGTGATGAGGACACAACAGTGAATAAAATAGACAAAATCCTTGCTCTTGTGGAGCTGGTGCTTTAGTGAAGGCAGACAGACAATAAAGACAGATTATATAGAGAGTCTATTGGATGGCAATAAGTGCTCTGGAGAAAAATAAAACAGCAAATGATAAGCATGAACATGAAGTGGGGTTGCAATTGAAAACTAGAGTGGTCAGGGAAGGCTCCCCTGGAAAAGTGACATTTAAGTCAACACCTCAAGAAGATGAAGGAACGAGCCACGTGGATAGTTGGAGGAGGGGCATTCCAGGCAGCGGGAACAGCCCTGGGGCTGGGGGGTATTTGGTGTGTTGAAGTATAGAAAAAAGGCCAAGCAGGTGTAGCAAAGGGAATAGGAGTGGTACATGAGTACGAAGAGGGAACAAGCAGGAAAGCAGGCAAGGCTGTACCAGACAGGGAAAGGTTTTGGGTTTTCCTGTGAGTTAAATGGGAGCCAGTGCAGGGTTTTGAACAGGGTAGTGCCCACTATTTTAACAGGAGCACTTTGGCTGCTGCCATGCAAACAGGCTGCAGGAGGAAGGGTTAAGGAGAGAAGCAGGGAGACCAGTGAAGGTATTGTTCTGAGCACCACCTATGGCCGTCATCGATGCAAGAGGTGATGGTAGCTCAGACCATGGCAGTGGAGGTTGTGAGGAGTAACTGGCATCATAGTCCCTTTCTACTCTGACAATCTAGGTCCAGATTCCCCCACCAAATCCAGAATGAGCTGTGGCAACCTTTCCTCTTTAGTGAGAATAATACACACAGTGTATCCCAGTATCAGAATACCCTTCTTAGTCCCTCTCAGCCCCCACCTGCTCCCAGGACCTGGCCCGCCCCTCCAGCCGAGGCTAAGGCTGTCAGCTCCAGGAAGGTAGGGTCTTTTGCCTGTTTGGTTCACTGCTGTACCTCCAGGACCTACAACAGTGTCTGGTACTCACTTGGCACTGAATGAATGAATGAATGAATGAATGAATAAACAAAGAGTGCTGTGGCAGTCTAGAGGAGGGGGTAAGGAATTCTGTTGGATGGTGGGAGGAGGAGAGGGGTGGGGATGGGTGGGCACATCTGATCTGCCTACTCAGCCAGGTCCCTGCAAAGTAATCCGGGACTCCAGAACATACGCGCAAGTGCAGGTGGGCCCTTCCCCTCTCAGCCTCGCTGACTGACCATGAGTGTGAATGTTGGCCATCCCATTGCTTGGTCATGGGAGAAAGAGAAATGGTCACCTTGCCTTCCTGCTCGAACAGGATCACTCCCATCTTAGAAGTAGGGAAGCAAGTTTAGGGGAATGTATAGAGTCAGGGTCCTGACTGAGGAACAGGAATTGGGGACAGACAGAGTCCAAAGCTTGGGCCCATCCCAGTTCTGGAAAACAAGTAGAAACCATTTTTTCACCCTCCCTCTCTGTCCTCCACTCTCTCCTTCCCTGCCCTCCTGGCACAATCCTCCCCCAAGAGCCTTATTCCCATTCAACAATATGCCTTCCCAACCTCCCTGTCCTCCCTCTTGCTGATTCTTCACCAGACTCTCCACCGGCCCTTTCATTCCTTTGAAACCCTCACTCCCTTCCGTGGAGATTCCCCGTAATCTTGAAACTATCTCTGACCTCCTTTCTTAGCAACCACCTGATTCTTTGCAGACACCATCACCCTCATCTCTGCAATCTGCAGAGGGAAGGGCAGATCGGCTGTCTTCATCAGACCACGAGCACACCATTTTCCTTGTATGTTATTCATGGTTATGCTGTGAGCCATTAACGTGATCTGGGGCGAGTCTTACAAAGACTTATCAAGCATGTTACCAATAAGATAGGTAAGAAACTGTATCTCACTATTGTTTTCTTTTGCACTCTCCTGCTCATTCGTCATTCAGGACTTCCGGTTAAACATGGCAGATCGAATAAATACATTTAGTGCTGTTCCCTCCCCAAGTCCCACTAAAATGACAGTAAAGAGATTTCGAAGAGACATTAAGTTAAAAGACTAAGAGAATAGCAGAGGAGGCAGACAACTGCAACAAAATATTGAAAGTTGGCAAGCAGATAGAAGAGGACCAGAGAAAGGGGAAACCCAATGTGGCAGTGTGGGAAGCCCAGAAGCAGACTGATTTGTTCCATAAAACTCCAGAACTGCTTAGGAACGAGGTTCACCAGATACCTCTGGAAGTGGTGGTGTATTGGGGCTGAAAACAAGTGGATTGGTTGAAGGTCTGTGTAAGAAAAATGAGACTTCCAAATCCCTCCTTCCACATTGGCAGAACACCAGAGATCTACTCTCCAGAGAGGCTGGATGTGGAGATGCCGGCCTCAGCTGAAGATAGGGATGCATCACTGAAACAGGAGAATAAGATGATCACCGACATGCTGAACAGTGAGGTCTCCAGCATACTCTTCCTCACTCCAGTCCAAGAACACTGGCAGCCATGATGCTATGTCATTTCTACTCCCCTGCAAGAGATTGGAGGCTTTCTTTCTGGGGAATCTGATATTTGGATGTTCCCTAAAAAGACCAGAGAACTCAGTCTACTGTGATCAGCCTTCTTAGTTCCTTACTCTTAAAAATGAGCTGACACTTAGGGATCACCAGACATTTGAGGAAACCTTTTAATGTAGAAGACAGAAAGCAAAACAAACAGAAAATGAATTCAGAGAAATTAGAAACAATGCAGGGAGCAGAAGAAAACTAAACACAAACAGCCACAACATCTCAGTGGCTTGGAACAGCAAATGACCTTTTGCTCATGTCATATGTTATATGCATGTTGACTAAAGTTCTGCTCTATGTGGTCTTCACTCCAGGGTCTGAATCGAAGGAGCAGCTGCTATCTGGGGTATCATCAGGCTCAGAGCAGAGAGGAAAGCAAGATGGTAGAATCACACAGTGACTCTCAAAACTTCTGCTCAAAAGTGGGGCATGTCAATTACACTCACCTTACATTGACCAAAACAAGTAACATGTCCAAATCTGATGTCAACAGTGCAGGAAATATAGACAGGCCTGACGGACACGTGTAGCGAATATTTTGTCAATACCAGAATATATCAGAATTCATGAAACAAAACCAGGAGACAGTCAAAGAAAAAAGAGAGAGAGAGTTTATAAATTACCAATATGAGAACATAAATACAAAATTAAATAAATGGTTAGGAAGATCAAGTTGACAGCAAAAAGACAAAGGAATGAAAAATCGAGAAAATTAGAACACTCCAATATCTGAATAAAAGGAATACCACCAAGAAAGAAAAGAGACAAGAAAGAATAAGAAACTAGTAATGAAATAGTTCAATTGCATTTCTCAGGATGGAAGGATATAAATTTCTGAATTGAGAGGGCACAAGTATCCAGCACAGTCAATGCAAAAAGACAATAACAAGGCACATCCTTTGTGAAATTTTAGTACACTTGACAAAGAGGTCCTAAAAACTTCCAGAAAGAAAAAAAATAGGTGCATACAAAGTCTCAAGGATCAGAACAGCATCGAACATGAATTCTGATAGTTTCTGGTATTGACAAAATATTTGTTACCCATGTCCATCAGGCCTGTCTATATTTCCTGCACTGTTGACATCAGATTTGGACATGTTACTTATTTTGGTCAATGTAAGGTGAGTGGAATTGACATGTCCCGCTTTTGAGCAGAAGTTTTGAGAGTCACTGTGTGATTCTACCATCCTGCTTTTCTGGAGGCTTCCAGAAGAGGTGCTTCCAAGGGAAAGATGTTTGAACAGACTGAGATGAGATTTACTCTTCTGGCAGACAGTTTGCCGATGGATTAGTTATAAGTACACAGAAAATCAATCAAACACACACCAAAATTGAGACAGTTATTAATTCTGGGGAAATACAAAATTTATTCAATAAAGGGCATGTAATCATAGGACACCTCAGGGTTTATAGTTATGTTAATGTCAGCACTGAAGATTGATATAGCTACATCAGGACAATGGGAAGAAGGGAAGTGCTTATGTGTAGTCAGGTTGACGAGAAGAGAGTGAAATCCTTGTCTTCTAGAATGAAAGGTCAATAGATGATATCTAAACCTGAAAAATCAAGATATATCAGAACATAATTTAGAAATAATGGAGAAGAAGATAAGAAAAATATTTTTCAGCTAAAAGGGATGAAAATATTTGCCTCCGAGGAGAGGGAATTGGGTATAGAAAGTACTAGGGAAGAGATCTGGTTTTTGTTATAAGCCTTTCAAACTATGTACATTCACAAAATTTTTTTTTAATTTTATTTTCCTAATTCATTGTGAGGTTGAATACCTTTTAACATGTTTATTGGTCATATTTGTAATTCCTCTTTTATAAATTCCATGATCAAATCTTTGCCTATTTTTCTTTTGGGCAGCTTGCCTTTTTAAACATTCATTTCTAGGAGTTCATTATAAATTATAGGTCCATACATTAATTCATTCAACAAATATTAATTGAACACCTATTGTATTCCACACATGTGGTAAGTGCTGGAGATACAGCAGGCAACAAGATAGGCCAAGTCTTCGCTCTCACGGAGCACACATCTAAGTGGGGCCAGGGAACAAGTGAACAAATACACAGACACGCTGCTTTCTGATAAGAGTAAGTGCTCTGAGGAAAAGACAAGAAGGTGACAAGATGGATTGTGAAATGTGGGCGTGGCTTCTTTGGATTGGTGGTCTGAGAAGGTGAAATTTGAGTCATTCAGGCCTCAGGAGGATTTGGGGACAGATGTACCATTTCGGACACCAGAAATAGCAACTGTAGATGTGCTAAAGTGGAAAAAAAAAAAAAGGAGGAGTGATAGAGGAACAGGAGGAAGACCACTGTGAATAAAAGTTGCCCATCATTCCTCCAAATCTGTCACTTGTTTTAACTTTGTTTATGTTGTCTATTCTCACATAGACATTTCAGAATTTTGATGCCATCAAATTTATGTCTTTTTCATTTACAGCTTCTGTTTCTTGTGGTTTCTTTAAAAGAAGATTTTCCCTTACATCAATATTATAACCATACTTTTCAATATTTTTAGAATAGCTTCATAGTTTGTGTTTTACATTTTTGCTTTTAATTTGTCTGTAATCTGATTTTTAAGTGGTGTGAAGAAAGGATCCAATTTTTTTCTTAAATGGATAGCCAATTGCCTCAATACCGTTGATTGAATAGACCATTCTTTCCCTATTGATTTGAAAGGCCACCTTCATTAAATACCAGATTACCCCGTACCCATGGACGTGTTTCTGGTCTCTATTCAGTTGCTTTGTTCTACATCTCTATCCCTGCACTAGGTCTGATTATTAGGCCAGTAATCCTGCCTGAGGCTAAATTGGCTATTCAGGGCCCTTGTCCATTCTGACTGGTCTGAGCTTATGCCACACCCATTGTTATCCATCTTGAACAAGAGCCCTAGCACACACTTTTCATTCCCCAAAATGTATAAAATATTTTGATATGTGGCAAAGCAAGTCGCCCTTTTCATGGTTCTTCCCTTTCAAAATTGTCTTAGCTATTCTTGCACATTTTCTCTCACACATGAATTTTCTAATCAATTTGTCAAGTTCTGTGAAGACTCCTGCTGGGAATTTGACTGTGATTGAATTAAATTTATGGATTAGCCTGGAAAGAATTGATATCTTTACAATATTGAGTCTTCCCATCCAGGAACATGTATGTTTCTCCGTTTATTTAGATCTCTTTAAAAGTTCTTCAGTAAAATTTTATAGTCTTCTTTTTATACATCTGGCATACTTCTTGTTTGGATTTTCCTAGATATTTTACAGTTTTGTTGCTTTTGTGAAAGGAGCCCATTTATCTCTTTTATTTCTAGTTGGTTGTTGCCGGGTTCTATTGATTTCTTTTCAAATTAACTTCATTTTAAAACAGTTTTAGATTTATAGAAAATTCCAAAGATAGTAAAGAGAGTTCTCATATACCTCACACCTCATTTTCCTTATTTTTAACAACTTAACATGACTACAGTACATTTGTTACAATTAATGAACCAATATTAGTACATTATTATTAACTGAAGTCCAGAGTTCATTCATAATTCCTTAGTTTTTCCCTAATGTCCTTTTCCCGTTGCAGGAGTGCATCCAGGGCACCACATTACGTTTACTTGTCATGTGTCCTTAGGCTCCTCTTGGCTGTGACAGTTTTCAGACTTTCCTTGTTTTTGACGACCTGGACAGTTTCAAGGAGTACTGGTCAGATAATTTATAGAATGTCCCTCAGTTGGGAATTACCTAATGTTTTTCTCTTGATTAGACTGCGGTTATGTGTCTTGGGGAGGAAACACACAGAGGTAAAGTGCCATTTTCATCCAACATATAAAGGGAACAATTAATAAGACCTCCCACTGTTGATGTTAACTGTGACCATCTAGCTGACTTATGTTTGTCAGTTTTCCGCATTGTAAAGTTACTGTCCCCGCTTTCCACACTGTACCCTTTGGGAGACATGACTACGGGCAGCCCATACTTAAAGTGTGGGGAGCTATGATCCATTTCCTCGAGGGCAGAGTACTTATGTAAAATATTCGGAATTCTTGTGCCCAAGAGATTTCTCTCCTCTCCATTTATTAATTTATTCAGTCATTATATCTATCAGTATGGACTCATAGATATTCATTTTATACTTTGAGTTGTAAAATCCAATACTACTTTCTTTGTTTTGTTGCTCATAATTTTACTTTGTCCATTGGTCACTCTTACAGTTGGCTCTTGTGCTCCTTTGACATCCCCCCAACAATGTATGGGTTTTGTTTTCTTGTTTTGGGTTTTTGGGTTTTTTTGGTGCTATCTTACTTTCTGATACTATAAGATGCTCCAGGTTTATCTTGTATAATTCCTGCACCAGCCCTGAAGTCAGCCATTTCTTCAAGGATGTCTGGTTCCTTTTATTGGAGGATGGTATTACAAAACAAGATCTGGGCACTAGGTGTGCTCGTTGCTACCAAAGTATCATTGCCTCTAGGCTCACGCAGCTGACAGAACAAAGAAATACCTGTGTGTATACTAGCCCATGTGTATACACATATCTATAAATATTTCTATATGTAACCATCCAGATCTATATATCAAGCTAAACATGAGTTCACACTGGTGTCCTCAACTCTAATCCATTGCCACATGGATGATTACCATACTACACACCTATTAGAATGGCTAAAATTTCCAAACTGACCATACCAATTGCTGACAAGGCTCTGAAACAATAAGATACTCCAGGTTTCTCCACTGTAAAGTTACTTTCCCCCCTTTCCATATTGTACCATTTGGGAGTACAGTATATATATATTGGGGTATATACATATATATATATATATTCCCATACACTATACATGTATCGTGGTATTAGAATTGTTAACCCATATACCCTTGTGGGAAACAACTTTATCAACTGGAGTATAGTGCTTATGTACAGGGTTGTTTTTTGTTGTTTTTTTGTTTGTTTACATTGTCTTACAGACTATGCTGATTTCCAAAGTTACTGTGGTCAATACCTTTTCCCCTCACTGTCCTTCAGTGAAATTGTTTCATATGTTTGCAGTATGGTTAGATTCTCTTGTAACATTCTGCATTCCATCCTGGGATCCCCAATCCCCTGAATGATTTTTTTAATTGGCATACATTGAGATTCCCTCTTTGTGCTGTAAAGTTCTATGGGTTTTGAAAAATGCAGTTATATATCCACCACTACATATCATACAGGTATTTTCACCACCCTAAAAGTCCCCTGGCTTCACCTATTCAACTCTTACCCTATCCTTTGAACCCCTGCCAACCACTGACCTTTTTACTCTGACAGTCACTGTAGCTTTGCCTTTTTCAGAATGTCATATAATTGTAATCATATAGTATGTAGCCTTTTCATACTGGCTCCTTTCACTTAACAATATGAATTTAAGATTTACCCATGTCTTTCTGTGGCTTGATAACTCATTTCTTTTTAGCAAAATAATATTCCGTTGTCAGGATGTATCCCAGTTTGTTTATCCATTCACCTGTTGAAGAACATCTTTGTTGCTTCCAGTTTGGGACAATTATGAATAAAGCTGCTCTAAACCTTTGTGTGCAAATTTTTGTGTGGGCATAAGTTTTCAAATCAGTTAATACCTAAGAGTGCAATTGCTGGATTATACGCTAAGACAATCTTCAGCTTTGTAAGAAACTGCTAAGCTATGCATTCCCAGCAGCAATGAGAGTTCTTATTGTTTCACATCCTCATCAGCAATTGGTATGGTCAGTTTGGGAATTTTAGCCATTCTAATAGGTGTGTCGTGTTGTTTTAAGCAATTCCCTAATGAAATATGATGTTGGACATATTTTCATATGCTTATTTGCCATCCATAGATCTTCTTAATGAGGCTGTCTGTTCAAATTGTTCACCCATTTTTAATTGGTTTGTTTTATTTTTGCATTTTGAGTTCTTTGTGTATTTTGGATACAAGCCCTTTATCAGATATGTGTTTTTCCACTTCATCCAAGTTATCAAATTTGTGGGCATAGAGTTTTTCATAGTATTTCTTTATTATACTTTTAAGAGTATGTGAGATCAGCAGTGGTAATCCCTCTTTCATTTCTGATATTTGTAATTTTGTATTTTCTCATGTTAGCCTGATTAGATGTTTAGCAATTTTATTGATATTTTCAAAGGACCAATTTTTGGTTTTGTTGATTTTCTCTGTTGTTTTCCATTTTTCAATTTCATTGATTCTGTTCTAATATTTATTATTTCTGTTCTTCTCTCTTTAGGTTAAATAGCTCCTCTTTTTTCTAGTGTCCTAAGATGGAAGCTTAGATTCTAGATTTTAGATTTTTCTTCCTTTCTGTTATATGCATTGAAAGCTATACATTTTCCTCTTACCACCAATTTTGCTGTATCTCAAAAATTTTGATATGCTTTATTTTCATTTTTATTTAGTTCAAAAAAATTTTAAATTGCCCTACATTTCTTCCTTGACTGACACGTGTCATTTAGAAGTGTGTTGTGTAATCTCCAAATATTTGAGTCTTATCTATTGATTTTTTAATCTTAATGTTTTAATATGTTTGGTAAAGCTGAATTTTTACTTGTTCTAATAATTTTTCAGTTGTTTCTCTTAGATTTTCTAGGTAGACAATAATATCATCCAAACAGATAGTGATAATTTATATATTGTTTTCTAATATTTATACTTTTAAATTTATATTTCTTACTATATTACATTGGCCGGGATCTTCAGTACAATGTTGAAGAAGAATGATGGTGGTGGGCAACTTGTCTCGTTCTTGATTTGGGTAAGAAAACATCTAATAATTAACCACTATGTGTGGTGTGATGTTTGCTGTAAATTTTTGGTTTCATCTAATTTTCTGAGAGTTTTGTTTTGTTTTAATAAGAAATGACTATTCAATGTTATAACTTTTTTTAAAAAGCATCTATTAAAGTAATGGTGTAATTACTCCCCTTTAATATGACATTATAGTGAATTACTTGATACATATTTCTGATGTTGATCAGCACTGGGAAGTGGGTTTAAATCCCAGCTTTTCCTCCACTTACTAGCTGTGAATTTACGTAACCTCTACCCTCAGTTTTCTAACCAATAGATGCTGCCTCATGAGGCTGTTGTGCAGAAAATATTAATAAATACATACATACACACATACATAAATTTATTACACAAAATATATATTATATAAACAAACTATAACCCAGAACAGATCTTAGTACATAATAAGTACTAAATACTATTAAAAATTATTGCTTTCTTGGTGGTAAATTCTACAGGCTTATGATTCATGTTGTTAGATTTTGTTTACTAAATATGTATTTATGGCTTCTTCATTGGTGTGATTAGCTGTAATATTCTTTGCATATCTTGTTTTTGTCCACCTTCAGAATCAGGGTTATGCTAACTTCCTATAGTGAGTTGGATAGCTGTCCATCTTTTTCTATGCTCAGAAACAGTTTATATAATAAAGATATCTGTTGTCTATATTTGTATTAGTTATATATTGCTGTACAATAAATTATCCTAAAACTTAGTGGCTTAAAACAACAGATGTATATTATCTCACAGTTTTTATAGATCAAGAAACCAGATACAGTTTAGCTAGATACCTCTGGCTCAGGGTTTCTCACAACCTACAGTCAAGGTGTTGACTGGGGTTGCAGTCATATCAAAGCTTGTCTGGGGAAGGATCTACTTCCAAGCTCACTCATGTGGCTGTTGGCAGAATCCAATTCCTTGTGGGTTGTTGGATTAAGGACCTCAGTTCCTCACTGGATGTTGGCCAGAGGACTTCCTCAGTTCCTCGCCATGTGAACCTCTGCATAGGGCATGGCAGCTCACGACATAGCAACTTGCTTCATCAAGGCCAGCAACGAAAAAACAAAGAGTGCCAGCAACACAGAAGTGACCTAATCTTTTTCTAACCGAATCATGGAAGTGACAACCCCATCACTTTTGCCACAATCTATTTACTAAAAACAAGTCACAAGGTCCAGTCTATACTCGAGGAAAGGAACTTAAGCAAAGGTGTGAATAGGAGCAGATAGGGATTATTGTGGGCCATTTTAGAAGCTGTCTATCACAACTTTTACAGGTAGATCTTTGACTATACTTTCAGTTCCTTCTATGGTTATTGTTTAACCAGTTTTATACTTCTTAGAAAATTTTGATGATTTATGATTTCTTAGCAAGTGATTTCATCCAGGTTTTCAAATTTATTGGTAAAATAAAACAATTTTCTCTGGAGCTGAAGTTCATTCCTATTATTATGTATGTCTTACTTCTTTTTTTCTTTATCAGAAAGAACATTCATCTATTTCATTGATCATTTCAAAGAACCAGTTTTTAATTTATTGTTCAACTATTTTTTGTATTTTCTTCCATTGATTTCTGCTTTTATCATTAATTACTTCTTTTTACTTTTGTTTAGCTTATTTGTGTTTTTTTCTTAGCTCTTAATAACTTAATTTACTTCTCTTCAATATTTCTTGTTTTTTTAAAATAAATGCATTTAAGACCATGCATTTTCCTCTGAGTACTACTTGGCTACACCTCACTGGTATTGATATATATAGATCTTATTGTTTTTCATCTTGTATTGATTTGTAATTTTCAATCTGATTTTGTCTTTGACCAGATTAGAAGTGTGTCTTTCCCCTCTTATTTCCAGGGGCATGGATTTCAAACCATTATTTTGTTGCTAAATGTAATTTTATTGCCCCTGTGGTTAATATGATTTTTATTATTTGGAATTTGTTGAGATTTCCCTTTGGGCTTAATATATCATCCATTTTTGGAAGTATTCAATGTGCATTTGAAAAGTGTGTGCATTTTGTTAGTTAGAACAAAGCATACATATGTTCAAGTTTGTTAATTGTATTATTTAAATTTTATTTTATTTATTATTTTTTTAACATCTTTATTGGAGTATAATTGCTTTACAGTGGTGTGTTAGTTTCTGCTTTATAACAAAGTGAATCAGTTATACATCTACATATGTTCCCATATGTCCTTATTTAGTTAGTAGTTTAGTTAGTAAGTCAGCACCTGATGTGACAATTTCTGAAGAAGTTGGGTTTTTCACACTACAATTGTGGTCTTGCTGGTCTCCATTTTAAACCTATGTTGTAAAGGCTTATACATAAATCTTTGTGGTGGCATGTACCTATCATCAATAAAATATCCTTTATCTTTTAAAATGCTTTTTGCTTTGAATTCTGTTTTGTCTGACATTAATATTGCTACATCTGTATTCTTTGTAATGGCTCGAGTATATTTTTCAATTCTTTTATTTTCAACCATTTTGTGTAATTTTGTTTTACATACATGTCTTGTAAATGGTTTAAAAAGTATACATTTTCTTTCTAAGGTTTACCTGTACATTATTAATACACATACTAAGACATACACATTTTCTGTCAACATTTAGCATTAATCTGTATCTCTAGTCTCCCTCTAAACAAGGCAAGAAATATAATTTGCATTTTCTTACCTCTGCTGCCTCTTTACCAGCCACTGCCCATGCTGCCACCCTAATCACTTCTTGTATTGATATCTTCTCTTACATATTGACTGATTTCATTGCTTCTTACACCCTACTTGTGTAGGTGTCTCTTAGTTGTACATATCCACTATTGATTACTTCAGAGATGATTCGTGACTGATAAAATTTCTGAGTACTTATTCGAGAAAATGCCTTTATTTCACTCTCTTCATGGTCTCTTTGTATTGGTCAAGTATATTCCAGAATGGCAATATTTTAAAATACATAGTATATTTCATTTCTAGAGGTATGGGATATGAGGAGTCCTAGGTTTACTCAGTCCATCATTTTACTCTCCCATACCTGTTTCTTACCTCAGGTCTCTGTGGACCAGGGCTGGGAAAACTGCCCTTCTACCATCCCTTTCTATGCTCCCCTGTCACCACTGGGAAGATTTGTCAATTATCGGGACACAGATTGGGCCACCAATCATTAGGTCAAGTCACTATGCAGCACAGTCAGGATAAAGGTGTCAATTTTTCTTTTTCTCTTTTGCCCATGTAGCTGGAGCCACGTGCTAGCTTAGAAACAGCTTTTGATCAGCCATGACTCTTTTTTGTCTCTTTCTTTCCCAAAGCCAATAAGAGTGAGCTAAGAGCCGAGATTCAGGTTTGGCCTTGCAGTAGGAAGAGATCTCTAGTCTAGAGTCCACAAGATCCAGCCAAGTGCATCAGGGCTTGTACTGAGGTTTGAGACCCAAAGCCCAACTAACCATGAAGTGCTACTTTGCTTTCCATTGTTATTGTTCTGTGTGAGTATATCTCCACCTGGGAACCTTGTGGGGAGGGCCGGCTTTGGTCTGGGGCAATATTTTGGTGTTCCCACGTCCCTTGGCCACAAGCGAACAATAATTGCACTATATTTCCAACAATGGCTTCATGGTAATATTATTGAAGTTCCATTTCATTAAAGATATAAAGAGTAAAATTGAATTCAGCACCACGAAACCAGCTTTACAACAAATGCTAAAGGAACTTCTCTAGGCAGGAAATACAAGAGAAGGAAAAGACCTACAATAACAAACCCAAAACAATTAAGAAAATGGAAATAGGAACATACATATCAATAACTACCTTAAATGTAAATGGACTGAATGCTCCAACCAAAAGACATAGACTGCCTGAAGGGATACAAAAACAAGACCCATATATATCCTGTCTAAAAGAGACCCACTTCAGACCTAGGGACACACACAGACTGAAAGTGAGGGGATGGAAAAAGATATTCCATGCAAATGGAAATCAAAAGAAAGCTGGAGGAGCAATTCTCATACTAGAAAAAATAGACTTTAAAATAAAGACTATTACAAGAGACAAAGAAGGACACTACATAATGATCAAGGGATCAATCCAAGAAGAAGATATAACAATTGTAAATATTTATGCACCCAACATAGGAGCACCTCAAAACATAAGGCAAATGCTAACAGCCATAAAAGGGGAAATCAACAGTAACACAATCATAGTAGGGAACTTTTAACACCCCACTTTCACCAATGCAGAGATCATCCAAAATGAAAACAAATAAGGAAACCCAAGCTTTAAATGATACATTTAACAAGATGGACTTAATTGATATTTATAGGACATTCCATCCAAAAACAACAGAATACACTTTCTTCTCAAGTGCTCATGGAACATTCTCCAGGAGAGATCATATCTTGGGTCACAAATCAAGCCTTGGCAAATTTAAGAAAATTGAAATCGTATCAAGTATCTTTTCCAACCACAACACTATGAGACTAGATATCAGTTACAGGAAAAACTCGGTAAAAAATACAAACACATACAGGCTAAACAATAACCAAGGGATCACTGAAGAAATCAAAGAGGAAATCAAAAAATACCTAGAAACAAATGACAATGACAACACGACTACCCAATACCTATGGGATGCAGCTAAAGCAGACCTAAGAGGGAAGTTTATAGCAATACAATCCTACCTCAAGAAAAAAGAAACATCTCAAATAAACAACCTAACCTTATACCTAAAGCAATTAGAGAAAGAAGAACAAAAAACCCCAAAGTAAGCAGAAGGAAAGAAATCATAAAGATCAGATCAGAAATAAATGAAAAAGAAATGAAGGAAGCAATAGCAAAGTTCAGTAAAACTAAAAGCTGCTTCCTTAGAAGATAAAAACAATTGATAAAACATTAGCCAGATTCATCAAGGAAAAAAGGGAGAAGACTCACATCAATAGAATTAGAAATGAAAAAGAAGTAACAACTGACACTGCAGAAATACAAAGGATCATGAGAGATTACTACAAGCATTTATATGCCAATAAAATGGACAACCTGGAATAAAGGGACAAGTTGTTAGAAAAACACAACCTTCCGAGACTGTACCAAGAAGAAAGAGAAAATATAAAGGGACCAATCACAAGCACTGAAATTGACACTGGGATTAAAAATCTTCCAACAAACAAAAGCCCAGGACCAGATGGCTTCACAGGCGAATTCTATGAAATATTTAGAGAAGAGCTAACACCTATCCTTCTCAAACTCTTCCAAAATATAGCAGAGGGAGGAACACTCCCAAACTCATTCTACGAGGCCACCATCACCTTGATACCAAAACCAGACAAAGATGTCACAAAGAAAGAAAACTACAGGCCAATATCACTGATGAACATAGATGCAAAAATCCTCAACAAAATACTAGCAAACAGAATCCAACAGCACATTAAAGGGATCATACACCATGATCAAGTGGGGTTTATCCCAGGAATGCAAGGATTCTTCAATATACGCAAATCAATCAATGTGATAAACCATATTAAGAAATTGAAGGAGAAAAACCATATGATCATCTCAATAGATGCAGAAAAAGTTTTTGACAAAATTTAACACCCATTCATGACAAAAAACCTGCCAGAAAGTAGGCATAGAGGGAACTTACCTCAACATAATAAAGGCCATCCATATATGACAAATTCACAGACAACATCGTTCTCAATGGTGAAAAACTGAAACCATTTCCTCTACGATCAGGAACAAGACAAGGTTTTCCACTCTCACCACTATTACTCAACATAGTTTTGGAAGTTTTAACCACAGCAGTCAGAGAAGAACAAGAAATAAAAGGCATCCAAATCAGAAAAGTAGAAGTAAAGCAGTCACTGTTTGCAGATGACATGATACTATACATAGAGAATCCTAAAGATGCCACCAGAAAACTACTAGAGCTAATCAATGAATTTGGTAAAGTAGCAGGATACAAAAGTAATGCACAGAAATCACTTGCATTCCTATACACTAATGATTAAAAATCTGAGAGAAATTAAGGAGACACCCCCATTTACCATTGCAACAAAAAGAATAAAATACCTAGGAATAAACCTTCCTAAGGAGACAAAAGACCTGTATGCAGAAAACTATAAGACAGTGATGAAAGAAATTAAAGATGATACAAACAGATGGAGATATACCATGTTCTTGGATTGGAAGAATCAACATTTTGAAAATGACTCTACTACCCAAAGCAATCTACAAATTCAGTGCAATCCATATCAAACTACCAACGGCATTTTTCACAGAACTAGAACAAAAAATATCACAATTTGTATGGAAACACAAAAGACCGCGAATAGCAAAAGCAATCTTGAGAACGAAAAACGGAGCTGGAGGAATCAGGCTCCCTGACTTCAGACTATACTACAAAGCTACAGTAACCAAGACAGTATAGTACTGGCACAAAAACAGAAATATAGATCAATGGAACACGATAGAAAGCCCAGAGATAAACTCCCACACATATGGTCACCATATTTTTGATAAAGGAGGCAAGAATACACAATGGAGAAAAGACAGCCTCTTCAGTAAGTGGTGCTGGGAAAACTGGACAGGTACATGTAAAAGAATGAAATTAGGACACTCCCTAACACCAAACACAAAAATAAACTCAAAATGGACTAAAGAACTAAATGTAAGGTCAGACACTACAAAACTCTCAGAGGAAAACATAGGCAGAACACTCTATGACATAAATCACAGCAAGATCCTTTTTGACCCACCTCCTACAGAAATGGAAATAAAAGCAAAAATAAACAAATGGGACCTAATGAAACTTAAAAGCTTTTTCACAACAAAGGAAAACATAAGACAAAAAGACAACCCTCAGAATGGGAGAAAATATTTGCAAATGAAGCAACTGACAAAGGATTAATCTCCAAAATTTACAAGCAGCTCATGCAGCTCAATATCCAAAAAACAAACAACCCAATCCAAAAATGGGCAGAAGACCTAAATAGACATTTCTCCAAAGAAGATATACAGATTGCCAACAAACACATGACAGGATGCTCAACATCATTAATCATTAGAGAAAAGCAAATCAAACCTACAATGAGGTATCACCTCACACCAGTCAGAATGGCCATTATCAAAAAATCTACAAACAATAAATGCTGGAGACGTTGTGGAGAAAAGGGAACCCTCTTGCAGTGTTGGTGGGAATGTAAATTGATACAGCCACTATGGAGAACAGTATGGAGGTTCCTTAAAAAACTAAAAATAGATCTACCATAGGACCCAGCAATCCCACTACTGGGCATATACCCTGAGAAAACCATAATTCAAAGAGTCATGTACCTCAATGTTCATTACAGCTCTATTTACAATAGCCAGGACATAAAAGCAACCTAAGTGTCCATCGACAGATGAATGGATAAAGAAGATGTGGCTCATGTATACAATGAAATATTACTCAGCCAAAAAAAGGAAACAGTTTTAAAAAAAGCAAAAACAAACAAAAAAAAACACACATAGACAAGACTATCAGAAGCACTTATTGTGCTTTCTCTTGGCCTAGTTGCTAAGCTGCTGCCTCTCGGTCTACATTAACACGGCAGTATCGTTGGAAAGTTTTCATTTTGATCATCACTGGTAGTGTCACTGCCTTTTTTCCATGGCAGCTAAGTAGTGTTCTGGAGTGCCTGTTACTCAGTTATATTCAAAGTGGTAAAGTGACTTGGGGATTTTGTATGATCCAATTTACCAAGATGTTTTTAGTTTGGCAGATCCTTAATGGTACAACCACTGACAGTATTAAGAGAAGACATTAGTTATACAATTTTAAACTGTGTCTCAGTATTGGATCACAACACCTATAATGGCTTTAATTAATAATATTCTTATAATTATGCTGCAAGTAACATAACTCTACTAGATTGTATTATATGCAAGATAATTTTAAGAAAATGTGTGTATTAAGGAATATTGGTCTATTGAAAGCCTTTAGATCAATGTAAATAAAACTAGCACAATTTTGTAAAAAATAAATAAATAAAAAAATTTTAAAAAGGAACGAAATTGAGTTATTTGTGGTGAGGTGGATGGACCTAGACTCTGTCATACAGAGTGAAGTAAGTCAGGAAGAGAAAAACAAATATCATACGCCAACACATATGAACGGAATCTAAAAAAATAAAGAAAATTGTTCTGAAGAACCTAGGGGCAGGACAGGAATAAAGTCGCAGACGTAGAGAATGGACTTGAGGACACAGGGAGGGGGAAGGGTAAGCTGGGATGAAGTGAGAGAGTGGCATGGACATAGGTACACTACCAAATGTAAAATAGATAGCTAGTGGGAAGCAGCAGCATGGCACAGGGAGATCAGCTCGGTGCTTTGTGTCCACCTAGAGGGGTGGGATAGGGAGTGTGGGAGGAGACACAAGAGGGAGGAGATATGGGAATTATGTATGTGTATAGCTGATTCGGTTTGTTATAAAGCAGAAGCTAACAAACCATTGTAAAACAATTACACTCCAATAAAGATGTTTAAAAAAAAACAGTGAAACTGAGTACGCCTTCAGTGAAGAAGACACAGGTGTCAATTTCAGTGGGCCTCAGCCCCAGGGCTACCATGTCAGTTTGTAGAGGTTATGGACTACACAGCTCTAGGGCACTCCCTTCTCATCATAGACTATGTGAATGGCGACCCCTGGAATTGTGCAACACGACCCTAGGAGGTGTCCCCACTCAGCCCTGCCCCAGCTACCTGTAATGGCGTTTGCCAATCCCTTTGCCCTTACAAATCATCCAGTAAATGTCTGCTGTCCTAACATTCCAAGTCTTGTCTTGTCATAATGCCTTATCCCACGCTCCTTGGTTTAGACCAATCAGCTCTTTGACACCTGTTTTGGTTAAACTTGGGGTGTAGACAGCAGACATGCCCCAGACTCTATAGACGGGAAATGGAGAAACCAGTGTTCAAAGCCAGGTCTATCTGATTGCAAAGCCTATACTCTGTCTACTACAGGAAAAGGGATGGAGGAATGCAGCTGACAAAATGGCTCAGATGTTATACTAGCCCATGAAGGGCATGATTATCCCAGACTCATTTATTCATTCAACACATTTTCCCTAAGTCTCTACCTGACAATCACCTAAGGTCTCTTCTAACTCCACCGTTTGGTGATATAGGGTATCTCCAATCTCTCTTAATTTAGTGAGGCCCCTTTTGGTCACAAATGGCAGGGACCCAACTCAAACTGGTCTAAACCAAAATGGGATCGTGTTAGTTCACATAAATGAAAAGTACAAGAGTAGTCTGGCCAGGCAATGCTAGATCCCAGACCCAAATAAAGTCTATCCATGTCTTGGAAGCCCATTTCTCCCTGTAGGCATCATTCGCAGGTAGACTCTTCTCACAGAGCTCCCGAAACTCTAGGATTATGTCTTCTGGCTGATCAATCCCCAGAGTCTCTTTCCTTATACTTTTATCAAAAGTTCCAGGGAAGATTTGTATTGGCCAAGCTGGGCTCACATGACTCTGCATAAACCAATCACTCTATCCAGTGTGATGGAATGCTCTGATTGGCTCACATGAGTGGGAGAGGTGGTTTCCTATGTAAATGTGGGGTGCTGTTATTAGAAGAGAAGGAATGGATGCTGAGCAGGTAGAAACAATGGTCTGCTGCATTTCTCATTTTACGGTTAAGAAAATTGAGACCCTGAGAAGGGTAGGCACTAGCCCATGATTCAGTGGCCTTGGTATCAGGCAATATTAAGTGACTTTTGCAGGCCAGGAGTTATGAGCAGCTGCCTCCTGCTTCTGTCCTAGCATCAGAGATGCTAAGACATCTCTGGTGGCAATTTTGAAGTTTTCAAGGTCAAGGGAAGTTGTGGGTCTGGCAGGGTTGCCAATGTGTGCTGTGAAAAAAACGCTGTGGGATGGAAATCAGGATACGTGGATTCTAGTCCTAGCTCTGCCACTAATTTTGTGAGTAAACTGGAGCAAGCCCACTTCTCACCTTAGACCTCAGTTTCCCCATCTATAAGCTGAGAAGGTTGGATTGTATGGTCTGAAAAGCATACTATAAATTGATGCTTTTGTTCCACTCTTAGGGAGGGAGGGAGAGAAGGCAGAAGGCCGAGAGGGAGTCCCTCCTCTCCATCTGGAACTGTGTGGAATTTCTGCAGTGGAGACATTTAACCTGACTTTAATTTGAGTTGAAACGTCTGATATTTCTGATAGTAATAACATGCCCTGGATGGGCAGGGGGGAGCAAGGCCCCCTGAAAAGAACACCAAAAAAATCCTCTCTGTTCCTCCTCTTGAAGCACTGCCCCCAGCAGGCGCGGGTCCCAGCACCAGGCCCAATGAAGTAGGTGTTCTTGAGAAGCTGGGGTTAGAGGAATCCATCCTGGGCTGGCAGGCAGCCATGCTGGCTGCATGGCAGGCTTTCGGCACCTCCTTCTGCCTTCAGCCTGCCCTGTCCTGCCCTACTAAGCTTGTTGGCTGACTTCAGGCTGGGCCAGGAGCAGTGGAACGCTAGGGTGAGGGTCAGAGAGTGGGTGGTGCATAACGTACCACCTGAGGTGTCAGGCACGTGTCCTGGCAGAGCAGAGGAGAGAAGCAGAGTGAGCACATGTGTGTGTTGGGGTGGGGAGCAGAGGGGGGAGTGCTGGTAGGACAAGAGCCATGATGGCCTCTACTAGGTGTGATGGTCCCTCCCTGCATATCCACCCCCTGCCCCGAACTGGGTCTATCTTTACACACAAGCATCTCCTCCTCAATGAGAGGCCCTGTCAGTTGCCACCCCATCCTCTCCTGCTGTGATACAGATATTTCACTTCCCTCTATCACAAAATAAGTCCTAGCCCAGAGAGGTGTGGGGAGTGGGGTGACTCCTTCAGCAGAGGATGCAGCTAAAATTTCTCAGCTCTTCACTACATGGGCCAAGCGCACTGCATGTTAAACAATGAAAGTGGCAGTCCTGCCTTGTGTCTAACTTTGTCCCCTCATACAGTATTTATTCACCTCTGGAGATGATAGCAAACTGCTGTTCATGAACCACTACATAAATAGCGCCTGGAGTCAGTGACTAAGTGGTGCCCTTGCCGCCCCTCCTCTAGGTTTCGCATCTCACCCCCAGCCTGTTTTTCTGCCTTAATGATGCTTCTGTGATGGGGTGATGAGTGGGCACTGGAGAGCCCATGCTGACCGACTAGCCCAGAGCAGGCAGCCCTCCAATTACCCACAGCGCTCAGGCGAGGGGCAGGCGGCGGGTGGGGAAAGAAGGCTTTCTTCCCTCCTTTAAATATATATATTTAAGCAAGGAAACAGATTTCACTTTCAATCTTCTTTCCAAGAGATTGTTATAAACAAAAGCAGGTCTGGGGCTGGAGGAGGAGGGGGAAGAGAGGAAAACGATTTGAGAGATTAAGGAGGCGGCCACGACAGCGTCCCCTTTTAAACCTCAATAAGGTTGTTTTTCTTGGTCGTTTTTTCCTCCTTCCCTCTCCAGCCAGCATTACTTAAAAGGAACATTATGTTATCACAAATCAGATTTCCAAACATCATCTCCAGGTCACTGTGAACAGCTCAGCAATTTGGCTACAGATTCCTGGAGAAGGCGTCCCCTTTAACCTCAAACTCAGGAGGGAGCTGCCCCCATTGCAAATGCCGGGGGAAGCCCTCCCGGTTGGTTGGTTGAGAGAGGAGAGATGCAGGGCCTGGAGGACTGGAGGCGGAGGGGGGGGGGTTTGCTCCTGTGCCTTCAGGGAAGAAAGTACTGCTCACCACAGGAGCACCACTCACTCCCACGCAACCCCACCTCCACTCCATATGCCTTAAGGGGGTAGCCGGGTTGTGTGGGAGAATCTCACTGCCCCTTGGAGGACATCCTTGACTCTGCTGGGTGGGGGGCTGGACCCTGGTGGAGTAATGTGGGTTTCATTTTTCCTCTGCCACAAACTTGGGGCTTATCGATGCCACGGAGCTGCCAGGGGAGATTAAAGTCAAGACTGGCGCCCTAGTTCCAGTGCGTGGTGAGAGACCACAAGTATTCCAGCTGGGCTGGTGTGGGCCAGGGTGAGAGAAGGGTGAGGCTGAGGAGGGTGGAGCCGCTGAAGGGCTTCTGGAAGAGTGATGCTGCCCCCATGGTCTATTCCCTCTGACCAGGTACAAGGCCAGACTTCGCCCTCAACCTTACACTCCCATCTCAGTATCGGACAACAGTGGATGGGGAGAGGAAAGAAAAGGCAGGCTAGGAGGTATCTGAGGTGTGTAGACCACAGTTGGAACCATAGCAGGAAGGATTTGGGCTCATCACATAGGATTCCCAAATGGTGAACATTTGGAATCAGTGAAGCATTTTTCTCACAAAGAATTGAGGTGAACCAGTGACCTGCAAAAAGCTGGGGATCTTGGCATCTTACCAAATGGAAATAGCTGAGTGACAATAATTGGGATTGTGGTCCCTGCCTGTTCTGTACATCTTCCACCACCATAGCACTGAGCTAGCCAAGCACAAAAGGTTAAACTCCAGGCCTTCAAGCCAAAACATTCTTTGAAGGATCCTATGTCCATTAACATTTGAGCACTTCCCAATAGTCCTGAGATGCAAGAAATAGGACCTCCATTTTGTAGATGGAAAAACAGAGGTCCAAAGAAGAAGTGGCTCATGAAGACTGCCCAGGGAGTGAGTAGCGGAGTTGGAACTGGGCCTGAGATCTCCTGAACTTCACCGCCAAGTTCTTTCCTTTGGCCCTCACCATTATAGACAGACCTTTGCCGGCCATCCTTTGTTCCAATGACTTCCTAAATGAATCAGGGGACAGAGCAGACCCAGAAGTGGGCTCTTAGCTTTGAATGGGATAGAGGTAGTGTGGCAGTCCAAAAGACAAACAACGGTCCTGACAACATGGAACCCAAAGAAAGAGCTCCACAGGCAAAGCCAAAACTCAGTCAGAGAGCTGACAGAGGGCCTGCCCAACACTACAGATAGGGCCATGCTCCAGGCTGGGAAGCCAGAGATGGCTGCAGACAGAGGGGTAGCCCAGGGGCTGGGGGTCTACTTGGGGAGAACCTCCTTCAGAAACACTTCTGTGCCTGGAGAGTCAGAGAGGCGAGTCCACCTAGCCCAGGTGGCAAGGACCGTGTGCCCTCAGACTCGCACTATGACCTTGGGTTGAGAGGACCCAAGGAGTCATAGCCAGCCAAGAACTCCTCCCTCCAGAGCATGGTCGTTTCATGCCCCAAATTGTGGCCTGGGGGCCACGTCCAGTGCAGGGAAAGGAAAACTAGTTCATACCTACCATGGACCAGACCCTTGCACATCATCATCCCGTCGACTCCTGCCAACAGTCTTGTGAGGTGGAGATTTTGCTCTCCATTTAGATATGGGAAAGTCAGGCTTTACTTGTAAAGTAAGGGGCTTGTCCAGGACTCATCAATGATATACCACAGAAGTTGGTTTTGAACTCAGCTCTATCTCATCAAGACTCGTGCTCTTTCTGCTAAGGTATGACCTTAAGGGTGCAATCTGAGACCCCCTTAGGGGTCAAGGTGGAAGGAGACCAGCAGAGGCCACCAGGGAACCCTGAGTTTGAGGGCTCTGGAACGTTGGTCCTCCAGGTTCCCCACCGTGAGGGCCCTCAGACTCTCTGACCACAGCAAGCAGACCTGGGGCCCAGACCAAGCCAGATGCCAGCAGAGTCTGGGGGATCTAGCTGGGAACAGCCCCCTGCTACTCTACCCGCCCCCCCATGCCCCCATCTCCATACTTCTCCTTCCTCCTCAGTTCCCTGGCTCTCCCTCCAGAGCGCTCAGACTCAGCACTCCGAGAAAACTCTGTGCCAGGGTAGGGGCACTGGGGGGGTATTCTGATTCTGCTTTGCTCCTCAGACCGCTGACTTCTGGGCATCTGGCCTGGCCACCTTTCTGCCACATTCCTTTCGGAGGAGGGTTGCAGGCAGCCCTCGGTAGTTGGACGCTCCACCCGCCACTTCCACCACCAGGCCGCTTTAGCCATCAGTGCGGAGTGTGCAGAGGCCTCTCCCTCGCTTGCTTTATTTATCTTGGCCCAGGGACGATGAAGCCCGGATCTGAGGGGAGGATGGAGAGGCCATTTCCAATATTTCCTCCCGGCCTCTCCATGCCCCTGAGATGCCCCTTAGTACCCGGGAGGAGAGGGCAGAGGTCGATGGTCTGAAAACAATGGCTTTCAGCCGGGGGAGGATGGGTGAAGGGGAAGAAGGGAGAGGGAGGGCTCAGGGCCCACAGGCCTTGTTATGGGCTCGCAGGTAATGGACGCCACCCCCGGAGTGGGGCGGTGCAGACTGGTGGGGAGGGCCAAGTGCTTGGACCTCAGAGCCTCAGCTGAGCCCACCCCGGGCCCAGCCTCAGCCAGCGATGGGCAGACAAGGGAAGGGGTTGGCCTCCCTCCCAGGGCCAGGACTGCACAGCCAGGCAGAAATGCCAGCCCTGGGAACCAGTGTGGAGCGTCCTCTGTTCAGTCCAGTAGGAAGAGGGGCTGCAGGAAGCCTCAGGCTTGCATTTCAGTCGTCCGTTTGCCTCAGTAGAGCAGCCCCACCGAGCTCCCCGCCACCCCCTCTGCTGCTCGTTTGCACGGCTGGAATCCCTGTCTCCAGTTATCATGTCCCTCGACACACCCAGCGCTGTCCTTCAGCCAAGCCACACACATAGAACTGCTTTCATCTCCCTTGTCAGCTGGGCCTGCCCTTTCCCAAGGGCTCAGGGACTTTGCTTCTCTGAATTTCCTTCAATTTGTCTCCATCACCCCCATGTTCAGGGACATTCAACTGCACAGTGGCCTCAAAGGAGAGGGGTGGTTTGGGGGCTGCAGCGGGCTGGCCTGTTCCCCAGGCTCCACTAACATCAGAAAGGGGAAGACATTTCCTGTGGCTCTCAGCCTCCCTCCTTCCTTCTGGGCACTTCAGGGGCCTGAGGTGGTGGGGAGCAGGGGGAGATGTCACCTCGGTTCAGTCAACAAACGTCTCTGAGCGGCTCTGATATGAGAGACTAAAGGGGTCTGACTTGGTTCCTGCCCTTGTGGGTCTGGCAGACCAGTAAAGAGAGTCATATTACTAAATAATAGCAATAATAATGCCATGATCGCACTCGCTCAGTGGCAGGTACTTTCCTAAGCACTGCACACAGATTAATCATTTCCTCCTCATCAGGGCCCTGTATGGCAGTAACTATAACTATTTCCATTTTATAGGTGAAGAAACTGTGGCTCGAAGAGGTTACGTAAATTGTCTTAGGAACTAAGGAATGTCCGAGCTGGGGTTCCATACCCAGGGAGGCTAACTCCAGGGCCTGTGCTCTTAACTGCTACACTAAACCTGGCCAGAAAGCTCAGCAAAGGTTTAGACGAGAGACAGGTATTTCCAACAGGGTGGCTCTGGGAAGGCTTCTTGGAGGAAGTGGCATTTTCAAAGAGCCTTGCAGGGAACTTGAACAGGCAGAGAGATAGGAGGGCATTCTAAGTGAAGGTAATAGTGGAAGCAAAGAACAGGGAATAGGATATTGTAAGTCAGGTTCAGAGAAGGCAAGGGGCTCAGTCTGGCAAGAACTGAGGGTAAATTAGGAAGCAAGACTGGGAAGACAGTGGGTCCTCTAGGTGGTCAACTTCAAGGAGGGACAGAACTGGATCAGAGCTTGGTTTGAAACCTCGATGAGGCTGCAAGGAGAGACCACTGTACTTGTCAGGCAAGAGATGAATGATCCTGTTCTACTCTGCAGTGGTGGCAGTGGGGATGGTATGGGTGCGTTAGGAGATGGCAGAGATAATGGATTGACAGGCTTGGGCCCCAAATAGATGCCCGGTGTGGGGGAGAGTGAGGAGGCCACTGAGGGGGCAGGATGCCATGGAGGGGGAGCAGCTGGATGGGGTGGTTTGGGACACAAAGTCTTAGGTGCCTGTGGGGCATCGAGCAAAGGTTCCTGTTGGGGAAGACAAGGGAAGCCTTTTGTGGCTCAAGTGTAGAGTTCATCACTGTAGAGGCTGGGGGATGGTGCTGGAAGGAAGCCTGGAGCCCTGAGTACCAGCTGAATCAGTCAGGACTTTACTCTGTAGGCAACAGGGAGCCCTTGAAGGGTTTTGAGCAGAGGAGTGACATAATCAAATTTGCATTTTAGGAAGGTCGCTCTGGCGATATTATCAATATTATCAACATCGAGGACAGGTAGTGAGGAGAGGCTGCTTAGGAAGGAGGCCCGAGGAGGAACAATGGGCATGGGAAAGAGGGGACAGATGTGAGACATTTCGGTGATAGGAAGGGCGGGATCGGGAGAGGGGAAGCAAAGTACAAGGGTGAGCGAAAGAGCCACCACGTGAAGAAGCAAGCCCAGAGGGGGCCAGCCAGAAGGAGACAGGTGCCCAGGCAGAGGCTGGGAGAAAAGAGCGGCTGGCGGTGAGGGGAGAGGTGAGAGCGAGGCCTGTTGCTTCCTCCGTGCTTGTTTGTTCTCCTGGGGGCCCTGGCCACGGGCCTTTGTTTGAGGACAGAAGAACTGCTTCCAAAGGCAGCGCCTCCTTGCTGCCACAGGTTATAAATCTCCAGGGCCAGACACTGACACACACACACACCTGCCGCAGGCCTGGGCTCGGCAGCTGGGCCGCCAGGGTAGTGGCCAGCGCTTCCCAAAGATGGGAGGATTTCCAGGCTCTGTTTCCAAAGGAATTCCCGGCTTGTGAAACACCAGAAAGGAGGGGGAGAAGGAGCCCGTGCATCCCTGGCAGGGCCCAGCATTTCAGGAGGGCGTGCTGAGGTGAGGGGCCAGCGAAGGGAGACGGGCCAGATGGAGGGAGGGGTTCCCGTAAAGCAGCCAGGGGCTGGCTGGGGAGCAAGGCCAGGAAGGGGTGCACAGGAGGGTGGGAGCCGGGAATCCGGAACTGAAGAGGCCCGGGCACGGCAGCCAGCAGGCTGGGAGCTGCCTCCTCTGGGCCTCAGGCCTCTGCCATGATGTGGGCCTTTCCGAGAGTCAGAAAGGCACTGGTGTCAGTGACAGTCAGCATAGGGTGATGGCCATGGCTAGCACGCCCTCCATGCAGACAGACCGAGATCATCTCAGAGCTGAAAAGACGATGGCAAATGCTTGTGTCCAGTCCCAACATACGACAGCTGGGGAAGCAGGAGGCGCAGAGAGGGGAAACAGTTGCCCAAGGCTACACGGTGAGGCAGTGACAGAGCTGGGACCGCAACCCAGGGCTTTAACACCTGGGCCATGGCTTTCTGGCACAAAGGTCTGCTTCCTAAAGAAAAGAGATGACAATGAGATAAAGATATCTTGGGACTCCTTTGTCACCACATGAAGAGAAATCTTTCTTATTTGCTGGCGACCCAGAGGACTGAGGGCAGACTGCAGCAGCAGTAATTGCGAGAGCAATTAGACTTTGGTGATCTTTGGAGGAATTGGACGTGAGAAACTTGAGGCAAGTGTGGGCAGAGGCTGAGAGGTAATTCTGAGGGGGTAGAAAGTGTTGGCAGCCACTGAGAGAAGCTGGGGCACCAAACTGAAAGATGACAGGATGCCTGACTATAGGTTGGATGGCTGTTGGGAAGAGCTATTAGCTGGAGAAGAGGAGAGGGCAGGGGACAGGGACAGGGAGGGCAAGATGACTAGGAGCCCTGGGAAGAGAGACACTTGTTTAAGGCAGTAGCTGTAAAGGGACCATATCAGGCTGGGTCTCCAGAGAGCTTGGTCTGATCCGAACTCCGGAAAACTGCCCAGAGATCCAAACAGAAATACTCTGGCTCCTCAGAGGCCGGTAAAGTGGGAGGGAGACACTAGGCAGCCCCACTCTGGGGACCGTCTTTAGAGCAGTGGCTTCTGAGCTGTAAGTTTGGAATTGAGCTGGGCAGGTGGTGGCATCACTACACCTTCTTGGGCTCTGACAGACTGTGGAGGCTGCAGGCAAGGGTTAGCTGCCCATGCCCCCTTTGGTGCGTAGACAGGAAACTGGCACGCACGTTGCACGCAGGAGCTGTCTTGCTTACGCTTGAGGGAAGACCTGCATACTCTCTGGGTATGAAGAAACCTCCAGGCCATAGTGTCAGAGGCTGCAATGCCTCCAGGGTCCTTCTAGCCCAGAGCCCAGGGGCCTGGCCTGGACCAAATTACACAGACCCCTCTGACCTGGCATCCTAGTCCCCGTTTCTGCCATCCATGCCACACTGTGGGGGACTTTCTACCTGCCACAACAAAAGCCCAGGCTAAAGAGTACCCCAGTCTCCTCTGCCACTCCCCTCCACAAAGTGGTCCCTGCCCAGGGGACTTTCTGGCCATTTGTCGACTCCTAGAGCAAGCTCTTTACTGTAACTCATGACCATTCAGCCACAGTAACCCAGACCCCAATGTGGCCTTTTCCCGTTTTGCCCTGGATTTGGCTCCAGGCCTCTGCAGTAAGCCCACTACCCAGACACTTCCTCTGCCTGGAGAGGGTTCTCTTAAGCATTCCCTACCCTCTCTGCTAAAGTCTCCCTTCCCGATGGTATACAAGACACACTGATGCAAGCTTGTTGATGGTGTAACAGAGACAGAAATAATAAGGCTGACAAGACATGGAAGCAACATAAATGTCCACCGACAGATGAATGGATAAAGAAGATTTGGTGTATGATATATATATGTATACACACACACACACACACACGCACGCACGCACGCACGCACAAACAATGGAATATTACTCAGCCATAAAAAAGAATGAAATCATGCCATTTGCAGCAACATGGAGGGACCTAGAGATTATCATAATAAGTGAACTAAGTCAGACAGAGAAAGACAAATATTACATATCACTTGTATGTTGAATCTAAAAAAATTATACAAATAAACTTATTTACAAAACAGACTCACAGACATAGAAAACAAATTTATGGTTACGAAGGGGAAAGGTGGGAGGGATAAATTGGGAATTGGGATTAACAGATACACACTACTACATATAAAATATACACATTACTATATATAACCAACAAGGACCTACTCTATAGCACAGTTTTTTATATATATATATATAACTGAATCACTTTTCTGTACACCTGAAGCTAACAGAACATTGTAAATCGACTATATTTCAATAAAATTTTTTTTAGAAAAAGAAATCATGAAGCTGAATATCTCCTGATCCCCAGCTCTCGAATGCTGGCAGCCGAAAGTTTTCTAAGGTGCCAAGAGCTGGCCAGCTCACTTGCCCTCGGCACATATGTGATCCCTGAGGGTGGTTGGGTCTGATCCTCAGGATGATGGCATGGGGCAGATGGCAAGGGAGGTAGGACAAGCCACAGAACGACATGCCGTCTTCTGGTGACGTGTAGGAGTAAAGACAGGTCTCCCTTGCCTCGGAAGTTTTGTTTGCAGGCCGCCAAGCCTATCCCAAGGTTACACTCGTAGTTAGAGGTGACTGCAAGCCAGACAGTCATCCAGCTTAAAGAAGCATCTAGTGCTTTGGAAGAGATAAAAATATGGCCTTTGTCTTCCTCTTCTTTCTCTCCTTCTCTCCTTCTTACTCTTTCTGTCCTCTAGTCCTTTATGTGGCAATTTTCTGGCCTTCCTCCAAAAACGGGGGGAAAAGGCCACCAAGCTAGGCTGGAAAAGTAATTGGGACAGATCTGTTCCTCCTGTGACCTGGCTGCCCCATGGAGCTAAGGATTGAGGCAGAGGAGGTTGATGGAGATCCCTCTGCCTCCCCAGAGGAAAGGTTTACAAAGCTGACCCCATCTCAGTCACTTCAATGGAGGTGACTTCCTGGATCCTGGTTAAGGCCCCAAGGGCAGAGAACGCCATGCTGGTTTGTATGAGTGTACACAAGTCCAGAAGCAGAGGGGCGGAGTCAGTGGCACCCCAGGTCACCTGTCAGGCCCACGCTGGACCAGGGCACTTTCAATGCCAGCTTCAGCCACTTGGGTGCTACCCTGGGACTCTGAGCTTGGGAAAGTCCTCCAGAAGCCGAATCCCGTCCAATCTTCTTCCCCCAGTCTTGACAGTGGGAGAAAACTTTCCTTCAGCCAAATATTTCTGTACTGCTGAAACCCTCCGAAGGTCAGCATATCCATCTCCCAGTCTCCAGACTGGAAACCTTTTCTCTCAACCTGGTAGCCCACCCCTTCCTGCCATGCTTATGCATTCCGGTCTCAAGAAAGGACCTGCAAGTCCCTGTGCTCCAGCGGCACTGGTCTTGGGCAGCTTGCCTCAGCCACCTTCCCAGGAAAGCTTAGGAACCATGTGTGCTGACTTCTGAGAGCAGGACGGGGAACCCTCTGGGGATGGTGAGGAAGTAGCCACATGGTAGAGCCAGAGGGGCATCTGGGGGCCCAGGGCCTCTCTCCTGCTGAGGATTACCTCAGAGTAGGGCCTTTAAGGCTCCTGGGAACTGCCCCTGCCTTTCTGGCAGCTTGCCTGCATCTCAATTTCTAAGCAGAGCCCGAGGCCTGGCCTCAGGAGCAACATGAGTTCCAGCCCAAGGTCTTCTGAGAGCTGAAGAGTGGAGCAGCCCCAATCAGCCTTTGGCTGCCTCGCTTCCTGCAGGTGGAAAAATCATCCTATTTATCCCCAAATGGATTTGTCTACTCAAACAACAAACAGACACAGAAACACACATGGAGTCATAGACACATGTGCAAAAGACAAATCCAAGACATACATAGAGCCTTTCCTTCGCTCTCTCTCCCTCTGACTGTCTCTCTCTGTCTCTGTGGCTTTCTTTCTCTCTGTATATCTGTCTGTCTCTGTCTCTGTCTCTCCCCCCACCCCTTCCTAACTTTTTCTCTCACTCACCCTTTCCCAAGGCCCCCTCCCGCCTGCACTACAGCATTTATCAAAGCAGCCTGACTTCATGTTGTAAAAATATACAGCGTGGAACGAAATCCACCTTAAACTCTCTTCTAAATATATTAAAATAATAGGAATTCTCATCTGCCTGATTGAATTTGCTGCTTGATATTAGAAGCATGCCAGGCCCTTCTGGGCCCAGTCTGGGGCTGGGAGGGGCTGGGATTCCCTGCCTGACTCCTCTTTCCTGGCCAGCAGCTCAGTTCCCTCGCGTGGGTGGGGCTGGGGGGAGGGAGTGGGGGCTGCGTCCTGGCCAAGAGGCCTTGGGCGGCCACCTCAGCCAGCAGGCAGCACAGTCCACTGAACAAGTGCAAACAAACACTGGGCCTCCTCTGGCCCACACGGCGCCTCATCTCGCCTGGAAGCTGTGAGCCTCTTCCCTACTCCAGTCAGCACCCAAGTTCACAAGCCATCCTGCAGTTACTTCCGGTCTCCATTAATGTTCACTTCCATGGCCCATGGGACTAGAAGCTTCTTGAGCTCAGGGGACATATCTTCTTGTTCGTGTATCACCAAGGTCCCAGATGGCCTGGTACAGAACAGAAGCTTGGGGAAGCATTTGTTAAATGACCAAATTCGTTCATTCATTCATTCAACCAATCTTTCTTGAACCTTTACTATGTGCCCAGCACTGATGCAAGCACTGAGAACACAGCAGAAAACCAAACAGACATCAAACCCTTGCCATCATGCAGCTTTTTTTTTTTTTTTTTTTTTTTTTTTTTTTGCGGTACGTGGGCTTCTCACTGTTGGGGCCTCTCCCGTTGCGGAGCACAGGCTCCAGACACACAGGTTCAGCGGCCATGGCTCACGGGCCCAGACGCTCCGCAGCATGTGGGATCTTCCCGGACCGGGGCACGAACCCGTGTCCCCTGCATCAGCAGGCGGACTCTCAACCACTGCGCCACCAGGGAAGCCCAGCTTTTATTTTAAGAATACATGAACAATAATAATGAACTGGCTCACTCAGAGCCAGCTACAGAAGGCAACTTCTGCCCTGGATTAGACTCCCTGCTAGGCTTCCTACTTCCAAGCACAGCAAACAATAAGACTTGCTGAATCTTAGACTCTGCTTTTCAGACTATAGCATCTGCCTTATGCTGGCTTGCTCGGGGTCTGGGTATGAGGCTGCTGGCTCCTTGGGGCAACACTGTGCAGGCAGAGAAGTGGAAGGGCCTGGCATGAGACTCCCATCCTCCATTAGGATGGAGGTTGGGAAGTAAGCCTGGCTGTCAGTGAAGGGAGCTTCCAAGTGGGCAAACCTCAGGACTCAGTCATCAGTGAGTCCCGAGGTTCCAAGAGGAAATAACCATTGGATATTAATCAGATGGGGAACATTGCTGCAGGCAGTCTGCTATAGGTGGATCTAGTGTCTGGGAAAAGTGCAATCATCATCTAGGGAAGGGCCCCAGGGTTGGTACAAGTGGGATTGTGCTGGTAAATGTTCAACAACTTGTTCACTGAGAGGGAGAAAAGCCCTGATTTGCAGTGTTTGCCAATTACCGTGGTGTAAATACTCCCACAGTGGCTGGATTCAAGCTATCAACATGACATCATTGAACATGGATTTGGGAAGACATGTGCACAAACAGTTCTCCTGAGCCAATGTGAGCCCTGCTCTGGTCTTGGAGTCAGGATTAGGAGTTTTGTTCTTGGAGAGAGACTGGCCAGAGGCTAAAAAGAGCAAAAGACTGGGGCTGGGAACCAAGGGGTACAGGGGTGGGGAAAGCTACGAGGCCAGGGGCAACCTGGGAGCCTGATCAGTGGGCAGTGCTAGAAAGAGAGTAAAGCTGAATGCCAGCAGATAGAGGACGAGTGATGCTGCTTAAGTCATATGGCCTCTACCAGGACTGGCTTGTAGATCTGTTGGCTGATTTGATGTCTGCAGAGGCAGGAGCAAATGTGTGGATTATGTGGGGATGGGTCGTGGGGAGATGCTGATGTCTGATCCTTAAAATAACGGCACACCTTTGTGTAGTGCTTCCTCTGTGTCAGGCCCTGTGCAAGCATTTAACATGGATCAATTCATCTGATCCTCAAAACCACCCAGTGAGGTAGGTTACTATCATTCTCACAATTTTACAGGTAAGGAGAATGAGATACAAACAGATTAGGTAACTGTCTTATGTCCTATGACAATCTGGCTCCAGTCTGCTCTCAACCACGATGCTGTATCGCCTTTAGCTTTATTTCCTTAATGGAATCTTCTGGAAGTAGATCTCTTGCCTAGGCCCATAGTACCCAACAGAGCTCTCTGGCCTGGCCTACTGCTTGTAAAATGCTTCCTCTCACCCACTTCCCTACAACCTGCCTGGCAAATGGAGCAGCTGCTCCTGGTTGATCTGGGCCTATGGCCACCCACCTCCAGCAGACTCAGCTCCCAGCTTTATTCTTTGTGACAATGGGACCTGTGGTGATGATGTGTGTGTGTTGAGGTGAGGGGTGGCTAAGCACGGGTGGTCTTTGGAAGAGGGAGGCAACTCTGTCTGGGAGGAGAAAAAGGGTGGGGGAGAAAGAGGGAGGCTGAAGAAAGGAAGAGAGAGAAATCGGAGGAGGAGGGGATAATGCCTCCAGGCTTGGCCTTGGCAGAAGCTGGTCTCTAAGCATCACTGTGACCCCTGCACACACTCAGGGCAGCGTGAGGTGTGACTCACTGAAGTGTAAACAGGAAAAGAGGATATGGGCTTCTGCGGGTGCCTTGTGGAATTAGTGGGTCACTCACATTGTGTGTGTATACGACTGTGCCACAGGCCTGCTCACACACCCACATTCAAAAGAGAGACTGTAGCTGAGTGTGATCAACTGAGCACATTTGTGAGATGCTGTGACTGCGTGTGAGAAACACTGACATCCTTGACTCCTGGAATTTCCCGGACCTCTGGAAAAACCCCAGCAGAGAAGCTTGCCAGGGGCTCCAGGGAAGCTCTGGGAGGGAGCCCAGAGGGTCAGATGGGCTCAAGCAGGGGCTTTCCTCTGGGCTGAGGTCACCTGCCCTCTTTCGGCCCCTATTAGATACAAATCCTCAGCCTCCAGTGGGTGCTTGGAGGACGGTGAGGCATTTCCTCTGAACCTTACTCTACGAAGGGGAGAGACAGATGGCTGAGGAAAAGCTGGTGAGGATGCACCTGAGGTGGGAACCTGGCCCACCCCGGGCTGTCGCTGTCACCACTGGTGACCTCAGGAGCGCTCGCAAAGTCTTGTCTCTCTCCCAAGCGTGTGGTATAGAGGAAAGAGCAAGGCCTCTGCAGTCTACTGAGATCTAGGCTTTAATCCTCGCTCTAGCTTGGGGAACTTGGACCAGCTCCCTCCCATCACTGAGCCTCAGTCTCCTCATCTATAAAATAGGAATACCGTCCACCCCACAGAATGGTTTTGAGGAAGAAAGGAGCTCACAGATGTGAACGCATCTGGCATGGTCCTTGCCATGCTTGCTCTCTCTTCCCCTTCTCTTTAGGCAGACGCTGAGAGCAACCTCCTCTCAGGTCGAGAATCTGGGGATCCAGAAGCTCTCTGTCTCAGGGCAAGGAGGACCAAGAAGGGCTCTTTCTCCCATACTTGAATCAACAGATGAATGATAGGCCCTGAACCCAATGGCTGAGCAACAGCCTTCCTCATTTGCACCCACCAGCTCAGATCAACCCAACGTCTCTTGTCCACACACCTAGGGAGCTCGCTAGGGTAAAGATAACCCCTCTTCTGACATTCTGGCAATATGGAGGTTTTAAAAGATATACCCAGAATTTCACACCACAGAAAGCTTAAGACATTTCATCCCATAAGTCTAGATGCTGGATACTTGAAGGCAGGACTCCATAGAAAAGGCCAAGATGGGGACCCAGGGGCTCTCCTAGTCCCCTCCCCGTTCCTCCTCCAAGCTCACTGACACTAGGGCCTTTAGTCCTGCAGCTTAGAGGGGATTTGATGATTTTTTGAAAAATCAGGCTAGGGATGGGTCAGGTGGCTGGTCAAGAACACCAGGGGGCCCTCCACGTAGCTAAGGTGGAAGTGGCTGGAGCTTCCCTAAAGAGGGGTGGGGGTGGTCTGAGGGACAAGCCAGGAGGTGATTGGGGAACCTCAGTGGAAGTAGTCCCAGTGAGGCCCAGTCCTGCACCCAGCCTCTGCCATTCACCATCTGGACAACTGTGGGCCTCGATTTCCCCATCTAAAACATCAAGGGTCCGGGATGTTGTGCATATCAAATGAGCAGATGTGAGGGAAGCATTTTGCAGACCATGAACACTACACACATGTGAGACAAAGCCAGGAAAGTGATACTGCTGAGCCCCTGCTCCAGGCCCCTTTTGTGTTGGGCGTGCAGTTACTCACATCAGCCCCCTCATTGGATTTCCTTTCCATCTTTGTGCTCCCCAGTTGCCTAGCACTGGGCGTGGCAGAACACAGGTCCTCCAGCAGTGCTTAGTGACCAAATAAGCAATCTCACTGGCCTCCTCACAGCAACCCAATGAGACAGAGATTATTACCAGCCCCATTTTACAGAGCTGTGAAGTGAGGCCCAGGGGGGTGAATGCATTCGTCTAATGTCACACAAACAGTAGTAGCCGAAAAGATATGCTGTCTGTATGACACACGTCCTTTCTCTTTCCATTGCACCCCTCGGCCTTTTTCATAGCCTACCCTCTCTGATGCTTCCCTGACCAACCCTCTGGCTGCTAGGAAGGTCACTGAATGAAACAGCAGAGCACAGTGGGCAGAAAGTGGCAAGAGATGTGGGTAACAAAAGTTCAGGCTGCTCCTGGCTTGAGCTAGACATCACCCATGGTTTTCACTGGATCCCAGCTGCTCCGTTGCCCACAAGTGACCTTGGATTTCTGAGCCTGCTAGTACTGACCATGAACATGAAAGATGGGGGACTCCTGGTGTGGGGGGATGTTAGGAGAGGGAAAAGTGTGGGAAAGGGTAACTGCTGAGAATAGAGAGAGGCCCCTTGGCTTTCCTTGGTACCCACTGCATCTAAGGATTCTTGCTCTGAGGAACTTTTTCCTGGTGTCTCTCCTAAGTTCTTGCTGCTAGCTAAGCCCATTCTTTCTAGTTTTGTTGGCCTTCCAGATTTTATACAGACAATTTCTCAGTGTTCTTCAGATAACATCCCTTCAGGAGCCCCAGCCAGCTTTACTCCTATACTTAAGACAAGGATGAAGAGACCTTGCCACGCACTCTACCCAAGGAGATCAGTAAGATGGGCCCAGACCTATTGCCTAAAGGGGCCTGAGTTCAAAGAGCCCGGCTCAGCTCCTGGCTCTGCCAGTTACTTCCTGTAAAACTTTGGACATATTACTTATTCATTCTGTGCCAGTTTCCCCAGGTACAGTAAGAGCTATCCACCCCTCCCTTGGTGACTGACAGAGAGTTGGCGCTCCATAAACAGAATTGGAGTCTATTTGATAACGTCAGTCTGCATCTTGATGGTACTGTGCTCATTGGTTCACACCCTCCCCAGGCCAGCCCATTCGCCTTCAGGTTACACGGGCTCAGATTTTTCCCTCTACTTCCAGCCCTGAGCTCCAGGCCGCAGGCTGCATCTGCGCAGTCCCAGGAGGCCCACCCCATCTGGGGAGCAGCCCCTCCCTGCTCAGTACCTCCTTGGGGCCTTCCAGCTCCACGTTCTTTCCCAGTGGCCACCCTGCCTTCCACAGCTTGCCCAGCTACTCTCAGAGCGCTATGGCCTCCCCATCCTCTGTTTCTCCGAAAGCTTCTGTGATTCCTTTTCATCCAGGGTCCCAAGTCACCAGGACTCTAGTGTTCAGAAGCCAGGTCACTCCATCCAGCTTTGCACTGACATTGCGTTTCCAAAGCCCAATTTACATTATAATTATTCTTTCTAGCCTGGCGTGTGGTGGGGGAAGGGGGGTACACTCCACACAGATTTAGGGGAGGACTTTTGGCCGGCTGCAACAAGAACTGGCAATCACATCTCCAGGGGCCTCATTCCCCTAGCACTGGGGTTTTTTCTCAGTTTCTTAGAGTGACCTCACATGAGCACAGCTTTTCTTCTGTTCGTGCCCTTTCCCCCGGTAGGCAGTACATCTGGGCCCAGTCCTGACCTGCTGCTCCTCAGCCCCTTCAGTAGGTTCTCTAACCTGCGTGGCCAACCTCACCTCACAGACCTTCCCACAATCCAGAGTCTCATTCCTGACTCCAGTCAAGCGGAATATAAAGAACATAACTTTTTGTCTTCAGTTCAGCAAAACTTAAAGAAAAATAGTTATCAGTGCCAGCAAGGTTGCAGTGAGATGGGCAATATCACACACTACCAGTGGAAGTGTCAATTGGTATAGCCTTTGTGGTGGGCAATTTGGAAATATCAAGGTCTGTATATGCTTTGACAGGTATACACTTTGAACCAATAATTCCCCTGACAGGAATCTGTACCAAAGAAATACTTGCAAATTTGGGTTAAAATGTATATAAAAGCTATTCATAAACAACAGGAATAAGCTAAATGTCCAACATTAGAAAATGGAATAAACAGAATTATATACAATCTCTAAGGATGTTTTGAAGAACATATAATAATGTGGAAAACGCTCATGTTATAATGCTAAGCTAGAACATGCAAAATACCAATTCATGTATACAGTATAATCCTGATTATTTTTTATAAACTATAAATATTCAAATAAAAAGTCTAGAAGGAAATCAACCCATTGTTAGTAGCGTCTGACTCAGGTAGTGGGATTGTAGTAGATTATAATAATAAAAGCCAACATTTGAATAGCACTTATGATGGGCCAGGAGCTTTTCTCTCAGCACTTTTTACATAGATTTAAGTATGGTTACTCCTTACAACTACCCTCCAAGATAAACACTGTATAATCCCCATTTTACAGATGAGGAGACTGAGGTTCGGAGAGAGTGAGTGACTTGCCCCGGGTCACACAGTTGGTCATTGTCTGCTTTGTACTTATCATTTTCTGGATTCTCCACTCTGAGTAGTTTTGGCTTTTGTAATCAGAACAAAAACGCACAGGGATTTTAAGAAAAATTAAACTGCACTGCTGGGTCACAGAGGCTCCCAGGCTCAGCTGGAGATAGCTTTACTTCACAGTTTGTATAGACTGTGGTACTCCTGGAGGGCAGGGCTCTGGTCCTTGTGATCTTCTGTTTGTTAGCCTGTCTGGGTATAGCCCCCCACTCAGGGCCTGTCCCTACCCCTGTTTGATGAACCTCCTGGCTAATGGCCTACCTCCACACTTTCTGGCCTTTGCCCCTTACATGGAAGGCCCACATTGCTAGCTCCTTTCTGGACACATACCTCCACAGCCTATCCCTGGAATAGCAGAGGCTGACAGTGGTCGGGCTTCCCCTGTCAGCCTGATCTCAGGGACATAGCAAAAGGTGGGAGCAGAGGAGGACATTTGTCCTAAAGCATCTGTCTCTGGGGGTTCCACAAAGATGCTAGTGTTTCAGTTCTAACAGAGAGGTGGCCGCGTATAGGGAGATAGGCAGAACCGTTTACATTGGGCCCTGGAACTTTTGACTCTGGAAAGGACACTGCCCCGTCTTTTCCCTGCCTAGATCAGCATCCTGCTGCTCCACTACTGATTACACAGGACATCCACACTTTGGGGGTCACACTAGCTGCTAGCATGGTTCAAATAGAAATAGAAGTTCTCTGGAGGGGAGGGGCGGCTGGCACTCCACCCTTCTTCCCATGCCCTCTCCAAGCCCTGGCCCCTGTCCCAAATACAATTGTGGGGCAGCATGGGGAGGCCGGCCTGCAGGATATGGAGAGAAGGAAGAGCGGATGAGGCGTCTTGAGATCTGCGAGCTGGAGCAGGAACATAAGACCCCAATTTAGGCATCTCTGCTTGGTAGCCTTCCAGAGGCCACGGAGTTGGAGTTGTTTGGGAAAAACAATCAATAGGAGACCTGGGATCTAGTCCTAGCTTCTCCTCTCACTGACTGTGGGACCAAAGCAAGGCCCTTCCCTTCCCTGGGCCCCGAAATCCTTCTCTGGGCCCCAGAATCCTTCTCCGGAAGATGGCGACAAGAGTACCCATCTCACTGGGCTGTCCTGAGAATCAAGAGACACCCACACTATGATGGAACAGTATCTTGTATCTTGGAAAACAGTGTGGAACCATGTGCCGGTTAGGAAGCCAAGAGGTTATCTCTCTCTCCAAGGCTCCTTAGCTCTGTAACTTTGGGGGTTGCATACTTTTGAACAACCCAGTGAAAGCAAGGAGCCCATCTCCTATAAAAGCACACAAAACGTGGCACATCATTTCAGGAAGCCCTTTAACCTCGTGGGTCCCTTTCATAGGCCACTTGCAGGCTAAGAAGCCCTGGCCTGTGTCAGTGGTTAACCCCTTTCCTAGCTTGCCTCTGCTCACATACCTACAGGGATGGGGGACTCACTCCCCTCCAAGCAACTGGTCCAGGTTTGCGGAGCTCTGACTTTCCTTCTGCTCGGTTAAAAGCTGCCTCCCTGGAGCATTTCTTGGAGACTTCCCTGCCCAAGGAACCTGAGAAATGCCTGGGACCAGATGCGCTCAGGCTCTGTGCTATCTGGGCAGTAGGGATGGGGTTTCCTCCACTCTAAGCCAGACCAGCTACTTTGCTGCTGCTGCTCCCAGGAGACGATGCTGGATTTTCTTCCTCATAAAGTCGTCCTCCAAGTCACTCTGGAGCCAGCATGTGGCCAGGCCCTGGCAGCCAGCTGGTCTGCTCAAAGTCCAAAGAGGAAGGAGGCGGCTGGGGGAGCCTGACAAGCCCTCTTCCCCCAGGATGAAACACTCTCAAAAGCAGCGTTTAAAGCACCCTCCTACCCCAGCAACCCCCTTCTGCCATCTCCCTGGCATGGGACAATGTCCCCATGTAAGCTCAGAAACCAACTTGGAATGCTGATAGTAGCTACCTCATAGAGATGCACGGAGTGTTAAGTGAAGTGATGAACGTACAAAGCCTGGACTGTACCAAATAGCAGTTCCCTTCTTCTTTCTGTCCCTCTCCCCAGGGGCTCTCCACGCCAGTGGAAAGCAACGGGAATGGGCGTGGATTGAGTATTTACTGGCCCATGTTCTGGGCAGGTTAGATCTTGACAAGAACCCCATCAATAGGTTCGACTTGGTTTCCTAGTTCACACAGCTGGCACTGGGTAATGAGGGATCTGAACCCAGGTCTGGCTTCCTCAAGCCCACATCTTGCCTTGCATCATGCTGCTTCCCAGGGAGGGAAGATGATACCCTCCCATGTAAAGCAGCCTCTCCTTTAAGGTTCTTAAGGGTCACCATTCTGATTGTTTTGGGAAGAGAAGGAGCAAAGCGGTCATTGGATTCCAATAGCTCCCACATCCTCCCCAAGCTGTGCTTGGAGTGACTCCCCTCCCACCGCTGCCCAGCCTGCCAACAGGTGTAAGACCATTGAGGTGGGGAGGAGCTGGGCCTGGCTTCTAGGGCCTGCTGGGTAACGACCAGATCTATGCATTTAGAGTAAACAAGAGGGCCCCTTCTGGCTTCACCGGGAGGAACCAAATGGCCTGAGCATTCAGGTAGGCAAGACAGGCCTGTGAAAGGAAAAGTTCGTTCAGCTCAGATCAAGAGACTTACTTCTTGGGCTTCCCTGGTGGCGCAGTGGTTGAGAGTCCGCCTGCCGATGCAGGGGACACGGGTTCGTGCCCCGGTCCGGGAAGATCCCACATGCCGCGGAGCGGCTGGGCCCGTGAGCCATGGCCGCTGAGCCTGCGCATCCGGAGCCTGTGTTCCGCAACGGGAGAGGCCACAACAGTGAGAGGCCCGCGTAACGCAAAAAAAAAAAAGAGAGACTTACTTCTTGGGTGGCTAGGTGAGGCCTTTGGTGGCGTGGGCTGAGGGCAGGAACAGGGTGGAGTACCAGATTAGCCTGGGAATGAAGGTACTGTTGAGCTGGAGTAGGGCTCGCTTGAGGCCCCCGGGCATCTGGGCTGAGTGGGAGCTGGGGCTCCTGTGCCTGGCGGGGCTGCCCTCCAAGGCACCCTCAGTCAGCCTCAGCTTCCCTCGGTGCTTGCTCAGGGAAGGCATTCCTGTGCCTGGGATGGCAGAGCTGGCAGGCCGTTGCCATGGCAGCCCAGGGACTGAGAAGAGGAGCAGGAGAGAAGTGGCCTGGGGGTTGTTATTGAAGGAAGGCACTTCCTGGATTCTTTGGTGCCCAGTCTGAGGGGATGTTGCAGTCCAGGGCTCATGGCTGGCAATTGAAGATAGGGCCTTCCTCAGCCCACCCAGGGCTGGTCTCCAGTGTGTGTGTGTGTGTGTGTGTGTGTGTGTGTGTGTGCGCGCGCGCGTGCGTGCATGCGCACACGTGTGTGTATGTGTGTATGTGTGTATATCTGTTCATCTGTCTATGTGTGTGGGGACACAGAACCCCAGGGGACCATCTGTGTGTATGGATACGTGCGTATGTATACACTCATGTGGGTACGCAGAGGCCTGGAAGGGCGGGGGCCGTGTATGTGTGTATGTCTTTGGGTATGTTTCTTAAACAGTAAGGAAAGCAGGGAGAAAGACAAAAGCCCTAAGTGACTCTGGCTTTCAGAGGAGCCAGCCTGGTGTGGCGGGTGTAGGGAGCAGAGCAGGCCGGCCAGGGGCCTGATTGGAACCAGACTTGGCAAGGAGGGGCTATAAATGTTTTTTTGCTGCCTGTCCTGAGAAATTTATGTCACACCCACTCCATCATCCTGGCGGGGGCAGCCTCTCCTAGCTGCCTGTGGTTCTGGGCCTTCCAGCGCCACCAGCAACCACCATGGGGGTCCTCTGAGCTTCTCCAGTCCCAGACGAGAGCGGACCCCATCCTGTAATGCCCTGAGTCTGGCAGGGATAAGCTATGGGTGGATGAGGAGAAGGAGGAGAGAACTTGACCTCCAAATGCCCTTCCTGTGCACAGAGCCTGGATGAATGTGTGTGAAGGGCAGACATCAGGGTGGTGTCGAGAGGAGGGGAAGATGGGAGAGGGGTTGTGCCCTATTTACAACATCTTCCCTGCCTTCTCCTCCTCTTAATGAGGGATAGGGACCAAGGACGGACAGAAAAGAACAAGATGACCCCTAAAGTAGGCTTCAAAGACGATTTGGATTACAGATAGAAACTGAAGACCAGGAGGGGAAGGGACTTGCCCAAGGCCACACGTTGAGGGAACCAATGGCAGTCTCCAGCCACCCTGCTGTATGTGGTCTTTCTCCCCACATCCCATCTGGAGACCCCTCCTAACCTAGCATTAGGCCCTGTCTTTTTCTGATCATGTTACTCCTTCCTTAAAATCCTCCCATGGTTTGCCTTTGTTCTTACAATAAAGGCAAGACCGCTGGACACGGATTACAGGGTCTGCTCTTGTATAATCCCTGCCTACCTCTCCATCCACATCCTTTACCAAGCTCCCTCCTGCCACTGGGCCTTTGCACATGCTGTGCCCTCTGCTTGGGATAATTTTCTTTCCCTTTTTCTGTTTTCCTCGTACTTCTACTTCAGCACACAGCTCAAGTGTCTCTTGTTTAGGGAAACCTCTCTGTATCACCCTGGCTAGACATGATCCCCAGTGTTTCACTCTCCAGGCACCGGGGACGTATCCTCCAAAGCACTTCTCACTAATTCAATTTTACTTCTGTTGTGTACTTTGTGATAATGGCCACTTCCTCACCACACTCCATGAGGACAGGGACCACAGCCGCTTTTGCTTACTGAGGCTCCCCTAGTGCTCAGGATAGGCCTGGAGAATAACCAACAGTGACAAGGACATCAGGAGCTAATATTTGAGGCTTACCATGTGCCAGGCACTCTTCCAACTGCTTTACTTGGAATAGCACATTTAATCTTCACAAACTCCTTGAGGTAGTTACTATCATTATCCCCATTATACAGATGAGGAAAGCAGGGCACAGAGAACTTAAAACACTAGACTAAGGTCACACAGTAAGTAGTGAAGCTAAAATTTAAACCCAGGTAGCCTGTGTCCTTAACCGCTCTCACTGTACGTACTTACTAATAAATATTTGTTGACTACATACTTTTGTTTGAGCCTTCCCCACTTCAACCCTGAGGGGAGATGCCAGCCCCTGAGCACCTTCCTGGATCTTGGGGTAGGCCCTTCCCAGGACTCCTGCCAGCTGCCCATAGTCACTCATGCCCTGCGTCCCGTCTCCCAGCCTCCCCTACCCACACCACTAGCGACTGTCTGCTCCCTTGGATGATGTGAGAAGGTTCTCGGGCTGGGCAATGCCCCTGAGTCTCAAGAGGCACTTTTTTACCCTAAAACACTCTCTCTGGTCATTCCCTCCCAGCCAGAGTCCACTGGCCTACTCTCATCTACTCAGGCCTCCGTTTTCCCTTCTGTAAAATAGAGTTAGTTTCCATACTGCAGGGTAGTGCTGAGTATTCAGCGAGTTTGTCTGTGTGCGTTTGATAACGGCCAAGCACAAGACCCATACTAGTTATCACTTGTACTGTTATTAATAATCAGTTACCATGTAAACTGAAACTCTCTTCACGGATTCGAGCTCCAGAGCCTAGTGGGGACTGGAGAAAGAAAGTAACACATGGGGCTAACAGTGGGTGTTCAGTGTGCCCTTTTCCTGATCATGGTCTGCCACCCTTCTCCTCCTGCCCGCCTTCTCAGCGCCGCCACATGCAGGACAGGCTTTGGGCTGGTTAAGAACCCCCAGCCCTGTGTGGGGGAGGGAGTGGAACTCTGTCTCCCCACTGTTTTCCCTCCCTGACAGCCCCCCATCCGCCTTGCTGTTTCTCTGCCGGGCCAAGGGCAGGGAACACGAGGCCCCCTCCAGCCCCCCAGGGCCCACGAACCCTGCCCCCTTCCCACCATGGCGTCTTGAATAAGGCTGAGTCTCTGGCTCTTGGTGGGGGGTGGCTGTGGGATGGGGGGTGCACAGAGAGAGGAGGGTTACAAAAGCTGCGCCTTGCTTTCCCAGTGGCCACCCGGCGGCCAATGAATGCACAGAGCCACAGCCGGGGCGGGGGTGTGGGAGTGGGGGACAGCCAGTGTGTTTTCATTTTGCTCTGTTTGTTTTCTGTTTAGATCAACTGCTCAGTTCTGGTTTGGGCCTCTGAGGGCTGATGGGGTTTGGCAGGTAAGGATTTCTGGGGCCACCCATCTCTGCCTTCCACAGGGCTGTGGGCTCAGCTCCTGCCAGCCCCTGCAGAAGTAGGAAGCCCAGCCCACTCTACTTGCTTGCCAGCCCCATTCTTTCCACTTTCTCTCTTTTCTCCTTTTCTCTCTCTTTCCCTCTTTCCTTCTTTTGTTCTTTCTCTTTCTGTATCTCTGTTTCCCCCCTCCCTCCCTCCTCCTCCCCCTCCCTCCTCCTCCCCCCTCCCTCCTCCCTCCTCCTCCCCCCTCCCTCCTCCCTCCTCCTCCCCCCTCCCTCCTCCCTCCTCCCTCCTCCTCCCCCCTCCCTCCTCCTCCCCCCTCCCTCCTCCTCCCTTTCTCTCATCTGGCTCTTGGAGTTTGTCCCTGTCCCTTTTCTGCCTCCCCGAGCCTCTTTTTTTTTTTTTTTTTTTTTTTTGCGGTACGCGGGCCTCTCACTGTTGTGGCCTCTCCCGTTGCGGAGCACAGGCTCCGGACGCGCAGGCTCAGCGGCCATGGCTCACGGGCCCAGCCACTCTGCGGCATGTGGGATCTTCCCGGATGGGGCACGAACCCGCATCCCCTGCATCGGCAGGCGGACTCTCAACCACTGCGCCACCAGGGAAGCCCCCCCGTGCCTCTTTAATTCTTTCTTTCTTGCCACCTTTCTCCTTTTTCTCTATTTCTATGTCTCCTTTTTCCTCTTTCTCAGAAGAGAAGGAAATCAAGGCCTGGGCATTAGGAGACCTAAGTTCTGGCCAGTTTCCCCCTATTCGTTCTCTCTGAGTAACCTTCAACAAGTCCTTTCCTATCCCTGGGCCTCAGTTTACCCATCTGCAGACTGAAGGCTCTAACTTATGTGTCCTCCAAGAGCTAAGCTAGAAGATCTCGTATTTACTCTGTGAACGGGATGGGAGGGAGGGGATGGATCAGATTCTCTCTTCAGGGGGCAGGGCCTCAAAACACAGTCTGGAGAGGAGGGGGGCGGTCAGTGGAGAGCCTCCTTGAGCAGTGAGGGATTATGGGAAAGGGCAGAGAGAGAGGAGACACCCGTCACTGGTACCAAAAGCCAATCCAGAGAATGCAAGGAACAGAGCTGGGGCCTGGGGTCTGGAAATGTAAAGGCGCTGCTCCAGTGATGGCAGACCATAGGACTACAGAACAGAGCACTTGGTCTTGCTTCTTGGACTGCCATCTGCCTTCCATGTGGCCCTGGATCAGGCCCCCATCTTCGAGCCCACCTCTCCTCTCATTAGGACAATTGCCCACTACCTTCTAGTGACTTAAGGGTAAAGGAGTCGGAGCTAGGGAGCGCCACACACCGCTGCATTGCCTTTTCTCCTGGTTCCGCAGGCACCTTAACCTTCGAGCTGACCAAACCAAGCTCCTCCTCCACACCCACCCCACACCTCTCCCTCCTCCGGGGTTTCTTTCCACAGTGAATGGACGGCCATCCTCTTGGAAGCATTGATTTGAGGGCCTTGAGCTGGGCTCTCGCTTCCCCATCACCCCCCAGATCCCACCCATCTCCAGGTCACGTGGGCTCTGTCTCCGTGTGGCGCTCCTGCCCTCCCCACTGCCACTGCCACTCAATGCTGCCACCACCATTTCCTGCTTGGACTCACGCCACAGCCTCCTCCTGCTCTCTCGGTCTTCTGTCTCTCCATCTCCAATTTGGCCTCCACGCAGCTGCCCAGGTGACCCCAATGTTTAGACTTCACGATAACTTCAAGTTTTTGGCTATTAGCAATAAGACCACTATAAACATTCACATACGTGTCCTTTGGTAACTGAATTGCTGGGTTGTAGGATAAGCCTATGTTCAGCTTTGGTAGATATGTCTCAGTTTTCCAGAGTATTTGTACCAGTTTATACTCCCCCCCGCCAGCGATGCAAGATAGTTTTTGTTGTTCTTCATCTTCACAAAGAGTTGGTCATTTCCATTTTCTTTCATTTTACCCATTCTGGTAGGTGTACAGTAGCATCTCATTATGATCTCATTTTGTATTTTCCTTTTGACTCATTAAATTGAACACCTTTTCGTATGTTTATTGGCCACCTTAATATTCTTTATTTTCTGAAGTGTCTGTCAAGGTCCTTGGCACATTTTTCTATTGGGTTGCCTAATCTATTCTAGATTGTGAGTCCTTTGTCAGATATACCTGTTGTAAACACTTTCTCCTCTTCTGCGGGTGTTCTTTTCACCCTCTGAAAACAGTCTTTGAATGGACAGAAATTCTTTATTCTTACATAGTCCAAATTATCAACTCTTTCCTTCATGGATAGCATTTTTTCCATCTTATTTAAGAAATCTTTGTCTACTCCAAGTGCACAAAGTTGTTCCCCTATATTTTCCTCTGAAAGCTTTATTGTTTTGAATTTCACATTTATAGCTACAATCCATCTGGAACTGATTTCTGTGTGTGACGTGAGGTAGGGGTCAAGATAAATTTTTTTTCCACATGGCTATCCAACTGACCCAGCACCATTTTTTTTTAAAGTTTCCAATGTACTACAGTGTCATTTTTGTCATAAATTAGGTGACTGTGTATGTGTGGGTCTGGTTTGGAATTTTCTATTCTTCCCATATGTCGGTTTCTATATCCTTATGCCAATACCACAATGTCTTAATTACTATAAATTTCTAGGTCTTGGTATCTGTTAGAATCCTCCAGCTATGTTCTTCTCCTTCAAGATTACCTGGGTTATTCTTGGCTTTTTGCATTCCCATCTGAATTTTAGGACTAATTTGTCAATTTCCATCACCAAAAAAAAAAAAAAAAACTTGCTGGGATTTTTAAGTGAGATCACATTGACTCTGTAGATTAATTTGGGAAGAACTGACATCTTTATAATATAGACTTTTCTAATACATGAATATGGTTTATCCCTTAATTTACTTGTCTTCTTTCATTTCTTTCCATAATATTCCTTTTAGTTTCCTGTGCAGAGGCTTTCCACATCATTTATTTGATTTATTCCTAAATATTTGATGTTTATGCTATGGTAGGGTTTTTAAAACTTTCTTTTTCTATTTTTTGGCTGGCATAAAGAAATACAATGGATTTTGGCATATTGACTTTATACCCAGTGATACTTCTAAATTCACTTATCAATTCTAATCGTTTGTCTATAGATTCTTCTGGACTTTCTATATACACTACCATATCAAGTGCAAATAATGGCAATTTTACTTCTTCCTTTCAAATCTTTGATTTCTTTTGCTTGCCTTACTGCACTAAGATCTCCAGTACAATATGGAATAGAAATGGTGAGAGTGAGCATTCTCGTCTCACACCTAGTCTCAGTGTATGAAAACGTTCAATATTTCACCATTAAGTATGTTGTTTGCTGAAGGTTTTGATAGATGCCCTTTATCAGGTTGAGGAATCTCCTTCTTCCTAGTGTGCTGAGAGTTTTATCATGAATGGGTGTTGAATTTTGTAAAGCACTTGTTAGGCATCCGTCATAATTTTAATCCTTTTTCCTCCTAGGTGAACTACAAGGATTCATTTTTGATTGGTAAACCACTCTTTTTTTTTAACATCTTTATTGGAGTATAATTGCTTTACAATGGTGTGTTAGGTTCTGTTTATTTGATTGCTAAACCACTCTTGAATTCCCAGATTAAAAAGCATTTGGTCATGATGAATTATTTTTTAATATATCGCTGAATTCCATTTGTTAATTGCTTAAAGTAAACTTTTTTATTTTGTGATCACTGTAGATTTACATGCAATTGTAAGAAATAATACAGGGATGTCCTATGTACACATTAACCAGTTTCTCCCAATGGAAATATCTTACAAAAATATAGTATTATCACCAGCAGGATAGTGACATTCATACAGTCCATCACCACAGGGATCCTTCGTGTTGCCCATTCACAGCTATACCCACTTCCCTCCTGCTCCAACTCCTTTTTAACCCCTGGCAACCACTCATCGCCATTTCTATAATTTTGTCTTTTCAAGAACATTATATAATGGAGTCATTAAGTATGTAACTATATGGGATTGGCTTTTCCACTCAACAAAATCCTCTGGAGATTTATCCAAGCTGTTGCATGTGTCAGTCGTATATTCCTTTTTGTTGCTGAGTAGTGTTCCATGGTGTGGATGTACCAGAGTTTGTTTATCCACTCACCCATTGAAGGCCATCTGGGCCATTCCCATTTGGAGCTATTAGAAAGCAAGCTGCCATAAGCATTCATGTACAAATTTTTGTGTGAACCTTAGTTTTAAATTCTCTCATATAAATGTCCAAGTGTGCAGTTGCTAGGTCATATCGTACTTGAATGTTTAGTTTTATAAGAAACTCCAAACGGTTTTGTAGAGTGGCTGTGCCACTTTACAGTCCCACCAGCAATGTATGAATGATCTGGTTTCTCTACCCTCACTAGCATTTGGTATTGTCACTTTGTAAAGAAATTTTAGCAATTGGATAGCTATGTAGTTATAGCTCATTGTGGTTTTAATTTGCATTAATGATGTTGACTAACCTTTCATGTGCTTATTTGCCATCTGTATATCCTCTTCGGTGAGCTGTCTCTTCATGTCCTTTGTCCATTTTCTAATTGGATTATTTGTTTTGTTTTGTCTTGTTCTGTTTTGTTTTTGTAAATTTATTTATTTATTTTATTTTTGGCTGTGTTGGTTCTTCGTTCCTGAGCGCGGGCTTTCTCTAGTTGAGGTGGGAGGGGGTTACTCTTCGTTGCGGTGTCCGGGCTTCTCATTGTGGTGGCTTCTCTTGTTGCGAAGCATGGGCTCTAGGCATGCGGGCTTCAGTAGTTGTGGCACACGGGCTCAGTAGTTGTGGCTCGTGGGCTCTAGAGTGCAGGCTCAGTAGTTATGGTGCACAGGCTTAGTTGCTCTGTGGCATGTGGGATCTTTCTGGACCAGGGCTAGAACCCGTGTCCCCTGCATTGGCAGGCAGATTCTTAACCACCGCGTCACCAGGGAAGCCCTTGTTTTACTGTTGAGTCTTAAGAGTTCTTTATATATTCTACATACAAGTCCCATGTCAAATGCATGGTTTACAAATATTTTCTCCCAGTTTGTAGCTTGTCCTTTCATCAATTTCTTTACAGAACAAAAATATTTGATTTGATGAAATCCAATTTATCCATTTTTGTCTTTTATGGATCATGCTTCTGGTTCATATCTAAGAATTCTTCACCAATAATTAAGTTCTGAAGATTTTCTCCCGTGTTTTCTTCCAAACAATCTCTAGTGTTATGTTTTATATTTAACTCTGTGATTCACTTGGTTAATTTTTGTGTAATGTGTGAAATTTAGGCTAAGGTTCATCTTTTTGCCTATGAATGCCCAATTGCTCCAACATCATTTGTTGAAAAGGTGATCTTTCCTCCACTGAGATGCGTTTATACCTTTGTCAAAAAATCAGTTGGGCATATTTGGTGCAGATCTGTTTCTGGGTTCTATTTTTCTGTCTATTCTGGGATCTATTTTTCTTCCACTGTTCTGTATATCTCTTCTTCTGCCGATACTGCATAGTCTTGATTATAGTAGCTATATAATAAGTCTGAAAATCAGGTAGAGTTATTCCTCACACTGTATCTAGTTCTTCTGCCTTTCATATACATTTTAGAATAATCTTGTCTATATCTATTTAAGAAGCTTGCTGGAACTTTGATAGGAATAGCATTAAACTTATATATCAATTTGGAGAGAATTGACATCTTTACTGTGTCATTCTTCCGATCCATGAACACCTGGGTGTCTATTTATTTACATCTTCTTTGATTTCTTTTATCAGCATTTAAAAATTTTCAGCATACAAGTCCTACACATGTTTTGTTACATTTATACCTAATTATTTTTTTAATATTTGGAGAGACTATAAATGGAATTGCATTTAAAATTTTGGTGTTCACATGTTCATTGTTAGTATAAAGAAATACAAGTGACTTTTTTGTATGTTTATCTTGTATCTTGTGACTTTGATGAACTTACTTATTAGTTCTAGGAGATTTTTTTGTAGATTCCTTGGGATTTTCTATGTAGACAATCAAATCATCTGCAAATGAGAACCATTTTATTTCGTCCCTTCCAATCTATATGCCTTTTCTTTTTTCTTTTACTTTCTTTGCTCCTTCTACTTCTTTCCTTATTGCACTGACTAGAACTTCCATCACTATTTTGAATGAGTAGAATCCTTGCTTTGTTCTCAATCTAAGGTGAAAATCATTCAGTCTTTTGCCATTAAATACAATGTAGAATTTTGTAGATGGTCTTTATCAAGTTGAAGAAATTACTCTCTTCTCAATACTTGAGTGCTTTTTTTAATGAAAGGGTGTTAGATTTGGTATAATGGTTTTCTATATCAGTTGATAAGTTCACTGATCTTTCTTTCTTAGCCTGTTAACATGGTGGATTACACTGACTGATTTCCAAGCATCGAACCAGCCTTGCATTCCTGGGATAAACCCCACTTGGTCATGGGGTATACTTCTTTTTATATATTACTGAATTCTATTTGTTGATATTTTGTTGAGAATTTTTCTGTCTATTTTCATGAGGGATATTGGTCTTGGTTTCCTTTTTGTGTACTCTCTTCATCCAGTTTTGGTATCAGGGTAATGCTGGATTCATAAAATGAATTGGGAAGTCTCTGCTCCTCTTTCGTTTTCTGGAAGAGATTAGAATTAGTGTTCATTATTCTTTAAACTTTTGGTAGACTTCTCCAGTGAAGCCATATGTCCCTAATGATTTCTTTGGGGGGATGTTTTTAATTACAAATTCAATTTCTTTGATAGTTATAGGACTATCCAAATTATCTGTTTCATATTGGATGAGTTGTGGTAGTTTGTGCTTCCTGAGGAATTAATCCATTTCATCTAAGTTGTCAAGTTTGTGTGTAGTGTTGTTCATAGTGTTCCATTATTGTCCTCTTGATGTCTGCAGGGTCTGTATTGATATCCTCTGTTTCATTCCTGATATCGGTAATGTGTATCTTCTCTCTTTTTCCTGTGTCAGTCTTGCCAGAGATTTGTCAATTTTATTGATCTTTTCAAAGAATCAGCTTTTTTGTTCCACTGATTTTTCACCCTTGAAATCCTGGTATATACCTCACTTGGTCATGATGCATTATTCTTTTAATATGTTTTTTTATTTCGTTTCCTAATATTTTGGCTTTGGGTTTTTTCATCCATGTTTACAAGAGAGATTAAGCTGAAATATTCCTTTCTTACTATGTTTTTACCTAGTTTTGGTATCAAGATTTGTCTAGTTATTTGGCTAGCCTCATAAGAAGTGTCGGGAAGATTTCCTTCTTTTTGTATTCTCTGGGAGGATTTGTGTAATATTGATGTTATAAGACACATCGAGTTTTGTGCATTTATGTATGTTTGGGGGCAAATAGTTTCATCTCTGTGCATGGAGCTAGGTGGAGCAGGGTAACGTATTTTTGATCTTTTACCATCTGCCAGACACCATGCTAGGAATTTTACATTCATTATCTCATTGTTTCCTTATAAAAATCTCACTGGACAAGAATTTTTATACTTGCCTCTGAGCTCAGAAAACTGAGATTCATTGACCTGCCTAAGATCATACAGATGTGGGATTCAAAGCTAAGTCTAATTTGTTGACCTCTTACTACTGCAGTCTAGGCACTGTGCCCTAAGATGGTCATCTGCTGTAACACTGAATCTTTCCAACAACTCAGTGAGAGAGTCATTCTGCTTTTCACTGTAGAGATGAGGAAGCAGAAGCTCAGAGAAGTTGAGGAACTTGACCCAGCTAAACATCTAGGATGTGACCAAGCTGAGCTCCAGGGTGATATTTTGCCATTCTCCAGCCAGACTGTGTTCTTTGTGCTGCTGTGCCCAGAATGTTCCTCTCACAGCAATAAGCACATTCTTATGTGTTAGCGACTCTGCCAGCATTGTTAGCAGCTCAGGGCAAGAAAGGGGTCGCGCTGGCCGGACAGCTGCTGGCCCCAGGTTCCAGGTGCAACAATGAATCAAAGCTGCAGACAGAGCTGGGGAGATAGGCTGCTGCGCAACTGGAAGAAAGGGGCTTGGGAAACTGGGCCCTGAGGTTTTGAGACTGGAAAGTGGCTTGGCAGACCCTCACATGGGCCAGGAGACAGGATGACAGGTAAGGAGGTGGTTGGGGGCTAGAAGGTCTGGACCCTGGTGGGTCACAGTGCCACCCTTCTCTCATTTCCTAGGCTAGGGCAGGCTGGACTAAATTTCCTTTGTTTCTGCAAAGCCCAGGCCTGAGCCACTACTAACTCCTAGGGAAGGAGAGAGGGTGGAGGAAAGAAGAGAGGTGCCCTGAGGCCCTAGCCCCAGCCAGAGGCATGGGGATCAAGTCTAGGCTCAATAATATGGCAGAGTAGAGGAGGTCCTTACAGATCACTTGGTCCAATCACCCCAGTGTCTAGGGGAAAACCAAGGCCCAGAGAGATGAGGGTGAAGTGATTTATTTGTCCTAGGCCACACAATCCTAAACAACCGCCTGGGAGAGAGCAAGGGCTCAGACTGAGGGGTGTGGGATGTGGGGCGAATAGGGTGTGTGTGTGTGTGTATACTGAGGTTCCTTCTATATAGCGTTGTATAGTGTGGTGGAGACAGCACGAATTGTGAGGCCTGATTCCTCCATGTGTTAACTTGTGACTCTAGGAGCAAGTTACTAGAATGTTCTGGGCATCAGTGTCTTCATCTGTACCTCATCGTGGTAACTACCTCTTAGGGTTGCATACAGATAAAATAAGTTTATTTTCATATATATATATATATATATATGTATATATATGAAACACTTAGAAGTATGTCTGGCACATAGGAAGCACTACATAAGTGCTATTGTTATTACTGGAAGCCCTTGGATGGGGTGGGAAGAACAGGGGCTCAAGGGTCAGCCTGCCTGTGTCCCATTCCAGACTGCCACGCCGACTGTGTGGCTTTCGGCAAATTTCTTCCTTCTCTGTGCCTCAGCAGCCTCATCTGCGATACATGTAATGTGGAACTGGTAAGAGTCTCTCGTTCGCAAGGTTGTTGAGGAATTCAGCGCTATGACTTGGACAGATCACAGGGCTCACAGAAGGCCTTGGAGAAAAGGTGGCTGTTATAACTGCTATCATCCTCCGGGGTTTCTGCCCCACATCCTTCAGGCTGGTCCCTCCCCACCAGAGCTGGGCGAGAGCTCTAACCCTTCAAGTTTCAAGCCCTGCAGCCTCTTTGCTCCTGCCCTTAGGGTGGCTCACTGACTTGACAACTTCCTTTCTCCTCCCAGGATTGGCGGCTGGGAGAGCTTTGAGGGCGGTGCCAGCTGGAGGCCCCAGTGATGGTCATAGGAAGTGGAGAGATAGGGTCTGGCTGCAGAAGATCTCCCGCTAGCTTGGCAGGGACCCCTTGCCTCAAAGCATCCCCTCCATCTGACCCTGTCCTGGCGCTCAGTGGAGCTGAAGCAGCCAGTTAGAAAGAGGATCAGAGATTCACAGGCCTTCTGAATAGAGACCACTCCCTGTCCCCACGCACTTTACTTTAGGGAAAGGGGACCGCAGACCTAGAAAGAAGAAGGAATGTGGCCAAGGCCACATAGCAATGATTACCATTCTACAGAGTGAGAAGCTGTGTCTCAGAAACATCAAATGCAGAGTTAAGATCACAGCACAGATCTCCTAAATGCTGTCTTTTCTAGAACCAAATAGGTCAGAGCTGGAAGAAATACTAGTTAGGGGACATTTGAGCCTAATCCCATTTCGTAGGTGAGTAACACTGAGGCCCAGAGAGGGAAAGGGACTTGCCCAAGGTTCAAAAGGAGTTAGTGGCAGAGGTGGGACCCAAACCCAGGGCTCCTGATCCCTTAGCCAGGGCTCTTCCCATGCCCCACAGCTGCAGAGGGAGCGATGGTGGGCCCAAAAGTTTGGTGGGGGGGGGGGGAGGCGGTGAGGGGGAAGACACCCAGCACAGTACTGGGATGCTTTTAGCTCTCACCCAGTCAGAACTGCTGTCTTCCCACTCCCCCTGGCTCTCTGAGACCCCTGTCTCACTTACCTCACTGGTCCCCTGTGGAAGGCATTCTCATGACAGAGCCCTAAAGAGGGTCAGAGACCTGAGTTCCAAGCTGTGTGTCCTCTCTATGGGCCTCTGCTTCTCTAACTCTAAAGCAGTGTGTGTGGAGTGTGGGGCAAGGACGGACTGGTTGAGTCACAGCATTTGAATTAACTGTAGAGCTGGGGAAAATCCCGATGCCTAGGCCCTTCCCCAAGCTCATGAAATCAGAATCCCGGAGGTGGGCCTCAGGCTTGAGTGGTGGGTTTAATCCGCCAGGAAATTCAAATGAGCAGCGGGATGGAGAAGATCTCCAAGGGCTCCTCCACCTGACTACTGCTGAGATTCCATGACCAACGCAGGGTGTCTTGGGTTGAGGGGCGGGGGTGGCCCTGACAGATCTGCTCGCACAGCCCGCACAATGAGCATGCCAGCCCAAACTACAGGCCATTTTCCCAGGGTTAGAAAATTGCTTTGGGGTTTCCGGCACTGTCTGCATTCCTCCTGGGACGCTGCTCCTGTGGTAGGAGTTTGCCTGTCCACACCCCTCTGCCTCCTCTCCCCCTGACACCCCCACCCCCTCCCTGGGCTGGCTGACTTCATGTGGCAGAGAAACAATGCAGGCTCTGGAATCATAGCAGGCTTAGGGTGAAGGCCCTGCTTCACCACGAGTAGCTTTGCAGCCTCAAAAAAATCATTTCACCTCCCTAAACCTCAGCTTTCCCATTTCTAAAATACGGAGAGTAGCAATACTTAGCTCACATCCAGCGTGCTGAGCTCAGAGTCCTGCTCTAAGGAGTGCTCCGTGAATGGTGACTCCCCTCTCCTGATACCCCAGGGGAAGCCCAGCTCCTGGCTTCCTCAGAGGAGCCCAGGGCAAACCATCCTGCTCTCATTTCCAAGACTCAACATCCAGAGAGTGAAAAATCTGCCTTCTGCGTTTGGCAGAATGCAATTTCTAGCTCACAAGGCATGTCCACTTCTGCTTGCTTGTAAGGCCATCCCAACAAGCCCACGAGAAAGGAATTATAATCCCTACCATACAGGGGATGAAGCTGGAACTCATAAAGAGTCAGACATTTGCCCGTAGCCACTCAGTTTAGAATTGATAGTGCTGAGATTTAAAACCAGGGCCATCTGGCTCCAGAGCCCAGACTGTATCTTCAGTGTCTTAACCTGGCAAGATCAGGGAAGGTGCTGCTCCAGTGGGCAAGGCCTACACTGACATCAAGCCATTTCAACAGGGATGCAAATGCCCATCGAAGGTGACTGTGAGATCTAAACGCCAGAAAGCTGGTGGTCAGACACACACACACACACACACACACACACACACACACACACAGAGTAGGGTGGGAGTCAGTGACAGTTATCATTGCATAAGTATTGCCGTCAAGGTTAAAGCAGACACTCCACAACAACCACCATGGAAGGAGGTTGGCAAATTGATATTTGCTGAGAAGGATGGTAATGGAAACGATGAATGGGCCTGCCACACCCTTGCATACTGACAGCTTCTTACACACACACACACGCACACACACACACACACACAGACGTGCACACACGATAATAAAATTAGCAACAATCAGCCCTTTCTGTGTCTAGCTTTACAACATATGCAGAAGAGTCTTCTCATGTCTATCATCTCATTTCCCCCAACAATGTATTCATTCAACAAATATTTATTGAGCACCTACTATGTGCCAAGCACTGTTCTAGGTGCTTGAGATACATCAGTGAACAAAATTGGTATATGAAGATCTCTGTCCTTAAGGAGCCCATAGTCTGGTGAGAAGGGGCAAAAGGTAAAGATAAATAAAATATATCATATGGTTGATGGTGATAAGTGCTGTGAGGAAAAAAATAAAGCAGGAGGCAAGAGGGTCAGGGTGTCCAAGGGCGAGGTTGCAAGTTTAGCTACCATAGCCAAAAAAGTCACACTGAGAAGGTAACATTTGAGAAAGCTCTGAAGGAGGTAAGGAAGTGAACCATACAGATATCTGCAGAAAGACCATTCTAGGCAGACCGAACAGTCCATGCAAAGAATGTGAGCTGGTTGTGTGTCAGAAAGTTTTGAAGAAATGTAAAGAGGCCAGTGTGGCTGGAGTTGAGTGAGCAAAGAGCAGCATATGAAGGCAGAAAATTAAGGAAGGACCAGATTTCAGAGAAATTTTGGCCACTGTGGTGACTTCGGCTTTGCTAGTAGAGAGATGGGGAGACTTGGGACCTGATTTGGGTTTCACAGGATCCCTCAGGCGTAGATCCTTAAGGTGTAGAGAATGGGCTGTGAGGACAAGGGCTGAAGGGTGGTCTAGAGCAGGGGTCCCCAACCCTCGGGCCAGTGCCGGTCCGCAGCCTGTTAGGAACTTGGCCACTCAGCAGGAGGTGAGCGGCAGACGAGCAAGCGAAACTTCATCTGCCGCTCCCCATCGCTCCCCATCACTCACATTACTGCCTGAACCATCCTCCACCTCAGCCCCCCCATGTGTGGAAAAATTGCCTTCCATGAAACCAGTCCCTGGTGCCAAAAATGTTGGAGAGACAGACAAAAAGGGCAGAGACAGTGGAGGTGGTAGAAAGTGGTTGGATTTTGGATGTATTCTGAAGATAGAGACAAAAGGCTTTACTGACCAATGGGATGTAGGGGGTTGAGAAAAGAAAGGTGTCAAGGAGTACCTCACATGGTGTTAAGTCCACACGTCTCCACCTCTGCTGTCACCACCCTGGTCAGAGGCAACACCCCCTCTCGCAGAGACCTTGACAATGGCTACCTCACTGAGGCTCCTTCTCTCATCCCTCCCTGCTGCAATCTACTCTCCACCCAGCAGCCAGAGGGATCCTTTTAAAATGTAAATCAGGCCATGTCACTCTCCTCCTTAAAAGCCTCCCTTGGCTTCCCATGACACTTAGAAAAAAAGTCCAAGGCCCACATGAGGTGGCTCCTATCTGCCTTTCCAATAATCAGTGATCTTTCCTGCCTCTATCCCTATCGTCTGCTCTGCTCCAGCCTGCTCTGCTGTTCCATAAGATCCCAAGCTCGTGCCAACCTTAGGACCTTTGCGTCTGCTGTTTTCACTGCCTGGAATGTTCTTTCTCTATTCTGCATGGTTGGCTTCTTCTCATTCTTCAAGTCTCGGCTGAGATGTCACCTCCTGAGAAAGATCACCATCACTTCATCTAAATTAGACTTGTCATTCTGGGTTTTCTCTCTCATAGCTCCTTCCTTTTGTTTTTATTCCCTTCAGAGCACGTTCCATGGACAATATGTGGATTTGCATGACTTTCGTCTCCTTCACTAGACTGTCAGCTCCCTGAGAGCAAGGGCAGGACCATGCAGACTTGGCCACCTCTGTATCTCAGTGCCCGGTTCCAAGACAGGCACACAGTGTTGATGAGTGTGTGTGTGGCAGGGCACTAAGTGATTTACGGGCATATGCTCATTTAATACCTACAACAAGCCTGTGAAATAGGCATTGCTATTATCCCCATTTTATAGATGAGGAAACTGAGGCACTAGGGATGTCATAAGGTTTGCAAATGGTAGAGCCAAGATTCAAACTCATGTCTGTCTGACCCCACCACCTGTATGTACCCTTTATAATCACACACACACACACACACACACACACACACACAGTGGATGTGCTCTGGAAATACTTTTTAAAAGAATAAAGGATTGAAAATGTTAAAAAAAATTAGGCTTAAACTCAGGTCCATCAGACGTGAAATCTATATTCAACCTCCACTTCTTAGGCTGACATAATGGAGTGCCCCATACCATTTTTGATGTGAGATTGTGCAAAGAACATGATCTTTGAAGCCAAGCAGATCTAGGTTCAAATCCCTGTCCCACTGGATACTATGTGACCTCAAGCAAGTCACTTCACGTCTGTGAACCACTGTTTGCTCATCTCTAAAATGGGAATGATAGTCACCTCCTAATTCTCAGGGTTGCTCTCAAAAGTGTCACTTTGGACAAGCCTCTGAGTCTGTTTCTTCCTCCAGTATTCTTGAATTTAATGACATTCTATGGTTAATCTCAATCTATCCTGCTGGAGTTTCCTTCACCCATTTAACATGTCCCTCTGTCCATCTATCCATCCACCCATCCATCCATTCATTCGTCAATACTGATGAAGGCCCCTGCTGTGCACCAGGCCCTATGATAGGCCATGAGCTCCAGAGGAAAGTAAGATATTAACAAAGTTTGGATCCTAGGGTTCAAATAGCAGTTGAGGTCTCTATCATGTCATGTGCTACCAACAGGAGTGAGGGCCTAGTGCTTCCTATTGAGTGAAAGCAAGCAAGCTGGCCTGACGGCAGTGGCATGCACCCTTTGTAAGGGCTGAAATTATGCTGGTTCCCCTCCTGATCCCAGTGCCTCACATAAGTTAAGTCCTGACTATTTTCTGACCTGCTTCTGAGCTGTAAAGACTCCATGATGAAGGGTTTTGAATATAATTTGAACTTTAGCCTGTAGGCCACATAGTTTCAAGCAGGGGTGTGACAAGATCATATTTGCTTTATAGAATGACTTTTCTGATCCCTGGTGTCTACTGGGTCATAAGGTGCAGAATTGAAAGCAGGGAGGCCAATGAGGAGACTATTGCACTAGTAACCATGAGAGATAATGGACCACTGGCCTCAGGTAGCAGCAGTGGAAGTAGAGACAAGTGGATGATTCACGAGGTATTTAAGAAGTAGACACACTTTGTGGTGGTAATCGAATGGATCTGGGGGTGAGGAAGAGAGAGACTTAAAGGTGACTCCCAGGTTTCTGCTTTGGACAACTGGGGAGCTGGCTGGAAGACTCCAGATGCCTCACCGTGGAGGCCTGGGACAGGGGAGTGAGTGAGAACTCAGTGGCCTTGACCTTCCCAAAGCAGCTTGCTTGGCGTTTGCCTCTATTATTAGCAAATATTTTCTTTCTTTGGGGCTACAACCCCTCAGCTCTGTCTTGCTCAGCCATAGAGGTAATGGCATGTTGACAGGTCCCATTTGCTAACACACCTTCATTTAAAGGGGCTCACTGACCCCTTAGTAACCTGGAAAATTCTCACTCTGCACTGTCTCTTCTTTCCTCTTTTTCTCTCCCTATTTTTCTCTCTTTTCTCTCTCTTCTTCTCTCTTCTCTCTCTTCCTCTACTTCTCACTCTGTCCTGTCTTTCTTACACGCAGAGATTCTCACATTCTCCGTTATACACACTCACATACACCACCTTGGGAGGACATCTGAATGCCTACGTGTACCTGTCTGTGCGGGTACACCCAGGAACGGGGGGTGAGAGGGAATGGAAACTTTAAGTGTAAACTTTAAAAAAAACAACAACGTTGATTTCAGACCAGACTCTTAGTTAAGGGTCAAAGAGGAGGCCCATGGAAAACAAGTTGCCTGGAGCCAATGAGAAGTTAACCCATTCATCCGGCAGACACTTCCAGGGGCCTCCTCCATGCCTAGTCTAGGTTGGGCCAGTCTGTAAAGATCATAGAAGTGAGTGAGACAGACAACCACTTCCCCAAACTGCCAGGCTGTGATCAGAGAGGTCACTGAGGAGGGAGTCACCAGTTGCCTGACTGGATGACAAGTTCAGAAAGACTTTACAAAGGAGGTGCCTTTTGAAATGGGCATTGGAGAGTGAATAGAAGTTCATTGTGCTTATAAGAGAGTAAGGACATCCTAGGTAGAAGGAACAACAGCATAGGCAGAGATCTGGAAGCATAAGAGAAAATAGCAAGTAGTTCATTGAGACTGAGTGGTAGACTACAAGTGGGAGAAAGTGGTGGGAGATGGAAGCTAGAGAAGATTGGGCTCTGAATGGCACGTGAACAAATTTGAATGGTAGGCAGTTAATTAGTACAGCTACCTCGGAGGGCCCATAGGCGGCTTCCATCAACATTTTAGATGCCCAGAACTTTTGACACAGCAGTTTCAGATCTCATTGTCTGCCCTGTAGAAACACTTGGCACATGATTATGCACAAGGATTACAACATTTTAATAACATAAAATAAAATGTATAATACTGTGAATAGCCACCAATAGGGAACTGGTTAAATAAGATATTTGTCCATCCCCACTAAGGAATATCTTGAGGCAGTTACAATAAATAAAGTAGATCTCTTGAGGATGGAACAAGAGTAAATAACATTTTTAAAATTGCAGCAAAATGGGTTGGTATACACACATATATTTCCTAGTTCTATCAACTGACGGGGCCTAAAAACAATGACACCTCAAGAGCAATGAGCACACCTAGTGACTAGATCTTGGTTTCTAACACTATCCTCCAATAAAATGTGCCAGCCCTCCTTGGAGAAATGGCTGATGTAGACCTGAGGCAGGGAAAGTCCAAGATAAGCCTGAACCGTCTTGTGGTGCCAGAAAATAAGGAAGTGCTTGGAAAAGAGTGGGGGCTGGACAGAAGAGCTCAGAAGCCAAGCGGAAGGAGATCCTGAGAGCCAAAGTGGGAACAATTTGAGCAGAAAATAAATAATGATAGTATTGGACTTTTAATACATATATTTTCAATTTTAGAACAGTTCTAGATTTACAGAAAGGGTGCAAAGGTAATACAGAAAGTTCCCATATACCCCACATCCATCTCATATGAGTGTGATTCATTTAGTACAATTAATGGAGCAACACTGAGACATTATTATTAACTAAAGTTTACACTTTTTTACTTAATGACTTTTACCTGTTTCCAGTGCCCCATCTAAGACCCCACATTACATTTAGTTGTCTTGTCCCCTTAGGATTCTGTTGGCTGTGGGTGTTTCTCAGACTTCCCTTGCTATTGATGACTTTGACAGTTTTGAGGAGTACTGGTTGAGTATTTTGTAGAATGTCCCTCAATTTGGATTTGAAAAAACCATGATGATTGTCTCATGGTTAAAGTGGGGGATGGGAGTGAGGAGAACTATCACAGAGGTGAAGTACCCTTCTCAACACATATCACCGATGTACACTATCTATTGATTCCTGCTGCCCACTGGGATCGCCTGGCTGAGGGAGTGTTTGTCAGGTTTCTCCACATTACTTTTTCCCCTTTTCCACACTGTTCTCTTTGGAAAGAAGTCACTATGCACAACACATAATTAAGGAGTGGGGAGTTATACTCTACCTTCTTGAGCGAGGAGAAAATATTGGATTTTAACCCATTGCATAAATGAAATATCCATTGGTCCATATTAACACTAACAAATATTTGAATGAATAAATAAATGGGGGAGGAGGGACAGCTTTTCCTTACAGTAAAATTCCAGTTCAGAGATGTAGAAAGAAAGAAGGCTACAGAACATGACTATTATCAGGATGGCATCACAGTAATAAATGGTGAGGCAGCAATAGATGCTACAATTAATAGACAAATGTGGAGTGTTTGTTTGAGGAGAAACGGGACTTGCATAGTCTCCAGATATCTTCCCAAGGTATCTGTCAACTACATATCAAAGGAAATGCAGGGGACTTCTCTGGGGACACAGTGGATAAGACTTCGCGCTCCCAATGCAGGGGGCCCGGATTCGATCCCTGATCAGGGAACTAGATCCCACATGCATGCCGTAACTAAGAGTTTGCATGCCACAACTAAGGATCCTGTGTGCCACAACTAAGGAGCCTGACTGCCACAACTAACACCCAGCACAACCAAATAAATAAATAAATATTTTTTTTAAAAAAGGAAATGCAGTAACTTTATAGTGAGGAAAGCCGCAAACATCAACTTAATCAAATGATCAAGATAAACATCACCAGTGATAAGAGATATTGACATCACAAACATCTTGGGATGATACACCAAGAAGGACCCAGCATCACGTCTGTGATATATAACCTCACTCTAGTCATGAGAAAACATCAGACAAACCCAAACTGAGGGACAGTCTATAAAACACCTGGCTAGTACACTTCACAAGTGCCAAGATCATGAAAGATGAACAGACTGAGGGGCTGTCACAGGTTTGAGGACACTAAGGAGAAACAGCAACTCAAAGAGATGTGGGGTCCTGGGCTTCCCTGGTGGCGCAGTGGTTGAGAGTCCGCCTGCCGATGCAGGGGACGCGGGTTCGTACCCCGGTCCGGGAGGATCCCACATGCCGCGGAGCGGCTGGGCCCGTGAGCCATGGCAGCTGGGCCTGCGCGTCCGGAGCCTGTGCTCCGCAGCGGGAGAGGCCACAACAGTGAGAGGCCCGTGTACCGCAAAAAAAAAAAAGAGAGAGAGAGAGAGAGAGAGAGATGTGGGGTCCTGGTTAGGATCCTGGAACAGAAAAAAAGGGACATCAGTGGAAAAACGGTAAAAGTCAAATAAGATCTGTAGTTTCATTAATAGTATCATACCAAGGTTCATTTCTTGGTTTTGATCATTGGACTAAGGTTATGTAAGATGTTAATATCAGGGTAAGCTAGGTGAGGGGTGTACAGGAGCTCTCTGTTCTATTTTTTTTTAACTTTTCTCTAAGTCTAAAATTAGTTCAAAATAAAAGGTTTGAAAAGTTGGAGGATAAAAGATTGAGGGCAGATACCTGGAAGGTCTCTGGCGGCAGAAACGTGAGATGTTTCAGTGGATTTTTGAAGGGTGCATGTCTCAGACAGTTAAAGAAAAGAGCCAGGGAAGAGGCCTGGGAGTTACACCCTTGGGTTCTCAGAGATCCTGAGAATGTTCTGGTCCCCTTTGGATCTAGGGTTGGGAGACCTCCTCTCCACAGAGCCGTCCTCCCAAAGATGTGTTCACCATAGTGGCCTAGAGTCGGCTGGGCTATGTCTCCAGAGCAGACCCTGGGTTCTGTGTCACGAGTTGGGATGGCAAATCCCTCCTCTTTTCTCCAGCTTGGTGCTGGGAGGGGCAGCCCTATGCATGCCCCCCTCTCAGCCTGGAGGACAGGGTGGCTGAGGTGATGCTGACGCAGTTGGGGGAAGTCTTGGCAAGCAGGCCAGCGGCAGAGCTCGGCCTCCAGAGGGAGGGCGGCTCAGACAGTGGTTAGCTTCGGAGTGGGGCTTAGCAGAGGGAAGGGGGAATGGGAGGGAGCTCTCCTTCTCAAGGGGCCCTTTCATGTTGAAATCAGCCAGCGTGAATGCCATCAGCCCAGGAGCCCAGCCGGGGGAAATGTGAGAGCCCCCTTATCTCCCCTCTTGTCACAGCTCCGTCTGCGGTTCCCAGCCGGCCAGCAAGGATGCATTAGGAGAAGTGTCGGTGGTGGGGGAGTGTTCCCATCAAGACCTTGTGCTGGGCCCACTCGGCTGAGGGGGCGGGGCTGGGTGAAGCAGGTTCCAGGCCCTCCTGGCTCGGGAGATGTTGGTTGCCTGGAGCGCCCCATATCTTGGAGCAGGGAGAGGCTGCAGACTGGGCGGGAATTGGAACGAAGGCCTCGGATGCCACCTCTGTACAGCATCCCCTCACCCGCTCGGGGTGTGCAGCCCCATTCACACACCTGCGGGAACAAGAAGCTCGCTCTCTCTTGGGAGAGCCCAGGAGTCATCTCGCTGGTTCCACCCCTGGATTCAGTTCTCATTTCTGGGCAGGAAACCAGGGGCATTTGACCAGGGAGGCTGTGACCCCACCTTCCCCAGGACACTTTCAGCCCAGGAGTGACCCCTGCTGTCCAGACAACCTTGGAGGCCGAGGGCTGAGCCTGCCAGCTTCCCGTCGCTTGAACTGGGTGGCCCTTCCGGCCCCCTTCCAACCCTACAATCTTGTCTTTTTTTCTGAGATGGGCTGTGAGGTTCTTTGTAAATCCGCCAGTGTAGGAGGGAGGTGGGTGAGGCCCCCGCAGCTGGAGCTGTCAGCAGCCAGTGTTTTCAGACACCATTTGCCCATGCAAGTTTCTGGCCCCCAACACGTTCCCACTGCCCAGGGCTCCGAGTCTCCTCCCCACAGCCACATGGGGACCTGAGAGGACCCTGTCTGGCCAGAGAGGAGGTCTTCCCAGAAGCCTCTGCTGCCCGAGAGAGGGAAGGGTGAAGAGCTCGGGGGCCCCCGCAGAGACGCTGGCACATGGAAAGCAGGACAAGGTAAGGGAAAGGATGTGAGGAGTCCCCCGAGACAGCTTGGTGCAGGAAGGGGCACGGGGCTGGAGGCGTTCTGCCAGCACCTGCCGGGTGACCTTGGGCCAATCTGTTCCCCTGTCTCCCCAAGTGTCAAGATGGAAGAATCCCTTAGCACCCGACTGAAAATTACCTGCCCCACCCTATCGTGCTCTTTCTTGCCTGTATTTCTTTCACGGCAGGTATCACCATCTGAGACACTCTGTCACCTCCTTTAGTACACCATCTCCACGAGCAGGGCCCTGGTCTCCACCACCATCGCACCCCGAGCTCCACAACAGGGGCAACGTGGTCCCTGGGGCCTGCTCAGCTCTAGGCACTATCATTCCATTTTCTCCAAGTGAGATTCTGGGTTCCAGCCAGGGAGGGAGGAACCTTCATCTGGGAATGGCAGGTGCCTAACAAAGGAGGATTTTCTCCAGGAGCTGTAGAAGAGTGGAGCAGGCTGGGCTTCAGGGTGGGAAAGGCTAGACTGAGGCCCTGAGGAAGAGGACTCAGGCCTGAGATGGCTGCCAGGGCCAAGGGCTCTGATTCAACCCAGCTTGGTGACAGGCCCTGGAGGGCAGGGACTCGGCCTGATTCCTTCAGGCATCCTCAAAACCAAGCTCAGGCCATAGCAGGGCAAAGGGACTCGGGCAGCATTTGTTAGTTGGAGACAGTTGATGGTTCACCATTTTGCACTTGCCTTGGTACCTCTCTGCTTTGCTTCTGTGACTTCCTGACACCTTCCTAAGTGGACCCTGCCATTTCCCACAGGCTGGCTGTGCTTTATGTATCATCCCATTGCACCCGCACAGTAATGGGGTAGGTACTATATTATTATCCTCATTCTACAAATGAGGAGACAGAGACTCAGAGAGGTTTAGTGACTTTCCCAAAGTCACACAGCCAGGAAATTACAGAACCAGGATTTGAGCCCAGGTCTGTCCTCTCTTCTTTAACCCGCTGCCGTCTGTAAAAGGTGTTCAGGATTCCAATTTGAATAGCCCCAAACACGTGGGTTCCACACTCCAGAGTTTACATACATTTTTGGCATCTCATTGCATCTTTACCCTCAGCCTGTGTAGGAAGCAAGGCAGGTACTATTACCCATTACACCATTTCACAGACTGGACATGGGCTTGGAATCACCCAGCCAATACATGGCATCACTGGGACCTGAGCCCAAGTCAGCCTCATGATGGAACCTTACCCACTGCCTTCGATCAGGCTGAGCCTGTGCTCTTGGACCACACTTGCTGGCTCAGGGCTTCTGCCCTCCCAGCCTGCAATATCACTGATGCCACAAGCACCCCAGGGACCTAGCCCGGGGCAGAGCCTGCTCTTTGTACCCCATCCACGAGACCTTTTCAGAGGCTCCACTGGGCCTCCAGTGAAGATGCAGGTGACAGTGGGAGGCTGTGCAGGCTTGCCATTGGATGAGCAGAGAAGGCAAATTTGGGGACCCTACCGAGTATCCATGAAGTTCTCTGACCAAAGGCTGTGTCTTGACTTTTGTTCAGATTTAAGCCTCTATTGAATGAATATTTACTGAGTGTCCACAATATGCCTGGCATTTCCAAAAATACTTTTTTAAAGAGGCGGTCACCGTTAATCGAGCAGTTGCCTTATGTCAAGCAGTGATTGTTCACTGAGTCCTGGGAGAGCTACTATGAACATCACGCTTGGGTCAGGGAAGCCAAGCTACAGGCCCAAGTTCTCCCAAATAGAAAGTGGCAGAGCTAGGAGTAGAACCCAGAAAATGCTATGTTCTCAATCCCTGTGTCATCTCTCCAAAGGGGAGTGGCCCTCTAGGGAAGCGGGATGAGAAGGAGAGCCCAACAAGGGCCCAGCTCACCCCCTGGGTACACAGGGGCTTTGGGGAGATTGTGGCAGTTCCCCGAAACACCTGCTTCAGGCTTTTTCCGCCTGGGAGCTCTGAGTTTGGCTGAGGTGGGACCTGCTGGGCAGAGTAATCCAGCCCTGAGTGCATGGGAGGGCTCTGCTGGTACTCCTTCCACGGAGCTGATGGGCTCAAGGCCTATGGATACAGCACAAAGGACCGAGAGAAATTCTGGGTAGGAAATCTCTAGAAGAGCTTTCAGAGAAAAGGATGAAGCCTTTGGCTTTGTAAGTCAGGAGTAGCGAGGAGGACACAGGAAACGAGAGGTACGAGGGCCGTGCTCAGCAGAAGGCTGGCAGACTGTGGGAGCCAGGCCTCTACCTTTTGTCAGGCAACTTTCACAGACACAATCTCCCTGCCCACCCTTCCCTCCCTGCCGTCTCTTCTTCCTCAATGAGATGGTACCTAGTAGTCCCATTTTACAGAGAGTGAAACTGAGGCCCTAAAACAGGACCTCGGGGAGTTCCCTGGTGGTGCAGTGGCTAAGACTCTGCACACCCAATGCAGGGGACCCAGGTTCGATCCCTGGTCAGGGAACTAGATCCCACATGCCTCAACTAAGAGCCCGCATGTCGCAACTAAAGATCCCACAGGCCACAGCTAAAAGATCCCGCATGCCACAACTAAAGATCCCGCAGGCCACAAATAAAAGATCCCAAGTGCCGCTACTAAGACCTGGCACAGCTAAATAAATAAAATAAAGTAAAACAAAGCAGGACCTCAGAGAGCCAAAATTGCACAGTTAGGAAGCGGGCAGATTTGGGCTGTGAGCACTGGTCCATCTGGTTTCAGAGCACATACTCTGAAATGCCCCAAAGGAGAAGAGAGAATAGCCCTGGGTGATGGCAGCAGAAAGATCCCCTGAGACTAGCGTTGTGTTCCTGGGGCTGGTGTACCTCAGCCCCCAGCATCCCCTGGACAGCAGCAGACACCCTGGGCTGGAAGGGAGGTGGAGGACATCAGGTCCAAACCCCTGCCTCCATCCCTTTTATGCTTAGGTTCTCTCTGCAACATCCATGATGAGGGGGATTTCACTAGGCAGAATAGGAGTCGGCATTCCAGGCCAAGTGCATACATAGCCTGAGGCATGGGGGCTGGAGAGACCATGGCAAATGCAGGGCGGTGAGATTACTGCAGCCAGAGGAAGACCGTTGAGAGGAATGGGAAGAAAGGTGGGAGGCCATCTGAGTCTCAGGCTGAAAAAAAAAGACGTCCAAGATTCTCTAGTCCAGATTCTCCCCCTGCCTTGAACCCCCTGTACAGCAGCCCTGGGCCACATGATAAATGTCCACTCCCTTTCCCCCAGCCATCTTGCAGGATTTCCTGCAGGAAGACAGAGGAGCCCTTACAGCTCATCTAGCTTAGTGCCACGGCCCAGAGAGGGAAAGTGACTCATGCAAGGGCACACAGCCAGTCAGTGGTAACCCTGGGACAGACTTTTTGTGGACACTCAGTAAATATCCATTGACTTGAAGCTTGCTTCTGAGCAAGCGTGCAGACAGCCTTTGTTCAGAGAGCTCTGTAGATATCCTGTAACCCTCTCTTCTCCAGAGCAAGAATCCCCAGCTCCCAGGGCCCCTCCTCAATAGCTAGAACAGTGCCTAAGTAGGGCACATAGTAGGAGCTCAATCAGCATTTGTTGAAGGAATAAAAATTTGGGTGAGCGAATAGTGGGAACTTTAGGGTGGCCATGAGGCATTCATCCAAGGGGACCCCTGGAAGCTGAAATCCAGCCCAAGCTATGCTCACCAAGCCATGTGCTCATGTGCAGAGCTGCAGACACCCAAAGGAGGTACTATTTGCTAAAACTTGCACTAAGATATAGTCTGGTGAGGTTGCCTGGGACTTCAGAGGGCCACAGAGTCAGTCTCTGCTGCAGCCTGCTCTCTTCCAAACAGATGTCCCTTTGGCCATAGCCCACCCAGCCCACCCCCAGAGGGATGCCAGAGCAGGAGGAATGCCTTTGCCCTCCTAGACCCCAGCCATCAGTTAATGCAGGAGCTCTCCGGGCCACAACATCCCGCTGCTGACTCACACTAAGTTTCCGGTCAGCTACCCGCAAATTCTTCGCTGCTCGCTCCCTTGTTCACCGCCTTATGATATACCAAACTCTGTGGGAGCCCTTTTCCTGACACATCCTCTGATTGTGGGCACTTAGTAGGCACTGCCTTCTTGTAATCCTGAACAGAGAGGGGACAGGCATTTTATAGATGGGGAAACCAAGGCTTAAAGAGGTTAAGTAACTTGGCCAAGGTCAACCAGCAAGGACATCCCAAATTGGATTCAAACCGAGATCTGTCTACACCAAAGCTCATGCCTTTCCCATGCCTGCTCCCCTGCCAGGCTCTGCCTCCGGATGCCTGATGGCAGAGCCTTGCCCATCCTCTCTACTACGAGGTGTCTGTGTCAAGTTGACATCAGAATGTCTGGCCATGTGCTGTAGATGCCACCTGTGTGACTCCAGGCAGGAGCTCCCACCTGGCTTCTTAGTAGGGGACAGATGAACTTTTTTCTCACCCACTGACCCTGCCACTTAGAGCGATGGCAGGATTTCTGAGAGCAGCTCCCCAGTCTATCCACACTCCAGCCTTCTTAGGTTGGTGGCAGAGGCTGGGGAGTGTGCTCAGGGGCCAGGCCCTGACTGGATGGATTCCCGTCTCTAACCTGAGCAGGATTTCCCTGGGAAGGAGGTATCTGCAAGTCTTGACCCCTCCCCAAGAAGAAATGTCAGCCCTACTTCCACCCTAGGCTTGGCTCAGTGAGGCAGGTGGGCAGATGGGAAGAGAGTCTGTTGATGCCCTATCTCAAGAAGACCCCAGAGCCATGTGGGGCTGGGCTACCCGCCCGGTGTCCTGATCTGATGCTGATACCTCCTGGTGGAGGGGGTGAGAAGGCGGCTACTGCACCAAAGATGGAAACCCCAGGCACAGTCCAGCCAGCACACTGCTCATCTTCGGCGAGGGTGAGCTAGAGATGCTAAAAGAAGCTCCAATTACTTGGGAGCCCCAACTGTTCAGACTCTTGGAGGGAATGAAGAAGGTATTACCTAGTGAAGGACGAAGAGAGAAAGCCAGTGGCAGACAGACATAGGATAAAGAGAATAGACAGAATGCGAGCCAGATAAGCAAGGGAGACTATGGGTGTCGAGAGGCCTGGATGCCAGGCCTGGCTCTGTCACTGAATTGCGGTGGGCACCGGGACCAGTCACTCCCTCTCTTTAGGCCTCTAAGTCCCTTTTGTCAGGCTATGGGGGGCAGAGGTAGGACTGGCTTAGGCCCCTTCCAAGGGCCTGCCAGCACCAACCCTCTGAAGTCCTGTGAGAGAACTTGTCCTTCTCAGGATGGCTCTGGCAGTGGGCGTTTCTGAAACTCACAGTAATGAAAAATAGCACAAAAAAAACTTTGGAAATTCCAAGTGTGTCTGTGGCTGGGGGAATGAGGGAGGCAGAGCTGCAGAACTGTTTGTCTATGACTCAGAGCCTCTTGGGGGGGAAGATCACACATCCTCAGAGGCAGGACTGCCCCCCCTTCACCACCACAGCTGCCCACCCAGCTTAACCTCAGCGGGGTTCTGGCCCCTGGCCCTGCCACCACCACTTCCGCTGCTGTGGCCACCACCCACTTCCTGCTGACCCTCCTGGAAGAGTCAAGGATGAAGCCAAGGCCCCGAGAGCCTTGCTAACTTGTCCCAGGACACCCAGAGGTCTTCATGCTAACCCTAACATCCTGACCCCAAATGGGGGAAGGTGAAGGAAGAGAGGGAAGGTCGGCATAGCGCTGCCCCTTCCCAGACACTATTTCCCTTAATCTTCAGAACCAGCCTTCAGGGTAGGCCTTAGGGTGCCTGAAACCCGCACTCAGAGGGGCACCTTTGCTAGTTCAAGGTCACCCAGTTAACAGGTGGTAGGACTAAGATCTAGGATTCAGATGCCAGGTTTGTGTCACTGCCCGAGGGTCCCATCGTGGCTGCAGCAGGGGTCCTCCCTGACAGCTGGGCGTTGTCACTCTGACTGGCAGTTTCCTTGTCCCACACAGGCCTGGCCATGAGGCAGGGGCTCCAGCTGCATCCTGAACAGCTTACGGGAGTGAGGTGGCCCAGGGAGGTCTTGGGGGAATTGTGGGGTGATCTATCATTGGGCTTGTGCCTCGCTGTGTCTGGGCCCCCTCCTTTGCCCCTAAGAGGGGTACTGAGTGTCACTAAGGGCAGGCCTGAGTGACCCTGCTGGGCCCTGGAGCTCTGCCGCTGTTGGAACTGCCATCTGATCCAGTGAGGAGCGAGTGTGGGTTACTGCCCAGCTTCCAGTAGCAGAGCAGGACGCACACATACCAACTAAGAGGCGGAGAGGCTGTAAGAGACAGAAAGACAGACCCAGAGATGGAGGCAGAGAAAAGTAGAGACAGACCAGAGCCCGGGAGATGGTGAGAACCAGCCAGAGAGAGACGTAGAGGCAGCAAAACATACAGAAAGATAGAGATAGAGAAAGACTGGAGAGAGATACAGAATCAGAGAGACAGCGAGAGATGGAGGGAGAGGCCAGGGAAAGGCCCAGAGGCAGAGAGAGACATGAAGACAAAAACAAAGACAAGGAGAGAGGGAGACAGGAACAGAGACTCAGAAAAAAAATAGCATAAGGCAAAGCCCAAAAGGGCAAAGAATAGTGGTGGGAAGAGGTGAGGAAGCAGTGAGGGGGCGGCCTGGGCACCTCCCATATCCCTGCTCCCTCCTCCCCTACCGCTCCCCACCCCACACGGCCCACCTCCCGCCTCCGCAAGCCTTTTTCATTCTGGGTACACAGAGGAAAAACATGACTATTTGTATGGCAGACTGGGGTCGGGGGGGGGGGGGGGGGGGCCTGGGCCACCTCAAGCCTCACTGTGCCTCCCTGAGGGCTGAGAGGGTGAATATCTCAGCAGATCTGTAACCCATTTGACAGAATGGTTAAGAAACTCTGTCTCCAAACAGTGCTGGGATCCCAGCAGGGCACCAGAGCTGGTCCACAGCTGGGACGGAGGTCTCCAGAGCCCTGCTTTGCCCTTCCCCTTTCTCCGTGGGTTCTCAGTTTCCACAGTGTCTCAAAGTCTCGAAGGCTCAGTGTCCCCGGCCCTCTAGCCGGGCTGAGAAGCCATAGTGCAAAGGGCTCAGGAACCCATGGTCTGTTCCATGTGCAGTCGGCCACTCTTTCTCCCTCCCCTTCTGGACTCATTTGTATACCCACCTCCCTCGCCCTCTGCGCTCTCTCTCAGATGAGAGAGACAGGCCACCTCCTTCCAGCCACCACCTGTCCATTGGCCCCAAGTTCCAATCTCCGCCTTCCCAGCCACGTGGGCCCCAGGAAGCCAGGCTGTTGGCCAATATTTCAAAGGTCCCCGGCTGCCACTTACTTAAACCCAGGAAGAGGGCCCCAGGGTCCCAAGGAAAGGCTCTTCTTACCATCTAAGCCCTGCTGATCAGGCTAGTCTGGGTGAGATGGAACTCTCCTTGGCTGGCCTGGGTCAGGCAAGGGCCAGCGTGAGGGTATCTGCCTCCCAGCCAGCGCACTGCACACATTTCAACCCACAACCTTGGAGCCCTTGTCATCTGCATCTTCTCCTCCAGGCTCTGCAAGGCAGGGGCAATGCCCACTCAGCCAGCAGCCAGCAGCCCTGCCCTATGCCAGCTGACTAAGGAGATGGGACCCCAAAGCTCCCTGGGGTTTATGGGATTGAGCTTTCAGGCTCCAGGCTAAGGGGTGTATGTGTGTGTGTGTGTGTGTGTGTGTGTGTGTGTGTGTGTGTGTGTGTGTGTGTGTGTGTGTGTGTAACCTGCACCCTAGCAGTAGTACACTCCCAGAGGGCTGTGGACTTTCCATTGGTACAGGGAAAGAAGGTGACAGACTCCACTCTCAGAGGGCCTGGGGACAATACTTGACCTGGTAAGGCAGAGCAGCTGCTTCAGACCAGGAAGAAAGAATTTTCCATCTCAGCCAGAATGTCTCTGCCTGGGGTTTGTGGGAGGAGGGGAGAGGTCTGAAGCCCATTTACTCACTGCCTGGGAGAACAGGCAGACCAGGACATTCTTGGGGGAGTGGGAAAAGGGACAGGTGTCTCCCCTCCCCCAGAGGCTAGGGTGGTAACCCTCCTTGTTGCTTCAGTTACTCAGGGCTGGCATGGAAGGGAGACAGGTCCCAGTGGGCAGAGAAGGGCCTGCCACTGATACACACCAGCCTCTCTCCACGCCTTCTGCTCCCCTCCCAGCCCACAGTTAGGCCCTTGGTTGGCAACCTTTCCCCAATTTGAGCTGTAACCAGGGCACCAAAGGAGGCCCCATGCAGTCTGGTCGCCCAACCTAAGGAAAAACACCATTCCTATGTTCTCTACCCATTTCCTGCCTTGGAAAACTGAGACTTGGTCAGTAGGAATGGCTGGATCGGATCTCCCTCAGCAGAACCAGGACACCCAGAGACCTCAAGTGACCAAAGCCTGCTCCTAAATAAACCAAAGTCTGATCCTAAATAAGCATTGGAGGCAGCAGGAAGAACCTCCCAAGCCCACCCCGGGCTCACTCGGCATGGCTGTCTCAAAATCAGCGCTTTGTGTCCACAGGGACGGCCGGGACACACCTGCCAGAGAGCCGAGCAATTTTTTTTCTTTTTTTTTCTACTCCATTATGGTTTATTACAGGATATTGAATATAGCTCCCTGTGCTATACAGTAGGTCCTTGTTGTTTATCTCTTTTATATAGAGTAGTGTGTATCTGCTAATCCCAAACTCCTAATTTATCCCTCCCCCACACCCTTTCCCCTTTGGTAACCATAAGTTTTTTTTTTTTCTATGTCTGCAACCCACTTTATTTCTTTCAAAGAGGCAACATAATATTGAAAAAAATAACATTCAAATTTGTCATCCCCGGTTTAAACCTAAAATCCGTCATCTCCTAGCCATGGGACATTAAACAAGTCCTTGAACTTCTCACAGTCTCCACTTTCTCATCGACCCAAATGAGGGCAATCTCTAGTGCCTGCCTGCTTTTCCTACCTCACAAGCCCCAGGCTGGGGGCGGCGGTCATTCACGGTCTGTTTAAAAAAAAGGATTTGTCAGATAGCTACCATGTGCCAGACACTGTTCTGGGGCTCAGGGGTGCTACAGTGAACTGGGGAGGAAAAGTGTCTGCCTTTGAGCAGCATCTTTTCTGGAAGCAGGACAAATAGCTCATATAACATCAAGTGGTGACAAGCCCCAAAAAGATAAAGCCAGATGAGGCGGCAGAGAATGAGGGCAGTGGGGCCCTGGCTCTGTCTGCCCCCATCTCCCTGCCTCTTCTGGAATCCACGTGGCTCCTCGCCTGTGAGTGGCCCAGCCAGGCAGGCAAAACAGGACACTGATCTGGAAACCCAGTGGCCTGGCCTATTTCTGTCTTGGGGCCCTGGCCCCGATCCAGCCCAGATCCCAGTCTTCCTTGCTTCTCCAGCTCCATTTCATGAGCTGGGCAGAAAGCTGTCTCTGCTTGCCCTCCAGCCAGACTTCCCAGCAGCCTGCCAACAGTCAGCCTGGGCAACCCCTCAGGCCTGACCCCCCATGTGCGCTCTCCCCTCCCCACACCCGTCTCCTACTCTGGGTACAATCAGGCTACCGCTGTTCTCCACCCGTGAGCTAGAAGGCAGCGTCTCGGAAGCAGCTCGGCTTCACTGAAGTGGTACTAATGCCATCTCCTATGACCTGACAGGAGAGAAGGGAGGAATGAAATCGGCTTGGCTTACCAGAGGCCCTCCAGAGCTCAGCCCCTCCCCGCCAGCCTCCTTGCCGGGGCACCAAGGACACTGTGACATGGGGCGTGGTGGAGGGGGGAACACCCCCAGGGGGCAGAGAGCCAGTGAAGGTGTCCTCAGACTGGGGGGAGGCTGAGGGGGCAGAGTAGAGGCGTTTCTTCACAAGGCCCTGCACCCCTCTGGGCCTCCCCTTGGTACATATGTTTGGGAGCTAGGGGCCTGAGAGCAGTTCTTGTTATTCTTTCTAAATGTGTTTGCTTTTGCTTTTACATTTTGTGGGCTTAACACTGATGGAGCTACTAGACACATTGCAAATTGTTGAATTTTTTTTTCCCTTTGCAAAAGTTAATCAAGTTCATTATAAGAAATTTGGGAGATACAGAAAGGAATTAGGAAGACAAAAATACATTTCCCACCACCCACTATCCAGATATAATCTATGTGAACATTTTGGGTGTATTCCCTGCTGTCATTTTTCTATGCCTCCCTCTAAAGCCCTGGGTAGCTATTCCAATACCTAAACACGCACATTTTCATATATTGCTGCTTGAGAACATGGATAATAACAATGGCTAACGCTTATCGTATGCCTGCTCTGTGCCTAGCCCTGTTCTCCGCACTTCACATGCATTAGCAGGACTGTTCTTCCCAATAATCCTTAAAGGTAGGTGCTATTATTAACCCCATTTTCCTTCTGAGGAATATCCAAACCAAGGTCATGCCTCTCGTAAGTGGCAGAGCTGGAAAATGAACCAGATTCTCTTGACTTCCGGAATCTATGTTTTTAATAATAATATTAGACTGCTTTCACGGTTTTAAAATTATAAAATGTATGATATGTACAAAAGAGTATTTACAATGTTCATGCCCAACTTAAGGGCTAGTAGTAAAACGAGGATCTGTGATACCACCACCCAACTTATAAAAGAGAGCATCACAGTTCGTGCTTTATTTCCTTTCGGTTTCACAAGCTATCAGGCACGTGTCCCTATATCAGCCCCAACTCTTAGATAATATGGCTCTTTATATGGTAATGAGGCTTCCTCCTCTCAGGTCTCTAAAATTCCCCTGAGAGCTATGCCTTCCAAAGACCGGTGGTAAGGCATGGGGCCCACTTGCCTGCTCCTTCTGGGCCAGCTGAGATTGATGGGTGGCCCAGGCTGCCTTGCAGTGCCTCCTTTCCCGGCATCAGATACTGTCTCAGCCCTGCATGCACGCCTTTCCTCTTGCTGATGCCCATCAGCCTGTCCTCTGTAGACGTGGGCGGGCGGGTGGGTGGGCAGGAAGAAAGGATAAGAGGAAGAGAGGAAGAGAGGAGGTGAGAGCTCAATGAGCCCCTGAAGTGGCGCCAGGGGCTCGGACCTGGGGCCTGAAAGGTGCCGGGAGAGCACAGGTGGGCTGAATACTCCAACTCAACTGTAGGCCCCAAGGTGGGGGGCTGTCCCCTTCAAACCTGGGAGGCAGGTACTAAACACCCCCATTCCAATGGGCCAGGAGGCACTCATTCATCCTTGCCTTCAACACATTTTTTTGGACACCTACTACATGCTGAGCACAGTACTCTGCTCCGGGGACATTGTAGCAGAGGACACGGATACCCGCCCTGTTCCCATGGAGGGTTTAATCTACTGGGGGACAGACAATTCGATGACTAGTACCCAAATAGTGATTTAACTACAGTTGACACGAGTAAGGGAAGGTGTGGGCTGCTAAGAGGGTATATGACAGAGGTTCCTGGCCTAGCCTGGGAGCCAGGTCTGGGGGTGGGGTGACTTCGGAACATGGCCTCTTGCACGTGGTAGTGGTGGGGATGGGAAAGGCAGGCAGGGCTCCTATCCACCTAAAGTTACTTTACAGAGCCGGAATCTGCTGGCTGGTGGTCCTCCACCTGGGCGCAGCTGAAGCAGTTAAATTTTGCCTCTTCTTCCCTTTCCTACAGTCACTGCCAGGGGAAGGCTTGGCCCTGCTCCTTTGTTGAGTCCTACCCCTAGTGACAGAGACTCTGAGTGAGCACACTGGGCAGCCACTCAGGCGAGAGCTGCCCCCGTCAAGCACGGCCTTGGGGATGAGGCACCAGGGTACCAGGGCTTGCCCACACTCCTACTGGTCCAGCTTATATGGCCTTGAGCCCCACTGTCAGCTTCTGCCCTCCCTGGGGACCTCTCCTCCTCGTTCTGCACCCACATAAGTGCCCAGGCCCTGGGGAGAGGAGACTAACCTTATCTCTGTTCCAGGAGATACTTGGAAAAGAGAGGATGAAAGGCTAGGTGTCCAGAGCCAAGCCTGACTCACCTTTGGGGTTCCAGGTGGCAGAATGAGGTCTCTCCCTCCTCTTGCCCATCCATCCTTCAAGCAAAGTGCTTGAGCAGCAGAGTATACTGTGGTTAAGAACACAGGCTCCTAAAAGGGAACCCTCCTACACTGTTGGTGGGAATGTAATTTGGTGCAACCATTGTGGCAAACAGTATGGAAGTTCCTCAAAAAACTAAAAATAGAATTACCATATGATCCAGCAATCCCAGATATATCCAGACAAAACTGTAACTCAAAAAGATACATGCACCCCTATGTTCATAGCAGCACCGTTCACAATAGCCAAGACACGGAAACAACCTAAATGTCCATTGAAAGATGAATGGATAAAGACGAGGTGGCACATACATATAACGGAATACTACTCAGCCGTAAAAAAGAACAACGTAATGCCATTTGCAGCAACATGGATGCAACTAGAGATTATCATACTAAGTGAGAAAGACAAATACGATAAGCTATCACTTACATGTGGAATCTAAAATATGACACTTGTTTATGAAATGGAAACAAAATCATGGACATAGAGAACAGACTGATGGTTACCAAGGGGGAGGGCATTGGGGGAGGGATGGAGTGGGAGGTTGGAGTTAGCAGATGTAAGCTTTTATATATAGAATGGATAAATAACAAGGTCCTACTGTATAGCACAGAGAACTATATTCAATATCCTATGATAAACCATAATGGAAAAGAATATTAAAAAAGAATGTATATATATGTATAACTGAATCACTTTGCTGTACGGCAGAAATTAATACATTGTAAATCAACTATACTTCAATAAAAAATATTAAAACTCAAAAAAAAAAAAAGAACACAGGCTACTGTGCAAGATGGGCAGGGTGGTTTGAATCCTGGTTGTGCCATTTACTAGCTGTATAGCCTTGGGCAAGTTACCAACCATCCTAGACTTTATTATCCATCTTTAAAGTGGAGTTGACAATGCTAGTACCTATATCATAGGGTGGTCACAAAGACTAAATGGACAGAATAGCATTTGACACTAAATAGTAGATATAAAGATTAGCTCTTTGTAGCTTTGCTGTTCCCCAAGGCCTGAGGTAAGATGCAAGTGTTGCTCTGAGCCCTGCCTTGGACCTCCCCAAGAAACCTATTGCCTAGAGTGTGGAGGCTGAGAATAGGTTGTTTCTTTGCTCAGAGATTCATAGAACCTATGGGTGTCACAGCCGGCAAAACCCTCAGAGACCATCCAGGTCAGCCACTGCTCCCTCCCCAGTGGATGGGAAACTAAGGTCCGGGGAGGAGGCAGAGAGTGAGTGACAGAGAAGGGGCTGTGACCTTGGTCCTGTAGTCACAGCTTTAGTCTAGGTTGGTTGCTAAGCCCTCAAGCTTAGATTCAAATCTGGGCTTTGTCACCTGGTGGCACTTGATGGCTGTGTGACCTCAAGCAAAAGGAATTTAATTCATGGGAGCCTCAGTTTCCTGGTCTGTACAATGGGAATGATAACATCCACCTGACAGTGCTGTTGAGAGAATGAACTAGAATAATGCACGTAAAGCGCTCAACATGGGGCCTGGCACAGAGTAAGACACGTTAGTTGTCATTCTCAAGTCAAAGGGCTTTCGCTGCACCAGTTTGCTGGTGCTGGTGACCAGGTGGCGTTCACTGAGCAGGCCAAGCTGACCCCAGGGGCTCACCAACTGACTCTGTGCCCGTTTGGCCGGCCTATTCCTCCCCTCTAGTCTCAGGCCCTCTGTACCTGCTGTGAAGGCAGCCTGACTGGCTTAAACTGGAAATGGCCTGTCAGGGGCCTGGCTGGATTAGATGCACTCGGGCCCAAGGACAAAGGAGATGCCAGGTGACGGCGTGTAGGTATCACCCATTCTCCCTGCCCAAGGGGGCGAGCATGGCATTCTCTGTGTTCTTCCTTAGGCTGACCTGGGCGGGAGACCCAACTGCCTTAGGTCATTTCTGGGGTCCCTTTGAACCAGTGTTGTTCCCCTCGGAGGCCAGCCCACAGGCCAGGTGGAGTAGGAGCTACTTGATGGAGAGGCTGGCACGGGATGCCTGCCCCAGAAGTTTCCCCACCTGGCTGCATGCCGGAATCCTCCCATGGAGAGTTTGAGAACGGCCATGCCTGGGCTCTGCCCCTGGACTCTGCTTTATTGATCATGACTGGGTCCTGGGCATGGACATTGTGTTGAAGCTCCTCAGATGATTCTAATGAGAGCTCCTGCACCAGACACTGTGTAAGGTACGGTGGGTGATTCTGAGATGCTTCAGCTGAGGCTCTTGGCCTCAAGAGACACTCAGGTTAGTGGGGAGATAAGACAAGTAAAGAAACAAGGCAATGGGATGTGTGCTCTGACAGGGGTGTAAAAGTATGCTGGCAGCAGAAGTGGCCTTTGCCTGGGCTGCTTCACAGAGGAGGTAGCATTTTAACTTGAATCACCCATGCAATCCACGATCAGGGACTATTTACTGAGCATCTACTATATACTAGGGACAGTTCCAGGTGTTGGAGATGCAGCAGTGACCAAGAGGGAGTCCAAGTCCTCCTGGAGCTTGCATTCTAATAGTAAGGATGTCCTGTGAAGGGTCAGTGGCATTGAGGCACTTGACGCGCATGGAAGCAGGGGAGAGGTATTCCAGGGAGAGGGAACGTCATGAGCAAGAAGGCGGGAAGGAAGAGGGCTCGTTTTACCAGTGATGTTTGATGTGGCCAAAGCCTTGGCATCAAAAGCAGAAGTGGTGAAAGATGAGAAACAAGACCTGGGCAGGTTCAGATAGTGGGAACGGGTATGCAGAAGCCAAGGTGTTGAAATTTAGCCTGGGGACAACAGGGAGCAGAGGAGTGACTTGCTCTGATTTGTGTTTAGGACGATGACTCTGGGGCCGTGTGGAAGAAGCTGGGCCACTTGCCATCCTAGGTGCCTTTCTCTCCTGAGCCTACAGCAATCAGGATCCTGAAGTATTGATTGCCCTTTGACGGAGGGCCTATATGAGGTGAGGGTTGGCTGCAAGGAGCAATGAGCAAGTGGCCATGTGTTGAGTGTACTCTTGCAAGCATTGTCCAGACATTAACTTATTTATTCCCCACAACATCCTCTTAGGTAGGCCGGTTCTTATCCCCATTGTACAGATGGCAAACCATTTTCCCAAGGTCACATAGCGGGTAAGTCACAGAGACAGGATGTGATCCCAGAGAGTTCACACTCTTAAGCCCTAGGCTATACTGCTCCTTGAAATACCTACTAACTTGAAGAACTCACCGTCTTAAATGGGTGCCACGGGGGCATTGCCACAATTCGTGTGCTTCCAGTAAGGCAAGGGCATTTAACCATCTTTGAGCTTGGGTTTGTCCCTTTGCGAGGAAAGACTCCCACTGGCGCAAGGTTGGCCCTGACCCGTTGGTATTTCAGCCTCTGACCACTTTGACAGTCCTGCACGGCATACTTATCCTGCATGGCTTCTCCTCAAACCCATCTGGGGCTCTTTCGAGGAATACAAGGAGGCCATATGGTCTTTCCTGGCACAAAGGGGGTTATTCAACAGACACCTGGATGTTGAATGAGTAAGGGAATAAACCAATGAATGAGTGGTGCATTGGGCTGAGCCCCCTCGGCAGCTCCCAGGAAGCAGTACAGCAGAGTGGCTAAGCATGGGCTTTTGTGCCAGGAAGGCCTGGGTTCAAATCTTGGCTTCAGCAATTTCCAGCTGAGTGACCATTCTAGACACACACCCCCATTCCCTCCCAGGGCTGTTTGACAGTTGGACATGAGAGCTAAAGCTAGAAGAGTCCCTGGGAAGCCCCTCTGAGAACCTAATATACACTCTGGAGCGTCTCCCCCAGAATAGTCCACCAAGCAGCCAATTTTCCATATTAAGATCAAGGGGTTAGGGAACCTCTAAAGACCGGACCCCGCATTAAGGAGTCTGGCTCCAGGTGCCATCACAGGAGTGATGCTGGGGCACAGGGTGGCCTTTGCTCCCCCCTCTGCTCACCCCTCTCCAGGACCTGCATGTTGGGAGGGGGCAGTTTGGAAAGAGAAGTTCAAGGAAGCTCAGGGAGATTCAGGACAAGGGGACGGGTCCCTCGCCATCTTGAGCCTGTCTGGCTCCTCCACCCTCTCCCGCTCGCTCCAAAGGCCAGAGGCCGGGTGGGTGAGGCTAGAGAGGCTACCAGATCTAGACCAGCTTGGACCAGGGGTGGGTGGGGAGAGCAGGAGTTAGGAGACAGTAAGGAACGCCAGCTGTTGAAGAGTCCCTCAGGCACGGGCTGGGGCCTGCACAGCCATCTTCTCCTTCACTTCGTACACAGGACTACGTGTATCTGTCGGTGGAGACATTAGCCCCATTTGTAGATGAGAAAGCAGGCCGGGGGAAGGGGCGAGCACAAGGCCCCTCGGCCCAGAAGCCACCGAGTCATGAATGGAACTCCAGTCGGCCTCACTCCAATGCCCTTATTGTCTCCTCCCCACCATCTTGCCTTGAGGGAAGGCACGGCACCCAGGCCAGTTGAGGCCAGCTTTGTGGGTGGGCGGCTGGTGGGCATCCATCAGGCACCCAGGTCAGAACGCCCACCCCCTGCCCCATTCAGGTCTCAGGCGAGCTGCATCGGGACCAGCAGCCACCCATCCGGAGGGGGTGGTGAAGCCGCAGCTGAGTTTATTAAGAGCAAAAGATGACTCCAGCTGCACAGGAAACTCAGTAACCCTGATTATGTGTTTATTCTTTCCCTTCCCTGCCTCCGCTCCCTCCCTTCCACCTCCTTCTCCTCTTTCTTCCTGCCTCCTCCCTGTCCGCCTGCCCACCTTCTATCTTCTCTAGAATCTGCCTTCTGCGAGCTGCCCTCTACCCTCATCCCCTCTTTTCCCAGCGGCAGCCGCACCCCAGCCAGCCTGCTCTAGTCTCTGAAGGCAGGGGCTGCACGAGCAGCAGGGAAAGGGGCCTAAGCCGCCTCCCTCTGGGGTTGGGGGGAGCCACAAGCTAGAGGCAGTCTTAGAGATCAGCTTATCCAGCCCTACTCTCCCTTTTTTCCTAGGTGAGGAAACCGAGGCCCAGGGAGGGGACTGGACTGTGGTCAAACAGCTGTAACAGAGCCAGAAGTAGAATTCCAGACACCCAAAGCAAGACTCCAGGGGACATCAGTGACATTGATACCATGGGTGCTGGAGGAAGCGCCAGGGACTTGGAGCCTCTGGGGCCCTGTCTCCACCAATAACATTCAGGACGAACTGGTGTCCAGCCAACTCCTTCTGTTGGTCTAGAATTCTAGAGCTACCAGCTATCCGAGGCCACAGGACCCACTAAGGTCATCTCGCCCAATCCCTAGTGACTCAGACAGGGAAACAGAGGAACAGCGCCAGGAAGGCCTCTGACCCTGAGCCACGGAGCCCCATGGCAAGACTGGAAATGCTCCAATGGTGTGAGCAATAGAAGAAAGAGGAAAGATTCGTGTTTGACAAGAAATTACTTCCTGCCAGCAGGCTCTGCGGGACAATGGAAATGGGTGAACAAACGTGTCTAGGCCCTCTCCTTCCCCAGAGATCTCTCAGAAACAGGAGAGCCTGCCAGGGCCCCTCAAGATCCTGGTCCCTTGGCGGCTGCGTTTTATGTGGCATGTGGGTGGGATGCCTCCTTGGGGGAGGAGCCTGGGGATGGAGGTGGCGGGAGGAAAGGAGCCTTTGCTCAGCTAGAAAAAAAATCTCCATTAACCCAAGCTGACACATCAGTATTAGCTTTTCCTACGCTAAATTACACAAGGATAAACTTGGGGCTGGAAGAGAAACCACACCGATTAGCGTCAGCTCCAGACCCACCGCACCATGGCCAGGGGCAGGGGCAGGCGTTTGTGAGGTGGTTCTTTCCCTTCTTATTTCTTCCTCAGAGCTTTAATTCCCCTGTCTTTCTGTGGAGTGCCAGGGACACAAAGCGGACTCATCACATTCTCCACTGAGCCAACACAAACCCTCTGCAAGCTTGAAAACGGGGTGGCAGGAGTGAGGAGCCTTCCTTAGGGCCTTGGGGTTGGGGAGACTAGAGGAGCAGAGAGTAAAGGAGGAAATGGTCATTCAGGACATCAGTGGAGAGTAAAATTAAATGGGAACTTTAATGAAACTGACTAGATCTCACTTTGTTGCTGGAGTCCATTCTCAGCCACTCGTCACTGGGCCTTGGGGTCTCCCAGAGGCACCATGCCAAGGCCAGTGGGACAAGGAGTGATGGGGGACTGGAAGGTACAGCTGGGGTTCTGTTCTGGGTATGGGGGCAGGGGACCAGCACTCACCAGACACCGCCTGTGGGCCAGGAACTTCGCCAGGCACATTGTCCCACTTCTCTCGTGGAAACCCCACAACAACACTCTGCAGTTGGGATTATCAGCCCCATGTTGCAGATGAGGAAACTGCAGCTCAGAGAGGTTGAGCAACATGCCAAAGGCCACACAGCTAAGAAATGGTAGAGCCCAACTTGAACCCAGGTCTCTTGCACCCGCTTCCTCGGTCTTCTGCCACACCCCACAGCATCTGTCAAGTGTCTTTGGAAGGGAATTGATGAGAAACAAGAAACAATGGAGGAATCCTTTGTTGTTCATGGATCATGGATCAGTTCTGGGGACCTCAGGCCTTGCGCAGCCCGAACAATTCAGTCTCTCAGTCCCCACCCCATCTGCTAATTGGCTGACCCACCTCAGTCCCTAGGAAACATAATCTCTTCCTCTTGTTGGATGTAGGGGCAGTTGAGAGCACACCTCAGTCTGTCCTTAGTCCCTTGGCCCACGAAGAAAAAAGCCTTTGACTCAGACCCAGGAGCAAGTTCAAAGTGCAGACTCAGCCTAGTGGTTCAGAGGGTCCAGTTCAGACATTAATCCTAGCTTAATGATGTATTGGTGGTGAGACCTCAGGCCAGTTGCTTAATTTCCCTGTCTATTCTTTCCCCATCTTATAAAATTGGCGTGATCATAGCACTCACCCCATAGGATAGTTATGAGGATTATGTGGGTTAATATTTGCAAAATCCTTAGAACAAGGTCTGGCCCCTGGGAAGTGCTCTGTAGATGTTAGCTCTCATCATCATTCAGTGCCACAGGAACTCCTGCATCACCAACAAGAAAAATTGCCCAGCAGGAAGCTTCAGGGGATCTCTTGTAATGATTCAACAAGGACTGGGATTGTCCAGTAGCAAGACTTAGGGTGCCTGCTCTAATGATTCAATATGAAGAGCTATTGCTCAGGGCGGTCCCTGCAAAATCTACTTTGCCAATTCACTCCCAACAGTTAGGTCCGATCAGGTCGAACTGTATGAAATTGCCAATACTTGGCCACTTTTGACCTAGAAAAATGGCAATTTCATATGGTTTAACCTAACAGCAGAGTTCATTTAGCGGTGGGTAAGGACTAGTTCAGTCCCCACTCACTTCTTACCTCCTCAGCTGAGGGAGGTTGCTAAGCATATGTGACCCATTTCTATAAGGAGTAAATAGTTGGTTTCTGGTAGGTGCTTCCAAAGTGCTTAAAAACTGGGATTCCTTGAGAAGTTGAAACATTCCTCCTGGAACCAATTTTGCACTATTAGAGCCCTTGATATTTAGAGCCAAGAGGGATTTTAGGGAAAAAAAAAACCCTTTATTTTTAGATGTCTGATGATGAGTGGTGAGTAATCAAGGATATTGATGGCATTGCTGGAGGTGCTGGAAGGCAGGGGTCACTGGACATGGCATCTGCGACCCTGGGACACCACCAAGCCTTGTGGAAACTGAATAGAAGGGAAGATGGCAGGGTCCCTGGCATCTCTGCTCTTTGATGGCCCCCAGATTTATGGAAAACGGCTCAAGGAGGAGGCATGTGTGCACGCGGGGCATGTTCATTCCACTGGTGTCTGTGCCATGCTACGGTCCGAACGAACCTCAGTTTCTCCTCTGTGAGCTCCATGACGTCAAGGACCACATCTGTCTCATCATCATTGAATCCTCAGCACTTCGCCCATCGCTGGGCACAAAGTGAGCCCTGGATAAATGTTTTCTGAAGGAATGAATTAATAAACAAATGAAGCCCGTGGGTTCTGTCTTGCCTAGCAATCATAGGTTCCAGGAGGAAACAATGAGGTCCTATGAAAATCCTTTCCAAGAACTTGAAGTGCTGCACAAATGCCTGGGGGTGTCATGGGTGTTGTCCGGGGTTGCAGTCTAGCCTCCCCAAAGTAGTCAGAGCCTGAGGTCTCTGAATGATAAAAGCCAAGGAAGAAGAGGAGACCAATGTGGCAGGACGCGGCCACTTCAGAATCAAAAAAAAAAAAAAAAAGTATGTGTCTGTAGCTCTACTGAGGTGTGATAAAACAAAAACAAAAACAAAAACGGTTTATCTGCTGCAAGAAAGATTTAGATCAGAGCTTCCACACACCGTGGGGAAGTGAGGCAGAGTAGATGTCCTTCCCTGAACATTTTTAAAAACAGAAAGCTGCGCCTCTCATCACACCATTCTCAACCACTCACAGGCAGTGGGGCCTTGGGCTAATCCCTTCACCTCTTTGGGACTCAGTTTCCCCATCTGTAACTGGGGGTTGGGAGAAGTGGTAGACCCTATGGTCTCTACAGTTCCTTCCAGCTCTTAAAGTCTGGAATTCTGTCTGGAGGCTGGGCCGTGCTGGCATAACTTCAGAAGGATGTAGACGGCCATAAAAACGGTGGGATCCCTGGAGATGGAGAATCCTGCAGGGAAGCCCCCTCCCCCGGCCCTCCATCTCCTGCCCTTTTAACTGCTGCAACCACAACCTTCCCCTGCTCTCCCTGGTCCCTCCTTCCCAAACCCCCGCAGCTCAGTCTGGAGGCCCCATTCTCTGACCAGCTTTGTTTGCTTTTAATAAAGTTAATCGCACTCCTAATTTGTATGTAATGAAAAGATAAAAGAGAGACATGGGGGCGAACCTTCCACTGGAGTGGGAGCAGTCCAGTTCCAGGGCCGCCAGCCGCCTCCCCACCCCCGCCCTCACCGTCCTTGCCTGGCCCCAGAGTCTGAGCGGGGGCTGCCGTTTGGGCCCCTACCCAGCCCGGTTGTCCCCGAAACTCTACCAGGGAAGCCTCCCGGGGCCCTGCTTGCTCTACCTTCCACCTTGTCAGTCAGCTCCTTGAAGGCGGGGCTGGCTGGGGCTCGGCACACAGCAAGTAGCAGCAAAACTCAGTTCTCCGCCCTTGACCCTGTGCCCACCTAGGCTCTGGGAACGCTTTGAATTCTTTCATGGGAAAAGGGGGGAATATACATGGGGGTGATTTGATTATACTCAACTTCAGGTCTCCCCTTCAGCCAGCAATCACCCCCTGGCTCACCTTTTCCTTCAAGTCCCACTCAAACGGTGGGTCGTCTCATCCTGGTTCTCAGCCCAGTCCTGCCACCAGCTTAGGATCACACCTTTTACCTCCCGAGGCCTCAGCCTCCCCATGTACCTCAAGGGCAGGTAGAGTTTGGTCTCTGTAGGTGGTAGATGGAGAGATGGCGGACGATGAGCAGGCTGGTGCCCACACCCCAGCATGCTGGAGAAGTTTGCAGGGTTGCTCCTAGGAGGCGAGCCTCCACCACCCCCAGAACAGAGTCCGCAGCCCCTAGCGCAATTCCTCCTGCACCTGCCCACCTCAGAGTCAGCTTCCATGGGAAACTGTCCCCTGCAGTAGTGGCTTGGGGGGTCGATAATCAGGAAAAAATAGGGCAGGAACCCTAGGCTCCCCATGAGATCTGCTTAGTGACAGAATTCAATGAGGACTGTGGCAGGGGATAGGAGCAGCGGAGGTCACCTCCATCTCCAGCCCTTGTCTTAGAGGCCTATGTCCCAGGCCCTTTACTGTCTCCAGTAGAGAGACAGACGTGAGGCTGTTGGGGGTTGGGGATGACTTCATGCACCGGGAAGAAGTGAGGCTGCAGAGCAAGCAGCCCTTCATCTGCCCTCCCGGGGCCAGGTCAGGC